>NC_084769.1:20155815-21355815 GCF_028858725.1 Colius striatus | reverse complement strand
AGAAAAAGTACCTATATACACTATTCTGATAATGGAATGGGGTATTTCAAACTCCTTTAACACATGAAGACCAGTTAGTGGAAAATTTAATCATATAATTGCATGTATTTAATAACTTTACGCAACAGAATGGCAGAGCTTTACTGAACCATTATTGTAGCTTTTAATTCTAAATTGGTTATTGAACGTACTAATTTTGACCTTTAGCCAAAAATAAAACTGTCCATAAAAGCAAAGAGATAAGATCTTCAGGTATTGTGGCAGCTACTACAAGGTCAGGAGAGCTTTGAACATTTATAATTCCTGTCTGCTCAAAGTAATTAAAAACATTTGGATGCATTGTCAGATGCTTTAAGAGACACAGTGTAAATGAAGTAATAATTTAACAGAGTTAATAATGTAAATTTTGTTTCTAAATACTGAAGTTACTCCCAAGTTTAGTATTATAATTACATTATCTGGTATTCTTAAATTTTGTCTATACAGTAAACTAATTATAGCTGAAATTTTAAATGTATTTGATAATGCACACATCACTTCACTAGAAAGAATATTCAGAAAACTTCAAAAAACTTTAAAATATCCTGCCAGAACAGCCAATGGGCCATTTTATTTCTGGGGTTTTGTTTTAGAAAAGTGCTCATAGGACTCACTTTTGTAGGGGTTCAAGATCACTCAGTAAATGTGGGTAATAGTGCTATGGAACTAAAGCTATTATTAACCGTAACAAGTCAGTTATGTTGTTGATAGTGTCAATTAGACGTGTACATTAATCCTTTCAGATTTGGAGCTGAGTCTTCATACAGAAGGGGATGAGTTCTTCATTGATCAGCAAGTTTAAGAGCATGTAATACAAAAACATGAGAAGTGTACTCTGTCTCTTCTCAGTGGTGATACTGCCAATTTGATTTACACTTGCTACCCAGAGAATGACTGAACATGTTCTCTTCAGGCTTTAATCTTGCAGTAACTTTCATTCTATGTGATGATACCAGGTAATTCCAATGGCTACCTTTCTCATTTTCTCCCCACAATAGGCACAAGATAGCCCCAGCAGAGCAGTTTTCATTGAATTATTTAAACTCCACGCATAATCACTAGGATTAAAACCTGTTCTTTCCTCTGTAATTACCAAATTCTGCTGTTTAGGCTGAAACTCCCAGTGATAGTCTCGGTCTGTGCAAATCCAGATAATTTTCCTGTAGGACTGCCCAGCTGCTGATTACATATTCCTGCATCTTATAGTTTTCACGAAACAATGTATTAGATAAACACAGAGGTGTCATTTTCTTTATAATTTTCATGTACTGAAGAACAGTCTACTTGCCTCTGTCCATTTGTTCTCCAAGATAAAGGTTCTTTAACCTTATCTATGTTTCTATCAAATCACATTTCATTTCAAAGACTGAAAAACACGTTCCATGTATGGAATAAAGTAATTAATTCCATTTTTACATTTTCTACTTATTTATTATTTTGTATATAGAAAATCTTGACAAAATGGTTACCTATAAATGCTTAGTTAGGCAGGTGAGATCTGCTTATAAAACACTATACTTGCCCATGAAATCTCTATATTTAGTCCCATGAAGTCTTTCATCACTACTAACCTAAATTAATCGGTTTAAAAATGAAGAGCTGTGTCTCACTAGAGACCATAATGAATTTCACATCTAAGCACCATTTCTGTATTTCAAAGAAAGGTCAAAACCCCATAGGTATTCTTAGCTATACTGAACTCTCATCTAGAGATAATGACTCTGAAAACATTATGACTTTACATTCCTTATGCTGTCACTTACAAGCACATATTCATCCTCTAGCTCCCAAGCACTGTACATTCTTCTAACTTAGTCAGTATGCATTTATTAGTTAGAAAACAAATTCCTGTAGTGTTTAACAAATAATACAACCTGTGGGCGTTAAAAACCCACTGTCTTTTTCCTCTCAGATACATTTGTCTGTAGTATACAGGCAGTGCACACAGGCATTCTGTTCACAGGGGAGAAAAACATTCCTAGATGTAGAAACCACCAGTGTGAAATTCTGAGATGAGGATGCACATTCATAGTCCATTCATCACCTCTGTTACCTAAATAGTATTCAGAGGCAAATTCAGATTTATTTGTAGTTCTAGCTTCTGTTGTGGTTCAGAGACAAGCTGCACCTGTGATCCCTTTACCTTTCATATTTTTCTCTCCAGGAAAATTTACACTCTCCAATCCATCTGAAATTCATAATTTGGGTGGTGCTCTGTTCTCACTATATGGTTGTGCTAACAGAAACTTCTTATTGCTCTCTCCTGTGAGTGCCCGTCAGTCTTGTAATAGCACTTTTTACCTTTCCTCTATATGCCCAGATACGCTGTACTGTCCAGCCTACATACCTTGAGCTAGATCTTCCTTGTTCCCTCGTTCTCACAAGAGACAGATCTTGCAGGTTACATTTGTTTTCCCTGTGTTTATGTGACTCCTGCATTACCACGCAACTTCTGTATGATTAGGATAGCTCTTTCTCACACTACTATTTGATGCCCTGCCAACTCAAATATCTGCACACTGGCTAGACAGTTCTCAAGTAGATGTTCACTAAAATTAATATTTATTTCCAATTCTTGATATTTTCCTTCTACCTGCCCAATCATTATTTTTTAATATCACAAAGTCATAAAACATTTCCAACCTCCAACCACTAATTTGTTTACAGATTAGTTTTCATAATACCTTCTTTTTTAATTTAGCTCTGCATAGTCAGAGTAATGTCAAGCAGAAAAATCAATGTAAATATACTTTAGTTACATCTGTTATCACATTGTATAGCTGTATCTTAGTAGAAAAAGTGAATGAAAACTATATTTTGAGGAAAGTAATATATTCCTAGACAACCATGAGATAAGAGATTAAAAGCTATTAAATAAATTATTCAGTTTTGTGAAGTATTTGCTCAGCCCTACTAAATGTCTACAAGAAATATTTCTAGTTTTGCACTTAGCAGTTTCACATAATGGTGAAATAGAAGGTGATGAACAGACAAAGGGTAAATCTGGCAAGCAAAATATCCTTTCAAAAATACAGAGAAATGAAGTGTAGACTTTTTTTAGCATTACTAAAACACAGACTAAATTGCAGACAGCATGTATTCATTAGTTCCCTGATCCCTAGTGGAATCATAGTCCTGAAATAGGTACAAGTTTCTTTCTGTGGTATCCACAGGGGATTGCAAGATGTTTAGAAGTGATTGCTGCAGTAACCAGTCTGTAGGTAGCCACTTGCATTCACAGGATAAAAAAGGAGGCCCAAGTCCATCCTGTCCTAAACATGCTGATACTTAAATCTGGACTGAAGAAAGGCACCATTTTCCATGGAGCATTCAGAGTCCTGAGCATTTCCCCAGAGCTTGGTCTAAACCAGATATTCTGCTCTTTCAAAAAACCCTGAGAAGCTTCATATTGGTAATCCAATGATCAGAGACATTAAGAAGGAATGTGAAAAAACAGGTCCAAATTTAAGATTGACTTCCCTGTCTAATCTCAAGGAGGCTTGAGACATGTATTTTGTATCTGCCAGAATATAAAATTCTTACCTGTGTACTGTATTGTTAGTATTCTTAAATAGCCTTGTGATTAATAGCTAAGTATCAACTAAAAGCAAAAGTTGTAACTTGGTTGTTTCTATGCAAATCCCCAAAGCTCCAGGGTATTTAGTATTCTCATCTTCCTTCTGAAAAATACTCAAGCACTTAAGGATTTATTAGTAGACAATAGGGCAGAGAAACATTTTAGATGTCAGCCCAGCAGGGACACAAGTGAATCCAACATCTCCCTGGTCTAGGGCTGAGGCTGTGATATGAATCCACAACATGTGGACTCCAGTGCCATTCAGAACAAATTACTGTCATTTGCTCTTCAACAGCCTCCTCTGCCAGCCAAAAGCCACCTTGTATCAGACTGCCTTGATGATGCATATTCAAGCAATGCACAACTGTGGATGACTTCAGTACTTAAACCTGACACATGATTTACATGCACTGACCCTGTCATGAAATTGTAGCCTAAATCGGTGCCATTTTTGGTGTCTCCTGTGAAGCATCTCTAAACATGAAAATCCACTGAACTTTGTTTATTTTAAAAGAATGTAAAATTTGTGTTTAGAATTGGGTCTAGTGCAAAGATGAAACAAACAGTTAAGATTCGGTGGAAGAAATTAAGACTGAGTAATTTATCTTGAGAGGTAAAAGTACAATAACAGCTAGTAAAAAGAAGCAGAGGAAAGCACAGAGTTAAAAAACCAACAGGTAGATGTTTTGAGATACCACAGAGTACTTCTGTAAACATTCCGAAACACATTGCAGTCCATTATTTGAACGGAAGATGCTGAAAGTAGGCTAGCAGCAAAGCTATCAGTATTATTTCTGCATGTGAATCTTGAGACTGCAAGCTTTCTACAGAGATATTTGCTCATTCCTTCCACTTCCACAGACAAAGTAGCTTGGTGCTAAATGAACTACGGTATAATTACAAGGAAAATTAGGATGTATCAGGACACTCTGATATACACGATATAAGATGTGTTTATTATCAGAAATTACCACTTAACTAAAGAAAATCTTTATGGATTCTGAGTTTTTATTTTACTGGCAAAGATTACTTTGGCATTCTCACTACTTTTAAGTCTTATATTTCAAAATGTATTCACCAAGTTAATATAAGGGATAACAGTTATCACTTGTATTTAACTGGCATGTAAATGTTCCAAATAACAATAATATTGCTGATTACTTTTAGGAAATGTAATTTAAATGTATAATATCTTTCTTTTATGTCAAAAAGAAAAGAAACTGATTCCATTTTAGCCTTTTTTACTTTTTGGTAATTATTTCTGTGAAGAAAACCTCAGCCTCCTACAATACAGTATCAAAAGCCAGTGTTTATTGTTTAGATCTTCATGTACATTACCTAATACTTGAATGTTACCAAAAGCTAAAAAAATAGATTATGTCCTACATTTCTCTCAAGACGAATGAGATGGGCAAGTATTTCAGATTTTTAGATGGGCCAGTAAGAAGTTACATAGAACTATTATTAACTCTTCCACCTGAGGTTATTTTTCATTCTATATCATCATTTAACTGTTCTGTTCTGAAATGTTCCACCTTTTTCCTAACAATACTCGTTACACATTTATTAAGTGAAATCCTGACACACTGATGCCATAAACAGTTTTGCCAGATGAGAGAAGTTTAAATCGAGACATCTTAGCAAATATCATGATTTTTTTCTTCCTTGGCAATCCTGAAATCCATGTACCAGAGACCTCAGACTTAATTTTCCAAGCATCTAAATTCATATGACACTATGTAGCCTATCATCTAGCTTTCTTGGTGCAGAAGAGGCAGTATACCTGGCTGGCATGTATGGTGCTGTATTATGTCCAGCCAGCCAATGCCATTGCAATTAAGATAAAAGTCTTCACAGCTACAACACGTCATCAGGTTTTCAAATTCCTTTGAATTATTCTCTTTTGATTAAGTAAATTTACATCCTGATATGTGTATCCTTATCTCATGTTCACTGCTACATGCATTGCTCTACTTTTTTTTTTTTTTTGACAAAATCACTGCAATGTGTAGTATTGGGTTTCTCTTCCTCTGGCCAACCTGCCAGACAGTTCTAACTGTATGTTGTCACCCTCAACAGCTTTATGTGCTAGTGTAATGAAAATTCAAGAAACTAATGTTGATCATCAGAGTCCTGATGAGTTCTCTACATAGACAGGAACTTTTTATTTTTAGGCTCTGTTTCAGAATAAATGAATGACACAAAAGTAATTGTCAATGGTGTAAAGGCAGACACAAAACCAATTCACAGGAAAGCCCCTGAAGAGAGTATGGATTATGTACAATGTTAAACAAGGAAGGAGGGTGATCTTTAGAGTCTAAGGATCACTCTCACATGAAAATAACATAATTAGAGGGCTCAATGCCCCAAAAGTCCTAGGGCACTAGCTAGGTCTATAAATTTTAGAGAGTTGATGTACAGATTACTAAGGCATTTTTGGAATCTGACTATTACAAGTCCTAGTGGTAGATGTAGCCATTGGATGGCACTGCAAACTTTCAACAGTAAGCAGAGAATTTAGAATTATCTCTCCTTCTGGGAGAGGTTGGTGAATGCCAGCTTGAGCCTTCTGTATTAAGCCTTTTTGTCTAATGCTGTTTGCTTTCGAAAAACAACTTTTTCAAAAATCTGTTATTTTAGACTGCCAGAGCTAAATACAAAGAAACTACAACTGCTTTCTCTCTTGTCTTCAGGTACTATATAATTAACACTAGAGGCAATGTAGGCCCACTATTGAATGAGGCAGATGCTCTGGTGACAGAGGATACAGGGAAGACAGAGTTACTGAATGCCTTCTTAGCCTCTGTTTATACTGCTGGACACTGTCCTCGGGAGCCCCAGACTCCAGAGGATGTCAGGTTAAAAGGCGGCATTTTGTTTGGTTGATGAGGACTGGGTTAAGAATCAGCTGAGCAATCTGATGTACATAAATCCACGGGTCCTGATGTGATGCACCCACGGGTGCTGAGGGAGCTGGCGGAAGTCATTGCTGGACCACTCTCCATCATCTTCAGTAAGTCATGGAGAACAGGAGAGGTGCCTGAATACCAGAGGAAGGCAAATGTCACTTCTGTCTTCAGTAGGGCAAGAAGGAGGACCCAGGTAACAACAGACTGGCCAGCCTCACCTCCATCCCTGGAAAGGTGATGGAACAACTTATCCTGGGTGCTGTCTCCAGGCATATAAAGGACAAGAGGGTCATTAGGAGTAGTCAATGTGGCTTTACCAAGGGGAAGTCATGTTTGACCCACCTGATAGCCTTTTATGAAGGTGTAACCAGGTGGATAGATGGTGGTAGTGCAATGGATGTGGTTTATCTTGATTTCAGCAAAGCATCTGATACCATCTCCCACAGCATCCTCACAGTAAAACTGAGAAAGTGTGGGCTCAATGATCAGGTAGTGAGGTGGATTGTTAACTCATGGAAGGAGAGAAGGTAGAGTTGTGATCAATAGAGCATAGCCTAGTTGGAGGCCTGTATCTAGTGGAGTCTCTCAGGGATCTGTGTTGAGACCAATACTATTCAATATATTCATTAATGACTTTGATGAGAGAACATTGTCAGCAAGTTTGCTGATGATACTAAACTGAGGGGAGTGGCTGACACACCAGAAGGCTGTGCTGCCATCCAACGAGACCTGGACAGGCTGGAGAGTTGGGCAGGCAGAAATCTAATTAAATTCAACAAGGGCAAGTGTCGAGTCTTGCATCTGGGAAAGAATAACCTCATGCACCAGTACAGGCTGGGGAATGAGAGTAGTTTAGGGGGAAGAGACCTGTGGGTCTTGGTGGAAATGAGTCAGCAATGTGCCCTCATAGCCAAGAAGGCCAATGGCATCTGGGGTGTATTAGGAGGATTGTGGTGAGTAGGTCAAGAGAGGTTCTCCTCCTCTACTCTGCCCTTGTGAGACTGCATCTGGAATATTGTGTCCAGTTCTGGGCCCCTTAGTTCAAGAAGGACAGGGAGCTGCTGCAGAGAGTTCAGTGCAGTGCCATCAAAATGATTAGGGGAGTAGAGCATCTCCCTTATGATGAAAGGCTGAGGGAGCTGGGGCTCTTTAGCTTGGAGGAGACTGAGAGGTGATCTCATGAATGTTTACAAATACGTAAAGGGCGGGTGTCAGGAGGATGGAGACAGGCCCTTCTCAGTGATTTCCAATGACAGTACAAGGGGCAATGGGTATAAGTTGGAACATAGGAGGTTCCAAAGAAACACGAGGAAACATTTCTTCCTTGTTCCTGTGTGACCTACTCTAGGTGGTTCTGCTCTGGTAAGGAGGTTAGACTAGAAGATCTTTTGAGGTCCCTTCCAACCCTTAAGATTTTGTGATTCTGAGATTTGCCACATGCTAGATGAAAATGTGAAACCTGTATCAGTTCCTTTTGTTGTTATTGATTCTCTACTATTTCTGCTACTTAGTGTGAGACATCGGAGTATGAAAAATTAAATCTTGCTTTTAATTAAGTGATATTTGATGTTAAATGCTTTCATATTGTTGCAGCATCACTCATAGTAATATTTTAATATTTGATTAAATAAATTAGGTAAATGAGGAATGTAATTAAAATGCTGTTCTCAACCCCTAAAATCATTTAAGAAATTAGACAAGTGATGGCTTGATACTTTACAGGAAACATTACAGAAAAAAACATTAATGTCTCCCATTTGAGTAGCAAGTCATCTGTTTTCAACATGATTTAACACTCCATAGTTATTATGGGTACAGCATTGCTTTCTTTTGGGGGCATATAAATAATGACCACACTAAATATATAGTAATGTATTATAACACAAAATAGCATGAAATTAGCATGTGAATTCCAAGTAGTAAGTTTTTTGAATTTGCATTGTTTTCAGAATAAAGTACAATCTTTTCTTTAGCTCTGAATTACCCTAAAATTGCCAGTGTGCATACTCAGAAGTTGCTACCTGTTATTTGTCATCTAGACAGTGTCTTAAAAAATAGGCCCTGAAACAGGGCAATAGTCTCAGGCAACAACTCAGCATTATAAAAAGACACCAGTTAATAAAAGTAAGAATATCTGGGGTTGTGTATATATATATGTGTGTGTATATATATATATATATATGTGTATATATATGTATATACACACACACACATGCATATGTATTTCTATATATGCATATATCCATAGAAAATACATTACGCATACAAATGTATATTACATATGTATATGTATATATGCTAGTATCACAAGGATTGACTGAGGGAACTGGAGTTGTTTAGTCTGAAGGAGGCTGAGGGGAAACATGACCAGTCTCTACAACTACCTGAAAGGAGATTGTACTGAGGTGAGGGTTGGTCTCCCAAGTAACAAGTGCCAGGATGAGAGGAAACGGCCTGAAGTTGCTCCCAGGGAAGGTTTAGATTTGGTGTGAGGAACAATGTCTTCATCAAAACGGTTGTGGAACAGGCTGTCCAGATAACTGATGGAGTCACAATCCCTGAAGATGTTTAAAGGTGTGTAGATGTGGTGCTTAAGGACATGGTTAGTAGTGGACTTGGCAGTGCTGGGTTAACAATTGGGCTCAATGACCTTAAAGATCTTTTCCAGCCTAATGACTCTATACACATATGCATATTACATACATATGCTTATTTGTAGAGTCTTTTTAAAAAATTACACAATTTAAAGGTTTTCTTTAATAGAAAACTTTGCTGCTTCCTGGGGACCCAAAAAGTTCTCTAGTCTACTCACAAGGAAAGCAGACCAGCATAGGAGGTAACCTATATGAACAGACAGGAATGGAATGACAACCTATATAGCAGGTATCCACATTTCACTGATAATTGAGAATGTCAGCCTTTACCACTTTGATGCATTCCCATTTCTTCCTTGAGTTTTCTCATTGACAATGCTTTACTTGAGAGCTCTCTATTGCTTCCCCCTATTCTCTCTCCTTCTTTTTTCCTCCTTAGAACTCTTCTGTCTGCTTTGCCTCTTTCATTTCACTTTTCCTTAAAGGGTTCAGAACAGTAGCAGTAAACTTTTAACCACTGGCATTCAAATAGGATCGGAATGATGTCAAAGGAGTTCACACCTCCCTACCAGTATGTGTTTATAGAAAATGACTCGACTTCTGGCTTCTCAAAATGTAAATGCTTGTTACAGAGGGAGAAATATGTCATAAAAAGGAGACACTAAAAAAGTAAGAGGCTATACCCTCCCTGCTTCCTTCTCATCCAGTTCACAGAAGGTGGCACATTTAATTTCACTTTAAAGCTTGCTCAGGTTCTCGTTTACAAAGATCTGGAATATGATCTTGTATGTCATGTCCTCGTTGGGTCATCAAGGAGCAATGTAGGATTTTTACAGATAGTATCTATGGAATAACTAAGGAATACTAAGCACTGTATGTTAAATCAGTATTAGTATAAAAATGAGAAACTCCTCCCAAAAATGCCAGATTCTCCCCTTCCTCAATTGTTCTGTCTAGTCAAAAGCAATGGTTGCCTGCTTGGTATTGTCTTACATCTCTCTGTATCAGTTTTACATATACTTTTCCAAACAAATTAAATAGGACCCTGAGATGTAGACCATTAAAACTCTGTACATATGTAATCTTTCTCTTCATGCAATTGCATTAAGGCATGAAAGAAAAAAAAAGAAATTTTCTGTGGAAAATGATGATGAAGCTATCTAACATAAATTCCTAAAGAGTTAAAGGACATATATAACATGCCTTCTATTTTAATAAGTGATATTTCAGTAATAACCAACTCCAAGATATCTGAGGTCTTCATATACTACCCTAAGCTATTGGTGTGTTGGTTTAATTTAGCATTATTGTCACCATCATATTCAGGCACCATTAACAACCACATTTTCAAGGAACTGTGAGATTTTTTTTAAAAAACGCTAACAAAAAGATAAACTAAATCTCTTCTTCTTGTCACGATGTAAGAATGTTCAAATGCCATTTCATTTGCCCTCTCAGAGGTTTTGATTGTCTTTTTCACAGTTTGACTTCATCTTGCTCTTTCCCTGACAAATTTATCTTCTCATGTAGGCAGTATAAAACATAGCCATGTTGGTAACACTGCCCCAAGGATCAATTTATATGTACTTCATTTGCATGTAATAGGATATTTATGAATATTCTGTCAGATCACTTGTTTCACTGAATGATGAATTATTTATCCATTTGTAAAGACGATGTTGCATTAATCATGACTAGACCTGTGTTCACAATGTATGAGTGACTTCTCTCAACTCTTACAATTTGCTTAAAATATATATACTTGATATCATTTAATTCAGGTAGTTACACCTCATAAACACAGAACTTCAGCTCTACTTCAGTAACTGTGGAATAGCCTGTAGACCACTTTTGATCTTTTCACGGTATAAGTGTCACTTATAATTCAGTTAAAACTATTCAAATGAGGGATATTCTTTTCCTGTTATTCACCTGAATAAATTTAAAGCACTTTCTGGTAAGACCTTAAAGTATGAAAACAAAGAAAAATAAAACTAAAACAAAAAGGAGACAAAATGACAAGTGTATTTGTCTACTGTCATGAAGTCCACAAACTAGACTATTACGAGACTATTACTCATAAAGAAGAATGATTAGCAATACAATGAATAACAAACACAGGACATTGGGTAACACAGATATGATGAACTTCCCAACCAGGAACTCTAGGTAACATTTTGTAAGTCACAATTTCAAATAGTTGCAAGCACTTTCTGCCTTAGTGTAAGTAGCAGTCACTTGTAGAAATAACACTGTTCTAACAGAAAAAACCCATCAATTTGTTCAGTTGACATCCCTGGCATCACACTGAATTAACTGATTATATGTGCCATCTTTCCCTTAGTTTCTTAGTAGGAAACTACAAGAGAAGTAACAATCTCTCTGACATGGACAGGTTTTGAGTGTGCTCTATGTATGAATCATAGCACAAATACGAACAATACCACCAACAAATGCAAACATACGGACAATGGCAAATAGCATTAAATTGTTCAGGTTTTAAATTTAGAAGAAAGATTGATGCTGCTGCTTTTACCTTCTCTCTACCCCCACTTTTCAGAGATTTTGTGGTACTATGTTCATGCCTTTACAAAATTAATTCTCAGAATTTCAGAGAGGTTGTGGAGTCTCCTTCCTTGGAGGTCTTCAAGACCCACCTGGACTTGTTCCTATGCGACCTGATGTAGGTGAACCTGCTTCTGCAGGGGGATTGGACTAGAAGATCTCTAAAGGTCCCTTCCAACCCTACCATTCTATGATTCTATGATTTAGCATATTATTTTATGTTAGCATATTAACTAACATGAGTGCAAATGTTGACAATATCTTGAGTATTCAAGTTTCTCAAGTATTTCCTTATGTGTATTATTTCAGTATCTCTTTTACAGGTTCTACATTATATTCTGATCCTCCTCTCTTGGAAGACAGTGTGTTTTCTTAAATAAGTTTATAGCATGTCAACTATTGTGAAATTTATTCATTTCATCCTCTCTTCATGAATTCATGTGACTGTTTTCTCCTTGAATTTCTTTCCCCTACTGGCAATCCTTTTATGAAAGATGTTATTCTCATAATGGCAACTGGGCAAACCTTTAATGAATTAAAAGCTGTAGGTTTTCTGTTTTGTACCAGTATTCTTTGTTTGATGAGTACAAGGACAGACTTAAAGAACAGCAACCTGAATCTCTGGCACAACTCTATTTTTACAAAGTACCACCTACTAGCCTGCAGCTTTCACTCTGAGAAATATAGATCTGATACACAGGATTTTAGATAATAAAGATCATATATCTATTCTCCAAATATTCATAAGTGAGACACTGTAACTCAATAGTCTTCAAGAGTTACCATTGGATTTCCTCATGCTACTTTCTACAGTTTATCCCAGTACTACAGCACCACAAAGCCAAACGGAAGAAAGAATTTATTTGAGAGGAACAATGTGCATGAGGGTATTCAGTATTTTTTATTAATATGTCTAACATTCTACCTGACCATTTGCCTTTTGTTGTTTAGTTTCTCTTTCACATGCCCTCCTCCATCACCAAGTCTTCTGCATCCTGAAATAACAAACAGCTTAAATTAATCTAAAGTTTAAAAAGTCATATAAACCAGAAATTACCTAAGGAGAGCATTTCTCTTTGCTTTTTAAATTATTTCCCATATTTTTTTAGAAGCAGAAAAATCTTGACTTTCTACCAGTCTCTCTTTCCCCACAGAAGAATTTGATAGCTCATACTCCAGCAGAGTCAAGCTATCTCTGCTCTGATGGTAACAAGTTTTACACCTGAATTCTTATCAGTCACCAATGAGCCATTCTGCAATTATTTTGTACAGATTAAATTACTAATACTAATGAAATAATAATTAAAATTGCTTCTGTTACACTCAAAGACGGAGGAAAAACCCCTGTGGATGGCAAAGAAAATGCCAGCTTGTCAATGAAATCTTGTAAACTCCATTTTAAATATTATCCCACTAGAGGAAAATCAATCCAATGCTGATTACATATTACAAATGAGAGTTGGGATTTTTCTTAACATAATTTTTGTGCTTAACATGAACAGTGGTTATGATCACAAAACTGCTATATACAGTTGATTTGCACTAAAATCTTCACAGTGTAACAGGCAAATAATAATGACTTTTTAATTATTTCTTTTATAGAAAAAAAAAGTCTGTACAATTTTTGCATGGTATATGCAATAGCAAGAGAGAAATTACGGCTAGATACACCATATCAACTCTTCAGGACTCTAAATTACAATTAAAACTGTGTTTTTTCTTTCTCTTTTCTCTCTCTGGAGCACTGGCTATTCAAAGACAGAAAAAGGCCATTTTCAGTAAAGAAACCAGAAATTATCTTATGTGTAATATGACTTTAAAAAAATCAGTAATATTAAGAAGCAGCATAAATCTCATTATTGATTTTTAAAAAAACTATTCATAGCTCTATGAAATGAACAGTGAAACTTTTGTTTAAATCATATTCAGCATAGTTTAGTCACAGGATTCATTTTTAGCTTTATCTGAAACATGGGACGAGTAATTCTAAATAGAGCCAAACAGGGATGCTTAGAGATTTAACCTGAATGTTATTAAGATATGTTATTACTAGTGAATGATAACAGTTATACACTTTCTGGAGATGGAAGCCTAAAACTTTCATGCCTGACCTCATTTAGCAGTATTTCATGAAATGAATCTTGGAAAAAAAGAAAGAAACCATTTTTATAAATTTGTTGCTCATGTTAGAAATCTCGAGAGTTCTCATTAACAGAAAATTACATTTATACGATCAAGAAGGCTTTTGTCATCCTAAGACAATAAGTCTGTGTGGAGTCATGAACGAATTTAAAGTACTTGAAAAAGCAGCCAAAACAAAAAGAGGCCTTCTGATGAGTTCCTACTTAAAAAAAGGAAACCGACCATTAATGTGAACAGATAGTTTCTATGAAAAAAGAATGAAGCTATCAAAAAATTCCAGACTTGGCACTGAATGTGCCAAGCTGCCTGAAGCAGAACTAGTCCCCTTGCTGCATAGCATTTGTTTGCCACATTGCAACTAGTTGTCATAGTAGTCACTTGAATGCTTCGACATGCAAAGAAGTCCTCTTAATTTGTACATGTGAGTAGAAATCTCCTTTTTTTTCTCTATTATTAACAGTAGCTTTGGCATATCATGATGTGCTGTAGTGTCGAGTTGATTTCCTGAACTGATTAAAAGTTAACTACTGTTAGTTACATACATATACAAATGTATGTAATTCTGTATATTTTTTTATGCATACATCTTTGGAAACGCATTCTTTTTTATATATAAACATTGTTAATGTATCTATGAAAAACAGATGAGACAGACGTCTGCCTAAGAGTAACTCATTCTCCATATATATGGCTGGCATATACAGCCATAACTGTAGCTACTTGTTGATCGAGGTTGTTGAGGAAGTGGTTAAGACCATAAACTGCTGGTGCAGTCTGTTACAGACTTGTTATTTCAAATTAAAGGAAGGGCAGAGAGAGGGAGAGATGTTTTCGTGGCTGGTTGGTTTTAATTTTGTGATGCTTCTAAAACGTAAATCCTTTCAACTACATCACAAGCTATTACTTGTCAGCAAAAAGTAGTTTTAAATGGGACATCAAACTCCAAACGACTATTTTCTCAAACAAGCCATAATTTTATATAATGAAGAAATAGCAACCAATTCACTTTCTATCACCTTATTGGCACAAAGAATAGATTAGTTATTGTCTCCCTTATGGACACTTGCTGCAAAAATACACCTAGTACATCCTAAATCAGAAGTATTACTGCTATGTTCCCAGCAGGCTTTGCCCAAATTTACCATAATCTGTTAAATCTTAAGTATTCCTTCAGCACATGTATTTTATTGATCCTGTTACATCCATGCTTACTGAAAGCTGCATATTGGCATCAACCACCTTATTCTTTTACTTTTTCACATCATTCTGTGCATCTATTCTTCTGAAATATTAAAGAAGAATATTATAGTAACTTTTAAGGAAAAATATCTCTTTATTGAATAAGAACTGTAGAGGGAAACCTCACATTTGATTAACTCTAATGCTTCCAAAACTAGAAGCACTTTGGCTCAGCTAAACTCTTTGATCAGCAGGAGACACTAGGTTCTTAGAGGTGTATACTCCTAAATACAAAATCAGAGTCCTATCTACTTCACACAAAATATGCAGCTGCTCAAACAGATGGTGACCTAGCAAAAAGTTAGAAGAAAAAAATAATGGTGTTGGTTGCAAAATAGACTACTCGAGTCAGGAGAAGGTGGAGTTACCTTACAAGGGCAGTTTTGAGTTTCTGAGTAACTACTGATAATCAGAAATACCAGCAGAAGTTGAGGCAAATGATTATTTAATATTTCTAACTATAGCAAAATTAATATCTATATACTTAAGATGCTTTAGAAAACATCAGTGTTAGCCTAGCCTAATCTGGATTTTGATGTAGTGAGTTTAGATCCATTGAACATGGACATCATTAAGAAAACAAATTTTCCTCCCCTTTCTTTTCTCCAATAGATGGTATCTGCTGATTCATTACAGGTAGATGAGATCTCCATCACTGAAGTGACTGGTGTCAGTTGATATGCCCAACAAATTGTTGTAAACTAAAAATATGCTATGTCTGATGATAGAAAATCAAGTAGTTCTGCAAAAATAAGCAGCTCTGCAACCTGCAAGTGTTATGAGTCCTACTATATTCTGTATTTTCATTTGTAGTATCTCTCCCCTGCATGCACTGCCTGGCAATATAGTGAAATTCATGCTGCATCTTTTCACTCAGCGCTGATTCTGACTGCTTTTTCCTTCAGCAAAATGCTTTTTTCCCTGAAATTTGAGGTCTATAGTCCTGTTTGCTGCCATGCTTCAAATGGCTCTCCTTGTACCTTTAAGTTTAACTGAAATTGAAAGGATCAAAATACAAGGTCAAATGAAGACAAATTCTCCTTTTCTGACTCCAATTTTTAATCACATAGTAATTAAAAATATTTTAATGTACAGAAAAGCAAGGAATATTATTTACATGTGCCTTGTGATACCAGCAAATGATACAGCTAACAAAATGGAACTGGAGTTGACTTAAAGTTTCAGTACAATCTGTATGTTTAGTTTTCATAATGATTTCTTTTTCACATATCTCATTGAAAACAGCTGGAGAAAGGTATTATGCCTTACTTCCTAGGCCTGTTTTATTTGTTGCTTAAGATTAACACATTGGCAAAAAGGAGCTAAACCTTCTTTAAGACAAGATTCCAGCTACTCAGACGTGCAACAGTTGTCCAGTTTTTACTCTTGGGTGTTGTTTCCTACCATAGTTTCCCTTTCTGTTTATGTAGAATGGGACCTTTTCTTATTCTAAGTTCTGAAGCTTACTTCAACGATGAATTAATAAGCTCCTCCTTACTTCAGAGGAACTAAATACGTACTTTAGACAATACCCTTGAAGACACTTGCTAAAGATTTCTGCAAATAAGAACTGTGCATGCATTGTGTGCAGCATGGTTTTGTATGTAAGTGCCTGGGCTATGCGTTATCACCATCAGAAAAAAAGAAATTTATATAGACCAGGCCAGCTGAGGTCCAGCAAGGTGATACCAGCTCTGGAGTGCTGCCAGAATGTGGCTTCTGGAGAAGCCATATAGGACCTAACTTGTGCAGTCATCTGCTGAAGTGAAGCCAGTTTGAGCATGCCTGCCATGCCCTGCTGGCCCTCTGGTTCACAAATGTCTCAGTGCGTCAGGCAGACCAAGACACAGCACCTGAACTGGCTCCTTGTGTTTGCACAGTGCACACATTGACTAGTTCTGGGAGAGCTGGTCACAGGTGCACAGGAGGCTTCAGAGACAGTGGAATTAGACTCTTAGTCTGGAGAGATTCTTCCAGTTTGTTTTCATTGCAGACAATGAAGTGATGACTCGATTTTAATGCTTCAGAAAATCTTTTTTCCCCTTACTAGAAACACTAGAAATGAATAACGTTTAGCAAACTTGGATGTGCAAACTCTGACAGTTCCAAAATTAAATAGCTAGGGCACCATGAACATTAAGAACTTCCAAAAGTTTCCATAAAAGGTAATTTAATAATATATACATCTGTGACTTTTTTTGAGAAATAGGTTTATCTTTGAAAATTATTCTGTATTACTTATTGTCTGGTACTGTGCAACTAGGAAGCACTTTAGACATATGTTTTATTATTCTTTCTTTAGATTGGCAGTGGCTTTACATGAATAATGTTTGTTTTCTAAGACAGATGTGAAACTCTGAAAGGTCGCCTGATTTGCTTGTATTGTGTTTAACTTCACAGTGAATACTCATATTTTTAGCTTTTAACATTTTATTTTCCCTCATCTCCATTAGAAATACTTGCTATTTGTTATTAGATATAAAATATATTTGGCTACCTCACCTTCAAACCCATTGTTTCTTAAAGACAAAGATATACAGCCTCCTTCTGCATTTTCTTGTATATATTTTGAGAGGCAACATGATTTACCTTTATATGGGGGTTAATTCCAGGTTACTGAAAACTCTATATAGGCACTATCAGAAAAATACGTCTCATTTGTTTGGTGGTTTTTTTTCCAAATAAAAATATTCCATATAGTTTACATTCATATTCAGCTATTCCTCTTTTCATTTCATTTGTTAAAGACCTAATTATCTCATCCCCAATTCTTCCAACTCGTGTTTTTAAAATATTTTATATCTCTATCATTAGTAATAGACATTTATTTCTTATGCACTCATTTGAATTTATTCATATTTACTTATTCATATTTTCCTCTTCAGAAAATGCCCTCAATTATCCAAGAAATGAAATTATATGAGTTACACATATTCTGTTTCTAGATGTAGGTATGACAAAGTAATTAACATGCAGCTATTCTAGTATTCTAGTATTTTAGCTGTTCTGTAAAACTTCTGCATACTATAAAAAGTGCAGGTGCTACAGAAATCAATAGGGAAATTCACATTAATGAGCTAGAACGTTTCTGTTAGCTTGTTATAAATGAGAAATGCCAATTTAGCAGTTCACTGATGGTGGGTTATCATACAGTGTAGCAACCAAGGATCAATATGCCAAACTACTAGAGAAAAAAGTCATTGTAAATCTATGCAGCGCATTGCTGAGACAATGGCATAGAACAAACAAGTTTTTCCATACTTTCTCTCAAATGTGAATGGAGTATTTATCAAGAATGAATTTTATTACTACAAAATGTGTGCAGGCTGTCCTGACCAGCCTTGTCAAGTCCGGATTTACTGATTTCATCCATCTCTTTAGGTCAGAGACATTATGTAAAGCTGAGACAGAAAGCAAGCTAGACAAGACTCCTCTTACAAATTAGCTTAAAACATCTATAGAAATTACTAATAGGCTGCTAAGCCACTGTCTCATCAAAGATACTTCACCTTTTCCGTCAGCCGGGGCTGAACATCTAGGTCTTCACTGGACCACTACACTAAATGGCAATGGTCCTGTGCAGCTTCTACTTGAAATAATATAATCAAAGAACAGGGAATTAAGAAAAGTAAATCTAGTTCTTAGAAGTTTCATCAAAACACTTTCTCTTCTAACGATCAGTGCTGTGGAGAAATATAGACAGTGTCTCAATAAATTGTGAGAGCTAATTCACAGCCTTAATGTATAAAAAAATAAAAATATGCTTTCATATTATTCTGATTTTACATAATTGAGTACAGCGTGTTCTTATAGAAAAGCTGTCTGAAATACCTTCACGTTACATTGCAAATGGTACATATTTTTCTATCTAGTTACATATAATTACGTGCAATTACAACATTTAGTAATTTCTGTAAAAAAACTAATTTAGTTGTTTCTTTTTTCCTTTCCTTTTTTCCTTTCTAATTCTCTCCCTCCATTTTATGAAGCATAAACTGAAATATTGAATGGATAAAATAGGGACTTTGCAACTGTTTTTAACAATCTTAAAATGTTGACTATCTACGCATCCCATTTTTATTGCTACAAATTTTTCCCAGACATTAAAACACTCTTGTACCACATAAAGACATTTCAAACATTTCCATTAGAAAAAATCCAATCAAGTGGAGCCAGTGTTTCTGCTAAATTGGCTGTTCATTTAAAACTTCAAAGACTCAAATACTTCTCAAAATTTGTTTTAAAAACATGTCCTTGAAAATATTATTTTCCCTTAGAGCTTTTATTTTCACCCAAAGCACAGTGAGTTACAGTTTTATAGATCCTTTCAAATTTAACTCTTCTTGGGACTTGACCTTCTAGACTACCAACAGAGTCCCTTTTCTCCTAAGTCAGTGCATGTGCTGTAGTGCACCAAACAAGCCTTTACCAAAACTGCAACCTCACTGCACGTTTTCTGTATTTCATGGACTTCGGTCGATGCCAGAGTAGTAAAATCCTTCCATATTGCCACTGTGGGTGGTCTGTTAACAAGTCGGCATAACCAAGTATTACAATGTTTCACACAAATGAGGATACACTAATTTATTTGTAAATTTTTATAAAACCTTAATTAGACTAGCTAATTAATCCTTCTAGAGCATGTTGATTCTGTCTTTCTCAAGCAGGAGAAATCAGAGATCCTCTAGTTATCTTTTAAAATCTTGGACATTATTCAAATCACTTTAGTTCCAATGAGATTTTTTTCTTGAAATCACACAGATATTTCCTCCTCCCCCTCGCCCCCAAATCCTGGAGTGAGTCCTATAAAGTAGATATGCAAAATACTATGACAGCATTTAAACAAATTAGCTTTGATTTTTCAGTGCTCAGTGGCCACAAAAACAAACAAGGTGAAATGGAGATGCAAATATTGTTCAGTTCTCAGTGTCAAGCTATTTCACTGTTACTGTAGCTGACCAGTCTTGAAATATTATAAAGAATTCTTGCATTTGCAAGAAATATGTAGGTTTTGTTGTCTTTGAGCATTTATTTTCTGTATAGGTTTGCTGCAGAAAAACACATGTAGGTTAGTTTTCATTACAGCTAGTAAAACAAATAAAACTTCTGGACACAAGCTGCGGAACAAGCAAACAACCAGTTCTGGGATTTCTGCAACTGTGTATTTATATAGTGAGTAAAAAAGGAAGTAGTAAACAAAAGAGCTTGTTTCCAGCAGGGGCTCTATGACCTGTTTTATACAAGTCTAGCATTTATAAAGGCAATTGCAATATAGAAAAATGACTGAATGAAGGGTTGTGGAGGGCATCTACCTGTTTCATCTGCTGACTGCCATTTCAAAAATGCAAGTTTCTGCATTTGTTCTGTTTTTTCAGTAGGTGTGAGAGTGTTTGTGCCAACAATAAACTTGTAAGTTTCAGTACCAAAAAACTTTAGTAAAATGTCAGCCTTTGCTGCTAACAATATGTAAGCAAAATATGTTTTCCATTTGTAGATGAAATTACCCATTAAACACAAAGGACAACCAAAACAACCCAGCCTTAGATGCAAAAGGCTTCTAGGTAGACTTGATACAATTTTTACAAGTATGAAGAATGAATGGATATCAATGTATAACCAAGCATTTACAAACAGATTTTCTCAAATAAATCTTCTACCAAAAAATAAGAATACTGTACAAAACATCTGTGAAGAAATTCAGAAGGGGGCTCTGTGGATGAAAGCATAATGATGTATTTCCAGACTATGATCTTCCATAAATTTAGGTGTTCGATTTTGTACCAGCCAGGTGTCAGAAATGAATAGTGAACCTGCCAGGAGAGATGTTTTCCATTTCTTAACTACCATGACAGAATTGATTGGCTTTTTCACTTACTGCCACTACTGGCAGAGATAAAAGATTAACTTTCTTTAAGTAACTATCTTTGCACAGAATTTAATCACTTCAAATGAGTTCAGTACAATAAATATTTTTATTTTTAAAAGATAGAGTAAATAATCTAAATCCTCAGTACTATTAACTTCCTTTTGGAGAATACTGGCACCCACTTTTGATAAAGGGCTTGCTTTATAATTTAAGCATTATATAAGCACAATGTGCAGTAGATTTTTCTCTTCTTGGTAGTACTTGACCTTCACTGAACAGGTACCTTAATCTATGTTGTTCCCTCTGATGAGATTTTTAATTCTCAATCTGACCTGATCGCTTTCTGACATGGTTTAAGGTGTTGGTAGACTCAACAAGACTGTCTGCTATCGAAACACTGAAATAAAAAGCACTCATTAGTGACTGGTCACTCCTTAGCAGTCTGCTGTATTATGTAGTATTTCCTATGATCTGTGAATTATGAGATCAATTTGTATCAGAAGACCATAACAGCTACAACAGAAAAACCTTGTTAGCATGTTGCATCTCCTTTTCAAACTCTAAAATACATTGACTATTGCAAAGAACAGTAGTGAATTAATCACATTCCAGTTATTTTTTTCTTCTGTTGTGTTTCTCCCAGCTGGCCAGGCCTTGCCAATCCCTGAATAATACTCTCATACAAAGGGCAGCACTGCAACGTGAGGGATTTACCATTAGGGAGACGAAGACTTAATTGAATAGTCATCCAGGTCAAAGGGAGTCTTCTTTCATGATTTTGCAGAGTTTAGGTAAGGTTTTTAGTTGGGAATAGGTTGCCTCAAAAGTGAGACTGTTCACAGAATTGAACTTCTTAAAATCTTTGGAAGACAAGCCTCTCAGATCTCCTTTGCTATGCGTTCAGTTTTGTAATTAATTCTTTTTCAATGTTTCTGCATAATTTGGTCATATTTTGTCACTGAGAGGTTGCAATTTTCCTTCTGCTCTGCTTTATCACTAAAATAATAACATATAAAAACATATCACTGATCCAAAGTCACCCATCTCCGTGTCTTTAGTAACCTGCAATGAGTAGGCAATTTTGCAGCTTTCATTGCAAAAGCCAGAATTTGATCAGGAAGCCTTTGGAAATCCTTCTGAAATACAAGTTCAGAATATGTACATTCTTAAGACTGAATGTTACATTTGAACCAAAAATAGATCTGTGAAGAAACAGAGGAAAACATCCCAACTAGGATACTCAAGTTTGCTACAGTTGTATTTCCTTCTTTCATGACCTCCGTGTTCTCTTAAGGTAAAAACTGTATGGTAATATAAAAGAAGTGTTATCCTGATTGAAATAAAATTAAAATTACAAGTTTATGCCTTGGCAGCTAGCAGAAGACTACCAATGATTTTTCTGGATAAAAAGACTTCTGTCACCCTTATAACATTTTCTCATCTGCCATTACGATGATTTCCACACTGAGTTGGCAAGATGAAGCTATAATTATGCAAACCTAGGAAATGGTACAGTTGTCTTTAAACAGTAGGCTATCTTCTTCATAACAAAAAAGGATTAAAATTTGATTCCATAAGTATATAATTCCTGGGGAAAGTTGTATTTCCACAATTACTCTCAACAGCTCCATCTCAGCATTTTCAGCGCATAAAATAGTTTATATTTGGAGAATACCTATGAAAAGCCAGCTGCAATTCTACAAATGTTGCAGATTGTCAGATTATATAAATTTAACTCTACAAGCTCTCCTGCTGCAAACAGAAATATATGGGTTATGTATGTCTTCAAAATCACAGATGAGGACTTTGTAACACCATCATTTAATAGGCTGTTGTAAGATCTTTACATTTGGTACACCTCAATTATTTCTGTGGGTTTCATACAGCCCTGACACAAATAATTTCCACCTCTGGAATGAGAAGTGAAAGGCATAAAGCATCTGGCAGACAGCCAGCTCAGGTTTGGCAGCAGTACAGCAGTGGCAGCACAATGCAGCTGGGACAGACGACAACTCAGAGCCCTGTGCTGCACCTCCTGTCACAGGGCACGCTTTGGGGACCCCCCCCTTCTCTCTACTCATACACAAGCACACCGTCCTACACCAGCCCTTTTTCACCTTTTGAATTATTGAATTGCAGGTATTTAGTTGCTCGACAAAACAATAAATTATGGGTTTATGTGCTGGTGCAAAGCAGGCCATCGAAAGGTTTGAGTGGCCATTTCAAATTACTTCCCTGGCAAACATGCTATATAGACTTTATCCTTAGAAGATATTACTATACTATTGCTAAAGAAACAAAACCTAAAAAGGACAGAATGTTTTCAGTGTTTGCATCAGCTTTAGCTAATGAGACTGCTATCCAGAAGCTTATGTCTACTATGAATAGTGTTAAGACCATAAACAGTGATTAATATTAGTATGCAAGTATGAAATACTTTATGAAAGCCAACTGAATTGCTAAAATGTCTGTAGGATCCACTTGGCTTAGCTGAAATGTTCATTGTAAAATATTAAAAAGTTTGAATTACTATTTCTATTGAAACAACGGGAAAGTCAAAAGCTTACTGTCAGGCTCTTGGGAGCTTTATATGAGCATATATATGTTGGTGATAATGCTGACTCAGCTTGCAGATCTGACTTTTTATTTTCAAAAATAAATCAATTTTGTGGGTGATCTGCCCACTTCTGCTTTGTTTCCTCCTTGGTCCCACTCCCATGTTCTCATCACAGTCATGCAGCTCTCGCCTGCAGAGTGGCAGCAGTTTGCCTAGGAAACACATCGCATTATCTCAAAGTTTCATTCTTAAGCTCTTTGCTGAGTTACTCTTGATTTTATATTGCAGGCGTTTGCATCAATCTCTTAATGATCTCTTGCCATCATCTCTCATTCCACCTCTGTCCTCCCTTCAGAGGATGTGCACGTACACACACATGCATTTCATTTCCTGGATTTGTCACTCTCTTCTGCACCCTCCTGCTCTCCATCCTTCTGGCTCCAGCGTCCTTTACCAGGATCCTCATTCAATCTCAAACTCATTTTTTATTGGGTTTTTTTTTAATTATGAAGGGAAGATGCTCTGGTTCTCTACTAAGAATGAAACATTTGTTAAAGTTGATAAAAGAATAATTTAATTTTTCTTTTATACTTTTATTACTATGAGTTTTGATTTATGTTATGCAAAACAACTGATAAGCTCAGAATGAGCTGTGAGGTTCCATTTCTAGCACTGTCAATTTATATTTAATAATTTTCCCATTCTTCCTAGTAATCTATTCACTATTTTAAAAGATTAGTAGCCTGAATATATGTTGTCTTTTACACCAAAATTCATCAAAGCTTCATGGAAGTCAACTCAACAACAATAAATAAGTTAAGTAGAAGGAGAGAGAGCACAAAGAACAATGAAAACTGGAAATGAATTAATTTTAATTCATTGCTATGTGAACATGAACTAGGTATGACACAGATGAGGGCTGAGTGCCAGGAGAATACACTGGAAAACCAGTGAGCTTTCCTTTTGTTTCATTGTGCAATATGTTATACGGTTATTACAATATGATAGGGGAAATCTTTTTTTGGTATGGCTTGATTTTTGCCTTAGTGTCTCCCACTTTCTATTCAGGCATTTTATTCAAACTCTGCTTGACAAAGGTACAGCAGGGATGCTTTGACAAAAACTCAAAATCCTAGATTAGTGCAGAAACTGAATACGTATTAAAAGTAGATTAGTTCCCAGAAAATGAATGGATATGAAGTTATTTTTAAAAGAACATGTTGAATACATTCTTTTCTTATTCCTTTCCTTAAAAATTCTACTTTCATTGTTATCATTTGAGGCGTATGGTTAGAGCACCTAGACCAAATCAGTCCATTGAAGCTCACTCTTTCACATGTATTATTAATAAGAAAAGGATTCTTTTAGTACATTAAAGGTACAGTAAGAACTTGCACCGTCTCCCCGCATTCTCTGCATGCTCACTGATGCTTTCTTTTAGTGAGAAAAAAAAGGTGACACTGAATTAAACTTCTGCCGTACTTCACTCTTCAGAGTATAATTGGAATTAAAAGGTGTAAAAATGTTTCTTTCACATGAATATCAGGGGATCAGTTTGGCAAAAGTGGAGTAAAAAAGAAGTCATAACATTTTGCTACAGATCTGGAGTGGATGACCACATGTGACTTTGGAGAGGGTTCAAACAGCACCACGCTTCCTTAGCTAGCCTTAAACTTCACATCTTTGTTAGAAATTAATGCCAAGAAATCCATGAGCCTTTTCTATGCCTCTTCTGAGAGGGATTATCCAAAGGGCGGAACAGAAGCAGTTGTCTTCCCTACTGAATGTAATACAGCCCGTCTTTCCCCTGAGCACCTGTGACCTTTAGTACATCCATGCACATGTAGATGCAGGTCACGGATAGGATGATTCATAAATAGCACAGAGGTAAAACCAAGAATAAATATTGGACGTGATATACGAGCCTTTTAGATCTTACTGTAGAATCTTCCTTGGTAAAACGGCTATGAATACAGTCAAGAATAAGGTATTTACTTACCAGAATATTTTATTGAACAAACTAAAGAACTGGCTGCTTTGTTTCGGTATTCAAATGTTAGTTTAGACAACAGAAGCTCATATTTCTTCTCCTTACCTTCTTTGCCCATGATACACATGTGTATAGTTGGCATACAGGCTTCAAGAATAAAAGGTCAGGTTTGTATGGTAAAGACCGGTGTGGATGACAAAGCTGATTGCCCAGGGGTGAAGCAGCAACATTTTTAGTAGCTGATGAGGACTTCTCTGTCTGGCCTTATCTGCCTAAGGCAAGTCGTTCCCACTGCAAAGATTTGCCCTGTCAGACTGTCAATATCACCTCTCTCATTGTTATCACAGATTTCCCCTTTCTTCACTGTTTATGGTGGCTTTGGTCCGGACTCTCTCACCTCACTATACGAATGTGGGTGAATGCTGGTGCTCTGTATTTCCAACTCAAATCTCACCAGACCCAGGGTAGGCTCTGATGAGGAAGGTGACATAATAACAACATAGAATCATTACAGTTGGTGCTTTTCCACCCATAAACAATGTTAGGAAGGTTGCTGTGGCAATGTTTTCAGTCACACATGGTTTCAAGATCAAGTTAAACCTTCTATCCACACTGAGTTTTAGGATACGTAAAAAACTACATGTCTCATCACAGACTAACTCCCTCTTAGATGAGTGAGAGGGGGGAAAAAAAAGTCTTGTTAGAAGATGCTGTAGATTTTCTAATGGTAGAAGGGTCCTGATTTTTTTCCTTATTGTTAACATACAATTCCATTTACATGAAAATTGCAATAGAATAAAGCAAATGTAGTATCAGGGGAGAGCACGGGCAATACAGCTTTCCTCTTTTCTGTGCATCAATGTTCCCATTTGGTGGAGAACGAAGTATGATTAGTATTAAAAAATCTATTACAGTATTTATCATACAGATGACAAAGCAATACAAATTTGTTTCGCTTTTTCCATAGGCTTTCAAAACATAAAGCTTTGTATGCTTTCCTGTTAGCTTTTCCTTTACCCAATGCAGGCAGATATTTTCTAGAAAGCTAAAGAACTAGGGAATCTTTATCCTCGGGAACTAGTAAAAGCAGAGTGAGCCTTAACTTGGTGTTTTGAATTTACCCAAACACACCACAGTATTACTTGTGTTATCAGAGGTGCTGGAACACTATTCCCATCAGCAAGTTAATTTGCTGTAACAATTAGCTATCATCAATAAAAGTCAAAAACATTTAGTGACAAAAATGGCTTTGAAATAAAAACAACTATTTACAGAAAATATTCATTCTGAATGCAGACTGGTAATTTGGACGTGTGTATGAGGAGAGGAGTCATTTCTGCTGCTAAGTTAAGGTTCAGCCACTTAATCTGTAGGGTGGCTTGCGGCATGCTGGCAGGTTGAACAAGCCAAACCCAAGTAAGCTCCAGCTTCAGTGGAAAAAGGGCCAGCAACAGACTCTTTCAGCACACTGAGAGTTTTCTGAGTGGGACCACAAATAAATGCTGTTCTTTATTCCCAGTGTCTGTAAAACATTACTCAGAAGAGAGAAATAAATCCTACGGCCTCATGAACACACACAACTGGGTAGCAAGTCCTCTTGACTTTCAGGTCCTTCCTTACATTTCTGTATTTTCCTTAGTGAAAACTATTTTTCATCTATAGCATAAAGAGAGAGCTGACACAAAGCAAATCCCCGAATAACCTGTTCCACACACTGGACACAATTTTTAGCAGTTATCTCCTTGCTGATGCTACTCAGAAATACAGCTTCAATATATTTCTAGTTATTGAATGTTACCAAATATATCAGACTACAATGTCTTTGTTGATGTTCAGCTGTAAGCTAAGAAAATGTAACTGTCAGAAAATATATGGAAATTATTAATTTTTTTTAGTTAGTTAGTTGAATGGGCTCAGTCCTAACTCATTGATCTGAGATTACTTCTGGGTCTTTTGATGATTTCTTTGAATTTCTTCTTCTCTTGGAGATATTTTTATATTTCATTTTGATCAAGCAAACTTATCTATGTGATTTATCTTCAAGATAGGGAGATGATAATTGTTCCACATTGAAAATGTGCCCCATAACCCATTAAAATATTAGAAGCACTAGTATTATTCCCATCTAGAAACCTATGAGCACTCAAAGAGCCCAGTTTTTAAAAAAAGCAAACAAAAAACCCAAACAAACCGCCCAATTTTAAGCATGTTTATGTGCATAATCATAAACAAAATCTTTCTTTCCAATATTACATAAAATTATTTTTAGAAAACATCTGTGTTAGTGAAGATGACCTCTCCAACATAACAATTTGTTAGGATTACACGTTAATATTTTTCTCTTCTCTTTTAGTACTTTGATTACATTTGAGATTCATCTAAAAAGCGCGGTGGTTCATCTCAGAAGAAGACTGAGGCAATAGGGTCTGAACAGATATTTCCTCAGAGACCTATACAGGCTTCTCTGAAGAGAAGAATGAGATTAGAAAGTAATACAATACCGAGCAAATAGAAAATCATATAGTATCAATCAATGAAGATCCCAGAATAATTTTAAAAGTGTTCATACAATAAAATTATCAGACTCCATTGATTCTGTGAAGGGCTCAATGCTTCAGTTTGCACCAATAGCAAGCTATGGGAACCTCTGTGAAACTCCAGAGTACATTTGAAAATATTAGAAAGAAGAGGAATGAATCAAATGATTAATATCCTAAAAGTTAACAGAAAGCAGCCTCACTAATTCAGTAATTTTGAGACCAAAACTACACCACCATAGACTACTGGCGTCACTGTCCAGAAATAGCGTGTGACAAAAAGAATCCTAGGGGATTTAATTTTACACAACCGCAACACCAGGAAAGTTTACATAATCCGTTGAGGCACTTTCAGTTTTGATACACTGATTTTTCTTAGATTTCTTAGGTGGAAAAAATAGTGTTTTCCATTAGAAGACTTAGCTAGAATGTGGACATTTAAATGAGATCCCAAAGATATAAAAGTCTTCAAAGGTTTAAGTTTTTTCAGAGACCAATTAATTTTTTTCTCTGCTGTTGGATAGCAGATTTGGGTTGCAATTTGTTCCAGATAAATGTTCAGTTAACAAAACTGAGCCTATTAAGAACATATTCCAGAACAAGAGAAGTTGCTGGAAGGAGGTGGGAAAGGCATTTGCACTGTCTGACAATTTATGTTGACTTCAGACACTTTGCACACAGACCTCTTTGCCTTCATGACTGCACTGCTCACACAAATTCTCTGCCATCTCCTGAACAAGACTGCATCAAAATATTTGAAGGGGAAGATGTAAATACCAATGAAGATTAACTTGGATTTTATTCCTTATAGTTTGGTATTCCAAACTAAACTACAGTTGAGTATTGGACTAAGAAGACACTGTTAGGTATATTATAGTACACCTTAATGCAGTAAAATCCAGTAGGATGAAGCAACTGGCCTTGTGATGTTTTACTTGAAAACAGGAGCTTCACAGAGTGAGAAAAAATTTTACTGTAACTACCAAAAACTCAAAACATGAGTTTAGTTTTTAAGGACTTGTGTAATAAATCTTTGTGTTTTATTAATTTGAGTTTATTTGTTAACCCCAACAAAAAAAAAAAAATAATGTCAATTAAAATTCAAAGCAGATTTGTGGGTTTTAGTCCCATCGTTGCCATAGCTTTTATTTTTGTTTTCATTTTTATCTGTGTATTTAAGAAAGCTGAGGAGTGATACTGTATTTAAAAACAATACATTCATAAGAAATGCTTTAGCTGCAGGAGAAGCTTTATTGATTTTTAGAGTTGGGCATTGGGAATTGAATTTTTCTGGAGCATTACATTTTATTTACTGATGGCTGATAAACTGCAGTGTCACCTGTCAGCTGGCTTCAGTTAAAGAAAGCTGAGTGGTAGGCTAGGACATACAGAGGAAGAAGAAAATTTTACAAATGTTAGAAACTCTTTTTTTGCCCCTAGAATTGTAGCCAGGTTAAGTATTCCTTTGGCTTGAAGATGAGCATTCTTATTATTTGCTGCTTGCATTATTCTGCCTCCTATAGGTACTAATCATCATTACTGTTTCTGCCTACTAGTACTTCAGCGTTCTGTACGATAAAATAAGTTTGGACATATGATACAGTCTCTTGAATGCTTAACATCATACAGCACAATTTAGACATTTATCAACGTGTCAACTGCAATTTCATCTTTGTATTAGGATGTCTGCATCTGCATCACTGTTTCTTCATTTCTTCTTTCTCTGCCTTACTGCTTGCCTGAATTTTGCCTTAATCTTTCTCTTTCTGGCTATGGTCTGCAGGCAAGTGCATTTCACAACTATGAATCCTGTCGACTTGTGTTTTGCAATAGCTTGGTCTGTCAAAGGGAGATACACTTCTCAAAGGCTCAGAAGCCCAACTGCCTCTCCAAAGTTCTGCACTTCAGTTGATAAAGGACTGTGGCATACCGATATTTCATAACTATCTTTTCTGTCCTCAGATGTGTAACTAAGACTGCAAATGGCAGAAAAGTAATCCTACTCTTAATTTGCTTTAACAGTGATTTAGAATTTAAGTTAGCACTATCTGTAGAATCACTGGTGTTGGTGAAAAACAACACAAAATTAAACCATTGTTAGCAGAGAGGGTGGACTTTAGACAGACTTTCTCTACTAAATTCCAAGTAGCTCTGAATCCAAACAGATTCATGAAGACTATAGAATAGGTATTTAGCACAAATCTTTTGCTATGTTTTGAATGTCTAGAACATACCAGATTAGACTACAGAAACTCCTTATAATGTTTGGGACAAATCGCTTCTATCTGCCTGTCAGATGTAGTCAAAATAAGACATTAGGGCATTAAATTCATGCAAGTAGGTGTTCTGCAGGCTGTCCACCAGCGAGACATGGAGACAAGAGCACATACACATGTACAAATGCATATGACAGGTCTGTGGCTTTAGAGGCCTCTGACTCCAAACTCTCACCATTGAAATTAACACACCATGCCAGCCTTCTGTCCTAGGAAAGAGAAACAGGGACTCTCTATCATTTACCTTTCTGGTTCTCTGATGCATACATAGAAGGGATGCCCTATACAGCACTACTGAAAGATCCTTGTACTGCAACATATTCTATTTTGAAAGCAGGCAAACAAAAACCCCTTTCCTATTCATCAAAGTCTTGGAATGATTAATTCTGGCATTCTACACTGACCCCATATCTTATGATACCAAACACAGCAGCAGGAGAGTAGGAAAGTGCAAATGACTCTGCTGTTTTGTGGATGCTATCAATCTGACTGGTCCCATACTTCAGAAGAGCAATGAGCTCTGTCTTAGTTGTTTACCTGCTTCATTTATCATCAAGGAAATGCTGATCACAAGTTTCCTTAAAATTAGTTGGCTGCTAAAAAAATCCCAACAACAAAACCAAGTCTGCACTAAACAGGCATAACCCACATGGAAGACATGATGCCTGTTCAGCGCCTCCAGAACCTGCAAAAATAACAAATTATGTAGTTGCTGAGATAACCTCTTTCCTTTTAAACACAAATGTTAAATTAAGATGATAGTAATTCTTACCGATTTAGGTACCTTCATCAGTTAAAAAAAGCCCAGAGTTCTGAGCTGCATTCCCAGGAGAACCCAGGCTACCAAAGGATCCTGTCTTAACTGCCTTGCAGTGCAACTTCTGCAACTTTGTTTACATTTAAATAGTTGCATTGAAAACTCAGCAACATCACTTCACCCACGCCTCCCTGACTGTCCTTATAGCTGGTAATTGGAGTCAGCCATGATTCAAACCTTGAGGCCACAATGCAACAAGCTGAAGGAAACTGCCCATTAGTCAGTCTTTCTTCAGACTTACTATAATTATCATTGAAAAATTATCTTACATAGGTTTGTGGCTCTACAAACAGTGGCTAATATGTATGTAGGCAGGAACAAGTGGTAGCTCCCCAAGTAAATGGATCCTAGTCAGCTTTAACACAATTCAGACGAAATTCTTCCACATTGACTGGAATGCAGCCTACCTGTTTTGGCCGACCTCACCTCCACCTTCACACAGTTGGAGACAACCTGTAGCTTCTACATTTTTCAGTGTACATCTCAAGATCCACTATGTTAACCATTAAACTGCTAGTATTTAAATATATGCTAAGAATATACTTTGATTGCAAACTTGGCAGGTTCATCAGGAAGAATGTAGCATCAATAATATAGAATATATGGCATTAAAAACAGAGGGTCAGAATTTAACTTTGAAATTAGAATGATACATTAAATATAGCATGTTTCAGACATGATAGAAGTTTTTTTTATGTTACGTTCAACTACATCAAAAATTTGATTCTAAGTAATATTCCTCATTCTGTTATATTGCTGATTTTGGCTAAGCTGAATGATCCAGAAAAAAATATCTCCATTACAAACATGACAAAGATGTCTAGTAACAATAACATTGGGCTTTTTTTGCACAATCCAACCATTTGCTAGGATTATTTGAACAAACTACACTGTAGAAGCACCTTTTCTGTCAGCAAATAGAGCTGTGAGTCGAAACCAATGTTTGAAATTTAGTATTTGCTTGCCAACTGCAATGGTGGAATCTGTACTAGGAGCATGGTTGTTGGGCTTTGTCTGTGATTCACTTGAGTTTCTATTTTGTCTCACTCCTATAGATACTTTTCTTTGTCTTAAAATTTGCATAGCCAATTTATAGCTGTCTCAAATATGGGTCGAAATGCTAGGGTAAACACTGCAGTGAAAATTAAGGGGGCAATGGCAGAATGATTCACTAATGTTCAGAATCTCTGAACCAATTCTGCACAGCAAGAACAAACTCTTTAATGTGTATCTAAACACAGATACCAGATAAACTACAGTGCAAAGATGCACTGCCTTGGGCTACATTCTTGAGTAGCAACAGTGCCTTCTTGAACAGCTCCTAGCTCTAGCCCATGGCTGCAACACAGAACAGTGGAGAGGAACTCTCCCTCTCCTTAGCCAATGTTTCTGAGCAGCCCATAGCTGATTCAGCCTTTTGCAAACGTGCAGGTGTTACCTGGATTTTGTGCACTCTGAACTATTCCAAGCAGAAGAGTGGAACAAATTTGTGACTGGGAAGCAGAAAACTTGTTTAAAGATCAAACTCTAATTACATTGCAGTTCTTCCAATGAACATTGATTCTAAGACACTAATTTGGGTCTCTCCATATAAACAACCTCTGCATCTTTTCAAAATTGGTCGTTATGAATTTGGAGTTTATATCATACTTATCTTTCAAAGAAACTAAAGACAGCTATCCACTACAGCTACAAGAATCCCTTTGCGGACTAATATTTCCTTTCTTTTTACCGTTCTCTTATGTCTTTTTGGCACTGCAAGTTCTTTCCCTAAACACTCTAGGATTCATGCAGCTTTGTATGGCTAAAGACTTGAAATATATAAGTCAATTATCTTGCAATATGATCAGCAGATGAAAACAAGCATTGTATGATCAGATTTCAAGGAAAGTCATTTTAACAGAGGTTATGAGCAAATTAGCACAATTTTTTCTTTCATGGTAATTGAGCCTTTATTTCTGTTTCTTTAAATACCAGAAATTCCTTTCTTTCTCTTTTATTTTCCTTAGAAGTAACTCTGAAAAACATAACAAAAGAACCCAAACCTATTGTATTTGGAAAAACTTTTTCTTAATAACTGGCATCAGAATTCTTCATATCCTCCTTCAGTCACAATACTTAAATTTTGACACTGAAATAATACAAAAATTATGAGGACTTCATCATCTAACAAAACCATTTACAGCATACTGGAATAGAAAGATGCCATTAGTAAAATACTGACAAGGCAAGTTATTCTGCATATGTGGTTAGCCCATGAGAGAAGAGATTACATTCTTGTTATGAACATATTACAAAATACATATTACACTAAAATGTGCATTTAAAGATCCTTTTTTTTTCATCAACTTGATGTCCGTGATGATGAAACATACTGTCAGCTTGAATGCCAGCGCTTCTAAAAAGTTACATAACATCCCACCAGCACACTCAGACAAAAACAGACTCGTGCGACTGAAAATTATTTTAATATCTTTTGATTACTGTCCACCAGCACACTCATACAAAATCATGCGATTTTGTTTCCAGTTTGGCTCCTGACTGTGCTAAGAATATACTTTGATTGCAAACTTTGCGAGTTCATCAGGAAGAGTGTAACATTAATAGCATAGAATATATGGCATTAAAAACAGAGAGTCAGAATTTAACCTTGAAATTACAGCTTTGAATTACTCTACTAGTCACAAAATTGCTCTCTCTGGACATTTAGGAATTGCATGTATGTAGTGTAAACCAACCAAACTCACTGAAGACCAGCTCTTGCTCAGACATAGGAGTTAATGGCATAATCACAGTATTGCAACTCGACTGTTACTCCATACGGGCCTATTACTGTCAATTCAAGTTTTATCAGCCCAACATTGTTCAATTTAGCCTTGCAGCCAAATTAGCGACATATTTGTATTTGTAGACATTTATCAGGATTAAGGGTGCAGAAGCAGTATTCCAGTATTTTCCCTGCACCACACCTCACATTCCTGAACATTTTCCCGAGAGAGCTCAGGATTTGCATATGCGTGCCTACACTTTAGGTGACTGATGTTCTGGAAATAGAGATTTCACAGATGTTCTTTTGCCTACTGTAAATATCTGAGTTTTAGCAGCCCAGTGTCAAAGCCCACTTGATTTTGTTTCCAACAAAATCCGCAAGTACTGTGAAAGATAAAATTAGAATGCACTACTATTATTATGTCCTTTTCCTCTGTAGGGCTTGAAAATCCCAATGTTGTGTAAAGTGCAATTCTTTTTTTAGAAAAAATAAATTAAAAGAGGCTTTCCTTACCTCACCTCAGACTCACACAAGCAAGCTTGATAAACAGATGAATGTTTTTGCCTTCTACAAAATATAAATACACTTTACTAGTACATGCAAATACCAATTTAATAGGTGGCTGCTATATAAAACAGGTTACTGCTGACATGCTCATTTGTTACATTCTTTTTCCCACTGCTAATGTTTTGGAATATTTCTTTTGCAAGCAACTTAAAGTAGCATTTAAAAACAAAAAAAATACTGAAGTGCAAAGACAATATGCAGAAAGTCTGCAAGACATCACTAATCATATTGACTTAACAAATTCTGAATCTATGATGGAACCCTGATGAATTCTCAGTTGACCTAAGAGATCGTCCAAGATAGGGAGAAATCAATGGATTGTGAATAAGCCCATCAAATATGAAGCTAAGGTCTGTAAAAATACAGTTTAATAGAATATATTTCCCTTCCTTTAAACAATGCTGGTGAAGAGTTTAGGGAATAGGTCTTATGAGGAATGGCTGAGCGAGCTGGGGATGTTTAGCCTAGAGGAGGCTGAAAGGAGACATGATCACTCTCTACAACTACCTGAAGGGGAATTGTAGTGAGGTGGGGGTCAATCTCTCCCGTAACGAATTCCAAAACATGAGGAAATGGATTCAACTTGCACCAGGGGATGTTTAGATTGGAGATCAGGAAGAACTTTTTCACTGGGAGGATTATTAAGCATTGGAACAGGCTGCCCAGGGAGGTGGTGGAGTCACCATCCCTAAAGATATTCAAAAGACTCACAGACTAAGTACTGAGGGATATGGTTTAGTTCAGTGGTGGGCTTGGCGGTGTGAGGTAACTGGTTGGACTCAGTGAACTTAAAAGGTCTTTTCCAATTTTAACGACTCTAAGAATCATTAACAGCAAACTTCCAAGTGATTTGGAGAAGGAGCTGTTGTCCTTTTTCACACTTAAATTGCCTCAAAGGCAACAAAGTTACATACGTGTAAAGAAGGATGCTATAATAATCATAGAATCATAGAATCACAGAATGGTAGGGTTGGAAGGAACCTTTAGAGATCATCTAGTCCAACCCCCCTGCAGAAGAAGGTTCACCTAGATCAGGTCGCATAGGAACATGTCCAGGTGGGTCTTGAAGACCTCCAAGGAAGGAGACTCCACAACCCCTCTGGGCAGCCTGTTCCACTGCTCCATCACTCTCACGGTGAAATAGTTTTTTCTTATGTTTAAGTGGAACTTTTTGTGTTCCAGCTTCATCCCATTAACCCTTGTCCTGTTACTATCTACTATAGAAAAGAGGGATGTCCCAACCTCTTGACACTCACCATTTAGATATTTATAAATGTTAATAAGAACACCCCTCAGTCTCCTCTCTCCAGACTAAACAGCCCCAGTTCCCGCGGTCTTTCCTCGTTTGAAAGATGTTCTATAACCTTGACCATCTTGGTGGCCCCGCCCTGGACTCTCCAGCACTTCCCTGTCCCTCTTGAGCTGAGAAGCCCAGAACTGGACACAGGACTCCAGATAAGGCCTCACCAGGGCAGAGTACAGGGGGAGAAGAACCTCCCTCGAGGTGTGGCCTCCTTGCCCACACTCTTCTTGATGCACCCCAGAATGCCATTGGCCTTCTTGGTCTCGTGGTTTTGCCCAGCCAGAGCAAAAGGGGAAAAAATCCGCGACTCCTCCCCCTGCCCCTCCTGACAGAATGCGGAGGGGATCAGAGAGGGAGAAAAAAAGTAAAAGAGCCCTTGTAAGTTGAAATAAGAACAATTTACTGGGGAAAATTGAAGAGGAACAACTACAACAAAGACAAGGGGATATTACAAAGAAAACTAGTGAGTGATGCAGTTGCTCACCACCCAGGATCCGACCTAAGCGACCGCTCCAGACCCGCGACCGAGAGCCCGCGCCTCCGGAAGAGAGCTTCTTCCGGCCAGCCCCCACCTATACTCTGGGCATGACGTTAGGATGGTATCGAATACCTGCTGGCCAGCCTGGGTCAGCTGTTCAGGCTGTGCCCTTTCCTGGTTCCTCACAGGAATTAACTCTATCCTGGCTCAAACCAGGACACTTGGCCACGAGGGCACATTGCTGGCTCATGTTTAGCTTATTATCAATCAGGACTCCCAGGTCTCTCTCTGCAGAGAGAGAGAGCCAGCCTGTACTGATGCATGGTGTTGTTCCTTCCCAGGTGCAGGACTCTGCACTTGTCCTTGTTGAACCTCATGAGGTTGCTCTCTGCCGAACTCTCAAGCCAGTAGAGATCCCACTGAATGGCAGCACAGCCTTCTGGGGAATCAGCTAGCCCTCCCCCTCTGTGTTCAGCAGCGGGCCCACATCCCCCCTCACCATCCCTCTGCTGATGTACTTGAAAAATGCCTTATTGCTGTCCTTAACATCCCTGGCTAAATTAAATTCTAGAAGGGCTCTAGCCTTCCTAGTTGCACCTCTGGATGCCCTGGCAATGTTCCTATACTCTTCCCAAGCAGCCAGCCCCTGTTTCCACCTCTCATAGATGGCTGCTTTCTGCCTGAGTTGTCCCAGCAGATCCTTCCTCATCCATGGAGGCCTCCTACCTCCTTTTCCTCCTTTCTTGCGCATTGGGACACACTGATCCTGGGCTTGGAGGAAGAGGTGCTTGAAGATTGACCAGCTTTCATTGGCACTTCTACCATCTAGAATCATATTCCATGAGATCCGTCCAAGTAGATCTTTGAAGAGGCCAAAGTCAGCTCGCCTGATAATAACAAGATCATTAATATTATTATATATAAATACTACCAAGAATAAGAGTGGATCTAAAATGAAATGTGACTCTTGAAAAAGATGTTCCATTTTGCAATGTTATGTGGCTATCTCAGAAATTCAGTGATGTTGCTGTAACAGACTTCTCTCAATACAACTATCTGGACTAAATTCCAGCAGCAATCTGCTATAAGTGCCCCCCATAAAGAGGTATCTACCTAAAAAATCACATCTTCTTTTACAGGTATAAAAGAAAACTTAATATTTCATTATAAAAGACTATGATCTCTTGCAAGATTTGACAACTCACCTGGTACTTGCAGTTTGAAAGGGTTTTTTTTTAAACAAGATGTAGCACAATTTTGACTAGTTTCACAAAAAGATGGTAAGAAATTAGAGCTGGACTACAGCAAGACAGACAGGTTTTGATGTAAATGGCTAAAAGATCCAGTGGACATGGGTTTTTCCCATTTTAAATATCATTGCCATTTAAATATTCATAATCCAGTTCTAGATTTATTTTCCACATTTTGCCCCTTCATCCCATAAGATGTTGGATATTTAGATCCAGTACCTTGAATCAAATCTTCTGCTTCAGGTTTGTAAAAACAAATTGTAACCCTTTCCACAGATATAAAGTAGTTGGAAAACACACTATAAATCTAATACAAAAAGGCTGCAGCAGAGATACAAAACTTCTCTTTGACTGTGCTATTTTAATAAAATAGGCATTAACCAGGGCAGGGAAGAAGATCTGAAAAATGTCAAACTACAAACTCATCTACAATTAATGGTTTTCTTACTGTTCCAGCAGCTCCAACTCTACGAATGAATGCTTACTAAGAATCTCTTAGTCCTAGCTAGCTTTTATAGAGACTTTTCAAGGATTTTAGGAAACAGCTTACATGCATTACTGGTAATATTGTCTTTATGATCATTACTGGTAATAAAACAAAAATCTGCTTGTAAGTACCAATCATTTAAACTGAAAAAAATTACCTTAGGAAAATGTACAATAGTAGATATTTTAAATATACATAGATATTTTTATTATTTTTCATTTTATTTTCTTAGTGAGAGCAGGACTTAGGGGTGTTGGTTGACGAGAAGCTCAACATGACCCTGTATTGTGCACTTGCAGTCCAGGAACCCAACCATATCCTGGGCTACATCAAAAGAAGTATGGCTAGCAGGTTAAAGGAGGTGATTCTCCCCCTCTATTCTGCTCCTCCAGCTCTGGGGCCCCCAACGTAAGAAGGAGATGGACCTGTTAGAGCAAGCCCAAAGGAAGGCCATGAAGATGATCAGCATCTCTCCTACAAAGACAACCTGCAAGAGTTGGGGTTGTTCAGCCAGGAGAAGAGAAGGCTTTGGGGAGACCTTAGAGCAGCCTTCCAGTAACTAAAGGGGCCTACAAGAAAGCTGGAGGGGGACTTTTAACAAGGGCATGTATCAGTAAGACACGGGATAATGGCTTTTAATTGAAAGAGAGGAGAATTAGATTCTATAATAGCAAGAAGTTCTTCAGTGTGAGGGTGGTGAGGCACTGGAACAGTTTGCCCAGGAGACTATGGATGCCCCATTTCTGGAAGTGTTCAAGGGCAGGTTGGATGGAGCTTTAAGCAAAGTGGTCTAGTGGAAAGTGTCCCTGCCCCTGGCCAGGGGGTTTGAACGAAATGATCTTTAAGGTCCACTCCAATCCAAACTATTCTAAGAGTCTATGACTGCCTTGGTGTTTCCCATGCTCGTTGTCCAGGTCTGAACAGTTAAATTTAGTGGGAGGAAAGGAAGAACAGAAATAATGTACTTTGTATTTTAAGAGACAGACCAAAAGCAAGAGCTTCCAGATAGCAGACTGTTTCTGTATAAAATATTCTTCTTTCCATTAATACTGGAAATGCTATTATGCTGTTTCAGAAGTAGAACAAAGGTGGGATACTAGAGAACTATACACAACAGCAATTACAATGTCTAGTCTTTCTTTTGAATTATTAGTTTTACATATTTTGTTCATAAAAGCAAACTCCAACAGCTGACCAAAAAACATGTAAATGTATATAACAATGATTAAAATTTACCGTAATATAAGCCACATAGAAATCAATTATATAAAATGACAAAAAGTCATAGAATGTAGATTCTGCATTTTAATTAATAAGGAACATTTCTGAAATTAATTAACTCTTTCTCAGTCCAATGTGTGTGGAACTAATCTGTTCAAAAGAAGGAATCAAACAAAGTGAACAGAGCCTTTGGAATCAATTTGAGATGTTGCTTTAATATAAAAAAGATCTCTTTAGGGGGGAAAAAATGTTGGGCCTTTATGAAAAAAAAACCCAGAAGTTAAACTGTTGGAAAGAGCTAAAAGGAAAAGTCAAATACCTCAAGGTTGAGTGCAGAATTAAAAAAAAAAAAAAGTAACATTTAGAAAAGGCTGGAGAAGTTAAGAATCTACAAAAGCAGATTAGGAACGTTTTGGGGGGAAAATACATCGTCATAATTTCATTAATTTGGCTGCGTTTTGATAGTATGTCTTAGTCAAGAGTCTGCTCACAAAGTTTTGTGAAGGCCAAGTTTGATGAGTTTCAAATTACTGTTAATATTAATACCATGTTTTCAGACAGCTTACAGTAAGACTGCTTATTGAAAGCACCCTTCAAGGTGAGGCATCTGAGCCTGAAACATAAAATTAGTTGAGAACTATAAAAATATGCCATACAACATTTCAAGAGTCTGTAAACCCTTTTTTGACAGTTTAACTGCAAAACCAGTGTCCTATCTGAACACTGGTATGGCCTAAAAATGCTAAGAAATGCTTTTTGTTTTCATCTGAACATCATACGTCTCAACGGGTTCTTTAATCATCTAATTAAAGAGAGTTCCTAACATTTTTGATTTTCTAATTCACTTTGAACAAATGCTGAGGAAAACAAACTCCATCTCTTCTACAGTATGTGAGAAAAACTTGCACCAGGGCTCAAAGAAGTGAAGCAATTAATTTAAGCTTCAAGACCATATCACTCTATTGATTCAATGAGGAAATATATTTCTGACATTTTAAATACAGTACTAAAATTTGAAACCTTCAGGAATATTTTGATATTTTTTGGAAATGCTTAATGCTACAAAAAGAAGAAATCAGTGCTATGGTTGATATTTATGTATTACATTGACAGTTTTAATAATACTAAACTGTTTAAGCTGTGTTGTCAACAACAAAAATAATTCCAATCTGACAAACTCTGAAAAATAATGATGTTCTATAACCAAGAAATTATAAAAGTTTCCATTAAAGATGTTGACATTTCATGGCTAAGCAGCTGTTTTTCCCAATGCACTGGCAACTTCGGTCAGATTCCTCTACAATTAACCCATCCTCCCTTACTTAAACATACTGCTGACAAGATAGACTCCCAGTCAATGGGCTTGTTTTAAAAAGAATGCATGACCTACCATTCTTGGGACCTTGTTCAGTTCCAGATCTGTCAAATAGATCAAAATACTGGTTTTCCATCTTCTCAGCTGGTCTATTCTTTCCTCCCATCTAGCCAATGTATTAATTTTCTGCTAACCTAGTCATAGCACCAGCTACGAATCATGTAGGAACTACATGCTCTTGACAGTCTACCAACACACATACTGTCCCTTGTATACCACAGTCGCTCTGTCACCTAACATTACTAATAGCATCCATCTCATCTTCTTATTTTGTACAATGAGATGTGCTCTGTGAATATAATATTCAGCTCTAACCACTTTGAAATAAATTATCAGCGTAGTACATTTCACACATGACTCCCATTATATCCCACAGATGTAGTACAAGCTGCTCCCTAGCAACTGCAGCAAAAATGTACTCCTTTAGGTATTTTTCCCAGCTAAAGAAACTGACGTGCTATTTTATGAACTTCATATATAAAACAACCTTGGCTACTGTCAATTCAAATTACTCTGACTAATGGTCCTTAAGATGCATTTTTAGCCTTTTGCCTAGTTTGGGTTCTGATTCTGAAGTTTCTTTCTTGCAAACCTCCCACATCAATAATTTTAGCACCAAGGCAAAAATATTTTTCCAAACCAATAAATATGTTCCCAATAAAAACTAACCATTTATAAAAGAATTATAATCATATCGTGAGGTAGAAATCTATTGTATATGGGAAATTAAACTCCTAACATACTGGCAAGTGTGGAGACACTGGATTTATTTTGTGGAATACCAGAGTCTTTTGTTTTGGACTTTGAATAGAACTGCAAAGGACTATAAGATTTTAAGTAGATTACTGCTTTCTATGTGACTCAGAGTGGTGATCAATGGCACAGAATTGAGTTGGAGGCCTGTGGCCAGTGGAGTTCCACCGGGGTCAGTTCTGGGGCCAGTCTTGTTCAACATCTTCATCAACGACCTGGATGAGGGGACAGAGTGTACCCTCAGCAAGTTCGCTGATGACACCAAACTGGGAGGACTGGCTGATTCCCCAGAAGGCTGTGCTGCCATTCAGCGGGATCTCGACCGGCTTGAGAGTTGGGCAGAGAGGAACCTCATGAGGTTCAACAAGTCCTGCATCTGGGAAGAAACAACCCCATGCATCGGTACAGGCTGGGGGTTGAACTGCTGAAGAGCAGCTCTGCAGAGAGAGACCTGGGAGTCCTAATTAATAATAAACTAAATATGAGCCAGTAATGTGCCCTCGTGGCCAAGAAGGCCAATGGCATCCTGGGATGCATCAAGAAGAGTGTGGCCAGCAGGTTGAGGGAGGTTCTTCTCTCCCTCTACTCTGCCCTGGTGAGGCCTCATCTGGAGTCCTGTGTCCAGGTCTGGTCTCCTCAGCTCCAGAGGGACAGGGAAGTGCTGGAGAGAGTCCAGTGCAGGGCCACCAAGATGATCAGGGGTAAGGAACATCTTTCATATGAGGAAAGGCTGCAGGAACTGGGGCTATTTAGTCTGGAGAAGAGGAGATTGAAGGGAGATTTTATTAACATTTACAAATATCTAAAGGGTGGGTGTCAGGAGGTTGGGACATCCCTTTTTTCTATAGTAGCTAGCAACTGGACAAGGGGTAATGGGATGAAGCTGGAACACAAAAAATTCCACTTAAACATAAGAAAAAATTATTTTACTGTGAGGATGAAGGAGCAGTGGAACAGGCTGCCCAAGACCCGCCTGGACATGTTCCTATGCGACCTGACCTAGGTGAACCTGCTTCTGCAGGTGGGTTGAACTAGATGATCTCTAAAGGTCCCTTCCAACCCTACCATTCTGTGATTCTATGATTCCAATTCTATTTAAATGAACTTTGTTAATATCTGAGGAAAACAAGAAATTACTACTGCCTGTTTAAAAATACTAGTTTTGTGCTTACAACACAGAATAACAGATTCACAGAATCTTAAGGGATGGATAGGACCTTGAAAGATCATCTAGTCCAACCCCCGTGCCATAGCAGGACCACTTGGAGTAGGTCACATAGGAACTTGCCCAGCTGGATTTTTAATGTTTCCAGAGAAGGAGACTCCCCAGTCCATCTGGGCAGCCTGCTCCAGTGCTCCATGACCATGAATACCAAGATGTGGCTGTTGAAGATTGGTATTCATTTACACACCACAAAATATTTTAAAAGAAATAACTGAGTAACAACAGCTAATTAATACTTCACACATGAACAGAATCTTCCACCAAACAGCATCAAAATACAGGAATTACTTCCTTCTGCCAGTGGAAAGGGTGTGAGAGTAGACAGCAACTTCCCCATAAAAATAAAGTCAAGCTTTCAAGTCTGGCGTTATCCAAGCTGGTTAGCCATTTAGGTAACAGCTAGTTTAGTATTGCTGTTGTACTGCTGTGTAGGGTCCTATTGGTGAACCAAAACCATTACCAAAAAATTATGAGGACATGCAAGAAAGCAGCAGACACTGAAGAAATTTTCATTAAGATTTTACAGAGAGTCCTGCTACCAGAAAGGTTGCTTATGCTTCAACATAAGAATTATGAGATCCTTAAAAGTCACATAATTGGTTTCACTGAAGACAAGTCAACTTAGATGTTATACTACTCTTTCCCAGTTGTATTTTCTCAACTGAGTCAATAAACATATTGCTGTTATATTGCCTGTAATACAGGACTTATTTGGATATCTTTGTTTTTCACACAGGAAGAGTAGAGTTTCAGTGTAGTTTTCTTCATTTTGAGTAGTTTACCACATATTTTGTCCACATCAAAAATAAAACCACTGCTGCTGTCATACGTGTTACCAATTTAAAATGAATTCAGAAAAACCCTTTAACTGAAGGCAGTAACTAAGCAAAAAGTAAAGCATGTATATAGATTTGCTCACTGAGCATTGATACTAAATTATAAAAGGCAAACATGCTTGCCACAGAGTTGCTGATGTTTGTGCTGTGTTTGTTTTGTGGATACAGAGATGAGCTTAAGTTTCACAGTTGTCAACATTCGTCATCACTACCAAATTCTACAGGAAAACTCCTACTGCACACTTTCAAAAACACCTCTTATGCAACATTGTTTTCTAAAAGGTACATAGTTCTCATGTTTCCAAAATTGATAATCATTCCTAACCAGTTCTCCTGTACCCTTCCTATCACACTGTGAAAAATATGTGCTTCAGTTGCAAGTGGTCTGGAAAAAAGTATATGCATGCAGTTTTATCAATTCAAAACAGAAACCCTATTAAAAAATTAAGATCTTAATCAGTTTCCACTGGCATGCAGCCTTATGGATAGTAAAAAAGACAACAATTCCAAGACAGAAGAGAAAACAGCATCTGTTAGCAGCACTTCAAACAGCAAATAGCAAAAGCAGAGCAGAATTACCTTTCCCTTTAGGAAATTCTATCTCTGCAATTGTTACAGAGTTCTGCCCTTTCAGTACAACAAAGAAAGACAATAAACACCACCTCTATTGACTGATACCTTTCTGATAAAAAAGCATAGCATATGTTGCATGTGTCTAAACTTTAAACATCTTCTTTGATACCTTTTATTGAAACTCATCCTAAAAAAAAAAAGCCCAAATTAAATTTACATACAGGTTGATTCCATGTTTTGAGATGACCCTAGAACAAGGGCCTGGAGACCATGTGACTTAGCGAAGCAGATGCCCATTTTCCTAGAAGTCACATGTCACTGTAACCAGAAGTCAAATGCAACACAAAAACTGGCATATTCAATAAAATGCCATTGTAATTAAATCTAGATAAAGTATTGCTAAATGATATCCCAGTCCCTGAAACAAGGTAACCATCTTCAGTGTCACTGGATAACTACTTGGCAACAAAAACTGTATTGCTATCAGAGCCATATTTTCATCACTTCTATTAAACATTGGGCTGCGAATGGCATCTCCATGAGAACTCAATATGGTGCAGCTGGTATGGTATGATGCATTTAAGTTTGATGCAAAGCTTTACTAGCAGTACAGTTTTCAGTTCAGTTAGATTCTATTTCCAACATTCTACTGACCTTGCTGTGAGCCTCAAGTACTTCAGGTCTACAAGGTCAGGTCTTCTGAAAACACTGACCTAATAGAACAATTTTCACACCAATACACAAGGTGTAATACAGCAAGAAGAGAGAGAAAGCTGTTGCCCTTTTCAGCTAATAAAAGCACAAAACTTTCTAGGCAACATGTTTTAGTGCAGTCCAGTTTATGATTATAATAAGAAATTACTCCCCAGAGTAATGATGAGAGAGCTGTACATTTGAAAGGAACAAAATACCATATGTGTATGGCATGTCTTCCTATGTATCAAAATCCAGTTGGATCAGAAGAGGAAAAAATGAAAAATAGTTTTTCATAGGTTACAGTCATAGAAAAACAAAAATACACAAGCCTCGTAGGAATGACCAAACTATCCTTATAAAACAGAGCATACTTTTTTTTAAATTTTACTTTATTTTCTTTTTTAAAAAATGCAAATGTGTTTACCTTTTGTTACGTAAAAGACAATAAAAGAAAGAAAAGCAGCCTGGAAAAAAAAAAAGGTTTAATTGGTTCAAAAAGCCAAATGCAGTATACATGTTGCTGGGCAAAAGAAAATAAAATATCTTTGAAGATTTAAATATAAAGATACCATTAAGTGTCCCAGATTTGCACTTAATATAAAGTCAGAAGGATTTTAACATAGGTTGAGAAAAATATTATTTGTTATTGGACAGCAAATTAAACACAAGCCAGCAATGTGCCCTCATGGCCAAGGTGGCCAATGGTATTCTGGGATGCATCAAAAAGAGTGTGGCCAACAGGCTGAGAGAGGTTCTGCTTCACCTCTGCTCTGCCCTGGTGAGGCCTCATCTGGAGTCCTGTGTTCAGTTCTGGGCTCCCCAGCTCAAGAGGGACAGGGAACATGTACAGACAATCCAGTGGAGATACAGAGAAACCAAGATGATCATGGGACTGGAACATCTGCCTTATGAGGAAAGGCTGCAGGATCTGGGGCTGTTCAGCCTAGAGAAGACTAAGGAGGGATGTCATTAGCACAAGTATTTAAAAGGTACATGTCAACAGGATGGGGCAGCACTTTTTTCTGTTACATCCAGTGATAGGACAACAGGTAATGGACACAAAAAAAGTTACACTTAAACTTAAGGAAAAACTACTTTCTTGCGAGTGTGAGGGAGTCCTGGCACAGGCTGCCCAGGGAGGGTGTGGAGTCTCCTTCTCTGGAGGTTTTCAGAACCCGCCTGGACGTGTTCCTGTGTGACCTGGTCTCATTGGACCTGCAGGGGGTTTGACTAGTGATCTCTAAAGGTCCCTTTCAACCCTACCATTCTATGATTTTTGCCATCATCTCTATGCCTTACTTTCTTGACTAACAAATTGTGCTGTTTCTTGGATATGATCCAAAACTCCCATTCATACCAATGAATTTAAATATCTGAAATACTAAATGGAAAAGAGGCTATTGTCATTTTGCTTGGGAGGCACTATTTTCAGAAAAAAACCCACTGACTGAATGTGGTAAATAACAAATAGAAGGTTTTCCTTCCTCTGAGAATTCAAAACTCCTTTAAAAACCTTAAAATGCATGTCAACGTTAATATTAACCATGCTGTCAACATAAATTTCTACCCCAAACTCAGATAGTTTTCACTGCTTTATCTGCCTATTTCCAGAACAAATATAGTACAAAAATTGAGCAAGGTGTTCCTGACAGTAAACAAATACTACAGAAACAAAGTCCTCCTAAGCCTTGATATAACATTGTGAAATAGTACAGATGCTATCCTGAATAACCCACCAGCTTAAGATTTTTGGGAAAAGGAAATCATAAATTTTTGCAATGCTGTGCTCAAGAGAAAGCTGTTAAATGGGCTGAAGGTGTACTAACAACCTAAACATATTCCCTGAAATTCAGGGAAATCCTGGCTTTTCACGCTCATGGAAGAGGCAAAAGGACTTAAGGTTGGCTGAAATTAACTGAGGTCTTAGAGATCACTTTTATTTAGTCCAGTGGGCTTTGGATAAGGACTTGAACATGAAACTCACTTGTCAATCAACTATTTTTACTTTTCTGTTAGTATTCTATTTCTATCTACACCCTTGTATGTCAGCCTGCCTTGTATAGGCATTTTTAACACTGAATGTAGTATTTTTTTTCTTATGGTTCTGTTTATTGTAACTGTTCTTTGCATAAAAATTATTTATGCAGAATAATAACACTGTTTAAAGAATAACTCCAGAGACTCATAGTTGAGATCCTTCTCTAGAGGTGCAGAAGTTTATTATAGTATTTCATTCCCACAAAATATCTTCAGATAGAGGCACTATTAGCTTGCAATAGACCCTTCTACCATGGTATCAACTTTTCCATGTAAAGCAACTTAATCACTTCCATATTGCTTATACATGAAATATTACAGCTATGCTTCATAGGAAACACCTCCTGAATTTTCATTACAAGATATTGTTACATTACTTATGCAGTTAGAAAATCTGTCTTTACGCACGTCACTGCATCTGATTGAAAAAAATGTCTAGTCTAACTAATTGTACTAGTTTTAAAAAAGTGTTTTTCCAATCTTCAGTCCTCAATTCAATGTCTGAGGGTCATTACAGATTTTCTAAATCCTACATGTCATCTTCCAAATTATAAATCTTTGTCTTTTGAGACAGAGAAGAACAATCACATGAATTTTTATATTCCATGAGATAACCTGATACTTTAACTATCTGGTTACTACATAGAAAAAGAAACTAAGACTACAACGATTTCTATTGTTTTATATATGAAAGGCATGGCTTAAAAGCTTAATATTATTTTATTTTTCAACAATGAAAAAATATGAAAATCAGACAAATATTGTTTTTCTTCTTTATGGAAATAGTGCATCAGATAACAAAGCAGAGCTACACCTTTATTAATACTATGCCTCTCTTGGCAAATCAGGCAAAAACATCATCCAGTGAGTCACGAAATCCTGGCACATAAGAATCACATGTTCAAAACCAAAACAAATACAGAATTTATAGGTAGTACACAAGACCATACAATGAATTAACATTTTAGCCATGCATAAATAAATATGTACATACTACATATTTAGATGGCTTTTGAGTTGAGAAAAGGTTAAACTAAAGTTCTGACTGGCATTTTTATCATCATTGTTGAAGAACTAGGCCAAGCCCTCGGATGCGTGAAGCTTCCACTCTGCAAGAGTAGGAAGTTGTCACAAAGCCAGTTAACTACTTGATTCTGTAGTGTCCTCAGCACCAACACAGATTTGGCTTATGCCACCTGGCTAAGGCTCCTAGGGGACAAAACTGTAGTACCTCTATGCTTCACCTATCCAAGCAAGTACAAGTGCTGCTACGGACACATGTATGCCCACATGTCCGAGACCACTGTCAGACCCAGCAGATCTCATCTGGCTCTCCTGGCTGCTCTCTAGCATTTGGGACCAATTAATCACAGCATACAGTGGCAAGAATGCAACTTGGAAACTGATCCCCCATGCCCACCAGGACTGCTGCTCTTGATCAGCTCTGGCCTAAGGAAATATATTCTGGTGCTCAGAGCAGCAGGGAATCCAGAAGCCAAAGCTGACAGCATGTCTCTGTTGCACTGTGTAGAAGCTTCTTAACTTGTTCTACAGATAACTCAGTCTCAAAGACTGTAAGGAAATAAGTGCTACTAAAAGCATTTATAATGTAATTAACACTAAAACTGATTTCTAGTTTTAATCACTGTATGTTTTATTCAGAGTACATTTCAACATACAGGATAACAGATGGTTCTATCTGCACATACATACCTTGTCTAAAAGAGAATTACAGACCATCTTTTTAAAAGCAAAAACCTATTTTAATACATCTGCTTGAATCATGTTGTTAAAACTGTGATTAAAAATTATTTTCAAGCCACTGCATGTCATGTCAGTGTAATAATGCTTACAGGTCATTTTGGCCCAATAACATAAAACTTGGTAGGAGTTTAAAAGATGGGCAAAATACATTTTTTAAATGTTTGTGTAGATCTATAAAAGTTGGAGAAACCATGCAGAATCCTACTTGTATGTTGCTAGAAAAAAAATGCGTTAACAATAATTCTGGATAGCATAGATTCTAAGCAAGTTCCAAAATACCAGGTGACATGCAGTCAAAGGCAAAAACATCTGAACTCAAAAGCTCTTACACAGAAATTACAACAGGTCTGAGTCTTCATTTCACTGACAACTACACAAAGTGCCTAGGACTTGCTCAGATGTAACTGACCTGTTTGTTCAGGTCAGAGGTCTCACTACTGGTCAATCACCTCAAACAAGTATCTAACAGTGAAATGAAAGTGTGCAGTAACTTGGCTGAGTGATCACACTGAAAACAGTGACATACTTTATGAACGGTAACTTCCATTAGCACTTGGATATTGCTTATTTTTATTGGGTTATAAAGAAATTTTCCTTCCTTGGAGTTTTCAGATTATGGAGGAGATGATTTCCAGGAGACGTGATCTCCCCAGCCTTTATGGTTAATATAGTAATACATAGTTTAAAAATTACGTAAAATGGGAATGGTCTGGCCCAGGCTCAAACTCCTGTGCCTTGTTTCTTACTTCTAAGTGGATCTCTGATCACATGACAGCCAGAACAATTTACAACAACCCAGCCAATAACAGTCAGATGCCTCAGTCAAAAGCCACAGATGAAATGCAGCAATAGGCTGAAGTTTTCTACCTCAGGGTGGGGTGTCTTTGTTGCAAGAAGTCCTTGCAGGGCAAACAAAATCTAGCAGAAGCCCACTGGGACAGTGCTCCTGTTATATAATCCACTGTTTCTGCTGCATCATCCACATTCATTCAAACATTTTACTATGATATGATGCATAGTCTGAAACCTAGTACCAGTGTAACATTTTCAGAGGAAAATCTATTACATATGACTCAGTTATTTTCTATGCAATTTTAACTGAGTCACTTTGCAGTGTGTCATTTACTTTCTAAAATGAATTAATTTTATTTCAGAAAAATTAAATGAAAGTGGGTAGCTGATGCTATGGCATGACCTTCCTCTTCAGAAACCTCCAGGTGAGCTTTTTTGTATTTACTAGCAAATTCTCTTGCCATCTACCTTTGCCATCACCATTCCTGAGATTACACCACTGTGTAACTGTGGCAGATGATAGAGAACAATTTTACATCAGGTGTAGTACCAAATCCATTTTGCAGAAGACTTCAGGTGATATCAATACCAAATCTTAAAGAGGAATAATTACGGTTTCTTCTCAGCAAATGAAAAACAATTCACGGAAAACATTTTTGTTTGCAGCTTTCCAATAGAGTTGTCTGATTATGTTTAAAATTTGTGCCAATAACAAAAGGGAAATACTGTTGTTTAAGTGAGGATATTACTGAAGAAACAGTACAGAACTACTAGGAGTTAGTTCTTGGATTAACTAGGTTTTTTCGTTTGGTGCCTCTATGCACACTTATTTTGTTCAAACCAACACCTATCAAGATTTTGTATTTTCTCCAGAGAAATATTTAGCTACTCATATGGTATTTCGGTATCTCCTCCTCACTTGCAACAAGGACATAATGTATTGAATGCTATGTCCATTGAGTGCTAATTCCACAAACTGGACATAATATGTGAATAAAACAATTTTATCCCAGTACCGGTATATTTTCCATGTAAAATATTTAATGATCCAACTTGCAACATTAGTACCAGACAAGATGGTCACACTGTATTCCAGATTTTTAGTCTATTTCAACTTCTCATTTAACAATGGCAATGTTTGACTTGGTACAGTGATCTGAAATCTCCGCATGTACATTTCCAGTAATCCAGTCAGTCTCTTCAGTTTGCAAAATATTTTTACATCCAAGTTGCAACATAGCAAAATATTTGTGTAGTAGTTACTACAGACTAGAAGTAGTAATGTGCTCTTGAACAAACTGACAGGACAGAGGTGAATCCCAAGCAAGTATATGCAGACTTGAGACATTAGACTCAACTTGACCTAGCTGCCACTAACTTGGTAACTTTCATTTGAAACTTAATTCTTCTGGTGAAAGTCTATAGTATCATTATCTATGCTCATATATTTGTATCTTTCAGTATTGTTGTTACTGTTTACTACAAAGTCTGAAATCCAAGCAAGACTGTTTTCCTATGTTGAAAAATCTTGATAATTCTGAATTTTTAACTAAACTTCCATATAATAGATTTTTATACTCATGCCATTCACATACTAATGCCACTCTTATGAATTGCCTAACAGCTCAAATGATTTCTTGAGATTTCAAGTGTCATCTTAGAAAATGTACACAGAAGAAATTTACCGTTTGAGAATATTTTGTGGATGGCCCACAGCATTGTGGCTTATTTTACATGTACCATTCTACCTACATGAAATTATTTTTTCTAGTCAAGAACATATTAAAATTTGGCTGATGATTCTCAAGTCTCTTATAAAAATTGTAGATGAATGATTGCGTACTTCTTAACACAGGAAGATATTGTCATAATTAAACAATGGAAGACAAGACACACTTTTTACAATGGCAGTCTGTTTAAGGCAGATAAGCAGTGCAAGTGGCATAGCTCTATCAGTATGCTGCTAAATGTGTTCAGCACAGATTCATCAATTACCATTACTGTGGCCTGTAACTGCTGGGGAGAAAAAAAACCCAAAAGACAGTGCAGACTATACACTGTGTTCATGTCCATCCTTGCAGGCTACCATGAACTCACAATTTCACATTAAACTAACCTAGGGCTGAACCAGCCAACAGAAAGCTGACCATGACTTTGCAGATACTGTACACAAGGATACGTTTCTCATGAAGCAGCACGAGGCAAGTTTTAAGCATACCATGCAAAAGGGATATACCAAAACCTTTTCCTGTGGCAAGCAACTACCTTATCTTGGTCGGTTCAGATTCTGGCAAATAGCACCCATTAACTAGATCAGGAAGCAGACTTTAAATACTCATAAATAATACTCTAAATTCAAATACTAGAAATATTTTATTGGTTAAATACTCAAATACATGCTACTTTGAAACAAGATGTTTAAGTGAACTGTGTTATGGTGCAAAACAAAATGGAAGAAGAATCTTAGTGCAGAAAGTAACAACAGTCTTCTAGACAGCCAGATGTACACAGCAGATGACCTCATCAATGGATAGTAGAACAGCTGGGGCCTTCCTTGAAAGGATGTAAAATATAATTCTTTAAGCTAAAATCTTTAAATTAACAAAACAATAGGTTGACTACTAGAATAATCCTGTACCTCTGCTAAGTACTTCAACAACAATAGATCAAGAAACAGAGCAGCACTTCAGGCTGGGGTTTGACAAGCATTAAAGGGAATGTAACTGCTGTCAACCATCTTGCATTCATCTTGCATTTACCTTCGCAGTTCTACGTTCTTCCTTGCATCAGCTTTTGTAAAGTCCTCTATGAAGCAGATTCAACCTAGCAGAAAGTGTTTTTCTGATTTGTTTTGGCTTTTTAAAACCAGTGGCCAGCAGGGAGGAGCTGTCTTCTGCCAGACTAATGTACGGAAGTGGTTCTGCAAAGGATTAGGAAGGATGGACTGGGAGAATAGAGGACAGGGATCATCACAGACACACTGCCTGAGTCACTTAGTAATAAATGTGGTTTCACAGCAGTGTAACACCAAGTAATAATGCAGAACACTAATAATACATTTCTAATGTTTCTTTAAACCTTTTCAATGCTGTTTGCAATGGAGCAGCTCTTCTAAGCAACATACTCTGAATATCAAATGACTAGCCTATTTCTGAACAAGGAACATGAAGAGATTCTTTCCATATGGTGGGCTTCCAGCCTAAACTTTTATTGAACTGGGAGGGTGAAGAGAAATAGGTGTGCTTATTATTTGTATGTTACTATGAAATGTAGTTCATAAATGGAGGGTGATTAATTAGATGATGCAGGAGTTAGACTGTTGTGTAGTAAATACATAGAGATGCTAGAAAAGCATTAAAGTTATTTGAGTACATATCACTTTGCACTACAATATTTTTAAAAGCTTCTTTGGTTTTAATTAAGTATAATTTTAACAGCAATTAATGTCGATCAAATACCCTATACGACCACTCTCATTTCCCCATTCAATGCAGTTGTATTAAGTGCTATGAATGGCATCTTTCAGAGTTTCCTTTTTTTCTTGCCCAGTCTGGGTTTCTGGACATAGCCTTAACCTGCTACTCTTCTGAGTTCATGTTTACTGAGGTTCAAGGAAAAAAATAAAAGAAAAGCAACAAAAAGCAAGTGTGATGTACAGGCCGTTTTTTAGACCTATGAACACCCTGACAGGTTTGCCACAACACTTTCATCCCTCTCAGACATACACGTGAGAAAACTCATGAGGAATGATACTGTTGGCAAAATTAGGACAAAGACAAGAAGTTGCCATTGAGCACAGAACTCCTACTATGTTGCAGTGGCAAAGAATTCCAGAAGCACCTTGCAAAACTCAAGAGGAGACAACGTGACAAAAAGTGAGCTTCAATGCAGATACATGTAAGCTAATACATCTAATGAAAAATAATGTAAATCACGTACATAGCACCCTGACAGATGATTTGGAGAAGAAATCTAGGAGTCATTATTGACACATTCCTGGAAATAATAGCTTTATGTTCAACAGTAACTAAAACACCTAGCAAAACATTTGGCATCATGAGGAAAGGCATTAAGAACAAGATAGAGCACATTTGTACAATCTTGGTTCACCCACATCTTAAGTAGTGTATGAAGTTATGATTTCTGTACCTCAAGGACAGACTCTAATCAGAGAAGGGCAAACAAAAATGAAAAAGATGGAGTGCCTGACTTTGAAAAAGAGACTAAACAGGCTCTTCAGCTGGAGAGAAGGCTGAAGCAAGATATGATCAATCAAGCCATGAAAGTGGTAAATAAACTAACATAAAACTTCTGCTTGCTAAATCCTCCAGTAATAGAACTAAGGGACATTTAACAAAGCTAGTAAGACATTAGTTTATTGAAAATTAAAAGTGGCTCCTTACAAAGCTAGTAGTACGCTTCTGGAACTTGCCACCACAGGAGGTTGTGAAGGTAGTGACGAGAATCAGCAAGTTTGATGAAGACATGTTAGGGGGGATCTTATTAATATTTACAAATATCTAAATGGTGGTGTCAGGAGGTTGGGACATCCCTTTTTTCTATTGTGTCTAGCAACAGGACAAGGGGTAATGGGATGAAGCTGGAACACAAAAAGTTCAATTTAAATATAAGAAAAAACTATTTTACTGTATGGGTGATGGAGCAGTGGAACAGGCTGCCCAGGGAGACCTCCTTCCTTGGAGGTCTTCAAGATCCACCTGGACATGTTCCTGTGTGACTCAATCTAGGTTGATCTGCTTCTGCAGAGGGATTGGACTAGATGATCTCTAAAGGTCCCTTCCAGTCCTACCATTCTATGGTTCTATTCTACGATTGGCGAGTGGCAGGTCCACAAACAGGCTCTAAAAACACTGAGCAGATAGGTATCTACCATCCCTAACATAAAAATCAAGTATGTGGGGAGAGTACAAGAACAGATACTTGAAGTGGCTAGGTTTGTGTACAGCCTTTAAATAGCATTCCTTAACATTACTGTTGGAGACCAAACCCTGAGTATGAAGGCACACTGTTCTGACACAATAGAGATTTTCTGATATTCTTAAATTTAATTTTCACTGATATCTTCTGTTAAGCTCTAAAAAAAAAAATCTCAAACAACAAAACACCACAAAAAAATGGTCACAACCCTGCTTCTTATCTACGGTGAAAGATACAGGTCAGATTTGAATAGCTGCAGACCTTCAGCATAAATTCTAAAAAATCATATCCTATATTAAGCAATGAATTAATACTTTATCTTTAAACAAAAATAAGAGTCAGACCCAGGAGGAAATATTTGAATTACTTCAGCCAGTGGGACCCCCACAAAGCCACAGATGTCGTTCCACAGCAGGATCAGCTATTTCAGTGAAAATGTAGCCACCTGCTGAGGGACAAAAGAAACAAACATCAGCCTTGCAAACAGTAGAGCTGCTGAACAGCTCAAAGGAAAGCAAGGTTAGGCATGTAACTTATTCACATTTTTACTACAGCAAGTCTCAAAATACATTAAGAGTTAAAATTTACTGGTACTCAGATGGCAGTCTTAAAAAAAAACAGAATGCAAAAGCCACTATCGATACGGTATTTTCTGTTCTCTTCTACAGAAAATATTTTATAAATGAAATAGGCGTATAATAACTGAAATATTTTGAAGCTACTGATCATACAAAACATCGTCTGAAATGGAAGAAGGTATGCTAGCAACACTCCATAGAAATGAATAAATACAGCTTAACACGATTCTCACATGGTTTTAGCTGTATAGTGTATTCTTCATGTACTTCACTCTTAATCATACCTGTCCAGTATTAGGTAACTTTTTGTTATTCAGAAGGAAAGAATGTGTACTTATGTATTTCATAATGTTTTTCATACAGTATACTATACATTAAATGGTATGTTTATATATGCATTAAGTTACATCTTTTAATTCCTAAAGAAATAATTAAGTATAGTTTTGATGACTAACTAGTGCAGATATTTAGATTATTCCCAATACTTTAAGAGGTTAAATTGAGAGCTACAAAAATCATAATGCAGAAGAGTTTAAAAAAAAAAAGAAAAGAAAAAAAAAGTCTACCCCCTGCTACATCTGCAAAATCTACAGCCATTTTACATTCTAGGTAGTGATAGAAGAGGAGAGCTGTGCTCATAAAAAGATATTTGTAATTTGTTATCACACCTTAATTCATCTCTGCATTAAAACTACCTATAAGCAGGGATGAGGCTCAGAGAGATTCTAAGACATCCTTTCTTTCCCCTGGATAAACTCTAGAAAGCTGATCTCAGCCATCAACACATCTGCAGTCTACAGAGCTCTGCCAAAATTTACGCCTGCCTGCCTATCTGTCAAAGAACAACTTGCTCATTTTCACCTCTCTCCCTCTGTTACTCTGTTGAAGAGCTGTGTCCTTAGCATCAGGAGCTGAATTCCCATGTCCTGTTTAAGAGTATCTTTTGTTAACCTCCTTGGAAGGCATTCACGGGAGACACGGGAGCTGAAGGAGAGCAATTTGGTCATTCACATATGCCTATGGCAGTGTTAGCAGCAGATACTGTCACCATTTGGAAACATCTGAAGCCTGTAAGTGACAAAGTGAACACTTGGATGAACAGGCATTTTATACTTCTATTTATCTGGAATTCTGCAGAGCTTCCATACATCAGCATTTACACTCACTGTGTTTGCTGGAGACAGTGCTAACAGCTACAAGTCCATAATTACACTGCAGTTCAAAACCAGAATTAGCTCTTCCAAAAAAGATCAGTATACCGTCTGCATGATCAAATACAACTAGGAGATGCATCATTCATCTTTTCTATGATCTTCTGCAACTCTTCAGTAGTTCAACTAAATGTTTCGATGTACTTATTTCTAAAAAAACATGCTACTTGTTTTCCCTAGCTGTATCAAAATAATTTTCCTACTACACATGGCAAATTATATCAATAATATTTTAGTATCCACCTTGATCTAAGCAACTAAACAGGCAGCAGGTTGCAGAATATGACAGGATCGATTGCTTCACTTCCACATTTCTTATGATGTTGCATACAGCAATACTTTCATGTAAAAAATTACTACTACAAAAGCAGCTTAGGAAAAGCCAAGTGGTGTTTCTTTATTTATTTTAATGAGTGTCCTTTTAGTTGGGAGGCATATAGTTGGCCACTTTCTCTTTTATATAGAAGGAAACTATGAAAAGCAAGCTAACACTCTCCCAAACTTCTGCATTCTCCTCTAGGTTTATCCAGGTATGAGCATTATATAACAATGACGAATATTTTTCAACAAATAACTAGTTAATACATTTATATTTACTTCAGCATTGGTATGATCCCTGCTCCAAAGTAGTTCATTACTTAATACGTTAGACAAAGTTAGAGAAATCAACACTAAATCAAGCACCTTTCTGAAGATACGTAGTTGAAATATTTTGATAGTTTAAAAAACATTTCCTGTGAACTCTGAGGTAAAAAAGTAGTTAAGACAAAGATACGCTATGTAGCAAATACAACAGCACACATTCTCCTGTACGCATGTCGTCCTGAGAACAATCCCAGTGAAAAGAGGATCGTGAACACAGACCACTCATGTGGTAAAGGTTCTAGTTTACCCATTCATAAATCAGATTTTTAGATTAAAATTTGGTGTCACTCATAAGGAAAAAAAAGAATAAAAGAGCTTGGTGTTTTCAGTCCTCAGTCTTCACAAATACTCTACTGGTCTCTGCCACAAAACCACCACAAAAATTTGGGGGTTCTTTGCTAAGAAAGCTCGTAAGGAAAAGACAGGTGAGGTATGAGGCAGACTGGCAAAATTGAACACATCTCAGATATAGGATCATGGCTATGTGCAATGTACTTGGATCAGGACTGCTCACTGAATTGATCTAAAATACTCTGAAGACATCGATTCAAGCTCACTGAAGTTTCTGAAAAACTGTTTTGCCAATATGACATTTGCTGGATCTATCTAGATCTATCCAGAATCAGTGATGTAGAAGAAACTTGAAATTTCATTAGCAATTTATCTTCTGTCAAAAACGTTACTTAGTGGATAAGTGTATGCAGAGAGAGAATGATATTAACCTGTATTGGTTATAAATTCCATGCTTCAAGTCTTTTACACTTACTAGTACCTTCCCCTCAGCTGTAAAACTGGGCTTCAGCTCTTGAAAGCAGAGTGTGTATTTGTAAGCAGAGTGTGTATTTGTAACAATGGTGCTTACGTTCATTGTTCATCCCTGACACCTATCACATGATTTTTAAAAAAATCTGAAATCATGTTACACATCACGTGATTGAATGCATCCTTAGAAATTAATTAGTGTATCAGAATACTCCGTATCAAGAAAGAGAGAACTAAATCAATGCACTTCCAGAAAGTAGGGAACGAAGCTCACAGCTACAAAAGCACGAAAAACCGAGTCAAATTAAAAGCTCTTTATGGGTGCTGCAGATGTTTCTTAATGCTTAAAACATCCAACTCATCCCATGTCAAAACAATTGAGAGGTAACAGAAACTAATTTCTCCTCAGTTGTTAATTGTGGATGCTATCTTGCCTCCTACTGAATCGATGTCCAAACTCCTCTTTAGTTCTGTCACTGAACGATCAGGTCCATCATCACAAAGTCTGGCAGCAACCTAACGACTCCTTAAAACATTATATAATCAAGATTCTGAATGTTTACATCGACGTCTACAAAGAGCATCTAAAGGTTCGATTTTTTTCTAAATTAACGAGATTCGACAATACTTCCAAGTCTTCCAACGTTATCTTCTGTCACTAAAAGTACAGCAGGTTGAAGAACAATGAAAAAGCGTACATGGAAAAACAGGATTTCATCTTCGGAATTCCTCCTTGTCAGCAGCCAGTGGTCATGGATCAACCACCATCGTTACACTTACTTTAAAATAACTTTTCTTTGAACTCACTGTTTCAGCAACTTTAAGATACAGCCCGCGGCCACACGACCCCCACCTTCGTTGGTTTCTCCCGCCAGTGAGTCGCCCACCTGAGCGTCCGGGACCACGCTGCAGCGCAGCCCTTCCGTGCGGGGAAGTTGAACCCACCGCCCGCAGCCGGGCCCCGCGCGCTGCCCGCCGCCGCGCGCGAGTCCCCCCGCCCAGGACAGCGCCCTCCCGCCTGGCACGAGCCGGGCCCCGCGCGCCCACCCTCATCAGCTCGCTGTGCCGACGGCGGAGCCCCCGCACGAGCGCGGGCACGCGGCGCGGTCCGCCCGTCCCTGCGACTGCCCCGGCAGCCCCTCACCGGCACCGCAGGGGACAGCGGCGGCACCGTGCAGCGGCATCTCCCCGCGCTCCGGTCACCCACCTCCCACCCCAGCCCTCCCAAGGCGATGGAGGAGCAGCACCACAGCTCCTCCGCCAGACCCGACTGGCGGGCTGATGCCGCCTCCCTCCGCGGCACTCGCGGGCATCGCCGGCTGCCGCCAACCGCGAGACGCCACTGAAGTTCCCGCCGCGCCCCTGGTCCCGCCCGGGGATCGGGACCGGGCACCGCCGGGACAGCCGCGCCGAAGGGCACAGCAAGGGGCTGCAGGGGACCGCGCCCCCCCGCGATTCCTTCTCGGTGCGGCCCACCGCCGCCCAGCGCTGCCGCCCGCCCCAGGCATCCTGCCCGCCCGCCGCTCCGCCCGTGCCAGTAACAGCGCCCGGTGCTACCGCTGGCCGCTTCAGCACGAGGCGTAGCGGGCGCGCACGGAGGCAGACATCCGCCTTGCACACGGCCGGACCTTACCAGCTGCGCTCGCCGTCCTCGCCCGCCTGGGCGCAAGCCGCTCCGTGCAGGGCTGCCGCTGCCATACGCCGCCCCGCAGCCGGCATCACTGCTCCACCCGCCGCCGCACCAGCCGCCGCGGCGCCCGGCAGCAGCGCCCGCCTCACGGGAGCGCAGCACGGGCACCGGCGGGGCTCGCCCTCACCGACTGACAACCGCCAGCAGCCAATCGCCGCCCGCGCAGCAGCGAGGAGGCGGGAGGGTGTGACGGAACGGAACCAATGGGGGCTCGGCCCTACGGCAGCGCTGTTTCCGGGAGGGGGGAAGCCGCGCCGGGCAACGGGGGTCGCGGCGGGTGTGAGGCGCTGGGGCGCGTTCGTGTGGATCGCTGTGCCGAGCCGAGCCAGAGCGGGGCTCAGGCGGGAGCTAGGGCAGGGCCTCGGCCTTTCCTGGACCCGCTTCAGCCCCAGTGGTGGCTGCCGGCAACAGTAACGCGTGCGGCGGGGCCGTCCTCGCCCTTCCCCGCCGCTCACAGAACGGGAGCGGGGCTGAGGGACGGCCATTCAGGTGGGAGCCGTGCGCCGCCCTTCCCTCGCGTGCGCAGGAACAGCGAACTTCACGCCGAGGCGCTTTGTTTAAATAATAATAGTAATTAAAACAATACATTTGGAAAAGGGAGGGGATGAGTCCTTTCCGGCGGAATCTTTCGGGACTGGAACCATCTCAGCCGGTAGCATCCTCGCGGCGGCCGCCTGCCGCCGACCTTGGCGGGGCCGCGGCAAGGCGGGGACCGTGTCCCTCTGGGCAGCCGCGCCGCGCTTGTGCCGTGCCCCCCCGCGCAGGACCCGGCAGTAGCCCCAGTCGCCGCGGCTGGCGGCACGCGGTGAGGTTTGTACCAAAGTTTGCAAAGCCTCAGAGCTGAGGTTTGCCTCACGGGCTCTGCCTGACCCGCCTGCACCTGTGTTTCACTTTTCGGCTGTGGCAGCAGTTTCACCGGCAGACCAGGTCTCTGGCTGACTTTTGTTTATGGAGTATAACCATAGTTTTGCATCGCTATTACTCTGTGAGAATGAGGTCTTTTGCACCTTAACCCCCGTGGTGTAGCGTAGAAGGATGCAGGCGTGGTATGGTAGCAGAGGCCCTGGAGAAGAGAAGACTTAGGATGCACCATAGAGGTATATTGATGTAGGGTGATAAGTGAAAGGGCACAGGCGTGGTACTGGAGGCCTTATGGCTATACATGGCTTACTCATAATACAGTTAAAGATGCAGGCCTGGAGCTGTAAATCTATTTTGTTTTGGGAGCAACAAAGAAATTGACATATCTAAAAGGTAACATAGACAGTGAATTCAAGTGTAGAATTAGAGCTGCACACACCTCACACACCTAACCTAGAGTGAAACTGATAAAGGTATTCAGAGGAGCAGTGGAAGGATAGATGTAACAGCAGGAGAGGTTGCAACAACTTTAAATGTGTTGTTACCACTATCTTTCTGTAACTAATAATTAGACTCTTTAAGATTCCAGTTGTACTAACAATAAATGATTCTTCCCTCTTTTCCAGTTTCTTTCTCTAAAATACCAACTGAATTATACTTAAAAACATTTTTTAAAAAAAAAAGTTTTGTACTTTTATCTGCTGATTTGCTTTATTTGCTGTGGAGGTTTATGAATTCCTAATGGCTTACCGTCATATTTCATGTCTTTTTAAAAGTGTTTCTGAAATGAAATAACTGCTTGGGTTAATCTGGATATAAGCAAACGTTTGTTAGGTCTTAATGAATTAATTTATTGCTAATACTAGTATTGGATACTATTTATGAGGTGAATTCCTTGTTTAGTTGTAACATATGCAGGTACCCTCATCTGTGCTGAGTTCAGAACTGCTTCTACTGTTAAACAACATGAAAGTCATGCCCTTTCATAGTAACATTTTAATGCAAATATTATTATGACGAGACTGATCCATTACTGCAGTAGATTTCTTTTCCTCCCACTCTTCAACTGTTTATGTTTGGGGTTTGTTTTCCTGGCAATGATACTTTTGAGTTTATTGTGCCAGTGTGAACACTAAATACATTCACTGTTTGGAAGGAAGTAACCAAAAGTGTTTTTAATGCTTACAAGTTAGACACTGCATCAGCTCAGTCAGACATGTCTTTCTTCTAGCAAATTGGTTTTATTAGTTCGGGAACCACCTCAAGCCTTGAGAAAGTACAGTGTTAATAATAGTATTTTATACTTACCAAAAGGTATGTTTGGGGTTTTTTATTCTACGTTAAAGCAGGAGATGGTTTTGGTGTGGGGTTTTTTTTTTCTTAAATTTCATGTCAGCTATATCTTTATCTTGGAAGAAGAGACCCCAAAACACATTTTATTTACTGTTGATGGTTTTGCAAACATTAGAGAGCTAATGATAGCTTTATAACTCCTGCAAAGAAGGAGGACATACGAAAAATATCCCTTATAAGTGAAACTTGTTTGTAATAACTTGAACTTGAACATAAATTTAAGTATTTTTAATATTTTAAAGTTTTATCTTTAAAAGCAGTGTCAAATCTGAACATTATTTTCGTCTTAGAAGAGTAGCCTTTAAGGTTCAACAGAGCTTTTCACTGAGTGGGAAGAGGGAGGCTGTGACTGTGGAAAGCCCACACTGGAGCAAGTTCCTGGCAGGACCATGGGGAGAGGAGCCCATGCTGGAGCAGTCTGTTCCTGAAAGAGTGTTTTCCCTGTGGATGACTCACTTTGGGGCAGTTTGTGAAGAGCTGAACCCCATGGGGAGGCCCCATGCTGGAGCAGTTCATGAAGAACTGTAGGCTGTGGGAAGGAACCACGAAAGAAGTTTGTGAAGGACTGTCTCCTGTGGGAGGGACCCCACACTGCAGCAGTGGGAAGTGTCAGGAGGCCTCCACCTGAGAAGGAGTCCATTTGTAAGGAACTGACTGTAAATCCCATTCCCCATCCCCCTACACTGCTGAGTGTAAGGAGAGAGAGAGTCCTGGAAAAAAAGAAGAGGTAGGGGGAGGTATTTTAAGATTTGACTTGTTGTTTACCATTTCCCTACTCTGTTTTGATTGTTCATTAGAAATCAATTTGTCCCCAAGATGATTCTGTTTTTCCTCAAGACAGTCATTGCTGAGTGATCTTTCTGTTTTTAGCTCAACTCTTGATCCCTTTGTTATATTTCTCTCTCACCTGTCCAGTTTAAGAGCAGGAGTGATAGAATGATTCGGTGGGTATCTGGCATCCAGCCAGGGTTAAACCACCACAAAACTATATATTTGTAAAGTACTACTCTTGAAAAGTAGTAACAGGACATCCAGGAGCTGAACTGCTCTTATCCACAGAAGAAGCAGTGTTAGAAATATAATCCTCATACAGCTCTGTATGGGGATCAAGAGACTTCTAGGGGTGTCAGAAGAAGTCAGGAATCACAGCAATTAGATCATTTTTTTAGTTCTTAAGATTGCCAACCAGGTGTGAACTGCAGCCTAAGTGCTGGTATTTTGGACCTTGGCAGACAGTAGAAACTGAAATTCAGCCCCAAGAAAAGAAACAAGATTGCTGTGTGTCTTTTGGCCTTTAATCTCAGATGTTAGGAGAGGTCCAGGTTTTTACTAACAACAGGTATGCTTTGAAAAATTACTCCATCTTGACCTGGGAAGTCTTTGTGGCCCCAGGTGGGGCCACAAAGTTAAAGGAAGTTCCCCGGTTAAAGGAAGTGGTTTAGGCTCCCACCTAATGGTGGGAAAAAGAACCTGAAGTTCTGTTTCCACCTGTTCTGTTCAGGACTTTATGGAGGCATTTTACTTTCTCATCTCTCTGCTATCTTTTTATACATAAGACATTTATTTGGTTTGGAAAGAATCACCTCCCAAGGAGTTAGTATTTTGCTAATGTAGGTAGGAGTAAGTGGAGTCTTAGTATTATGTTTTGATATTAACCGCGCATCCAGCTGGAGACTGAATATACTAAACACCAAATCAGATTTTCTACACTTTGTCTAGTCTTTTCTCCCCGGAATTATCTGTAATCTTTGTCTCCTAATGTCTTACCTCACTTTTTTTTTTTTTTTTTTAATAAAAGGTCTACGTAGAGACGTACATAAATTGCATCATTACCTGCTATTCTTGTCTAATGTGAGTCATTTTTGATTACTAGGAAATAGCTGTATGGGTATTAAATAGGTGAGTCCTTCCCAGACCAGCTTTCAAACAGGAATAGCTGCAGTAGAGGTTTGATGTCCAGGAAGAGTACCAGAAAACCCAAAACCATTTCCAGGATGGTAATAGGCTGGCAAAATCTCCAAATTAAAAAATACTGTAGGTATTCCCTGTTGTGGTGGGTTGACTTTGGCTTGCTGCCCAATGCCCACCCAGTTGCTCTCTCCTCTGTGACCTCAACAGGATGGGGAGAAAATAGGTGTATGACCTTGAGAGTTGAGATAAAGACAATGTAGTAAGAAAGGCAAAGCATAAGCAAAGTAGAAGAGGGAATTTACTTCTTCCCATCAGCAGGAGATGTCCAGCCGCTTCTTGGGAAGCAGGACCTCAGTACCTGCAGTGATTGCTTCAGAAGACAAACTTTTTAACCATAAATGTCCCCCTCACTCCACCTTTTCCCCAGCTTTTATTGCTGAATATGACATCATATGGCATGGAATAGCCCTTCAGTCAGTTGGGGTCAGCTGTCCTGGCTGTGTGTTGGCAGTTACTGTTAGAAGACATGCGCTGTACTAGCTGGGTCCTTCCATGAGTCACAAGATATCAGAAAATCTTTTACATCAAACTGGAAAATAACCTTTTAGAGATAAAGATTATTTCACTCCTCCCTTTCGGCAGGGTGTGAATATTTAACTCGGGCATAAATGCAACACTACCTTTGCAGATCTGTGGGAGGAATATTTGATTATTTATTTCTAAATGCATTATAATCTGCCAGTGTTATTCAGCCTCATTTGGTAACCCATTTATTAATATTATGTAGATGTATGTTGTGAGATGCAAATCACAGTTATGTGCAAGGTGCTATAAAGACAAGTAAGGAAACAAAGTTCTTACTCCAAAGAGTTTGTTCACGTCATCTCTTTTAGAAGTGCATTGTGATCTGATTTCTGAGTGCATGAAAAGGTATTTCCTTTTTTTCACTTCATTTGCCATGTATTATATCATCTGGAGAGAGCTAATCTCCCCATAAACAAAGCAAGACAACTTTGTGTCCTGGGCGAGTCCTTCAAGATGTTTGTTGATCTGGAGTTACCAGTTGCATGCACAGCTTCCATTTATATAGTGTCCTTCATAGCGATGTCACTATGAACATAATTACTAGAACTATTCAAAAACTCTGTAAATATATATTTCTTTGCAACTACTTTGAACAATGATGTAAGATAGCCATTTTCTGTTGAGGAAAGGAAGTGGAGAATTTTTTTAGATCCAAGCAATTCTCTTTGCATGAGTGACAAGGGCATAGAAAGAACAATTTTTTTCCGCCATTGGTACAGTCAATTTAGGTCTTTTAATCTTTGGTTTTAATATATTAGAGATTTTATTGTTCCCCAGCACATATTTAATTTTGTGGTGGATTGTCTTTGACAAACATTTGCACCATTACTTAAGAAATTAATTATAGAAAAAAATTAATCCATCACTGGGTTAACCAATGGAGAAGAGCTTTCTGGAATGCATCAAGAAGAATGTGGCCAGCATGTCAAGGGAGGTTCTTCTCTCCCTCTACTCTGCCCTGGTGAGGCCTCATCTGGAGTACTGTGTCCAGTTCTGGGCTCCTCAGCTCAAGAAGGACAGAAAACTTCTGGAGAGAGTCCAGCACAGGGCCACCAAGATGATCAGGAGACTGGAACATCTTTTATATGAGGAAAGGCTGCGGGAACTGGGGCTGTTTAATCTAGAAGAGACTGAGGGGAGATCTTATTAACATTTACAAATATCTAAAGGGTGGGTGTCAGGAGATTGGGACATCCCTTTTTTCTGTAGTAGCTAGCAACAGGACAAGGGGTAAGGGGATGAAGCTGGAACACAAAAAGTTCCGCTTAAACATAAGAAAAAACTGTTTCACGGTGAGGGAGCCCTGGCACAGGCTGCCCAGAGGGGTTGTGGAGTCTCCTTCCTTGGAGATCTTCAAGACACACCTGGATATGTTCCTATGTGACCTGAGCTAAGTGGACCTGATTCTGCAGGGGGGTTGGACTAGATGATCTCTAAAGGTCCCTTCAAACCCCTACCGTTCTATGATTCTGTGATTCATATCACAGTTGGCGGATGAATCCAGCTGGTAAAAATCAATGTGATTCTGTTTAATCATGATTAATATTTTTGCTTATTTTATAATTTTTAAAGCTCTTGCAGGGTGATTTAGCAATTGCTATTCATAAACTAGCAAGTTTGGTTCTGTGTCATCTGATAAAGATGTCATCTGGTTTGCTTACCAGCATGGAAGTGTGACCAGTAGAGAGATGTGACTTGACATTAACTTCAATTTTCTTAAAGGACACATCCACCAGAATTCACAATTCACATCCCATGGTACTAGCACTGCAAAGGTTGGAGTTGTCATCACTGGTACTATTTTATGATTGACACACTGGCCTGGTTCTGTCACCTTTGTTTTCATTGAAAAGCGTCTTAAGAAAAATTACACGTTTCTGTTTCTGTAGTGGAATCCACGTAGATAAGGACATCTCCTTGGAAAGGAGCTGAGGACATTACTGCCAAAATTTATTCAAAGTAAAGATAGAAGAGCTGTATTACGAATATGTGCTTTTTCTTATCATCTGGAAGAAAAAGTTATCCATAGCCACAGCCTCAAAGACCTTATAATGCAGACAGAGGAATACTAGAAGAAAAAATTGGGGACACAGATAGAAAGAATGAGAAGAGAAAAAAGTGAAGCCAACACATTGTGAAGTAGTTTACTGGTACTGAGCTAGCTAGTTCTATATGTACACAGTAATTTGCTGATTGCTTGTGGTTCTAATTATATATACATGAATATCCATCTATCTACATATAGACCTGTAATACTCATACATTACATTAAAAGAACATTAAGTTTGAAAATGAGAATGCCTGAATGCAAAAAGCTGTGTGATACAGGTTTGCATTTTGTGATTGCATGGTATATTTCTTAGGATTCTTACCTCATTCAGAGCACAAGAAGGGATGAATCCTGCTACTTGAAAAATTATTAGGTATTTTGATTTATTGAATTGTTAAAATATTATCTCAGGCCTTACTGATTACAATCTCCTATGTATCTTCTAGCTGCTGCAGCAATTCAGAGATAAGTTCTAATAAAAAACATTCTCCTGGTTATATATCATCAGGACATTATTTGCACCTTAAAAAAATAATGTGAGATGAAGACTATATTGCAACTATGATCACAATACACCCATAAAAAAATTGAGGCACTAGATTGATTTAGGTTTATTCATTCACAAAAGATTTTTTATCCTGGACAAAGTTCTATACTCTTACCATTTTTTTTTCCTTGGGAATGGAGGAAGCCTTTTTGGTAAAGTTTTAAAAGGACTTCAGTCTGTCTGTCAGAAAATATCAACCGACACAGGTAACACTAAACAAAATTACAAGCCATCAAAACTAGCCATTTTTTAAATGGCAATTACACAAAACTATAACTAGAAGTGGTATTACCTTTTCCTATAACTGAGACACATACATGACTGTGTGGGATAGAATGAAACAGATTTTAACATCACAGTTTAGTAGGATAATATTACTTGAGTAGAAAGGTATAATTTACAGAAGTTGCCCCAGACAAGTTTTGGTGTATTTTTTTCTGCTCCATCAAAGCTTTTAGTATGTGTCAAAGAAGAATCATTCTAGAAAACTCTTGAAAAATCTAGGTTGTGGGTTGTTTTGGTTTTTTTTTTTTTTTTTTAATAATTCCAGGACTTGAATCAGGGGAGGAATAACTCCTGATAGTATAAAATTTAGCAATCTGACAGTCTATAAAGCATGATGTTTTGGTGCTGGGCTTTAACAGTTTTCAAAACTTTCAGGTGGATCCAGATTTTTAATTTGCAGAACTCAACCATTGTAATTGTATTTGGCACATATGTATGTATGTGTTCAGCAAATATGTTAAAGGAACATTAACGTTTCAAAAAGAAGCAGTCAGCTGTTAGCAAATGGCATAATTAAGGTTTTCCGTTTAACCTTATTTCACGACCCTGTCAATTGTGATTAATTTTTTTAAATTATGGACACATAATATGAATCAGAATAGATGTTAGTAAAAATAATACATGTACATAGAAGTGGAACAATCTCAGTAAAGGTACAGAGTTTCATTCATTAGCCACCTTTTTGTGTAGCCAAGTCTTTGTTTCAAAATAAGCATTCCTAGGAAGTTCTCAATGAGTGTTGATTTGAAACTACTAAAGAGGATCACGGTAATTCTGCTCTCTCACTGACTGCAGGTTTCTTCCATTCACATCCAAGTTCAGAAGGCCTTTTCTAGACAGGCCACCACATAAACATAACACTCTCAGTCTGTGTCAACAAATGGATAATCCTCTTTTCTGCCTTCCATCTTTGAGTTTCTAAATGGAACAAGTTCCAAACTGACCCTGTTTAGTGTCTTAAGATGAGCAAAATGAGCACCTGATCTTCAACTGCAAACAAACACATACAAGGATCCATGTCACTGAATGTCACTTTGTCAAGATGCAGTAATACTTTGATGCCATTGAACATTCCCAGCGAAACAGCAGTTCCTCAGTATGAAACGAGGAGTTTACTGGACAGATATGAAGTAATCACAGGAAATCTTCCCTAAGAAGACAAAAGCTAACCAATGTGGATCTTCACAGTGGTTACCATAGAAATTAAAAATGCATTTTGATCAAGGTGGCCATATGCACTTAAGAAATTTGTTTTGTATTATTTATCTTAATGTTTGAGAGATGGTGTTGATTAAGTCCTTCACTTTGGGTAAACTTGATGCAGAATTTAAGTGACCGTGTAAAGAAAGTTTCCTCACAGTTTTGGGGCTGTCAGAGGACTGGCAAATCCACATTTGTCTTCATGGCTCTTTCTATCTTTCACCCACAACATTTGACCATAATAATCTACTTTATCAAATGGAAATGGCCAGAACACAGAAACATAATACTCTTTATTTCTATGTCATCTCTGTCTCTCAGAGGTGATGATGAAATTTGTAGCTGGTTAAAGAAAATGGTTTGTTTTCTGCAGTTCTGCAGTGGTGTTAAAATGTCATCACAGACCATTAGGTCTGGAGACCTGATCCTAGCCTCACTGAATTTGTTGGAAGCTATTTGAAAGAATTTTATAAAGCTGAGTTTTCATATACAGGCTTTCACAAATAAAGTAAATTATCCCCATTCATCCTGTCTTGCTGTGTGTAATGCACGTATATTTTCTTTAACAACAACAACAAAAAGATACTGGAGCACTCTGCAGTAAATTAGTTTATAACATTAGTATTTTTTAATATAATATACCATATAATATTAGCCAAATGTTTATATCATGATGTCTCTGGGAACTTACAAAGGAATTCTTGGTTGTTGTCACAATACTTTATTTTGAAGAAAACAATTTAGGTTTCATGTTCTGTCCCAAGAATCTAAGTCCATGCTGTTTCTGTTCTGTGGCATGCTGTCTGGATGGATAGCTGCCAGAGCCTACTAAAGCAACTTTTCATTACCTTCTCTCCAAGCACATAAAAACCACTTCCCAGTTTGGCAAAATAGAATTCTCAGTCAAAGTCACTGACTCAACCTGTAGCCTTCAATACAAGGTACCATCCCAACAAATTAGAACAGCAGCTTATAGAAGACAATAAAGAAAAAGAGATTCTAAACAGCATCTGACACCATGTGTGTGCCGTTTCCACTTTAATATTGGTTTCTGAAAAGCTGTACAAAACCTCTTAAGATTGGAACTGCAGAATTACTTTTTGTGTCCAGCTATACATGCTGAATACATAGCTTTCTATTTCTTCCCTTTTATCTAATATCCTGTAGAGCTCTTAACTGTGATCACAGAAAGAAATTGGAAGCATATTCTAAGCGGTAAGAGACTATTTCTTATAGATAGTTACTCTTTTTGGTATAATATGTGCACCATTTTACAAATACGATGACATAATCTAATTTTCCAAATAGTATATTGAAGTACTTTCTTTACTGTCCATCCCCTCATGATACATGTGTAACCCCATTCACCCATAAGTTTTTAATAATTTACTCTTTTGTACTGAAGAATTATGATTCCTTTTTGTGGAGAAGTGGCTTTCTTTATCATGAAATAAAATATTTGGTCAATCTTTTCCTACAATAAGGATGACTGGAAAAACAACCTTCTTTTCAGTTTGGAAAATGTAGTTTCTGTGGGGAGGGAATGGCTCTTTCATAGGTACCTATTGTCATAGAACATTATATCTTGTCAGTATCTGTCACACATATCATTACATTGATCTAGAAGTAATTTTAAATGGATACTGATAGTGATGGTTAAGTGGGTTTGAAATTAGCTGCCATCACATATACGTCCCTTTGAGGTCTTTCTAGGAGGGTTTTGTGTAGTAGATTTTTCATGTCTGTTTTTAATAAAATTGTAATGTACTCAGTTAATGAAAAACTCTTTCATAATACATGTGAAGACTATTGTATTTTACTGTCTTCTACACCCTAGCCAAAGAGAGGGAAAGTGTAGGTCCATGAAGAGATCAGAATTTGAATTTTTTGCCACTTTTCCTGAAGTTCACAGCTGCCTCACTTCTTTCATTTAAGGGTTATACTGAAAATGCAGGTCTTTCATGGTTAAATTCTCACTTAATGTTTTACAAAGCCCAAACGTAAGGTCAGTCAGATTACATTCCTAAGACCGTTTTAACATAGTTGTTCTTTTTAAAACATCATAAAGCATTTTTCCTGTCACAAACATCAAATACAACCCACATACAAGGTGAAATGATGCTTGTGAAAGTCAGTAAAGTTCATCCAAAGGATTAATTTAGGTGCTTCTTAATGGATGAAAGCATGAAAAGCTTTATTAAAACAAAGGTTTTAATCTGTCTCTTTTTGACTTCATGTTTTCCTGTTTTCCCAAGTGTACCCAGGGTAGTTAATGTTTTTGCAATTATAACTAACAGTTGGAGGTGTACTTGACTGAAATGACCCAAATCTTATATAAGTAATTCTGATAATTATCCTGCACTTTGAAAATAAGGCCTGAACCATAATTATTTATGGAAGGGATATTGCCAAGAAATGTTCAGTGTTACAATAAGGCATACCCTTAGCCTGGTTTTACTGTCCGTGCTGAGCACTATGTCCTTTAAGATACTAGTTTAGATATGCCTATTAATATGTATGAAGGACATAAATGCTAAACAGAAGACGGGCAAGATAAGTATGCTTTTTGCAGTAATCAAGCATTTGCTTTCAGCAAGTTGTTCACCTAGGAGTCCACTTCAGCAGTACAGTAAAAGTGTTATTTAGGTCCCTCTATAGTTTTGAGGATGCCCCTGACTCTACAAAGACTCCAAAGGGATCAGTTGATATGTTGCATCTATAAAAACAGTTTAAGTACCTCTAAGTAAGACTTCGTGCCAATTATGTTAATGAAACTGCAAAGGGGCTGCAAATTTAGAAGTTCTCTAAGTCCAAGAAGTCCAGTGCAATTCAGAAGCCCCAGCAATTCAGAAGCGCCTTAACAAGACATTAAATAAGTCTCTTTAATCTCTCTAATTGGTGCTTTTGAGTACAGAGGAACACATGAACCCTGCTGTGTTCTAAAAGAAGTAGAACGTCTTCACTAACCAATAATACCAGGTGAAAATAGTCTTCTCAGACTGCAAGTCTGTACTGAATGTTGAGAGGTTTCATTTTACTGCTACTTGTCAGTGCAGTTTTGCTGTTGACCAGTGCTTTACTGCAGCTGTGCTGGAAATGGATCAGTTCTGCCCTCCATGACTGTAAGGTGCCATTCCTAGGCGTTGCTAAATATGCTAACCGTGAGCTAAGGGGTCCAATGCCTGACAACCCTTTCAGTAAAGAAATTACTCCTAATACCAGTCTGATTACTCCCACTCTAAGCTTTTGGCTGAAGTTCTGAAGAACTTTTGTACTTTTTTTTTCCCAGATAATTCTACATTCATTTACAATTTCTTATTATCCGTGGCTATTAGTTTTCTAGAATTTCTATTTCTATACCAAATTCTATTAGTTTTACAGGGTGTCATCCTTATGCTTTTTATAAGAACTCCAAGACAGTTCCAAGTGTCTAAGATGGGATACTTGGCTTGTGTTTCAGAGAAATAATTAAGCAATATCATTTAATTTTTCCTTAACATTCATCCTCACTACTGGAGGAAGAAAAAAAGGCCACTCACTGAGAGAAGAGAGTGCAAAGCTAATGAATCCATCAGAGGAAGCCTGTGCATTTCTGCATCTCTTCCCATGCTAGGCAGAATCTTGATCATAAGATATCCAAGGAGATTTGCCTCATTATGGTATGTCATTTATTTATGTTGAATTTACATATTATTCTCTCTGGGAATAAATTTTTCCCTGTAGTCCTACTTTTTTCTACTTCTTCATCAAAGTCTTTATTTCAGTCATGTCTAGCTTGCCAAAAGGAACACGCTTTTTCTGCAATTCAGTTTTGGTGGTGTTTTAATTTTTTTTAGGAGAAGCAAAAAGGTCTGCGTTTTGTAAGGACATTCTCAGAGCTATTAATTTCTTGGTGTAAATGGGTTTTTATTATCATAACTGATATCTGCCACTCCTCTAATTAGAGGATACAAGATTAATTTCATTAGAATATGCAGGAGAATGAAAATTTGCACAGGACTGTACTTCAGGTACAAATGTTGCAACCGTATTAGCTTTTCACATGAATTATTAACTTGCATATAATCATACTTATGTATGTGCTCATAAACACGCACCATTTCACCCTCAAGATCATTCCTCTTTCCTAACTGATGTAGGTAAAACTGATCTTATACCTAATTAGAAATATTGAAGAGATTAAAAAGTTTAGTCCATGTAGACCTTTAAATATTTTAGCTAAATTCTATTGATTTCCTTCAGGCTTGAATTTTCTGAGATTTTTTGTTGTTGTTGTAGCAGGAGTTTTTTAATGTTCTTTTTAGGTATGTTACCTACTAAAAAAAAAACAAAGGCAAAGTCATTTATATCTATTTACTAATCTCTTGGGTTATTGAAAAATAATTTATCACGGTTACAACCAAATGGAGGGAACGGGAGGAATGAGAAAGAGATATTGCCTCAACAATTTTTAAATTTTCACAATGGCCCATAGGCTAATGCTTTTTAACAAAGTTATCAAATACAGTGGTATCTGAGTGCCTTGTGTGAAGACTATTTATTCTTCTGAGAACATTCATTTAAGGAGTCTTTTCTATATTTCTGCACTTCGTGAGAACATTACAGAGGAGTGAAGCGTGATGCACATAGTGGAGTCTTCACTCAAAGAATTCTTGTTGAAGAAATACTATGTATAGCTTTTCCCATGTGCGTGTACATTATTGTTGTTTCTGTGTAGCTACAGAAGGAGAGTCCCATGTGGGTATCCAATCTGCCCACCGTCCCATTGCCTGCAGAATGAGTTGTAATCCAGCACATATCTTGTTCTAGAATTCTGCAGAATAATTTCCTAAATGCTTTAGTATCAAACTCTCTTTCCTGTAAGTTACTTCAAACACCTATCTCTGTCAGATACTTCAGAAATTATTTTTAACCCTGTCTTTTGATTATCATTCCCATTCACTCTGACAAACACTTTATCACATGAGGAATTTCACAGACTGTTGGAAGAAAATCATATGTATAAATTCATATTTAAAAACGTCACAAAATAGTTTTTTGTAAACTGCTTTTTTATTATGCATTGTCAACAGTTAAAAGATACATTTCTTTTTCATGCAAGCTGGGATAGTGTTAAGAGACCAAATGGTAATCCATAAACATTTAACATTTAACATCTTAAGGAAAAAAAAAAGCTAAATCTGCCTAAGTTTGTACACGTTTAAATATGAAACTGGAGAGCTGCTTCAGTTAAAATGGCTTTGAATTAGCTACTGAAACAATCACTAGGCTTAACTGCACAGTGTTGCCAAACCTTGTTCTAGTTCTGCCTAGGGTACTTGCTTTTATCCTATGTTAAAGTTTACCCACTATTTTTCCTGACATACAATGTAATGCCATAGTAGCAGCTCTAGGAATATAGCAAACAGTACTAGTCACCAACCACTTACAGTTACCAATCAATAATGAGTCAATTTCAAAGTACTGAATGATATTACAGAACAAACTCCAAAGCCTCAACTCCCCAAAAGCTCAACTAAATTCCAAATCTTCTAGTATGAGCTAACACAACACATGTACATAATATGTCAAGGAACAACAGCTCAGTTACAATAGTAACAATACATAAGGAAAAACCTATGGACATTTTTTTTTTCTTGTTATGTGCCCATCAGACACTTCACATCTTAATTTGTTATAAATGCAAACCAGTAAGATTTAATTAAATCAGGTTTTAATTGGTTCTACTGTTTTTAATTAAAGGCAGTCATATAAATATTTCTTTCAATGTTCAGGAACACAGAGAGATGAGCTGTTTTAACTACAGCCTGAAAAAAGTCTGTCTTCATTACCTCAGATACAAACTAAGTAAAGTCTGAGTATTTGACAGTATATTATACAAACATTAATCTGGATATGAAATTATTCAAGAAGAACTAAAATAACTGGACTAAAGAAATACCTATTTATGCCATACTTTATAATGAGTGACAGCTGTAGCTGATCGCTTGGGTGTTTTACTCATTTTAATCATAGAATCTGTTTCTTTTAATTTGTTCTTCTACAGTATGCTGTTTGACTTTCTTGCCTTGGAATGGTGGAACAGCGGTATATCTTGAGCTCAGTAAATCTAAGTGTGGGTTTGTGTCATTCTTTAACACTTTGATTATTTTGCATTCATGACAGAACTTAATATAATTCAGTTCTGTATCATAATTCCCATGTTGTTCTGAATATGGGCTGCAGGAATTTGTAGTTGTGTCTAGAGTCTATTAGACCACAGTCTAAAACCAGATTGTCTTTTTAAAGAAAATATGTTTTCAGAGTGTTGGGTAAAATACTATTTAAGTTTTTGCCATGTTTTAGTTCTTCTCCAATGGATGTCAACTCAGTATGAAGACGAAATGCTGTATTAGTTGTCCTTTTTAAAACGAACATGCTATTAGTGTGAGACTTCTGACAAGAGGCATCTTTATTAAATTGAGAAAGACTATTAGAGGTAACAGCATCTTCATCTTTTGAGTTCTGTTCATTGTGTGAAACAGTTACCATGTCACTAGAATGGCTTGCATGAGATTCATACATCTCAAATATTTCTTCCTTTCCAGACTGATTTTCCAGCTTTGCACAGGGATGCTGCGATACAGTGAAAATTGCCTGGCTTAACGCTGTCATTGGGTTACATGCAGCTGAGACAATTGTTTCCTTCCTACAAATGTATAGATGTGAAAAAGTGGCGTTATTGTTATTGTTGTTATTCAAGCTGAATTCTTCACATTTCTTTTGTACGGTTACATCATCAATGTTAGTAACCTGTACAACTTCTGAATCATCAGTTTCATTCCTTTTCTTCTCTTGCTTCTCCCCAGCACTATGCACAGTCACATTATCTTCATTAGTATCCTTTCCACTTTCCTCCCTATTCTGTGATCCTCCTGTTCTATTCAGATTATTTTGCACGTTCCCAGATTCCTTAGCTTTTCCTTTACTGTCTGCATCATTTTTCTTTGCTTTACAAATATCTGTAGCTTCTTTTTTAGGCAGAGAGCTGAAGGATGAGTGTTGATTTTGTTGTGCATTTCCAGTGTTATTTTTATTTTGCTCTCTCACAGCATTTTTTTTCTGAGGCTCATTTTTATTGCCTAGAGGTTTATTTGTATGTAAAATAGAACCATCTTGAGACAAACCTTCTGGAGGCCACTTTGGCCTACTTACTTTAGCTAGTTCTTCAATAGAAAAGGTTTTCTTAGATGTTATGTCATCTGTTGAAGGAGGCCATGTCATTTTTAATTTACCTCTTTCTGTGGATTTTTTCAAATTATTATTCAAAATATCAGGATGAGTACCTTCACTATCTGCATACAAGTCTTGATCAATTTCTGTAATTGGTTTGGGATCAACAGGTATAATATTAACGGGATTTGATACTTCAACATGGATGTTGCCAACTGAGCTACATTGATCTTTAGAATTCCATAACTCTTTATGCTGCTTGTGTCCGAAACCTTCATCATAATTTCCTTTTGACTTGAAAAGTTGCTTAAAATGAGGTTTGCAGTATATTTTTCCATGGAGAGATGCATAATTTCCCAAGCTGCCAAATGGAAAAAATAATTATTTATACTTTTACATATCAAAAATCTACTGTGAATTTTGTGCTGTGCTTGGTATTTCAAGTCCCCCTACATGACAATATATTTAAATAAAGCAAGAGCAAAGAGAGAGCAAGTTAAATGTATTGGCCAATTATGACACATTCCCCCCCAACTAGCTAAACCCTTTAATTTCAAATTCCCATACAATTTCAAAGTCATAATGAAGGAAATGGGTCATGCTTTGTTATTTAAGAGAGAACAGAAACTTATTCAGTTGACGCACAGCATAACTTTCAAACAGGATTGTTCTACAAGACTTCAAGGTTATTGGGACCTTTTTCTTCATATTAGACTGAATCCACTATTTTTCTACAAACTAGGTGGAGCAAATACAGTATCAATTTTCTTTAGCCTTTGTGCAAATTATAGAAATTTATGCTTGATTATAGGACTCTGCTCCTAAATGAAGTAGAGGAAACGTGTGTAACTAACCTCAAAGGTGTTAAAATCAGAACAATTAGCCTTTGCAGTCTGATACTGCATTTTGTATAAAGGTTACAAGTGTGGTTTGCTAATGTAGGGAACCATCACCATTCATTTTATGAATATGAGAGAAAATGTGGTCTATGTTCAGATGTCTTAAATTCCACCCAAGTTTCTGTGTCAACTGCTTCCAGTTCATGAGCTCTCCTGAAGGTCTGGAACCATCCATCGGAAGTAATATGCAGAAGAATTTGGAAGATACTGGGATGAAGCATTTCTTTACAGAATTTAAAGGACCTATTAATGTCATAGGGCAGATGGCAGTATCAGAGAACCCAGGGCACCTCCCTGTCCTACAGGCTGAATAGCCCAGTTGAAAATAGTTTCACCAGCTGTATTTATCTTCAAATGCAGAGTTCTATGAGTGAACATGTAGTTACTTCTTACCTTAATTGACTGCTGCAGTGGTGACATCGGAAACACGATTTATGAAAATTTTGCTTGTCAGCAACTAGGCATTCCATTGGGTAAACTCTCTGTTGACAGAGTCTGCATGTTTCACTCTCCTGAATTTGCAGTTTCTAGAACCACATATTAAAATATTAGGAGTTAGGTTAAGCCAAATATTTATATGTTTTGCTAAAACTGTAGGTTTTTTTATCCATTAACTGGTGTTTCAGCTTTGTTCAACTTACAGTAACACTTTAAAAATGAAAAACTTCTTACCTTCCCCTTTTCAGAAATCCATACATTTTTATAATAAACTATTTATCTAGTGAAATGAAATAATAAGAGTTTTACTAGTGTCAGTGGAATCGAGTATAACGTATGTACAATCTTTGAATCTACAATGTGATTTAGAGATCAGTAAACTGGAACAGATGTTTGAAATTCCGCTGAAGAAATTTTGCTTAATCATGCCAAAAGCACATCAGGGAGTTCCACTTCTGTGGTAACCTGGAGATTGTGTACTCATGGGGTCCAGATATGCTGTGGACATATTTATTTGTGATTTTTACAGTTTTCATTTTCAGACCTGATGCTTTCTTCAGTTAATTTTTAAGAGTGGGTTAGCTACAATTACATTAACTCTTAACTATGAACTGTATCAAACAATTTCTTTTATGAAGTATAATTAATGATAAAGGAAACTAGTTCTCTGTAAAGTGCAAAGCATGAGTACAAGGTTTATTTTATACCAGCAAGGGGTAGAAGGAAATGATGGACAATCTGTTGGACATGGAAAAAATGTGCTGCTTTTTTGTCTTAAATTTTGAATTGCTATGAAAACCACTAATACAAATAGAGTGGACCAAATAAGTGCTTGCATAAATATTTCTCCATTGACATGCAGCTTGACATTAGCAGAAAATTTGGCCCCTTTCAGCACTCTCTGGTTTTGTTTTGCCTGCTGGTGTCAATTTTATAGTGATCCACGAATCAAGACAGACAGTGATCTAGATTTTATAACTACCACTTTAAATGTCATATACCTCTAGTGCCCATAATGAGAACAGTGAAAAATGCTGAAAATTAAATATCTTCAAAGTCATGTAGAACTTGTAAAAAGAATAAACCACCAGTAAAAACAACTAAAAAAATTCCTCAAAAGAATTTTTGGTTACAAAATAGAAAGACTCAAATGTAACCTCGACTTAGTCTTCAAATGGGCTGATAGAGAGGCTGCCCAGTGAGGAGTGCAGAGTTCCCAGACATGCCTCCCAGCCTTGTTAGGCACAAGCTACTTGTGGTTGGTAGTGTGAGCCAAACATGAGGACTCAGCTTAATATTCTGAGGTATGCAAGTAATCTGAATGTAAACAGGGAGGAGAGGAAAGGCACAAGCTTTATGACACAGAAAAGGATAAAGGAATTGGGAGGGGGAAAATAGGTGACCTGTCTCCTGGAAAACTGTTTTGATGAATGTTTATACTTCATTTAGTTGAACAGTTGATTTTGTTGTGCCTCAGAAAGCAACAGTCTGAGAAACAACCCTGTGACCACCAAGGTCAGGGGAGAAAGAGGGGAGGAGACACTGCAGCAGAGGTTCACCTGCAGCCTGTTGAGGAGCCCAGGAAAGCAGAAAGTTCTTGCAGCCTGGGAAGTGAAGCAGGCTAGAGCAGGTATCCACCCTGCAGCCTGGGGAGGACACTGTACTGGAGCAGGTGAGTATTCCCAGAAGGAAATACAGCCCATGGAGAGCCCACGCTGGAGCAGGGTAAAAGTGTGAGGAGGAAGGAGCAGTAGAGATAAACTGATACGGATTGACCTCAGACCCCCATTGCCTATCATCTCTGTGCTCCCGGGGCCAGGGATAGGAGGTAAAAGAGTGAGGAGTGAAGAAGTAAAGTTGAGTCTGGGAAAATGGTGTCAGGGGAGGAGGTGTTTTAGTGTTTATCTTTGTTTCTCACCATCTAAATCTGTTTTAATTGGCAACAAATTACATTCTTTTTCTCCAAGTTAAGTCCGTTTTGCCTGTGAAAGTAATTGGTAAGTGATGTTTCTGTCTTTATTTTGTCTTATGGGGTTTTTAATCCTGTTCCTCTCCCTTTCTTATTGAGGAGGAGTAATGAGAGGGTGGGTATGTGGAGGTCTGGCAGGTCAACCCACCACATGTGAGCAGTCTTACAAAATCAGTAGGGAGAAGACTGCTATTTGAGTCTGCTATTTGAGGTCATCAGTATATGTCAGATAAACCAAAAATGAAATCCAAAGACGTGACCATATAGAAAATTCAGTATGCTACTGGTACGAGTATTTCTACTCACTTTAAACATGCTTAAGTATAATGAGTCTGTCTCGGATGATGTTAATTTTCTTCATAGCAACTCATATGGTGCTGTGTTTTGATTTGTGTCTCAAGTATTGATAAACTAACGTTTTAGCTATTGCTGAACAGTGCTTGCACAGTGTTGAGGCTTTTGCTTCCTCCCACTCTGATCCCCCTCCTCACCCCAAGCGAGTCAGCTGAGAATGCATGAGAAGTTGAGAGAGGACACAACTAAGACAGCTGACCCTAACTGACCAGTACCATATGATATTGTGTTCAGCATTAAAGTTGAGGGAAAGGAGGAGTAACAGGGACATTCAGAGCTTTGGCATTTGTCTTCCCAAGTAACTGTTGTACACATTGAGGCCTTACTTTCTGGGAAGTGTCTAAACATCTGCCTGCTGATGGGAAATAGTGAATCAATTCTTTATTTTGCTTTGTTTGCACCTCAGCTTTGCTTCAACTTTTAAACTGTTTGTACCATCATCCACAGGTTTTCTTGCTGTTTACTCTTCTGATTCTTTCTCCCATCCTACTTTTCAGGAGTGAATGAGTGAGCAAGTGGCTTGGTGTGGAATTAGCTGCCAGTCAGGGCCAATCCACCACACTGAATGTTTTGTTGGACCACCATCAGACTGTGCCTTATTTTGCAGGACCGCAAGTTACTCATGTTTAAGTCTGCTGCTAGCGTGAACAGAGGTATCCTTATCAGTGCATAGGTTTGGGAAACCCAAAGCAGAGCTTTCTGTTCAGGAGTTACGCAGGTACAGGAGCATTTAGCTTTGTTCTGCTATCTTTACTGCTGTTAAAGCATCATCACCCTGTTCATGAATTTCAAATGGTTGAAGCTACAGTAACATCTGGTTTTCCTACAAGATCTCATCAATATTCAGTACCCAAAATAGATGCACAAAAAGAGAACATTAATGTTCATCATGCAATAGCATATGTAACATTTTCTAACTTTCAAATGCATAACTTTGCAATCTAAATGCAATTTTAATATATTTTCAGGAACTCGTGTACCATAAGAAAGAAGACATGTTTTATTTTCAGTGTTTACTTCATATTCATATATATATATTCACATATATATACATGTATTTTAAAAGTTAGCTTCAATAGGAAACAAATAACAGGCAGAACTTTTAAAGAGACACAGAGTGGCTTCACTCCTTAGTGATGTGAAACCTGGACTCTGACATCAATTAAATAGGTTTGCTGCATTAATTCAGACTAGGGCAATATCAGCTGGTGAAATAGCCCAGCAGGAAATAGCAGAAATTTATTTGAAATTGCATCTTAATTTGTAAACTGTTTCAGTAATTTTACTTTAAATAGGAAATTCACCAAAATGTAGATCACTTTGTCTAAAGTCACATCTTGTGCTTTAATAAACTAAAAAGAGATGTGCAGAAAACATGACCATTCTTTTATCTCTAGAGCTATTTTACACAGGCAACTTTTTACTTCAGTTAAGAGGATGTAGCTTTAATTTCAATCACAATAAGTCAGGTTCATTCTGTGCACACTTACTAGCATGTTTCTGGAAGGCAACAGTAGTGCTATTTTAATTTTAATATCTCATTTAGCATAATTTCAAAATTATTTTGCTCAATATAATTCTTCAGGATAGCTCTTGTAATGTTTATCCTCATAATGGTAGAAGGGATAGTAGAGGCTTTCACAACAGTTCCTGAGTCTTCAGCTTCTCAGCTTTCTGGTCTTCATGGAGATCTATTTGAATTCTTGTGTCATATTTTTGTATTACTTGTGTATTGTCGTCATCAAATTTGGAGTCAGAAAGTGTGCTTTGCTGTAGTGTTACAAGGGCTGCTGCATCTTGTGTGAAACCTTGATCTTGCTTGTTTGATTTTTTTGAAGTTTCAGCTATGCCAAGGCTGTGTTTCAACTTGCTCATGTTTTCCTCCACTGAGATTCTATTTACCACTTTAGTTTCCACCAGGTCTTTGTTGGTCACAGGTAAAGACTACATTTCGAACATCCAGTGTGCTATTCTGATATGCCTCTTTTCAGCATCTTTTATAAGGACAGCTTCATTCTCCAGTCTTTGACAAAAATTCTCTCTGGTAACAGACAATGTCTGAGGTTCAAAATATTTTATGCTTACTTCAAACTTTCTTTAAGCTCTTTCAACTCAAACAGCAGCTGCAACAAGTTAAGGACATCCACTGGGTTGAGCTGCCCAAATTTATCCAGATTCTGTGCTTCCAGCATGTGCTTTATAGTCTTTACAGCACCAGTAGAAACTTCTTGGATATGAGTTTCACTGTTTTTTGTTCCTCATTGTGATAGTTTTTATTCATAGAGTCCAGTGGCTGCATTTCAAACATCCATGTGATGTGTGAATAACTCTAGCTAATGCAAGAGCCCTGTCCATAGCTCCTGCAGAGCACATGGTGCATCAAGAGGCTGGGTCTGAAACACCTGGAATATGCTTTTAACATTTCCACATGCAACGGTTTCCTCGTCTGGCTCTATCTGGGTCTGGAAGGTCCTCTTTAATTGGAATGAAAGACTGGTTCTCAAAGACTCATGTTACAGAGAAGACGTATCCTCTCTGGATTTCACACCCCTCCAACCTCATTTTTCTGGTCTTTTAAATTTCTGAATGAAGAAAGCAAAGCTGTATCTAGCCTACTGTACATCTGACAATGCAGTCTGTGTCACAGAATCACAGAATGGTAGGGGTTGGAAACAACCTTTAGAGATCATCTAGTCCAATCCCCCTGCTAGAGCAGGTTCACCTAGATCAGGTCACACAGGAACACATCCAGGTGGGTTTTGAAGACTTCAAGGAAGGAGACTCCGCACCCTCCCTGGGCAGCCTGTGCCAGGGCTCCCTCACCCTTACAGGAAAGAAGTTCTTCCTGGAGTTTAAGTGGAACTTTTTGTGTTCCAGCTTCTTTCCATTACCCTTTGTCCTGCCACTACGTATAACAAAGTGATGTCCCAACCTCCTGACACCCACCATTTAGATATTTTTGTAAATATTAATGAGATTCTTCCTTCAGTCCCCTCCAGGCTGTACAGTCCCAGATCCTGCAGCCTTTCCTCATAAGGAAGATGCTCCAGTCCCCTGATCATCCTGGTGGCCCTGCACTGGACTCTCTCCAGAAGTTCTCTGTCCCTCTTGAGCTGGGGAACCCAGAACTGGACACAGGACTCCAGATGAGGCCTCACCAGGGCAGAATAGAGAGGGAGCAGAACCTCCCTCAACCTGCTGGCCACACTCATTTCACATTCAACAAATAAAATATCAGAAGTCTCATTCAGGTAATGTTTCTCTAAGTGTTTCTCTAATTGTGGGTGGAAAAATTTGAACAAATGTCTTAGTTCACATAAATATTTTGGATACAGATCTGTGGAGACAGTGGGCATTGCTGCTGGACAATTCAGTGAACTGAGACTGCCATGTCCAATGGAGCTTTCACATAAATAGTGGAAATCCTTTCCGTGCTTCCATATAGATGGAATCTGGAGCAAATCCTTGGAGAAGCAGCAGTTCTGTGCTGATTGTTCCTTGGTGTAGAAGCTTCCTATAGTTTGCTTGCTGAAGTAGTAACCATAGAAGATGGACCAACTATTAAAGGCAATGTAACTTCTTGGTATTTTTCATCTTTAGGGAATGCAAGTAAATGGGTTTTGGTTTTTGTTTTTTTTGAGTTTGGGTTTTTTTTTTTTTTGAAGTATAGTGGTGTATAAGCCAATTTTTCTCTTCTTCACAAGAACTAGTTCTGCAAGGATCCAAGCAATAGGATTATAATAAGATCTGGAAAGACTTCCATCAGCTATCGCTCAAAATACATAAACCCAATCTTTTGAACTAAGAGCTGTTCTGTTTGCACCATAGACTATATGGGAAAAGAAACCTGTAATTCATACAAAATGCAATGTGATGATTCAGCAGTCTTGGAGGTTTTACTGCAACAAAGGCAGACTTTGCATTATAAGCATAATGTAAAATTATGCTGTGGCCTGTGTTTCTTTACATTTCTTCTGAAAGTGACATTTTTTATGCTTCTGAGAATCTGTGGTGACAGAAATTATACATATTTACAGATTTAAAATCAGGAAAGAGGAGATGGTATTCAGAAGAGGAGGACAGGAATGCAAAAGTTTTTATAAAGGTCTACTTTATATTGTGTTTGTCATATGCCATAAGTACTTATTGAGTCTGCTAACATAGTTCATATTATGTTATGTGCACTTAATTCCTAAAGTCCATATGTTCCCACCACATTCATAGGTTACATTTTTAATTGCCATTAGCCAAAATAGGAATTCAGACTGCATGATGGACCAGTGTCTTAACTTCACCACTTCTAACTGCACAAAGAAAAATCCCTCTTGTTAAAAGCACAGACCTTTACTTCTTTTGCAGGTGTTGCAGTGCCTCTGTCAGACTGAATAGACTTTTCTTGAGCTGAACTTTCAATCTGCTGTTTTAAAATCTGTGTTACAGTCTTTGGGAGCTCTTTGTTCTGAGCTGCATTGATTACTGCAATGGGAAGAGAAATAAAAAAGATCGTTTTCTGTCCATGCTGTATTTTATGAAACTGACTTTATCAGCGAATGATAAAACATTATTACATAAGAAAAATTGTACTTAGCCTTGCAGAAGTCTAGAGAACTTGATCATGCACAGAAATCCATAGAGAGAGTGACAAAATTGTTGAGGGCCATGTTACCACTTTACCATGCCTGAGTTGTGTGGCAGGGCTAAAGGTTGACTGGGGTCTGTGGGAGAATATAAGATGTGAATTCTAATACCGGGACTAAACTATAGCAGCTGAAGCAGTATCTTGACACCGTGGTCATGTTCTGCAGGGCTATTCAGTTTAGATATAAGTTGAATCTTTATCATCCATAATTTTGCCTGTTTCAGACAATTCTTCAAGCCTCCAGTTCTTTCAAGCAACTGGGCACATATTTAAAACCACCTCCTTATGCGAAAGCCATCTAAATTCTAAACTCATTTAAGTCCTGTTGAAGTCAATGAATATGTTTTGCTGAGAATTCAGACCAAAGTGCTCTGAGGTTTGTGTGAGTGAGGACATTTGCTAATACTGATCTGTGAGCTTCTGTTGTCATGTCACTTCTTACCTGTTTCATCAGTGTGTTGAATGAATGTAGAAGTCATTTTTATCTCACGAATAACTTCCTCACGATGAGAAACCTATGCACAAAACCTTCAGTTTACTACAGGATTTAGTGCAATATATAAGAATTTTCTGTACTTCTGCAACTGTATTTAAATTCTTACATCAAAGAAAAATATGAATAGAAACCTAGTTAGTTACATGTTAAAACAATAATAATTAAAATAATTTCATAAAACACCTTAAAAAAATGTTATGCACTGCCTAATGAGAAAGGCTATCAATAGAACATCCAGATCTTGCTGTATGAAGTGGTAAAAGACGAAAAAGCAAACCAAATATGTATCAGTATAATTGTCCAATGATGTGATTATTAATTGATAATAGTTACCTCTTGTGTTTGAGAGGCTTCCATTTGACTTTCTTTGGAGGTCATGTCATTGCACTTAACTTCCTTGGTGCTGCTTGATGCTGTGTGCTGACTGTTACTTAATATTTCCTGAAGACAAAAAAAATAATCAGACATTAACAGCTAACAGTAAACTGAATTCTTCTTACTTTTCAACTTTTTTTTTTTTTTTCTGCCTGTGAAGGACTTTCACAGGTAGATCCTAATATAAGTGGCATGACTAGAACAGTCATTTTACAGCAGAGGATCATTGTTATTATGACTGATTCTTGTTGCCAAAAAATTGGAACAGACTTTTTTTCTAACACAGAAAATGTCAAGTTATTTCTGTTACTGCACCCAAACTTTGACCAAAATACAGAAAGCTGCATGAATACATACAGTGTATAATGAGACCAGAAGGAAACAAAAGTCACAAGGAAAACTGTTTCTGGCTTTATGTGCTGTACCATCAACTTGTCACCGGTCAGTGGGCACGAGGCTAATGCAACTTTGTAAAAGGAAGTATAACAATGTGTCTGTATAAGAGATTGCGTCTCCTTGCATACGCTTTATTCAGCTGCCAAAGTCATGCTGAATTGCAATTGTGAAAAATATGATCCATAGGCTACCCAGCAGATCCTTCAAAATATATGGGCTAGCATTTTATCTGTTGACAACCGCAGTGTTAGAAATGGAGCATCTTGCTGAGAGTTGAAAGCACTGTCTGTGATGTTCCTGTAAACTAAGCTCTGAGGTTGAGTCCATATTCTGGCAGTGATTTGCTTTCTTGTTAAAAGCCTGTCACAGAACCTGTATGTTTCATCATATTACCTGTATCCATGGAGTACTTTGAGATGTAGTGATTCGAAAACATAAATCCTAAGGATTGATATTATTAAGATAGCAGATCTGTGCTTCCTCTCTCTTGCACACTAGCATGCACGTGGAGACTTCTAACAAGCAATTTCACTCATGTCAAATTGAGTTTGCTCCTTCCTTCATAAGAAGGAAGCTTGCCTATTAATAGATAATGAGCTTTCAAATGATAGGAGCTTATGCTCCCTCCAACAAGAGCTTCCCAAATGTTCAATGGAACGTGAATGTGGATGGAGGTAGCACTGTTTCTGAGATTGCTGTTATACATCTGGTGCAGCAGAGAGCTATAAGCTTCCTGCTTCTCAAATCCTGTCACCTCCTTGAAGTCCAACTAATTGTGGGGCAAGAAATTGTCTCTCTTCCTTAGTCATCCCATGATGAAATTTGAGTTTATTCTGCCTTCAAACTAAGGAATGCTTACACTGTTTGCATCTCCACTAACATTTCTGCTGAATCAATGTAGAGGAGTATCCACCGCCTGGCTTATAATTTCTGCCATATGGTAGGCAGCATGGGCTCTTCGGTGCTATGGCAGAGAAACAATATGCATCCCCTTAGGAGTTCTCTTCCACCTCTCTGCCACCAAATCATCTGTTTCAACTATTAAATGTGTGAAAATCATAAGAACAAAAGGTAGAATCATTTTTTTCTGATTACTGGCCCAGTAAAAAATTTAGTGCATCACCAGTATCAACATTAATCCTATCTACAGCACCATTTGAACTGTCAAAGTGATCTGAGGCTTGAGGAGAGCAAGTCAGAGCATGGTTTACACTTGCAAGATGTGCATGTGTAACAGTTGTGAGAGAACCACACAAGAGGAGATGTAGAGCTAACCATACCAAATTCAAGAGGCAGTCCAAAGAAAAATGCAATTTTTCCATTTACTTTCTGTTTAATGACTATGTGTAGGTATATGTATAATATGCCTATTTATATAGATATACTTTTCAATATATTTATGCATATATATGATCTTTTCATTTAAGATGTTCTGTTCTAATGTGCATGTTTTAGATATATAAGTCAAGCTCTTATTACTGGAAAAACTCATTCATGAGACACAACATATGTTCATGATAGTTATTATGTGTCCTTTGAATGGTGTGGGATATTAAAAAGGAATATAATTAGGCTTAATGTAGTCAGAAAGCAAATCTAATCTGAATGTCACTACTGCTTTATTGCTCTAACTTTGGTACTGCTTATGAAGTAGTTGCCATATTGCAAAAGATTATGATCATTTAATGCGACAGCTATGGCTGTCTAAAATGCAGCCTAAACATTATGGCCCAGATTTTGACAATATAATTACATGGCCTTGCTCTGGGCCTGCAGGGAGGAAGAGGGACTTGGAAGTTCTCATGTTTTCTGTGTCTGTCAAGATGGATAATTGAGATTCCAGTGACAGAGGGTAAAATGCTGATTGTTTACTGTTTCCAAACAAGCAGAAAACAGGAAGAACTGTGGTTTCATCCCTCCTCTGCAATTGCCAGCTGTTGAATGTGGAATAGGATATCTTGTAGGTGGGATCAATTTAGTCTACCCCATTAGAGTCTGGCACATTTTGTAGACCCCTTAGATTTTGGAGACTATTCTGCAGAATTATTTGATGGTCGCATGGCAAAAGATTGCTCTTATTAAGCAGGATAAGTTGTGTCTCCATTGCAGGACTGTGGCTGAAGATCATGATCTAGATTTAATACTAGTTAAAAGTCACACTGTGGGAACTTGATGCCTTTATGTGTTTCTGTGTAATATACGATTCCTGCCACACTGTGCTTAATTAAATCAAGTAAGCTTATTTGATCAACCAGATCCTGCATTGCAGTGTTGAGAGGAAACAACTTTGCTCCAACTGTGCAGGGAAGGAGGACAGACAGAGAATTCAAAATCATTTTTGGTGGCAGAATTGAAAAGATTGAAGTAGATGTAGCTGCATCTCTGTCATTCCAGACACACAATAGTATGTGGTTGAGTGAATATCAGATACTTCAATATATTCCACTTGTCCTTCCTATGTAGGAGGTTCAGCTTGCATGGCAGAAATGTCTTCTTCTGACCCTGGATAATGAGGTTTTGTCTGAGCAGCTGTCTTGCTGGGCAGGGGCAGCAAACCACTCCAGGCCAGCATTTGTAGAACAATAATACCAAAGCCCACAATCTCTTTTCAGATTGGTCACTGACAATAAAATGTGCTCATGATGCCAGGGGTAAAATTAAAGGCCGGGACTCTAATTGAACTCTAGTTGTGTTTGTGAGCACATGGCAATTCTGTGATTAGTTTTCATTGCTGCTCACCATTCTGAACAACACTTCAGTGCAAGCTACATGTAATAGGGCACATGAAGACAGCTATGAGTGGTGGCTGAGGCCTGAGAAAAATGGGAAGATAGCTATTATTTGTATATTTGCTGTCAATATTTTGAAGGAAAAGCCATACACTCCTTTTGCATTAATTGTAGTAAATGTATTAATATGTAGTAAAATGCTGAGCTATTTAGATTACTGTTTAAAAAAGAAATTGCTTCATTATTTTAGTTTGGAATAATAATTTGAATTTATCCAGATGTGGAGATCTATCTTCAGACTACATGATTTCTCTGTTTTGCCCAAGGATTGATTCAGTGACCTTGAATAATTTTACAGCTACTTAAGTGTATAATCCCATTTTCCATGAGAGTGCGGTTATGTTAGTTAGAAATGGGATTTTATGGACTTGCAGTAAGTTATTTAATCTAAATTTAAAGATTGTTCCATATAGTCTGAGTGATTTTATTTCCTATGAACGTGACTATTTCTGCTGATGACTTGAGAGAGCCTCCTCAACTAGCCACAGAGGACAAATACATGGATAAATATGCTTAAAGGTCATGTCTTTGTTGAAAAAATGGAACCATCATAGAGGCTTTGTGAAGAATTAGACGTCACTCTTGGAACAGGGAAAATACATCTTCACATCACAGAAATGAGATTATTTGATTCCAAGTAAGAGGAAAAAGTCACACAATTTCTGGAAGGGGTTCTGCATTTCTGCATCCAGATAAATGGCAGCTAAGTTGGACCATACCATCAGAAAGTATGTGCATAACACTTCCTATTACCAGGGATCTCGCTCCAACATGATTATGTCCAACTATGAGATTTTTCTGCTTAGTTAAAAATCCTTTAATACATCTGCAGCAAATTGTGTCTTTTCAGCTACAAACTGAAGTTTTGTTTGTTGTCTGTACAAATTGTCAATATTGGTATTAATATACAAGAAATGAGAGGTGACTGGTGGATATGGTGATACTTATTTAACAGGAAAATGAACTTATAGCAGAATATTGCTGTATCCTGTTCTACAAAGTCAGATAGCAATATTCTTTAAAAATCTGACCAAGAAGTACAAGATGGTAAATCAATTTACTGTGCCATTGCTGTTTTTCAGAGTGCACAGGACAGATTGTGCAATGTGTTTTAATATAGAGGATTTCATGTAATCCAAAATCGTTATCTCCTACAACACTATTTCATGGTAGATGCTAATGAAGTAATAAAATGTAAAGACCTTTTATCTAAAATAATGCTTAGCTGCTGCTTTCTTCTACTTTTATGTAGCATATGGGTTCTTCAGTGCAAATTTTGATCTGTTTAGGGGAGTTTATTAGATTTAATTCAACAGAAGCAGGAAACTCCTTTTGAAAGAGAATGGCTTAACATCACATCAAGTGCAATAAATGTAAAATATCGCCATGATACTTGATAATGAGTTACAATCTTGTAGATGAGGTTTAGTATAAAATACTGCTATGGTAGTAATGTGCTTTACTCATCTATTTTCTGTAAGTCTAGTATTGCCTATGTGGAGTGTTTGACTGCATTAAAACCGTAAAAGATTTGTGTAGTACATCTCAAAGAGAAAATTCTATGAGTATGAACATTAGGGAAATGTTGTCTTAGTCATAATGAAAACTCTTCAGTAAAGCACACAGTCATAATTTTTTCCTTAAGCTATCAGGCAGGTCATACTTTATTTGTTAGCATTACACTTGTTACCTGTACAGACTTTTGCTGGTGCTGGTACTGAGGAAGGGTCTTTTGTATAGACATCATCCGTGCTTTCTCAAACTGTTTCCTCACGGCTGCCAGGCCACCAGGCACAGTAAAGAACTTGTTTTTCTCTGAAGTCTAGAGTGATAAAATAAGGCCAGTTGTTTCCATTTGCACTAAGAGAGTGCTACAAGTTAATTTTTTTAAAAAAGCAGTTAATAACAGTATGCTGTTATGCTTATCAATTCCAGATGGAAAAATTGGAAACGGTTATGTCTATGCCTATAGTCTCCTATGGGCAACCTCCACTGATGTAATCTGTAAACTTTACTTATTTTAGTGGTACACGTGAATTAACATTAGCATTCAGAAGAGATACAGTAATACAGTTATTTTTCAGATATTGATATCAAAATGCAAACCATACGTACTATTAATATTAACTATTGAGTCCCATTGGCCCATTTTAGGACTTCTACTTGTCAACCAAAGATCAGGACCTGCAGACTGTGAAGCTGTTTTGAAATTTTGCAATTTAGAATTTATTTAACACTATCTGCTTAATGCTGCTGTGTGAAACAGATCTTGCTGGTGTAGCTGCATACTCACCTCTGCCTAAACTAGTGTCTGAGGACTCAGTGGTCTCCTTTGTAGTTTTAGGGATTGGGTATGTGTTTTCAGCCATGTAGAAATGACAGAGACAATCGTAAATACTGATTCTGGCAAGTTCATAGATCCTTGCATAGGAGCCATACATTTTGATTTGGAGAACTAAAGGCTAATGCATATTTGAAAAACATGCATGTTTGGCCTGACTCTTTAGTACCAAAAGGAGTAGGTCTCATCTATTTGATTGTCAGTAGCAATCGTCTTCCAGAGCAATCCTTCATCACATCACATCACACCACAGGAACAATCCTCTCTTCTACTCGTCTCTTTTGAGTTCTGTTGCATTTGGAGTTGCCACCTGGCTCTCCCTATATTTATTCAATAGTTATTGTTGAAAAATATTCAGAGAGCTTCAAGCAGGCCTTTATGAGATGGCCTTTCTTCGCTAACAACAGTACTGAAGGTACAAGAGAGGTCTTACCATCAGGTTCACTGTTCTAGTTCTGTCTCCCATATGTTACTTCTTAGCTGGTACTAGACTGAAGCTTTCAGCATTTGAGCATTTATTAAACAATAAGCAGAAAATAAACCACCCAATAATTAGAAGTAGGGTTGTAGTGAAGCTTACTAAATGAACTTAGTTCTTACACTTGATGAGCAAGTAAGAAGATCATAAAAACCAGATTTTTTTTGTCCCCCTGTGATGAAGGCAGCATACTTCTGTATGTACATGGATGTGTGAATGGGAAAAGTAACTATTTTAGTTAATAAACCTTTCAGGCACACCTTGCCAGCCATTTTAAGATATTTAGTGGGGGCAAATGCAGTTGTGGGCTCTTTAAAGGGAATTCAAGATACAATTCCTTTTTCAGACAACCATCTATTTCAGCAAGAAATTGCGAGGAGTTCAATAGTGTAAATGAAACACTTTCTGTGTGCTCAACAAAGTTAGACTGGGTCAGGCTTCACACAATTCTGGTTTTTTTGAGAGGGTACTAACTTCAGCAACATTTCCAATTGCAGGAGCAGGGAATTGGAACCTTCACAGACAGGTGAACTGCAGTAGTCTGCTCCAACTATACACAGGCAATTAAGAAACGAAGTCAGCAGGCAGTTCGGTGGTTGGAAAACATCTGGATTCTGGTGAGTGTTGCTGGTGGCTGCTTTCACTATGTGGCTTCTGGACTATCCAAGCACCCAGAAGGTTCCTTCGGCTCCTGCAGACCGTTTCTCCCAAGACCAAAGGGAAAAGGCATCCTGAGATAAGACTGGGAATCCTACAGCTCTCCTTGCCTATGGAGAAAGATGCTGGCTGGTGAGAAATGTATTGTAGACACAGAATCCTAAGGGTTGGAAGGGACCTTGAAAGACCATCTAATCCAACTCCCCTGTCAGAGCAGGACCTCCTAGAGTAGGTCACACAGGAACTCATCTAAGCAGATTTCTCCTCTCCAGAGAAAGAGACTCCACAACGCATCTGGGCAGCCAGTTCCAATGCTCTGTCACCCTCACAGTGAAGAAGTTTTTTCCTGTGTTTCTTTGGGACTTCTTATGATCCAGCTTGTATCTGTTGCCCCTTGTCTTATCATTGGATGTCACTGAGAACAGCCTGGTTCCATCCTCCTGACACTGGCCCTTTATATATTTGTAAACATGTGACATGAAGTCACCCCTGAGTCTCCTCTTCTCCAAGCTAAAGAGCCCCAGCTCCCTCAGCCTTTCATCATGAGGGAGATGCTCCACTTTCTTCATCATCTTGGTGGCCCCATGCTGAACTCTCTGCAGCAGCTCCCTGTCCTTGAACTGAAGGGCCCAGAACTGGACACAATATTCCAAATGCAGTCTCAAGAGGGCAGAGTAGAGAGCAAGTAGAATCTCTCTTGACCTACTGCTCACACCCCTGCTAGTACACCCCAGGATGCCATTGGCCTTCTTGGCCATGAAGGCACATTGCTGGATCATGGTCATCCTGCTGTGTACCATGACCCCCAAGTCCCTTTCCCCTACACTACTCTCTAAGAGTTCATTCCCCAGCCTGTACTGATACACGGGGTTATTCTTTCCCAGATGCAACACTATGCTTGCCCATGTTGAATTTCATTAGGTTTCTCCCTGCCCAACTCTCCAGCCTGTCCAGGTCTCATTGAATGGCAGCACAGCCTTCTGGTGTGTCAGCCACTCCACTCAGTTTAGGAGTCTTTTGCCAGGTATACTTTCTGATTTATAGAAATTATTCTGGCCTAGATTACAGTATGAAAAATATGTTCTTCCTGTGTGATGAAAGTTTGGCATTAACAAATATCCTTGTCATTATAACATTGTAGCATGACGACATAATGCCCCTATTTCTTGATACAATGACGTTGAGCTACAACTTCTAGGTAGGATTTAAGATATTTTTAAAATGCGCTTTTTACCCCTTAGTATTTCTGCAGAACTGAGGCAAATGTTCACAACTTTCCTGACTGAGGTCTGAAGACCAAATTTTCAGGCATTCTTGACTAATGAATAAACATGTACTGAAGTGGTCTTCCTGTATTTTAATAGACTACAAATTCTGTAAGCCAAATACCGTATGTTCTTCTTGGTATTCATAAGAAACTTTGTGGTACAGTACTCAAAATCTATTGAAAGACATGTAGAGAGATGAGTGAAACAAAATTAGAATTTTTTCCTAAATATTTTTTTCATATAATGCTGATTTTTACATTGTTTTATTATAAACTACTACTTTTCCATACACCTTGTCTCCTCGAGCTCTTATTTGAAATGCAGCAATTCTGAATTCTTTAATTTGAACAGCGAGAGGTCTAAATTTAATGTTCTTTCTAACATGATTTTATTATTGGTAATATTTTTAGTAATGCAGAAACAACTGGGTTTTATCATTATCAAAGAATATCTGTGTTGTTAGTCTGTCTCAGGCTTATGGTCTTTATAAATGTAGTTCATGCAACAGTGGGATAAAAACAGTTCTTCAAATGAATTAAAGGGAATTGTCCAGATGACCAATGGCATATAAGTGAAAAAATCCCATTCAGTAGAGACAGAGACTGATGGATGCATCAATATGTTTGTGGAGTACATTTGATAATTCAGGTTTCAAATTTTGTTCCCCATAGTAGTCCATCAGTCAGCTCGTATAAATACAGAATGCAGGATCTATCACTATGCAAAGCAAACACGGAGGTAAGGAGGCAAGGAACCATTGGTATCTTACATGAGCAAAGGAGTTGTTACCCTCTGTCTCAGACACAGCAGCCTTGTACATAGCCATTCTTTCTTTCAAGGAGACAGTCTCCTGGAAATCCAGCAGTGTGTTATCAGCCTTGGGAGTACTCTCTTTAAGTAGTCCTCTTACAGATTTGCGAGAACCTCCTGTAAGTACAAACAGACATAACATTTTCTAAGAAGGAAACACCCTTTTTTTCCTAATCTTGAAAGAAAAAGCCATAGTAGAAAGGAGCAGTATTATCAACTTTTTAGCAACTGTGTCTTATATTAAATCTTGAACTTATGAGTACAGAAAGATTTAATTCAATGAAGTTTTTGAAACTGAGGGAAATTCCTTAGCAAATAACAAAAAGATTTAAAAAAAAACCAAAACGATACCATTTTAACAGCAAGCATATTATATTTTTCTTGATAGTCTTACATTGACATTATATTGTAAAAAGGTGTTGTGAGTACTAAAAGTAAATTATCAGAAATAGATATATGTTCTAATTATATTTATACCTTATGATATGCTTAACAGAGAGTCCATTCTGAGTTGATGGTAGATTTCTGTTTATTGATGTTTCATCAAAGTATGTTTTGTTTGGCTTAGCACTACTAAAACCTTATTGAGAATTATGTAAATTACTAACTGCATTTTAACCTGCTGTGAAGGTTATAGACTTATCTACAAGCATCTGCAATTCAGCCATAGTGAATGTGGAGACAACATTTCAGAGTACTCCTGAAAAAGCAGCACTGATTTACTAGAAACAGGGATTTTTTTTAATGTTGTTGCTGCTTTATACATTCATATGACCATATTAGAAAAAAATCCATACACCCAGAAAAGTGCCTTAAATGTAGCATAAATATATTTTCTCTTCTTGTTTCAGACAAAAGGAAAAATAGTGTGTTGTGAGCATCTCTCTTGTCTGTGATGAGAGGCAGAAGAGATTTCATATAATCCCATGGGCTGGAAGTACCTCTTGTCCTGCCAAGGTTTTTCTGCAGTGCATGGAAAATTGGGTTGAATGACACTGAATTTCTGTAAACAAGACACTCCCTTTCTTTTCAGGAGGGGAGGGAATTTTAAGACATCAGGAAGATATATTTTTAGTAAAGCTGCTAGAATCTAATTTTTTAATCCTCCTGCTTGTGCTGCAGATATCAGAGCATCCTGATCTCCCCTAAATCCAACTATATTTCTGCTTGTCCTTGTATATTAGAACAGAATAAATTTTTTGTAATCTGCAGTGTTTTTAAAAAACAATTGTAATTTCTGAAATTACAGAAACAGGCTGTAGCAGAACAATTTTTTAAAAACCCACATAAAAAACCACCTCCCCACACCCTAAGGCATGATATATTTTGGTATTTCTTGAAGCTGAGGAAATTACCGACTTTAAAAAATAGAGAAGTGGGAAGGAAGAAACGGGGTGGATATCTCTTCCCATTCTATGTATTTAATTCAATCCAGCAGATATACAAACTAAAACCTTAAAATCCATTTCCAAACAGGAAGGGAAAATCAAAAGAGGAAGCTTTAGGTGTGTGCTCTCTGCTAGCCATTGGCAGTTCACTTGTATGTTCACAGCAGTTCACTGCTGTCACACTTATCTTCCTCATTTTGTGTGTGCTTTGCCACTTTGTTGCAGCTGTGTGTTTATTTTTTAAATAACATGTTTACTGTGTACAATTCATGCTTCTTCATCTTGCTGATGATTTGAAGACTTATTAAATTAAGCAAATCAACTCGCTGTAATTTTGCTAAGAAATTAGTACCTTCTCTTTGTACAGTGTCAGCTATCTCATAATCTGTGTATAATAACCAAGCATATACTAGAGTGCACTTACGTTTTCTACTTTTCAGTGCAAATCAACACCATTTACAAATCTGGTCTTTAGAAAGAAAAAAAAAAATCTTCAAAATCCCTTTCTAGGATTTGTTTTTTAAAAAAATTTTAAGACTAATTTCCTAGTCTTATGAAATTCACAACCCAGTGGAGACTAGCTCCACTGAATCCCTCCCTGGAGCAAGTAGGGGGCAAAACTGATTTAGGTTTATGCCTGTGTGTATAGGTTGGAACTTGGTGGCTGTTTTTAGGGCCTGAGGCCTGTATAACATTTTCCAGAGTCGACTCCTTCTTCTGGAAGCCTAAGTGTAATTCGTATTATACATAAATGCGTTGAAAAAACAAGTGCCTGGTCAATCACATTTCTTCTTACCTAAGCTAGTTCACTTTTGATTATTGTATTGTTTTACTAAGGCAGTGCCTGAGAACATAAATGATACCAATTTTAAAAATCCCCATTTTCTTTTGAAGTACCCACTCTTTAACATTATGAAATGTAGCAAGAGACTTTCCAAAAAGCTATTTGTTCACCTGGCATGAAACAGACTGCAAGGGAAGGGGTACCCTGTCAAACAGGGAAGAATTCAGAGGCACATCTGACCTTTCTGCCTGTTCATTGTAAAACTGTTTAGATGACATAGGTGTTCAAAGTCCAAATATAGCAAGTAAATATAACAAGAAACTCTAATCTTCATTAAGAATATGATGCATATATTATGATGCATATATGCACGGAAGAATGGTCTCAGTGTAAATATCTGTGGTTTCTTAGTATTTTAACCTGGCGCTACTCATAACTTAGATGAGGATTTTAGTTTCTATTACACTTATCCCTTGCAGTACATTTGCATGTTGCATGTAATCACGATAGACAAAATAATTGCAACAGTATGAGCAAGAATAACAGCAACAGTAAGAATCTGTGAAAGGTGGAAGAAAAAAAAAAGGTTTTCAGAGAAAGTAGAAACCTTCAAGTAAGAAGTGTATATATTAAACCAAATCTAACCAAAATAATGCCAAGTATGCTTTCGCAACACAGAGATATAGTCCCAACACTGTCAGTTAATTTTTAAATGCAGGTTGAATTATGTAACAGGCTACTACCAGCATGGAATTATAAGCCATTGCTTTCATTCTCAAGAATGTTTAGGAGTTTTAAAACTTTCTTGGTATTGCTCTGATTCAACAAGGGATTCTCTAATTCTACCTAATTGCAAGCGTGTGAACAGTTTCATTCAGCACAATGGGAATACTCATGTGCTTAAAATTAGACATGTGATTTAATTCCTTGCTGATTTGGGGCCAATGAATTTAATGGACTGCTTTAAAAACATTTTAATAGATACATATTATTAGTCATCTGGGGAATGAGGCTAATAGAAACTATTCTCTTGTTGGCCTTAAAACAGGAATTGTCCCTGCTTTAGAAACTAGTTGTTTTACAACATAATGTTAAACTCTTTGTGGTAGTATGAGAGATGATACGATCTAAGCTTTTGTTCAATTGTTTTGCTCATTTTCCTCTAAGCTTTTGCTCATTCAAGCAAACTTAGTTTTATACCTTCTGATTCTTTCAGGGATAAATGCGTGGTTATGATGAAGTACTTTGTAAGAGGAGTTTTATGTTTACCAAGATGAGGTATGCCAACAAAAAGCTGTTTGTCATATGGAACTCATATAACGACCCCTATTTCAGAGAATTTAATTCTTTTATTAATGATAAGTTACATCAAACCTATAAAGTAAATGGAGCTTGAAAAATCTTCCATGCATAATGGGACTGAAGAATTCTGACTACATTAGCTATCCCTTGTGGGATAGCTTCTCCAGGTTTTCGTGACAGATTTAACAGTAGTATGAGCATTGCCTTCACTGCTTTTCAGAGGAGACAATATGAGTTTTTGGTAGTCAGTCATAGAGCTTGCTGTAAATGTGGCTTAATACTGGTTCTAGGAAAATAAGATTTTGACATAATTTCAACATTTAGCAAAAAGATTCATAGCACTTTAGTGGTTTTAAGGTATTGTTCTTGCTGAAAAATTGGGGCAGGTTGACATATATTGTCATTGGTTATAGAAAACTCAATTCTCATGGTGATGAAAGAAATAGTCTGTGGATCAGCATTATCTTATATTTTTCAGGACTTGAATGTTTGTTAACTGCAGAGTTGCAGATTTCAGTGCCTAAATTCAGCTATTAGAAGTTTTAAGAGTTTTCAATAGTGCTTTCAAACACTCAAATGAGTCTATAGGGAATTTACTTCTTGTACGACTGAATGCAAAATGGGGTATTACAGCTCTCATGGGAGCATAGAAAAACATTATCCCCTATGGGTCTATCACATTTTTAGGAAGAGCTTCATTTGTAAGAGGCATGAATTGTTGACTGTGCATTTTTACATAGTTCATATTCTTTGTTATTCCTGGTGGACCAAAAAATGCTTCTGAAACATACCATGCCCAATTTAGACTGAGAGGTAAAGCAGGTATCAAATGGACGATTCTCTTCTCTTCTTAGAAAAAGGAAAGGCTTTGAACTAGGAGAGTCTAAAAGGAGAAGAAAAAAAAAAAGCTCCTTACAACCATGTTTTAAAAAAAAGCCCTGAAAAACTTGAGAAGATATAGAAGAAGAGCTGCAAAAAAATACTCGCACATGGAGACCTACAGCTGTATATGGTTGATGGAAGAGAAGGTTATAGGTATGATATGGTCATAGTGTATAATCATATTTCCAAGAAGAAATGAGCAGCTGTTTAAGATGTCTTTAATTTGGTAGGAAAAAAAGTTAAACCTTATAAAAGGGGCAGACTACGCACATATTGAGTACAGGAATGTTGTTAGGTTATGTAGGGAGATAATTATAGGGTCAAAAGCCCAACTAGAAGTCACACTGGCTTTAGAGGTAAAGGGTAATACAAAAAGTTGCTATAAATACATTAACAATAAAAGAAAGACCAGGGAGAGCCTCCATGCCCTGTTAGATCCAGGAGGAAATTTGGTAATAAAAGATGAAGATAAGGCTGAGGTGCTTAATGCCTTCTTTGCCTCAGTTGTTAGTAATTGCAGCATTTCCACTGAGGAAAGTCAGCCCCATAAGCCAAGAAATAGGGGTGAGGAGCAAAATGTACCCCCTACAATTCAGGAGGAGATGGTCAGTGAACTGCTGCTCCACACCGATGTACACAAATCTATGAGGTCGGATGGGGTACAGTGCTGAGAGAACTGGCAGGGGTGCTTGCCAACCCACTCTCTGTCATTTACCAGCAGTCCTGGCTGACTGGGGAGTCAGATTGGAAGTCAGCTAATATAACACCCTTATATAAGAAGGGATGGAAGGATGACCCGGGAGATTATAGGCCTTCAGTGCCTGGGGAGTTGATGGAGCAGATCATCCTAAATTCTATTATGCAGCACATGCAGGATAGCCAGGCCCAGTCAGCATGGGTTTATGAAGGGCAGGTCCTGTTTAACAAACCTGACCTCCTTCTATGACAGTGACCTGTATGTTGGATGAAGGAAAAGCTGTGGATGTTGTCTATCTTGACTTTAGTAAGGCATTTGACACTGTTTCCCACAGCATTCTCTTAGAGAAATTGGCTGTTCTTGGCTTGGATGGGCATACACTTTCCTGGGTGAAAAACTCGGTAGATGGTTGAGTCCAAAGAGTCATTGTCAGTGGAATTAGGTCCAGTTGGCAGCCAGTCCCAAGTGGTGTCCCCCAGGGCTCAGTACTGGGGCCACTCCTGTTTATTAATGATCTGGATGAGGGGATAAAGTGCACTCTTAGTAAGTCTGCAGATGACATCAAGCTGGGTGGAAGTGCTGATCTGCTTGGGGTAGGGAAGCTTTACAGAGAGATCTAGGTAGGCTGGATGGCTGGACCAAGGCCAATGCCATGAGTTTCAATAAGGCCAAGTGTCTGGTCCTGGACTTGGGCCACAACAACCCCCAGCAGTGCTACGGGCTTGGGGAGGAATGGCTGGAAAGCTGCCAGGCAGAGAGGGACCTTGGAGTGTTGGCTGACAGTTGTCTGAACATGAACCAGCAGTGTGCCCAGATGGCCAATGGCATCCTGGCCTGGATCAGGAACAGTGTTGTCCGCAGCAGCAGGGAGGTGATAATTTCCCTGTACTCAGCTTTGGTGAGGCTGCATCTTGAATACTGTGTCCAGTTTTGTGCCCCTCTCTACAAGAAGGACACTGAGGTGCTGGAGAGGATCCAGAGGTGGGCTACCAAGCTAGTAAAGTATTTGGAGAATGTCTCATATGAGGAACAGCTGAGGGATCTGGGGCTGTTTAGCCTGGAGAAAAGAAGGCTCAGGGGAGACCTTATCACTCTCTACAGCTACCTGAAAGGAAGTTGAACTGAGGCAGGGATCAGTCTGTTCTCCCTAGTGACAAGCAATAGAGCAAGAGGAAACAGCTTCCAGTTGCATCAGGGAAGGTTCAGACTGGATGTGAGGAGCAATTTCTTTACTGAAAGGGTTGTCAGTTCCAATGAACGGGCTGCTCAGGGAGGTGGTGGAGCCACTGTCCCTGGAGGTGTTTAAGAGACTGTTGGATGTTGCACTTAGGGAAATGGTCTAGTGATTCATAGGGCTCGGACAAAGGCTGGACTCGATGATATTAAAGGTCTCTTCCGGCTGAAACAATTCTATTCTATGAAAAGATCAGGTATTTAGTTTGAACAATGAGCAAAATAGACTTAGTAGCATTAGCTACAAAAGATCTTGCACACTGAAATTTCCTTTTTTCTTTGAACTGACATTCTGGAATTGCTAAAATGTAAGCTAAACTTTTCCTGATAAAAAAAGAGTGGCAACAGTAATTGGCTGATACTATGTAAATGGCTTATTATGTTATTGTCAGAGTGGATAAATCTTTTTATTCTATTTATTTATGTAATTTGTTGTTTTACATAAGGTCAAGTCCAAGATACTCAGAAATCAGTAAATGGTTTCTGTCAGAAAATTGTGTCATCCATCTTCTTTCTATGTTAAAGCAAACCAAAACACAGATACATATACTCTATGATATAGTCAAGCAGTGATCTCCAAAGAGGGATGTCTGCACCCTAGAGGCTGTACAAGATATTGAGGTACAGAAAAAAAGTAATTTTTTGTAAAGTAACACTTTTTAAAGGAATTTTTGTTATAATTTCCCCTATCATCCTTCTTTAATATGTGTTTGTGTGTAAGCTGCCAAATGCACATAATGTATTAGTAAAGTAGTATGTGTATACAATTTGTAAATAAACAATTACATAAACATTCAGAATACATGCTCAAAAAGATTTTAATAATAGGGGGAACTGTCAAAAATATTTGAAGACCGCCTTAAAGTGGAACACCAGATGATTGTGGTAATGCTAACCTTTAGAGCTGTTGCTGTGGCCATTTTCTGATGACATCTTTTCAAAGATTGCTCTTCCTCTTTTCACACTAGATTCCTCCAGAGAGGCAACAGAATGGCTTCCAGTCTGACTCTTCAATGTTGAAAGGGAACTTCTCTCACCTTCTGTTTCCTGTTAGAAGACATCAAGAGGATGTGTGTTAAAGGCTATTGGTTGGAAACAGATATGGGTTTTGGGCAGAGGAGAGTATATAAACAGGCAATGAATAGAAGAAGGTTCTATTTTCGGAGAGAGGTTGTATCGAATGCTATAGGGTGAATCTCTGTAGGTTGTGGATTCATATGCGTTGCCCAGTTTATTTTCCATACTCTATTGTTCTACAAACAGTCATGCTTGGAATTTTTCTTTTGCCCTTTCTTGCATGTAATTTCTTCCAAAAGAAAAGAGAATCACAATAAAATACAGCAGCTGCTCATTTAAACACTATTTGTACATAGAAAAGTCACCGGAGGGAATTTTATTAATTTCACTTATTATTATTATTATTATATGTAGCAACAACAAATGCTGGCTTGGAGATCAGATGTGGATGGACATTTGTATTTCAGAAACTTGATTTTCAGTTCTGCTGTGACCTATCAACTGAATTTAGCTTATCGCAATAGTGGGTCAACGTTCCTTACGAATAGTTTCACAATATCAGTAGTATCTCATCATGACTCTTTGACCTCAACCCTTTGAGGCAAAATGAGTAAATCATTGCTAAGCAAGGCTTTGATGTGTCAAAGCTGGTGTTTTGAGTTGCTTCTCCTTACTTCCATGCAATATATATATTATAAATATATATATATATATATATATATATATAATATATATAAATGAGGCAGCTGGAGTAGTAAAATTATGTTGGGTTTGGATTTTCCTTTTTTTCTTGCAAGGAAATAACAGTCTGTGGAGTGTCCACTTCTGCTGTCCCTATGAAAGAAGTGGTGATATCCAAAAAGAGAGTGGGCTGCTCTGATGACTGCATAAATTAATCTCTCTAGCAGATTTTGCCGAACTTATTTGTCAAACATCTTATTTACTTAAATGGTATATATTTTCAAAATATACTGCCTTCATTAGACTACTTCCTTTTTATTGTTTACAGATAGCTTTATTATTGTGTACCAATTTAATGCTACGCTTTTTATATGATTTCACTGAAGTAACTCCTAACTTTTACAGTAACATCTAATCACTGGATACATTCACCTTGAATTTTATGAAACTAACAGTGAACAAGCATTGGAAATATATTTTAAAATGAGTGCATCATTAACAGTCAAGTATAATTGGGCTTCACCCATCTTCAATAAATCTAGATTTTTCTCATAGCTAATGATAGCTTTAATCTTAAATATGTGTTATAATTCATTTCTTGACCTACATTGCAAGAATGTTCCTTCCACTGCACATACAATAGATTATGTCTTGTGCAGACTCGTAATTTTATAACAATTTGTCCATTTCTGTGAGTTATGGTAGCTTTTGCTTGAGACTAGCTGAAAAATTTTTGCATGATGTGTCATTATTGAAACAAATGACTGAATAGATCATAGAGACTAAGGATGTTTTATTACCATGAGTATTGTAACTCCTTGCTTTTCATAAAAAAATGCCTATAGTATCACCAATCATTGAGTAGCACCTTGCATATGTCCGTCTCCTCTCCTCTGCCTGCCCACCCCACCCCATCCCCCACCCTCTCTGCCCCAAGCACTGCTGCTACTGCTTGTATGAACTTGAAAGGTAATCTTGAATACAGTGAATAATTTCAGCACATAAGCCAGGAATCATAATCAACACAACTGAAAAACTAAACATGACTAGATTTAAAGGTGTTATAGGGGATCTTAATACTGTAGGGTTTGTTGCCTTTTCAGGTTTACAGGAAAAAATGGTTTAAATCTAACTTAAATAATCCTTTAATTGCTTTTACAGTTAGCAGCATATTTTCCTTGGCTATTATGGTAAGTTTTTTTTGGAAGATAATAGCAAGAGAAAGATATCTGGAATGAAGAACATAGCTGTCTTCTGCTCCATTTCTCTTCCTCTTTATATACTTTTGATACTTTAAAGTGGTACATCCCACTCAGAAATGAGATGGCGGCACAGTGCCAGTCCGATAAGCTCTGTGACCAGGCTGGGTTACATTGCAGGCATGACAGTGAAGATGGGCAGAGGCAGCATAGGTAGGATTGAGAACTTGGCCAGAATGTAGGTATGCTGAGAGGAATGAATACTCCCATGTCAAAGGTATTGAGAGACAGCAGGTGGCCGAAATAAACAGGGTGTTAGTGGCTTCAAACTGCTATTTATTTGGTACACTTTTTTAGAGTTGGTTATCAGTTACAATTACAACTCAGCATTAATTATGATATTTTGCTTTAAAACAACTGAAGAACTGAATATTATGTCTGAAAACTGCTACGGACAATCTGTGGTGCAGAAATGGCTATGCAGAGGAGAAATGAAGGATGAAGGAGGAAAAAGGGAAATGAAAAAATACAGTTATGCAGGTTGTTGGATCAGCCTGAACGTGTCTGTCTCCTACTTCTCCATTTCTGCAAGCAGCCAGTACTGGCATAAATGAGAACAGCTTCGGGATCATATTGCCACAGCATTGTGCACGCTTTCAGCAGTCAACACCAGAGAATCACTTTAATGATGGTCTAACTTCTGCTGTATTAGAACAAAACAGAAGACTTAAAATATACTGTGTTTTCAACTATCACTGGCATATTTGAGAACAAACTAATCTAGTCTGTTTTTTTTTTAATTTCTACTACATTTTTTTTGGTAGTTACCAGTAACAGCTAAGAAAAATCAGAATTTACTGTTTCTTAGTTTTCTTCTTTCAAGCTAGGGACCAACATAAATTTTATTAGCTTTTTTTTTTTTCTTAACTCAATTAATTCTATTAACTTGTGGCATATTTCTTTAATATTTTTTTCAAATATTCATCTTTGCAGCAGCAGTTCCATTATCTGTAAAATGTTAGTGTTTCAGATATTTATTTTAACACGAATGTTTTGAAAAGTGTATTTTTTGACCATTTTCAATGGTCAATCAATTAGAGGAATATTGGTCCTTACTTACGACATTTTCATGTAAATTCTTCTACAGAGAGATTTTTGAGATATTGAACACTATGACAGAAGATATTTTTATTCAGCTTATTAAGGAAAGTATAAGAGTAAAATAAAACTGGAAATCTGGGATCATACTTATAAATTGCATAGACATAAAATATTACCATTTGTATTTAGTCTTCCATTTTTCCACCTGCAAACTTGTCTAAATCTCAGTTCTTTTGTAGTAACCATTATTCCCATTTGTCAAGACTGCAAGTGGATTTTTATTCGGTATTTTTTGTAATTGAGAGATTTTAGTAAACAGTGTCAATTACCAATTCTAGGAACACTCTTTGCAGTTTTATACCACGATATTAATTTGTCATCCTAGTCCCATGAAGCATTTTTATAGGCAACTGAATGCAATTTACCCTAGATTCATATTAAGTAGTTTGAGTCTACTGTTGTTCCAAATCTCTTTGTTAATTGGTCTTTTGATTTGTATGTACTGTATCTGTAGTAATGTATGTAAAAAGAATAACTATATTCCCCTCTATAATTAAACAGATATTTTGGGGAACTACTAATGTATTTGCTCACAAAATATGCTTACATTGTAGTGGGACCATAATTTTAAATACATGAATTCTCTTTTAGTTGTTTCTAATTAATTTCTCCTTATTTTCATAGCTAGTTTTGGCTTTTATCACAATGTTCCTCAGTAGTTTATATTCTTTAAATCCCTGGTATGGTGAATCTCTGTATAGGTGAACGGTCCATTTGATGGTATCTGTGGGGACAGTGATGTTCTGATACACAGTGATGATGGTCTGGAGCAGAGGAACTGCGTGCTTATCACTGCGGAGAACTTTTGGTTCTAAATGAACCAGTTCTACAACCATGTGCATTCTCTCCTCTTTCTCCTTTTCACTATCATAGTGTCCCCCCCATGATAATGTCCTGCTGCCCTAGCCCCATTTTGCAATCAGCAAACAGCCCTGTCTTACCAGGGCTTCCGAGGGATGATTTTATTGCACTATTGGTCCAGCTGAAGTGCTAGTGCTCAGATTTATTCTCAGAAGTCATATTCCCTGTTGTGAAAAAGTTCTTGGAAGGGGTTTGTTGGGGCCTGGGCTATAATGAATGTTATGGAGTCAGTCAGAAACTAAGAAAGTCTGCAGTTTGTCTTTGAATTGCCTTCTACAGCAAAAAAGGACAGAGAGGAATGCCTATGTGATAGCAAGCTTGAGCAAGGGGAAAACCGAAACAGCAGATTGTAACAGAAACAAGGTCAAAGCAAGAAGATAGGACAGGACATTAAACTAAGCATTGTTAGAAGACTGAATAGAGCATTCGATTTAGCATTATATGATTGATTGTACTTGACTAATAAATTGTAACATATGTAACTAACAATAATATAAAGTTAACTAAATTTAAGGTAAGCATAACCATAGTGTGAGAGAAAACTAACTGAAGGCCGAACAGATGGGGTGATATTTTAGACACAATAAGGCTGATGTTTTAAGCACAATAAGGATGGTGTTTTTACACAATGAAGTTGGTGTTTAAGTTGTTACAAAAATTAAACTTTGAGGCCTTATGCATAGTGCATGATGCTTAGTATTAACTTTTTGCCATGAATTGTAGCACATACACAGTATTTGAAAAAGGTATATAAGTGATTATGTGACAATAAATTGGAGCTGATGAACATCATATTGGTGTCTGGTCACTCCCGTTTCGCGCAACAAATAAGAAGAACCCCTGCACAAAGAAAAAGGAACCCTACAGAGATTACAATTACCATAAACTCATTTTAATCAGGATAACTTTAATTTGCATACTGTTTTATTGGGGTATCTACCAGTGAATCGACAGTGAATGGCAAAGACATCTGCTTAATAAGGATAGAACTAACATAAATGCCACTTATCAAAAGCACCAAGGTAGTGGCAAGAGGTGCTTAATTACAGGCTAATATATGCAACTCTTGAAAACGTTACCAAATAAAATCGAAAAGATTTTTTTCTCTTTCTGATTAATGCAGCGTTCAATTCACATCAAGCTTTTGTAACTATATGTGTATTCTTGGTGGGAGTAGGTATTCAACTGAGGCATAGACTGTTGTGTGAAGCACCCTATTTGACAGCATTGATTCCACTTTTTGTTGGACATAATTTGCTGAAATCTGTCTATGTTTAAGTAACTTTCTATAATGTAATTACTTTAGTTTTGCATACTGGCTCCCATTTTATATTCTATTTCAGAATAGGCGTCTTAGTAAAAGGTGACACAAGAAGCTATTTTTATGTTCTGATCTCATACTCTAGACAAGATAAAAAGAATAAAGCAGTGGAGTGCCGAACTTCAAGGAATGTGCAGTCATTACATTTAGAAATGCCAACGATAAAGATTCTAATTTCAGTGGCCTACTGAGTGACTGTGCTTCATTTAGATAGTGGATTTTCCACTTGCTATCCAGCCCTGCACTAATCTAAAAGTCAGTAAGCCAGAGCACATAAAGTTTTAAATAGAGGAAAACTATTTACCAAATTACTGCTACCTTTTCTGCATACATTGAACTACCTTGGATTGGAAGATGAATTTGTAGTCAGAATATTAAATAAATTGCCAAAAGTTATTATTTATCTTCAAAGCATTTAATGTTTTTTTAAAGGACATCTTTAAGTATATTGAAAAAATGCACTCATCTCCATCTCATCATGCCTTAGCTATGTTTGTCACATGTGCTACTTAAAAGAAAGCTAGCTACCACTTAACTCTCATTTTATTTATGGTCTCCACTAAGAGGGTGTATGTATAAGAAATGACAAGGAGAAAGAGAAGGAAGGGGTCCAAAGAGAAAGGGTAAAAGCATACTTTTATGGAAAGGAAAATAATAAATCCATAATTGGGTGGTGAGGTGGGAATGAGTGGAGCAGTAGGATAAGTGTTTAGAAATCAAATCTGTTGCTGTCAAAATAGTTACATAAAATCTTGATCTATCAGTGCATTTTATTGTGATTGTAACTTTAAATTCTTGAGGGTTGATATTCAAATAATTGTTTCCAATGGCAATTCAAGTTAAACTAAATGTCTAAGCGTTTTGCAGGACTAGCTTCTAACATCTAGCCTGCAAAAGGCTGACATCTCAGATTCCAATTCAAAACAAGAGACTGCTTCACCCGAGAGTACACAGTAATGATTTGAGGTTCTAGTATTGAATGAGCTGATAATATCTCCTGTGAATCACTTCATCTCAATGAAATATAAAAAGATAAAAAATAAAGCAACATAGTCTTGGCCTGCCTGGAAAAAGCCTTTGGAAACACTGGTATGAAACAAGTGTGTTTCTGATATATTTTTCATTTGTAATTAAAAATATGATGGAAATCCATTCTGGTGCAATTTGGAAGCAGGGAGTGCATGGAACCATGTTTACCATCTGCTGGAGTACTGATAGCATTATTAAGATTGATGACAAACTCCCTTAAGTGACTATTACAGAGGAGTTCTAGTAACACCTGCTGCATAAACTCTATGAAGCCAGTAAGTAAACTGTTGAGACAAAGCTATGATTCTCAGCTGATTTTCTGCAATGCACCATTTGACTAAAACAGAATTTCTCAAGGGACTTCAAAAAACTCCCTATGGCTGCCTGGAACCTACTTGTTCATTTTATCCCCAGACCAGATCCAGAGATGTTACAGTTTTAAAGACAGTATTTTCAGTTGGAGGAAGGGTATAAAATAAATCTACCGTATACACGGAACAGAGGCCTTGAATAGAGTTTGTTGCCAACCTGAGGAAAAAGTTATGTTTGCAGAAATGCCATCTGTTCTGGTTTGGGCTGGGAGAGAGTTAATTTTCTTCACAATAGCTGGTATGGGACTATATTTTGGATTTATGCTGGAAACAATATTGATTGATAACACAGAGATATTTGGTTATTGCTGAGCAGTGCTTACAGAGTCAAGGCCTTTTCTGCTTCTCACCCGACTAGTGAGTGGGCTGGGAGAGCACCAGAAGTAGGAAGGACAGACAGCTTAAACCAGTTGGCCAAAGGGATATCCCAGACCATCATGCTCAGCATATAAAGCTGCAGGGAGGAGGAAGGGGGAGAATGTTCAGAGTGATGGTGTTTGCCTTCTCAAGTATCAGTAAAGTCTGATGGAGCGCTGCTTTCCTGGGCATGCCTGCCCATTGGAAGCAGTGAATTAATTTCTTGGTTTGCTTAGCTTCTGCACATAGCTTTTATTTTACCAGTTAAATTGCCTTTATCTCAATACATGAGTTTTGTTGTTTTTACCCTTCTGACTCTCTCCAACATCCAGACAAGGGGAAAGTGAGCAAGTGGCTGTGTGCATCTTAGTTGCCAGCTGGGGTTAAACAATGACACAATCCCAGAATGGGGCTCTACACTAAAGAAAAAGCATTGAGAAGCTAAAATCTGCTTTGAAATGCCAATTGATTTCACTCTTAATTACCAAATTTCCCATTGATTTGCTATTTATCACCACAGTAAAATCAAAACAGAGTCCCTGGACTTACTAAAAGCAATGGTCTAATTTTTTGAGCTAAAAAGGAAAATTATCAGCATTTCACTTACATTAAACTACTGATCTGCTCAGAATCTGCCTCCTGGAAGGAGTATTGGTTATATGCAGCTCATTGTATTATGTTGATTTGAAATGTTATAGCAGTTTTCACAGTATGATAATGAATGAATTTATGCTAAGTCAGCAACGAGACAGTGGATTACTTAGACGACTATAGGATATACAGTAGCTACAGAAACTTCCCTTCCTAAACCAATACTGTGCAATGATCTATCTCTACTGGCTGTTTTGGAGGACAAAATAGTTGTGTGTTTTAGAAGCATCTAAAGAAACCAAGGCCACAGTTAAGTAACTTGACAGTGATCAAATGTGTTTGAATGTATTTTTTTCCAAGAATCTGATACTGCAGTTAAAAATAGACCAGCTACAATATCTGTAAGGACCTAAATCAAAATAGAATTTATGAAAACTGCAAAATAAAAAGCTTGGTAGAAGTAAATCCTACTACAGCTTTTAAAAGCAAACTGAAATAGAATCACATACAAATCAAACAGAATTTATGCTGTGTTGGTAGTAGAAGTCTATACAAGTCACTGGCAATACATTACCAGTGAAACATGTAGAATAAGAAGCCCAGATCTGAGACAGCTGTGTTAAATATTAAATATATTAGAAAGAACAGCAACAAAAAAATGGAGAAGGTACAGACAGCATAGCTTTTTAACCAGCATTAACCAGGCTACAGTTTTCAAGTTTGGTTCCAGTCATGGAAACTGTTTTCTCAACCAGTGTGATTAGTAAACATGTATAATGACAGTTTGTTTTCTGAAATCATGACTGTGGCAGCATAAAATGCTATCTCATCACATAGGAAGCACAAGCTTTGAAACATAGCAAAAATTAAACACAGTAGCTTCCATCTGTCTCCTCTTGCATCTTTTCACTTTTTCACATACATACACATGCCAAGTTTTTCAAACGTGTTAGCTTATCCTTTCTATTGATACAGTAATTCCAAAGTAATTGGAAAAAAAGTTTTACTACAACATTTGAAAAACCCTAAACTAATTTTGTAAATAATTTTACTACTTTTTAGCATAATAAAGTTTTGTGTAAAGCTTCCACAATACACTTAGTACCCTCTTTGCAGTGTAATTGTAAAAGGATCATGCTGCATAATAAATTCCCAGCTCTCAGTTTATACTTTTGTTCCTTTTAATCTTTTTTTTTTTTGTCTCTTACAATGCATATTTACAGATGTAATTTTATAACTCCCAATGTTTTTACCCTTAGAATGGAAATTGTAAAACTGTTATTTTTCTATCAGTACTACTGTTAATTGCAGTTATGAGACTGGAAAAAAAAAGTTATGTATTTAGGGTTTTATGAGAGTATGTATGGGCTTACATTTCTTATTTGCTTGTTTCTTGCAAATGCACTGACAATATATGCTCTTTTTTTGCATACTCTCTTGCTGAAATCTAGTTAGATTCAGAGGCATATCAGTTTAAACATCTTCATGTTCTTAAAATATTTCAATGTGCATCTCTGCCTTTAAGCAAAGCAAAACAATAATTTTGAAAGTGGTGTTTTTTTGATCATTTTGTGCCTAGTATTGCTGCAGACTTTTACATTCTATTGTCATTTTCCACAGTCATTTGCTATTTCATTATTTTTGTAATTATTTTAAATAGCAGGAAATTATTAAAAGTATGTTGTGGTGTGAAATAGAAAACAAAAATAACAAAGCAGAAACAAAAGCACTAGCAGACTAGGAAAGCAAATGACTTAGAAAATGACAAATATTTCTAGTTACCACCAAGTCCTCTATTTTAGCTGCACATTCTCACATACACCAGTCTTCTCCCTGAACCTTCTACTTTGTTTCCTTCCAAAATATTGCCTGGCTTCTAATATTTCATAATTTTCCAGCAATACTGAGCATGCTAGTTCTTAGATTCCACTGATAGCACTTTCAGAAGCATGACAGAAGAATATTCCTTCAATTGTTCAAGCAACAGAGGCAGACCCCTCTCTTGTCAAGAACAAATAGAAAAATAGAGAGGCTTAGTCTAACTAAAGACAATCTCTGTGTTAGTAGCAGCTCCATATCACCAGAGAAATACATCCTGGGATCTATTGGTGGAGTCTACGGCACTCCTGAATTTAAAATTCCATGTAAAGTTTTACTTAGTGAGCTAAATTAAGATTTGCACTGGTTTTTTTTTTTTTTTTTTTTTTTGGTTGGGGTTTTGTTTTGTTTTGTTTTTAATACAGTCTCATATGGGCTCAACTAATTATCTTAAGCAAAGGCTTTTTTATCTAGCATTCATGGCATGTTTTTTGAATTAGTTTTTTCACCACAATATTACTCCCTAGAAATGCTAGTAAAATGATGTATTGTCAGTATTCCATATTTTGAAGAAGCAGCATTTTCTTCAGTCAGATACAGGGCTGATGTTTGAAAATCAGTAAAAAGAGAAAATGAAAGAGATATTCTATATTAGAAGATTGACAATGAGAGTATAGTGAGATGAGTGTAAGAGATGTAGCTACAGAGATGAGCTATAAATTATGATAAATCATGGAAACTCTGAGACAGTGGGCATTACTACAGAGACTTTCAAAACTAGTATTACTAGTTGACTTTCATATCTACAGTCTAGCAATGATATTTTTTATCTATGACAGAACTTCATATAAACAGCTTTAGAGATAGACAATGTATAACTGGAACACTCCTGGGAAAACAAAGTTCATGAAATGCCTAATCCTGCATAACATTTACTGTTCTAATTGTATAAATCAACTCATATAGTTGAAACAAGCATACCATCACACAATGACACAGAAGACACAAAAAGGAAACGGGGTTAAAGTAGAGCAATGGTATTTTCTTTTAGTTTTTCTTTCCCATTTAAATCTAGGCAGCAAACATCTGAAAAAGAATCCCATCTTTACAGAACTTCTTTCTGAAAGTGACAACAGAGAGAAGAGGAGCTGACAAAAGAGCTAAGGCAGAGCAAGCAGAAGCACACAAGAGAGATCTCGTCTCTGAAAAGGATCCCTGAAGAATCTCTTCTGTTAGGAGACCTGATGTAGTAAAGTGTATGTAGCAGGTCATTTGTACTTTCTGTTAATCTAACAGTGCATACTAGCATCTACCCACGTACTGGCACTACCTGTGGCTTGGAGACAGAAAAATTAAAAGTCTTATATGCTGGACTTCTCTTTGAAAATCTAGGAACTGTTCTGCTTTCATGGAGATTCGGAACAGTAGCATGAAATTCCCAGGTATGGTTATTTTGGACCCATTTGCTTCAGCCTCGTGACGACTTCAGGAAACATGGTGAGTCTCTTTCTACTTAGTTCTATCAGCGAATAACAGACCTGTTCTCCCAAACATTATACAAGTTGGAAGAAAGATCACAGAAAGAGACATATTGGGGGTTTTGTTGTGCATATTTAATAGTCTATTGACATAGTAATTGTGAGTATGTTTTGGTGCAGCTGTTTATTTGATCATTAACTTGAAATAGTTCGTTTGACATATTACATGCTGTACTCTGAAGCAGCAGAATGTCTCTTTCACTCTTGTTTAATTTATGCTCTCCCCTGTATATCACCACCTGTGAATTTCTCAGACTTTACATCACAAGCTTATTTCCTTCCCCATCAGCTCAGCCCAGATGTTATATTTCCTTCCAAGTGTTGTTTCCCAAGACATGCTAGTAATGGATGTATTTACTTTCCATCTTTCCATATCACTTTCATGCTTCAAGAATTGTTTAAGATACCATAGTCTGGTAAATTGTTCCAAATGTCAGCAGACAGAACAACAATGAAAATGTTTTAAGATTTGTTGCTTGTGGCCACAAGTGACAAATACTTAAGATAAAAGGTATTGTTTATAAAATGTTGTAAACTAAAATGAAAATGAATGTAGAGATGAAGTTAAAGAACATGTTATAAATGAAACATACTTTTCCAAATGCCATTTTCTGGCTCCTGAGTGTGGAAAAAAGCTTTGCCTTTCCAAGTGCTTTATGGTCAGTTTGCCACAGAAGTTATCAAGCTCTGCTGATGCTGGCTAATAGGTTGGAAACCACACAACAAAAATAGGCTTGGATAAAGCAAGGTATTTTACTGTCTTATGTATCTGGAAACACAGGTAATTTTTTTATGACCCAGAAAACACAGTTCTTCACCCTCAAGATTAAACTGTACAAACCTCAATGGATATTACGTACAATTTCACTCTAAGTTAAGAGGTTTTAACTTGATTGATCTCTGCAAATTTTCCATCTTTCTGCATTCTCTTGGTGTTTTTCCTTCATAGCACACATTCAGATTAGAAATAGTATCTGTACATGTAAGCCAGAGCTGCTCTGCTTTTCTCTGCCTTCTGGAGACTTTAGCCAAAGACTAGTCAGTCTGCTATAATCCTAAACTTAAAAAAAAAGCAAATTCTGCTAAATCACACTCTAAAGAAATATTAAAATATCAAATCTGCTATCTGTTCAGAATAAAATTGACAGCTTTAACAAAAGAAGTTAGTCAGATTCTTTCAAAATTTGATTTCTTTTTGTAACTACTGCAGCTTACAGTGTACAGCAAAAAGTTAAAAGACATATAAAAAAAAAATTAAAATTACACTCTCTTAAATCCTCCCAGAAAAACATGAAGGGACAGCAAAATGAGACAACATTGCACTTCTTTCCATACACCCTAGTGTTTTTTCATCATTGCAATTTTCATACATGTTCCATGTAGAAAAGTACATAGATACGTCTACTACTACTAACAGCCTTATGCTACAGGATTAGCACTTTACAAGAAAAATCCAACCTGAAGCTTTTAGTTCTTTCAGTTTTCCTGAGATGACTGAGATTCTCCTCTGTTTACTTCATTTCCAAATTACAGGCTGAGCTGTAGTACTTCAGTTAGCATACAATACAATAATATTTCTCTTTAACTTCACTGGTCTTTGCTGAAAGAACTGAAGGCAAAACAACATATCTGCAGTGATACAGGTGGAAGTGCTGAAAACATCTCAAAAACTGTCAGAAGCTCTGTATTACTAAAAAGTCTTTTTGTCTAGGCACATTTTTCACTTTCTAGACTTTTACAGCACCTGTTTAAGCTACTGTGCAACTTCTTGGGGGTACCTGTTGCCATGTAATGATGGAAGTATGATTTTGTTCAATATAATAAAAAATATTTTGCAGTAATCTTTTAAAAAGAAGTTTCAGAGTTTTCAGACTGTCTTCCTAGGAAAGTCAGTCATCTCAGGAAGCAGTCTTTGATCCACTCTCAAAATCATTTTTTCTATTAGCTAGCTAACTGTATGCCACAAAAGACTAAACTTATTGTAACAGATGAAAAATGTCTTGTTAAATTAAAAATACAACAGCCAAAAATCCCAGAAAGAAGTCTTTTCAAGAGTGGGGTAGAAAGAATGCAGGGAATGGAGCCAGACCATAATCAAACAAAAATGAAACCCTCACCTGAAATCATTGCAATTTGTTGAGGACAAGGGATCCTAAAAATAAGCCACATTTATCTGCAGCACATGATACATGATAAATTTTTGTAGATTCTGAATAAGCAATAAGCATCAAGAACACTGAGAAGCAAAAATAAATCAATTAAATCTCAACACAAAGGAGACTTCCATTGGAAATTTTAGTTGAGGGCATATTGACTATAGTCCCATCCTGTTCCTTATAAAATGCAGCTTGCCCCACAGTACTTTATATGCAAATGAGATTAAATCCCAATTTAATTTCTTATAAGGAACTGGTGATGTAGAAGTATCAATTTTCCAACTGATCTGTCCTACATTTTTTTTCTAGCAGGTTTCCTCATTGCTGTGGCTGAAACACTAACATCTCTCACCTTGAGGAAAAGTGAATGGTTCTGCCCAGTTAAGGTGAGATCCTATTACAAATTTTCTCCTCTGCTGTACACACTTCCAAATAAAGCACATAAAGTGGTAAAGCTGCATTGAGGGCAGAAGAATAAAAGAGTTCTTAAGGTTCTGTTAAAGGAAAATATTATAACTGATTATTTGGAAAACATTTAATAATTTGATCTAAGTATAGTTACTTAATTAGGCAACTAGTGAAACTGATGGCACAGGTCACTAGAGAAACTGATTAGCAGAGGCATGGTGAAGAAGGTCTGAAATGTCACAAGTGTTAATCATTTGTGCTGTGTTGCAACAATTTGTGAGACTGTGAACAACAGAACTTTGCAAAGTTACATTCCTGCCATTGGTACAGCTGCTTTCCTGGCATAAAACGTTGTAGAGATGAGTGAGAACTCTGTCAACACATCCAATTTCTAGAGAGGCAAAAAATTAACATATCTTCCAAGCTGTGAAAAACCAGTCCAGTTAGGGATGAGTTAAAGTGGGAGGAGGTTTGTTTCTTTAGATAATTTGTAAGTTACCTCTAAAGAGTCAGAGTGTTTACTGAGAAAGTAAAAGCAGAGAAGAAAAACTTTCCTTTAAGGAAAAAAAACAAGGATGTAATTATTTTCCAAAACCTGTTCTTCATGATCTATAATTCAAGTCCCATAGACAATGTGGCCTTTCCTTGTTGTGGAATCTTTCACCATTAGAAAAGATTCTATGAAAACAAAAGGGAGGAATGCATTATGTCACAAAAAGAATGAGCTAAGTAAGAGATGAAGCCAAAATCCATAACCCTGACCATACAACACCCCCTTCAATATCAGACTTTTCAACAAGGGTGGCCATCTGTAGTGGTTTTGCCTGGGCCAGGTTTTTTGGTAGTGGGGGGAGCTACAGGGGTGGCTTCTTTAAACAAAGAACTGCCAGAAACTTTCCCTGTAACTGATATGGCCGCTGCCAATCAATTCTAAGATGGACCCTGCACCTGACCCAGACCCTGCCAAATAGTGACTGAGGTAATGCCTCTGGAAATAACGTATTTGAGAAGGGGAAGAAGTTGTTGCACAGTTGGTAAACTGCAGCAGCAACAGGGAGTGAGAACGTGAAAACATCTCTGCAGACACCAAGGTCACTGGAGAAGGAGGGGGATGAGGGTGCTTAGGCCCTGAAAGAGAGACTTCCCTGTGACCTGTGGCGAGGGCCATGGTGAGGTAGGTTTGACCCCCTGCAGACCATGGGGGAACAGAGATCTATCTGTTTTGCCCATGACACTAATTGCTGAGTGATGTCTCTGTCCTTATCTTGACTCACAAAGAGCTCATTATATTTCTCTCGCTCTCCTGTCCAGTTTAGGAATGGGAGTGATTTTTTTTTAATAGGTGAACACCTGGATAAAACCACCACACTATCCCATGTACTCCCTATTCACTTTCTTTCATCCATGACAAAAATACAAATGATGAAATTGCTAACAGTACAAAATAGACCTACAGTTGTCATGAGGTTTCTGTTCTTTTCTGCATCACATGGCTTTAGAGAATTAATGTAAATGTTTCTGAGAGTGTTAAGGGGAAGAAGATGCTGCTTGTTTAAACAATTTTAATGAAAGTCTAACCTTTTACATTAAACATCTGTTCCCTTCATTTACTTTCTGGCAGCATTTCATATTCTGCAAAGGACATAGTTTAATGAACGTATACCAGATTATTTAAATGAATGATTTTAATGAGTTCTTTCAATAGGTTTGTCTAAAAAGTAAGCATGAAATTACTTTCTCAGTCAGGATGCTTTAACACATTTTAAGAAAAACATACATAATCACTTTCCAGCAAACACAGGCCTTTGTTGATGTAACATTCCAATGCCTTTGAGTGCTAATAAACTAAAGTAGTCATTTCATGGTAGTGATAAGTCAGTACAATAAATTGATGTTTTAATATATTATTCTTCCTAAGAAGTAGGTTTTTCCTGTAGGAAAGGGAAAAACAATGGAAAGATATGGATAGATCTGGCATTATGTGCGTTCACTAAAAGGCTTCAGCAACAATTATTAACTTATTAATACTCCTAAAAAGGAGTATCCAAATTCCAGTTGAATAAACTCAGAGAAATGTAATTTGACTGCACCAAGTGATTTAGCTTCAAAATTATTATGCTTACTCCCTGACTCTGTTTACTCTTTTTTTTTTTGTGTATTCTCTTACTATAATATGAAATGCTAATTCCATTCAGTTAATTAGGATTGGGCACAGTTCACTGTGTAGCCACCAGGAAGAAAAATATGCCAAAAGTCTAAATACATTAACAGCTGTCTATCGTAATATCTTTTACTTCTGAGCCTGCAGAGGGTTATTTATATGATTGATCTAATTGTTCAGGAGTCACTTCATGGTTTAACACTATTTAATTGCCCTGATTTTTCTCTATTGATTTTATATGTGTACAAATAACAGTACTGCAACAGAAATGCAACCTGAATGAGAAGTTTTAGAATTTTTAATCAGCAGTTTTTTTCCTTCTTAGAATAAAATCTATTTTTTCTATGGAATTTTGTAATAACGTAGGCCTTGGTCTTGAAGGTCAGATTAGTCAAGAGATAGTCCATTTAAATAGGGTTACAATAGTTATCAGTCCTTTTCTCAGTATAAGGTTAATAAGCATGTTCATTTATGTATAAGGCAACTGTAATTCAGTTAGCTGGCCCTGAGCTGTAAAGGATGTTTTGTTTAAATTTTTAAAATTCCACTGTGATTTCTATGGCTTTGACTTAGTTTTACATATAGCCATTTCTAAATTTGTTCTAACATTCTCTATTACCTCTAGGTGAAATCCCCAAAAAAATGCAAGGAAAATTCATCAGCTTGCTCCTCATTCTTTACTGCTCCTGCCCATGGGAATGTTCTATGGCTTAAATAGATTGAATCTAAAGCAATTGGTTTGCTAAAACCTTTGCACAACTTTGCATTATATTGTGCTCCAAGTATTTTCTTGTATCACTGATTACTTGATAGAACTACAGTCAAGGTTTATCTTCTGAAGCCATGCTAAATTGCTATTGTTTTTCATGACAAGTATCTTATCTTGTGACATAATATTGAACTACTAAAATACTTAACATTCATTAATATTAATAAATGCCTTTGTAACCTTTAACATCTAAGGCCCTTGTCACTAATCAGATACACATCAAATGCTTAATATGAACCTTTAATTATCTTTTGTATATTAATTTAAAATATGAAATGAATTCCAGACTATATATGCAAAGCTCAAGATTGCTGCAGGTCATATATATCTTACATGACTTCAGTTTCTTCATGCTTATTCACTGTTACCAGCGGAACTCAACTGGTAAATTCTACATATGTTTTGTGCTGTTAAATCTCCGACATAGATGTTGATGCCATTGTTAGCACCAGCATCAGCTTGGCTCCAACTTTTTGTTTTACACTCTGTCTTTTCCCAGAACTCCTATGCCTATAGAGCTCATACATTTTTTTTAAACCTCATTAAGTCCTGCTTTTGTTTTGTGTTGCCAAGATTTGTCAGTGCATGACCTGAGTTAAAGCATACTTCTTCAGCATCAGAAACCCTTGGTATAAATGCCTATAATTTTTGTAGACTCACTTTCAGATTTTTATTTTTAAGTAAAAAGTTTGAAGAAATGCTTACATTGTGCAAATCTATAATGCAGATTCCATTTTTTCCACATTTCGTATTGATTGTGTCTTGGAACTCTCAAGATGTTTTATAATGCTGGGGAAATAAGCCTTCAAAGGCAATATTAATCGTATTTCTTACCTGAACAGTAGAACAGAATTTAAACTTTTCCACTTGAATTCTGGAAAATGGGCCCTTTCCTCATGCTTTTTCATCCTTTGTCACTTCTAAGTTTATAAGCACCATCTTATCAATGTGATTTTGCAAGATATTGATCGTAGCAGTTGCAATTCCTGCATGAGTTTCAGTGACTTAGTAAGAAGTCATGCTCTGTACAGAGCACACCTCTTTTTTTTCACTTCTAGCAGACCAGAGGAAATTTTTAATAGAGCTCTACTTAAATACATTTCTTGTTGAGAACTCTTGGCAAACAAATTATAAGAGGAAAGGAATACTTCCTTGGCTCTTTTTCCCCTACCTCCCACTCTTCTTACTGAGCTTTTGCTTCCCTTTTGTATTATAAAGAATTAATTTTCACTTGAACACCTAGCAAAAGGAGACATACTTGGGGAAAAAAAGATAAGTATATCAGTGAAATACTACTACTAATGGTCATATTCTAAGCTGCACATGAATTCAAAGTGTTTGCAGGTGGAGCAGTAGCAAAGAAACACTAACAAAATAGTCAATTGGCGTAAGAGTTCTGAGACTGGGAGTAAGGAATTCTTTTATTTTTTTGGATAATTATTATTTACATAACAGTCTGCAATTCTGCCAAGTGAAGAACGCTGTTCAAGTGAAAAAAAGTCCTTTCTCACTCAAAAATATACTTTCTCAATAAGGGGCCATTCCTATCAGTGAGATTTAAAAAGAACTGGTTTTCCCCTGCAAGAATGATCATGTTTGCAATACCGAATACACTGCTTCTTAGGAAAAAAGTGATTGTTTTGCTATTATTAAAAAAAATTAATGTTAGATCGACTGAAAAGACCTCCACCTTAAACTTATTTGAGTATGCCACTTAGCAGCAGTCTACATCTGTTTTATATAGTCTTTATAGTGCTCAATAATCACATAAAGTTTTAGCATTTATTTTATTGGTACCTGCTACTTTTTGTGTTATGTGTCTAAAGCCAATTAAAAGATTTTTTCATGAATCACATGAATTTATATTTTATTGTTCACTTAAAAAAAAAAGCTTTCTACTATCTTTTAATAGCAAGATTTTGTGTATGAAATAGATCATGGTCAGCATGCATTATTCTGAACTCTAATTTCTAGACCAGAAAATGGTATTTAAATCACTCTGGGAGTTAAAATTAAATGGATAAATGACTAACTACATAGACTGTCAGGGTTACCTTGTGGAAGTTAGAAGTGGAAGAACACAGAGTTATGACATCAAGTTTTAGTATATCTTTGATTGAGAACTGGCGTAAAAATTATTCAAAGGCGATCTTTTTTTTAACCTGATAACTGAACAAGAAGTGAGGAATTAAAATCTAGAATGTATAAAATACTCCATGAGCAATCAAAACCTGCAGAGATATTTTAGTTTTCACACAGAAGAGCTAAGGCATGGTGAAAGCCTTTTTAGCCACAAAAAAAAAGAATGAAGTTGCCCACATTAAGATTACTAATAATCTTTTCAGTAACCTGTACTTTTATGAAGCATTTTTAAGCTTCAAAAAAGCCTAGCTTCAACTCACATAGTTCAAAGGAATAACAGACTTTTCTCAGTCAAAAATACAATGACAAATAAAGGTTGCAATTTGGCCAGCCTTGTCATGTTATGCCAGTGACAGCCAATGGGTGAAGCAACAGCAAGTTTCTCAGTTGAAAGAGAGTCATACTGTTCTACAGTAAGAATCAATTGCTTCAGAAAGTTTTAGTGTGTTTCTAAATTGTGTAATTTGGGAATTCTTTTCTCTGGCCATGATATCTTGTTTTTCTTCCCTTCTAAAAAGCACAGGCCAAGCACAATTGCACACTAATTTACCTAACAATATGGCAGATAGTGCCAGTCAGCAACTGTTAAAATGATCTAGATCAAGAACATTATGGAATAAAGAAGTCTGTGGAACACTCCAGATCCAAATTGTCCACGGACCTCTACCGGAGCTGTAGTGGGCACTGCTAATCCCCAGAGGAACACAGGTGAGGGGCAGTGTGAGGCTGGAGAAACTGCCCTGCAGCCCATCTCCATTCCCTTGAAGTGTCCACGCAGCTGAGACACTCACCTTCTTGCCACCCAAGGCCTCAAAGTGGCTTCGCAGTTCATCCACAGTGATGGGAAAGTGCTTGGCCTGCTGAGGGCCACCTAGGGCCTCCTCCTTGAATGCATCGGCCCTTCTGCTGTCTGCCAATGCCACGGTACTGTTGCGGCTGATCTTATCTGTCATCAAGGACTGTGGGGCGCGTGAGCACTGGAACATCAGACCAGGTCTTGTAGCATTGGTGGACTCCCATCTTTTCTTGAGGAGCTCCACAGAGCCCTTCTGCAGGGGCAAGTCTGTCAGCTCCAGCGTGCCCTGTCAAAGCAACATGTACCTGGAGTCAGAGATAGGCAGTACTGTGGTGGCACAGGCCACTGCAGGGCAGCTTGAGAGCCATTGCCGGCAGCAGGGGCAGAAGCCACTTCCCAACGGAAAGTGAGATCCAGTAATGCCTGGTCTAGTAAGAGTCAGTGAAATAGTTCAGTGTGTTCAAGGAGGAAGACTATGTTAATTAAAGAGTGAATTAAGGATGATGTTCAGATATTTTATTCTTAAGCTTGCCAGCAGAATTGCTGTCTATCATGAATGAAAATGTGCCAAGAACACAATTAGGGAGAATTTCAAATAAAGTGGAGCTAATGAATGAGTGCCTGGCAACAGGTGTGTGCTGCACTGAAAGGTGTTGTGACAGGTGATTGGTGGTTTCTTCTAGCTTTGGTACAGCTGTCAGTATTGTAGAGTGAGACAAAGCATTTTAATGCAACCAGGAGACAGAAGGGCTATTGCATTAACTGTGAGAGTACTTGGATAGTCTGGAGACACATCCAAGTACTGCTCCTAATTGCACTGTAACTCTTCTGGCAGGTAAATTACTAAGTGTTGGTATCCAATCCGTCTGATCAGTTGACTATGTTCTCACAAAGGCTTATTCTGTCTTTCTTATAGTACGTCTGGGAAGGAAAATTGCCATTCTGTCATTTTGTACCAGTTGCTGAAATCTGCTACCCGTTTCCTGAAATTGGCTCCCATGAGGTTGGCTCCCTTTAACAAATACTCAAATATAAAGTTTCATCTCAAAATGAGTTTGAGTAGCAAGAACCTGCATTTAGAGCAGTAAAGAGAAAGAAATGTTAACAAGAACTGAACCTTACTTGACAGCCAAAATCTCAAGTTGTTAGTCTCCACATTCTTGACAAGTGTTTATTGTGTGTTTAACCATCCTTTAGCATGCTTAAATTTGAGTTTAAATCTTTGTTGTTGTGAGTTGTGCTTGGATTTTTTTTGAGTATTTTTTTAAACAGAATTAGTGTAATTTGTGATATTTTGCTTAGAATTAAAAACTCAGGAGAAGTACTGAGTATTTGGCACACCCCAAGAACATTTCTAAAAGGAAAGTCAAGGTCCACTCTCTGTGAATAAAAGAGGAAAGAGTTTCTCATCTCACAGCTTTCACCTTTTTTTCAATGAGAAGCTGGTCTGAGACTTGTCTCTCCTTTAGCTTTTTGACAGTACTAGTTTGTGACCTAGGAATGTCCTGTTAGTTCTCTTGATCGATGCTATCTCCCTGCTCTCTCTTTCCTGCAAGCAAAAGAGTAACTCCCTTCCTTCTTCTACTACATGTACTTGTTGTTCTAAACTATCTAGTTCCATCAAAGATAGGTGGGGGTACTTTTAACATCAGATGAAGAACAACTGTTAAATTGACCAGTCTCAAGAATCTTCAGCCTAATTCATAGCTGTATGTTAGAAATACTCCTGATTTATATTGCATGTATATCAGGGGCAATGGATATAAGCTGGAACAAAAGAGGTTTCAAAGAAATACAAGGAAGAATTTCTTCACTGTGAGGTTGACGGAGTACTGGAACAGGCTGCCCAGATGGGTTGTTGAGTCTCCTTCTCTGAGGACATTCAAAACACACCTGAATGAGTTCCTGTGTGATCTACTCCAGGTGCTCCTGCTCTGGCAGGGGGGTTGGACTAGATGATCTTTCAAGATCCCTTCCAACACTTAAGATTCTGTGATTCTGTAAGGATTAACTTTAGACTGTAAAATGGACTTTTCCTAATTCCAGGTGGGTGTGCTTATGTAATATCCACATTTTTTTCTATGGTTTTTTTTCATTGCTCATGGATCATTTTGTTGGTTTCAATGGTTTTCAGGGTAGGTATTATGCTGTCATTCAAAAATAGCCTGCAGTTCACTATCTTCTCTCTCACAGTTCTCAATATGGTTTTAGCTAAAAATGGTAATTTCTTTTACCTTTGTTAAGTGCAAAACCTATAGCTGCTTAACAACAGATAAACACATTTGTTTTATTCACATTCCTGATTTAGTTTGTATGAGGTGAAATTGTGTGGACATTAAATAGTTTATAGGATTGGTAATTCTCTGAGCTTCCCATCCATGCTCTTCTTCCTCGGAGAGAGATTTCATCATAACATCTGCATTTGTGTCAGGAATACATTTTAATGTAGGGCTAAACCTGACTTTAATCTCCTTCCTAAGAATACATTTTAGTAAGTCTCTGTCTGAAACCTGGGGGTAAAAACCCAACTCCAAACAAACCCAAGCCAAAAACTGTTGTGTTGCAGAAGTCATTTGAGGTTTTTACATTTTATTACTGTCTTTGGAAGTGGTCTCTGATCCTCTAATTTCCTTCCCTATCTGTTTGTGGTAGTTTAAATCACTGTAGAATAGTAATGCAAATTTACATCAAGTAAAATATTTGATGAACAGTATCTAAAATTGAAAGTTATTTTAAGTGTTTCCTGAGCTTTGTAGAGCATTAGCCTTTATGAAAATGTAGAATAAAAAAAGAGAGGAGATAAGACAAGCACAGATTTGGACTTCGATCTAATCACTATTGGACTTCCAATCACTATTATCACTTCATACAGTCTCTACTGCCTCTAGTTTTTTAACTTTTACTGGTCATCTGTAAGATTGTCTTGTTTAAGTGAAGGGGAAAACAGGTATAGTTATGGTGGGTTTTTTCCCCTCTTGTGTTTGCTATTTTTGTCTCTGAACTATCTGGCTACGTTTGTCCTCTGGCCTATTCACATCTCACCCAAATTTGTCTTTATTTATTCTCTCCCAGAGATAGTAATCATACTATATTATCCAATTTGCTGAAATTGTAGGCAAATTCACGTCTGTGACTTCCCTCTTCCTAAGAGCTGCAGAATTCCTATATGTTCCTTGCAACAAGAAAGTCTCGTGTTTTCAGTCATCTCATGCCAAATTGTTGCTCATAACAGTCAAGTAACAGCCCATAAAAATAAACAAATGTCTTTAAAAAAAATTATCAATGTGATAGCATAAACATTTCAGCCAGGTTAAAACTACATCTCAAACTATTCTCGTTTTACTTGGTTTGGGAGACTCAGGTGTGTTTCTGTGCCTTCTTAAAATCATGTGTTGGAGAGAGGAAGATTGCAGTATCAAACAAATTGTTACCTAGTGAGCAGTTGTACTGGCAGAAACTGATATTGGAATTTTGGGAAGGAACTAGTTAAAATGCTATGTGTCCCTCAAATGTAGGTCTTTGTGAATGCTGCCTATAAGCCTGTTACATGAGCGTGTTTTATGAGGGCAGTGGTAGTACAGCATTCAGCTACTACAGCCAAACTGTAGGTTTTCCCTTTTTTAGTATGTTTTGTCTCTGGGATCCTTTGGATTTCTCTCCCACTGATCTTATAAAAGGCCTATTATATTCTTCATTGTATATAATAAATCCAATAAATCTATATTTTTCCTGAGGAAAAAAAGCTGTAGGAAAGTGTGTAGCTTTTGCAGACTCATGAATTGCAGATATGCAGTAAATTTCTTTTTTTTTTTTTTTCAAATCTGAAGTTGTTGATAAATCTGTCTTCAACAGTAGGACCATTGAAATGTTATTTTTCTTCTTGCACTGTAAATGAGATAAGTGCTATTCTACTGTTTGCAGACTATTTATTCATTTGGTAGGTGAATATATTCATGGAATTAATTAAAAGAATTATTGACAAAAACTGTATCAGCTTTGCTTTTTATTCTTTGCCAAAATGATTACCTGCATTTTCAGCACATCCTTGCATGTAAACTCTTTCATTTGTTCACAAGTAAATCAAAATTGTAAAAATAGTGAGCAGATAGAGTTTATTTGTAGAACTACTTGTGAATAGTATTGCTATCTTCAATTGCTGTGTCAGTAGTATTGCTGTGTATGTCTGCAGGATGATACAACCATGCATATTGTACTAGTGAATCTTCTGACATTAGGAAAGTCTGCTGTCAAACAATTGCCATTTGCCATTGAGCTGGATTTCCTTCTTGACTGAAAAAGAAACAACCCAAACCCCAAGAAAAACTGCAAATCCTCAAACAAAATTCTTTTGAGGATGGAATTTGAAAAGCACTTTCCATGATCTCTCATGCTACTCCATCCATATCTTGCTTCTAATATCTCTCCTTCTATCGCACCCTGGATGTCTGGTATCAGTTAAGCTACACTGTCAGAAATCCCTGGCATGAGGATCTATAGGCCATCTTGGGATAAATTATGAGGGAAGGACCAACATGTTGCAAATGAAGACTGCATATCATTTAACGTACCACTTTTTCCAAAACACTGAAGTACATCATCCAGGATCCAGAGGAGGCTACAGAACAAAAAGCTGATCCCTTAGTTTAAGGTAATGCTGGTAAGGGAGTCAGGGGGATGAAAGACAGGGCTTGTAGTTGCCTAATTTCTCCTCTAACTCTAGTCAATAATAGAATAAAATAATTCAGTTGGAAGGGATCTACAGTAATAATCTAGTCCAACTGCAATATCCACTGGCCACTTTACTAAATAATCTCTTCTCCCCTAAGGATTCTTCAATTGTGTACATGATAGCTAGGCATATACTTCTGATACCATTACTTGAAAAGCTTGCAGTTTCTTCTGCAGGTAAACAGAGACTCAAGTATCCGTAACATTTCTTCATTTACATTATAGACACTTTTTAACAAAAGCAGCTCAGGCAAGTTTATGGAGAGTTGAAATAGTTCTTGATTACTACAAAATGTAAAACCCTCCTAAATTCCTAATTGTATTTTGAGAAAATAGATTAATTTGTCATTTTACAGGCCAATCTTTTTTTCCTGATACAAGTATGCATAGCTAAATAATAAAACTTTAATAAATATTGTTTCAACTCTAAATTATGGCAGACCCCTATTCTAGCAAATATAACAAGGTTCCAGTAATTTGAGATAAATCAACACTTGAACACTAATTTTCACATCTTACCAGCAAAATCAACACCTTTTCTCATCTAATAAAAGAGAACTGTAAAGTGCATTATTCATATTCACGGGACCTGAGGAAAGACATGCTTATTTTTTTTCCTTTTATCCCCTCATTCTCTTTCATTACTTGAGCCGTATCAAGCCTCACACTGGACAGCCTATTTAAAACAAAACAACATTAAACTGCATATTTGTACTGAGTTTATCTTACCGCTATGTTGTTCTCAGTCAAGTTTCCTGGTTGTGACTCTGCTGCACTCATAGTCTGTCTGTTTAAAGGAAGACAAATTTAAACGTTCTCTAGTTCATTGGACTAACGAACATGAAGCTTGATAGACACACGTCTGATAGTAGTTACAAGACACCAAATCTCTTATGTGCTTGCCTTGCCAATGTATTATTTAGTGAGGCATGGAGGTAAAGTATGCTTTCTGCTGTACCTCTGGCTGTGCTGCATGTGCTCACCTTACATTGCTTAGCAGTGGCAAAAGCTGGAGGCAACAGCTTTTGTTTCAGCGCTCTTTGGCAGGAAACAAAGCACCTTCTAGTAAAAAAATTTTGGTTCTTAAGTACTTGGGAAACGTTTGGAGAAGTACAATTGAGAAGATGTAAATAGATAAGAAAGTATTACATACTTTTGGTATCATTCAGACTGCATAATGATACCACATACCAATGCAGCTGGTTTTTGAAGTAGTAAACATAATTGCTTTTCAAAGGTTTCATTGTGGACCAAAAATAAATATTCTAAATCGTACAGGGAAAAAAGAAAGGTAGAATGATTTTCAATGATCTTCCTCTCCCCTCCATTCTGGTTTCATCTGCTGTGTTACAGGGATGTCACAGCCCACCCAACTCCCACTTCCTCCCCACAGCAAAGCTGTAATCAAATTGTTTACCTTTATCTCTAGAAGCTTTTGACCTTTCTAATTATTTTTACTGTCAATGAAATTACTCTAGCATGGATACTAGCATTCCAGTCTATACTGCTTATTGGCTCAAACAATTGAATTTGAAGAAGGAAGTGCATATTAAATTAATAATTTTAAATCTTAAAACTTAAGTGTGGGTAACTTGGCAATTGAGGAAGATACTCCTGCTCATCTGTCTAATTTCTATGCTCCCAGAATTCTCACCACCTCCCCTTGTTCTGTCCTTGTGAACTAGTATAATGCTCATAGATACTTGTAAAGTGTCTCTTGTAATAGAACAGTCTAACTGCTGTAACTATAGAGGAATTTATTTTGTTTAGCTTTAGCAAAATCTCATCTCTTCTAAACTACTTGTTTTAAAATTAGAACTATGTTTTCAAATGAGAGTTTGCTTGATCACTATCTGCTTATCGTCATTGCTGATAACTCTTACTTAAAGCCCAGCCATTGTGAGGCTACTCACTGTATGCTACAGTCTTCTTGAAGTGGGTTTTTTGGTTAATATATTCTTTGTAAATGGAAGATTCTGAGAGAAATCCTACATAGACCTTTTTGTTTCTATAGACAGAGAACGGAGAAAAGCAGTCAGAAGTTTATATTTATAAGGAAATAACTGGAATTAATAAAGCAATTTGGTGCTCATGGATATGTCAAAAGGTGACCAGAGATGCACACTACCTGTCTGCGTTAGGTTACCATCTGTTCTGTATTTGTATATGGCCAAGAGCTAATAAATGTCTTTGCAATACATTGCAGGGTGAGACCTCAGGAAAAAGAGGTTTTATTCTTGGATTTTAACCAAAAACTTATTCCTTGAGTTATATTATTACAATTATTAATTAATTAGATGAACCACTTGAAAATAGGATTGTGGGTTTTTTCTCCACAAATAGAACCAGTGAAATGGAAGTAAGGATTTTATAGCATCATGACTTTAGCCAGAGTTCTGGGAGCTCTGAATTGCAGCCACATGTAACTGTTATGGCTCCATCATGGCAGGAATATATGAATTGGCACAGAAAGCAGTGCTGTTTTGTGAATGTGTGAACAGGGCAAGCCTCTCCGCAACATGCATTAGGTGTCTGGATTAAATTCCCAGAATCATGGCATGATTCACTCAGATTGGGTGTCTCTTTAACTGGTCAGTTATTTTCAAACAGAAAAGTTTCAGCTGACTAGGTTGTTGGTAAGAATGTGTTAAGTATGTTAATAATCATTCAACTATTATGATTCACCTAAGACAACCATTATGTGATTTCCTAGGACAGTGTAATACATTAAAAACAAAACTGATGTTTTTAATGGATTGTAAACGGTTGCCCCTCTAACTTTAGAAAGCAAACATCACTGTACTTAGTCACTTAACCTTCATTAAAGATACAAATATTTAAGATGCCTTAATCTTACTCTTCACATCTCTCAACAATGACTGGTGAAATGCCATATGATTGTCTTTTCAGCATGATGGATTATTCATTATGCTGCTGTATACAAGCCAGTGAGGAGCTTCATACTGAGGGATCAAGAAACTGGCTTATTTTGGTTATGTCTACTATCTTTCTGAGACTACCATGAGAATGACTTCTGGTCAAGTTCTTTCATGTGAACTTTAACACCTTCTCCACATGAAAGAAAGTATTATTAAAGTATATTGTCTAAATTGTTTCTATTCTTCTAATAGGTAGTGTTTGCCATATGCCTTCATATAGGAAAAAAAGAGGTTTCAGGGAGCAGTTATGATTATTGTGAATATATGAACATATATTATTCATGTTATCACTATCATTATTGTTACAGTTAATGTGGTATGAATGGTCATTCTTTTCTTACACTATTGTAGATATTATATAAACATTATTTTCTTGCTTTGTGGCCTAAGTGTGTGTATACAGGCACAAAGAAAAGCATTTGAGAGGGCAACAGCACATGGAAACTTTAGTGTGTTATAGACAATTTTATACTGGAATCAGTCAAGACAGTTGGCAAATGTAGCCCTGGATGTCCTTTTGGACAGTATTAATCAATTTGAAAATAAGTGGGGGATTTAAAAATTGGTATCATATATGAATCAGAAGTGAGAAAGATCCCACTTTGTTGAGGGAAGCAGAGATCAAACCAAGTGTGTGAATGGCCCTGAGCTGACCTAAGGAGCTTACAAAACCTGACAGACTAGTCCAAAGTGCACAGGATAACACCTGAGCAATAGAAAAATGAACTGAATGAAATATTAGTATCAAGACAGACCCTAAAGACAAAGTCAAGGAAGAAGGCAAGCGCTGAAACAGTATTTTGAGATACTCTGTGCACAGAAAAAGGTGTATAACCTGACTAGTACAGTGAGTACACATGCCAAAAGGTACCTAAAATTCATATTAACAAAAAAATTAATGCTACAAAGAAGACATCTCCCTTGTTGAGTATGCTTGTATTAGGAGGGAGGTATTTGCATCTTAGTGTTGACTGCATGCAAGAGGTTGATAATCCAATCCACTTTTCCTGCCACTACAGTTAAACATAGGGAAATATCTTCTGACCTATGATGTGAAGGTAAAGGCTTGATATGGATCACTTTGCAACAATATCTTCTGAAAAAATATACACAAAGTTTTTTTTCCCCACTTTTTTACACCTAATTAATCTTTTTTTCTCTTCACTAGGGATTTAAGGTGAGAAAGAGAAAGCTTGAGAGTGTCTATAGCAGTGATTCCTAGCAGTCTTTCTTTGCTGTCTCCTAAGTACAGGAATTTCCCACTGGGAATACTATGTAGGAGAAGAAAAAAAAAAAATATATGCTTCCAAGTGACTTTTTGGGATTTACAGAGAATTGAGAAGGAGATATCAGTTCTTGAGATATCAACTATTTTCCTTCTTTTGCCTCATTAAAATCCACATCAACCTACATAGTTCTCAAGTACTGTAAAATATGTCTTTTTTAAAAAAAAAAATCTAATTTTTAACTATTTAAAATAATTATTAGTTTCAACATATAACTGCAGAACAAGTCCAGTTGCTTTGTACAAGCAGTGGAATTTCTAAATAAAATTTACTTTAAAGAATATAATACTAAAGGATATTCTGAAAGAGAAGCTGCTGAGAAAGTTCAGATAACTTCTGTCTGCACTTCTGCTAGATGTGTCGGAAAACTGCAGCCCTTTTCTAAAGTGATAAGCCTAACAAAGATAAGCTTTACCATGGAGACTAGAGGCAAGAATTAGGATACTTTAATCGAGGGACAGGTTTGTAGCCTCAGGATTGGCACATACTGTCTTGGAAAAATAGCTGTTATTTAAAAGATTTATTTAAGTATTCAGGATTACTGACAGCTTTTAGATGTTAAAGTAGACTGGAACAACTTTAGTCTACTGCTTTGCTTCTTTTTCAGTCTAACAAATGCAGTTCCTGTGGTCTGCTTGAAACAGCACTGCAGGCTGCCTTTAGCTGCCACCAAGGTTTTCTGCAAGGAGTCTCTCTTTGTCCTTTGTCTCCACAGGATTTTTGCAAGAGCACTATCAGAAGGAAATGACAATATTTAGCATCTCATATGAGTAAATCTCTTTTCCTCTGCATCAAGAACTGCGCTTGACTGCTTGCTTCTGTCATCCTCTTGTCTTTGGGCTGCACGTCTCACCGACACTGGAAAAGACAGCATTACTAATGGCAGATCTTTTTTTTCCTCCTGGAAAGTGATAGTGCTAATACTGTCTAAAACTCTAAAGAGAGAACAAAGAATTTCTTGATAATTTTGCAGATGTCCTACTCAGCATACAGGGAAAAAAAAAAAAAAAAAAGAGACATCATCTTTCCAGAGTGTTTTTATGAAGCACCTGAAATTAAGTTGGAATGAAACATAATATTCTTCTTCAGATTGTTAGGCTTTCATTTGCACACATCCATATTGTACTGTTGAGTTTTCAGTTATGTGCACAATCAGTTAATAGGTTGTAGGAAATTACTGAATCATGTGAATGAGATTTGGCAAGAAGTTTTCAGGCAGTGATTATGACAAGTTCTACAGGTCAGAGTAACAAACACGTATAATGAGGCTTTTAGAAGGAAAAATTGAAGGAAGGAAGACATTTCAAATACCATTATCAATGGAGATAACAGTACAAGTAATTTCTAACCTGGAAGAGTTCTACTGAGGAGTGAACACAACATCACATAACTAAACAGAAAAAGCCATAGGTAAAACAACACTGAAGAATCCTCCTTCAGTAGAACTTTATAATCCTACAGTGATGGGCTGCTCAAAACAGTTAAAAAACTGACATCAAGAATCAATGAAAAGCACACATCAAACAATGCTGAGTAAAACACATACAAAACATTAATTTGTTCTGTTGTTGGTAGTGGGTTTTATTTAGCTTTTTCTCTCTCCTCCCATAATAAAACATACATTTTTTGTTTATACTTCTTTCTTAATCTATGTTGTTCTCAGAAACTTAGGCTTAGAAATGCAACAATAAAAAGAGGAAATTAAATATTCTCAGCTTTTTTGAATAGATTTTGGAGCCCTTCTAGCACATGTTTTTTATTTCTTTACCCAGCAGAGAGGGTGCTTAGACCTTATCATAAGGACAGAATGGTTGAAGAGATTGTCCTTTTTACTGGCTTGCTTTCATTGTTAAATGTGACCGTGAGAACTGCAAAATCAATGAAATCCTTCCTTTTATATCTATCTAAAGCAAAATGTTCCTTCATTTTATTTAGACATTGGATGGTCACGTTGCTCATACTGCAACTGCAACTTGGCAATGTACATCTAAAATCTCAGGTTGATTCAGCATGAATGCTCCTTAAGATGATCTGTCATACAGAAATACAATGCTTTTTATTGAAAATGTCATTTAAAGTCAGGTTGAATTTTCATGTACAACTTAAAATACTACCATGAGTAAGAATTTTTAGCAAGGATTGGAATGTTTTGCTTGTTTGTTTGGTTGGTTGGTTTTTTGTCCAGAGATTACTCTTAAGGCTTGAACTGACTTATCCAGCTTCTTGTGGCTAAATGTGTGGACTGCTAACTCTATCCCTGACTCTTGATGCCAAATGAAATTACAAATTTTATCACATCCATGTCACGCCATAGTCCTTCTTGAAACAAGTTCTCATAGTAGCTGACATTTGCCTAGAAGCAGAGCCATACCACCACCCTTACACCTTAGGAGGAATGTTTCCTTGGACATAAAAGCGTCTCATTTTAATTTGCTTCATTTCTGAGGTTACTTAACTGAAAGAGATGTTTTTAGTGTATACCTTCTAGATGATGGTGGGGAGAATATTTGTTCACTCTCTTTCAGATCTGTCCATTAAACTTTCTGTGGGAATTGATTTGAAGATTGAAATGCCACTGCAGTTTCACTTTCTTTCCTCAATGAGGCATCTGATTCCTTTCACCTTCCTCATTGAATAGTTTAATCCTAAATTACAGTATATTTGTTATGCTGCCATTGCTTTAATGGAGGACCTGTATGTGCAATTATGTAGGATATGGTTTCTGAGCAAGTTTCATTTATAACTTCAGTAGCTGCTTATACTCCTCTCTCAGTTAAACCTGATGTGTTTTTACTGGCAAGAAAAGCAATCATATATTTTTTAATTTTGTTTTTTAGTACAGCAAAAGAAAGACTTCTTATCTCTTGTCTTAAGAAGACATGTTCTCTTGTGGTTACTAATCAAAATGATGGCCAATTGACTTTTGTTAGCTCACCAAATAAATATTCATTCTGTATAACCACAAGATAAGTGGGGTGTTGGGAAAGGAGAAAGAGTTTGTGCTCTGTGAGCTCTTAAAGAGCAGCCTTCCCAGCCTCTGCAAGAAAAGGACAGTAATGAGATTTTTCCATCTAGGGTGTGACATATGTCTAGAGTCTTCATTAGAAGACCTAAAAGTGCTCTCTTATCTGCTTACACAGAATGAATATTTCCTGGGGACTGGGTGTAGTCCCCCTGTGAGCCTATAATTTCAGCAGCACTTTGATTTTGTGCTTTTTTTAAACTGGTAATCACATAATCAGTTTCACTGATTTTCCATGAGACTTACCACCTCAGAGTTATGTGAAATCTTAGTTTTTTCAGGTGTTTTTTCATACTTCTCATAATTCAGGTTCTAAATACATTATTATTATTGCTTAAATATATCCAGTACATGCTAATTATCAGTCATCTGTCTTTTCATTCATCTTTTAGCAAGACTACAGGCTGATAGGTTTTTTTTGTTGTTCTTTTGTGGGGAAAAGTGCTGGTGGCAGAAAGAAGAAAGAGGACTGCATTACTCTTGCTATTTTGTCTCAACTTCTGAGTCGAAAAATTATCTGATGCATGACTCGGTACAGTGGCTTAAGTCAAAATTGTTTGGATGAGTGAACTCCTTTTTGTGTACAGAAGTTCCCAGTCTGCTTATTGGCATTTTTATTGACAGTATTTTACTTTCCACTCCTGCTCTGCATTTTCTTTCATGGAGGAAAAATATTTTACAAGAAAGTGATAAGTTTTCTGCATAGTATTAATAACCACAGTGAAGCCAGTGGTTCTGCCAGAATTCAGAATTCTTTTAAAATTTGAGGACTGTTGTTTAGAGTGCTTGGAGACATCATTTCAGACATTCTCATTGCTATTAGTATTCAAAAGAAATATTAAAATTAATCCAAGAAGTGTTGAATATCAGGATTGCATTTTTAATGTGGATCTGATTAATTTATCTCAGAGCTTCTCTTCTATCCCTTCTCTGCCTTTCTGAACTGTGGAGAACAGTGGCAGTGTTATTCTGGGGCAGTTGTACTTTGACTGTGTCTCCTAAACCTTGTCAGCTACAGTAGACAGTCTCTACCACAGTGTCTGTTTCATTCATTTTATGCTACAGGTCTTGTTTACTGTAAAAATAAAATATTGTTGGAATTCACGCAAACCTATTACAGAATACTCAAAAAATAATTTCCTTGGTTTCTCTATTAAAGTTTAAGTTCAGAACATTTTTCCAACAAGTAGACTAATAGGGAAAGACAAATAATTCTGTCAGCATGTCTTTTCTTGTAGCTTAGGGCACTGTGTTTTACCTAGCTAAGTTGTTCACAGTCTGGCTTGTGTAACAGAATAAAGCTTTTAAAGGAGAAAGAAAGCTAAGGCATTAATATACAATATTTTCATGTGAATTGGGTAATTTCAGTTATGTCCTCCTACTTCTGTATTTGTGGGACCAGCTATTAGGGGCATAGTTCAAATTGACGATCAAGGAGGTGCAGATTTTTAAATTAACAGACCATATCAGCTTACTCATCATATACTGGACCTGGAAAGCCCTTTTCCTACTTAAACCTGGTCCCACCATTTTATGCTGGGGACCGCTGTTTTACTCTCCATCATAACTCACATTTCTTCTGGTAGCCACTTGGCAAGACCTACTGCTCCTACCCACACAGGCAGCGGCCCATCAGGAGAGGAAGCCTCATTCTCAGTGTACAGGGTGGCTGTCACTTTTAACACATCGTTCCCCATGTGGCTTTGAGTGGTGCAGAAGGCTTTTTCTGTAAAAATTGTTTGTTCAGTTTTTAATGTACATTATACATCCAGACTGGTATGGAGACTGATTTGGTATTTGGTTATAATTTGGTTTTGGTATAAATGACATTTCCTGCCTTATGAGAACTAAACTACAAAACCTCTGGGAATAGAACACTTCATCCCCTCCCATGTGTATAGTCCTCAGTGCCTCATGCTCAAGTTATTCTGCTCAAATGACGTTCAAAAGATCCACATCTGCAAAGCTGTTAGGAAACTGGGATTTCTGTTGGCCCAGAACTTCTCTGCTTTTAAATGCAGAGAGTTTGAGTGGTTTAAGTTAGTTCAGTGGAACTGTAATGAAATTCATTTATGTCTATCTGAATAAGTACTTTGCTTTCCAGGCTTGACAGCCGTTGGGCTGCTTACAGTGTGTGTGCCCAAATCCTGTAGGAGCACTGTTTGATTATAAGTACTCTGCCCTGGAGATTGTTTTTCTGTAATGTTTGTAATGAGCCCGATGCAGAAGTGCTATAAGTCTCCTTGGAGTTTCTGGGATTTACTGATGGTTTGGGGTTTTTTTTCACGAAAAAATAAAAACATAAAATGAGACTGATGAAATGTGAAATCTGTGGACCAGTCTTTTATGGGCATTGTTACTCAACCTACTGTTCATAAAGTAAATATGTTGACGTGAATGCTAAAAAAAAATTGTATTAGTTTCATATGAGAGATGCACAAACAGAAAAAAAGATGCAATATATGCTTTCCATTTTATCAAAGGATAAGTAGTGTCCATTTTTTTTCAAGTTTGTCACATTAGGAAAATTCTTATATAAAAGAGAAAAACTGAAACCCCTTCTTTGTAGCCTTTTTTAAAAAAAAGTATTCTTAATTTGAGCTCCTGTATTTCGATAATTTAGCAGGTGAGAAGGACAGCATGGCATAAATAAAAATTTGATTTTAATAAGCCTCAGGGAAAAAAGACACTGAGGAGAAGAGGATTTTTAAGTTAAAAAATAGGGATTATAAGATTCTGGGTTGCACAGCAACATTTTTTAATAATATTGCCGTTGTTGACATTAGTAGCTGCTGTACAGTGATACGAAGTAGAATATTATACTGGTCTGGTAGAGTAATGCATATCATACATTCTGTTCTGTGCATAAGTTCCACTGCTTGTGTGCTTGCTGTGTGCTGGACTTGTCAACATCCTTAGCAGATGGTTTATGTAAAATAGATGAGATGTAACAAGTACTTTTAAAGTAAAACTGCATTTTTTTTCCCTAAATTACAGTGCTTTCTTTTTTGTGAAATTTCTCATTTTTCAGAGACCAGGAATTCTCTAAAATAGCTCCCAGAGTTGTTGAAAGCAAGAGACATCCTTCAGTCAGCAATACTGTAGTACACATTTCTGATAGAGTCCTGAAGCTCTACCATCAGCAGAGCACTTGAGATGTCAACAGTGTGTATATTTTCTGTGTGAAACATCAAAATGTCAGGGCTTTGAGGCTCCTTGAGTGCTTGAATTATAACTCCATTAGTAAAATGCTGATCCAATTATGTATGCCATAAAACTATTGCTAGAATCTACTTATCTAAAGCTCTGTGCTGGTGTGTTCTTCACTAGCTAATCCTTTGGTGGTGAGATACAGCCTTCTTGCTAAAGAACATTCATGTTTCAGGAAGATTAACATTTGAAAAATATTAATGAGAAATACCAAGAAATTTTGCTGACACTGTTTTTAGAAGAACTAAATTCTCTGGAGCACATATTGAATTGTATGTGACTACTGTGGTAGAAAAAAGTCACCTGGAGACTTCTTTTTTTTCTGGGCTCTATGACAAATTTTATGTCTGTCTGCACTTTAGTCTTACAAGAACATAAATATCGAACTATTTTAACTTGCATCCAGCTGGAAAAGATATACTTTATGAGAAGAGTGGCATTATTTAACAGTGCTGTATTCATAGGTTATGGATCTCATGTGGATAATAAAGTTGAACCCTCCACCATATCCAGTATTACATTATCGAAAAACTTGTCTTTTAGGAAAGTTTTTTAATTGTGTCCTTGCTTTATGAAGAACTCAAAAAAGGAAAAAGTTCACCTCATGTATGCATGTAGATAATACTGAAAAGCCAACTGGATTTAGAAAAAATGAGTGTGTTTCTATTGAAATTTTAATTATCTATTTATCCACACAGCGCCTGGTATAATTTCAGGGGCATAAGAGGAAAACATTCTCTCTTTTGGTCAGCTTTAATTGTCCTTAGTTCATCAATAGAGACATCAGCTCTGGACCTGTCTCGCATCAACAAGGAAAGTGTTTTCTTTGTAATACAAAAAGCAACGTAAAACCATCTTGTCTGAAAAAATGATGCTAGGTGAAGAAAAATAAGTCAGTTATGAAAATACAGTTCAACAAAGAGGAAAAAGGACAATAGAAACTGTTCAGTTACGGAGAATAGGGACTGAGATGAGAAAGTCTATTAATCAGTTAAGAGATAGGCAGCTGTTGGTTCTGTGAGATTCTATGATTTCTCTCAGCTGCTAGCTTTCTTGTGGTAGGGCTAAAGTATATGCCTGTCTGTAAAGTTGAATACATTTTCCAGTACAGATAAAATATTCCTTCATTGTTGTTTTTCTTCCCATTCCCTCCAAAGACACAAACTAAATTACAGAAATACCTCTAGCAGAATGTTACTGTCAGTATTCTAGGAATCATGGCTTCTGCAGACAGCTTCTGCTGGTCTTGCTGCAGTTCAGACTTGTTAGCTATGATACCCATTGCCTAGGAAAAACAACGTGGGAATTATTACATAGTCTTTTCTCCTTCCAGATATTCCTCTCTACCTACTGTTGAATATAAAACCTTCCTGTCCAGGTCTAGTTGCATTTTACCTTTGCTGAGATCGAGCTGAATGGCTCTTCTCTAGTCTTTGCTTCTGTAATAATGACTCTTCAGAGTTTACTTTGAGTGTATTTTAACTATCCTCTGAAAACAGAAATCATGTAAAAGCCTTCAGCAAAAAATCTCTGTTTTTAAACACGGATCAATATATTTTCCTTCATTCTGCTGTAAAAAAGATATGGGAGTCTAAAGTCTATATTAATGCAGTGATGAGAATTCTGATTGCCTTTGAAAGACAGAAAGTTAAAAATGTATGTTTCTTAGGATAGTAATATTATTACATATGTAAAGATAGAGTTGTATCACACAGCAAAAAGTAATGTCATGTCAAGATCATCAGAGTGTATATTTGAGAAGTAAGTATTTCTGATTTATTTCATATAACTCTGCAGTCTTAATGTATCATTAATACAGATTTTCACATTTAAGCTCTCAAATTTTAAATAAATTAAATAGAAAAGGGCTAAAAGACACCATTAAGTTTCATGAAGGGCTTAGGGCAGCCTTAAATACGTGTATGGAATTAAGTATAGAAGAAACTAATTTTATCTATCCTTATTAAGTATTTCTAATGGATTTGTCTGTCTAGTATGAATCAGTGTGATTAGGTAGCATTAATAATGTCTTAAAGGGTATTTTTTCTTGCTATTCTTTTGTTTCAGGTCATCTGTAAAGTAAGAATTCTGCTTGGGTAGATATTTCAAATATTATTTATTTTACATATTTTACTCTTTTTTAATCATCCTTCATGTCAGCAAATAAGTATTTGATGGCCTGATCTTGTTTACATGATCCCTATTTACTTTAACCCTCTTACAAGGGTTCTGGGATTTTGGAATTTGGTTTTGCCATCCACATAACTTTTTCTGGGTAATAACTACATAGATTTTGAAATAAGACACTCAAAAGCATGTCTCTTACAGTTTAGTAGTTGATAGAAGAACTTGGTGGGCATCTGGACTCAGACAGGGCTAAAACCATCACTCCATTAAGGTGTTAAAAAAGAAAGTAAGCATCTATTTGAAAAATGAAAAAATGCAGTACAGACCATAATTATTATACATAATTACCAGTCTCCAAGCCAAGCAGTCTTCCAGCAGAAAGAATGGGAAGAGTTCAGCTTGTACAGATAAAAATTTAGAAAAGATATAAAGGTTATAAAAGCTAGCTAAAGAAAGTTTTCTCCAAGTTTGTTTGGAGCTCAAACAGAGTAACTAATGGGGCCACTGATTTTCCTTATTAATGTTTCTCCTTTGAATGATAGTAACTTAAAAATTAACAGTAATTAAGACCTTTTGTATTAATTCCTGTAGTGGGTCTGGGATGGCAGTGATTTTCCACAGCAGCTCTTGCAGTGCTGTGCTTACTGTTGGTATCAATATTATGACTACTGCTTGCACCACATCAGGGCTGTCCCTCCAGCATTCCTTCCCCCACCTTCACCAGTAGCTGTGGGTGGGCACCATCTTGGGAGGGACCGCGGCCAGAACAGCTGACCCAGGCTGATCAAGGAGATATTCCATACCATATGACGTCAGCTCAGTAATATAAACTGGGGGAGAGGAGCAGGAAGGGGAGGACAAGATTCATTTTTGGCCTTCCAAAAGCAACCGTTAGGTGTACTGAAGCCCTGAGCCCTGCTTCTCGGGAGGTGGTCAGACATCGCTGCTGATGGGAAGTAGAGAGTAACAGCTTTATTTGCTTTTGCTTTGCTTCTCGTGTGAGTGGCTTTACTGCTTCTTTATTAAACTGCTTTTATCTCAACCCACGAGACTCTCATTTTCTCCCCTACCCTGTTTTGCTGAGGAGGTGGGTGATAGAGCGATGTGGTGGGCACCTGGCATCCAGCCAGAGTCAAACTACTACAATTCCAGTATCACATTCTCCTATTCTCAGAAAGATACTGACTTGAAAAATCCTGGAAATTGCAGCAGGAAAAGAAACTGAAGAAGCAAAAAGTAGGAAACATGATAAGTAATGGGGCAAGACTGATCCAAAAAAAAGGAACATTTGAGATTTGCAATCCCATTTTATTCCCAGACTGCTTTGATGACAAGCCATTATAGTTTAGAGCAGTCCTGGAGATATTCTCAAGTCTGCCAACTGGCTGCCTGCCAAAAGAGGAGAAAACCAGCAGTGCCCCTTGTCCTTCTGGTACTGGGAGCTGGAGTAAGTGCCATCTTTGTGTCTGCCAGAGGGGCCCTCCACCAGTTCAGCAGTCATACAAGTCCCTGGCTGGGGAGGCTGAGTTGCTTTCTGGTCTCCCGATGGCCAGAGCAACACAAGGGTCCAGACAAACTGGAGAGACTGGGCCTTTTGTGTAGATATTTGATGCATTTTGTGCTCTCTTGTCTGAAAGTAAATCCAGACATGTACAGAAAGGAGCTGGTCTGACACAACTTCACTGCCACAGCTCCAGCAGCTTGCTTAATGCTGTGTAATATTTTATGAGTTATTGACAAATTAATTGGTGGGGATGTCAGGCTGAACCATATGGTTGTCTTTAGAGGAATGTACCAGTTTATTTGTTGGACCAAAGTTTTGATTGATCAAGACATTATCATTTAACTGAGCCTCAAGTTGTCTCTGAAACCACTTGTTACTAGAGCAGCCTCCAGGCTTGCAGTGGCAAGGACACAAATTTAACTTATCTTCAGGAACTGACTTTAAAAGTGTCAAGTGAACAGCTGTATTAGATCACTGTGGAGATTTCTCTCATGTCTTTGGTGAATAGGCCAAGTGGGACAAAGTTGTGATGTACTCCAGAGGTATTAGAGACCTGGCTTCAGGTTTAACATGCTTTTCTTTATCATCCATCTATGGTAGTGCATAAGAGGACATAATTTATGCAGCCTGTCAAAACATAGTGGATTTATTTTGACTGATGTGATGCCTCTGTAGTTCCTACAACTTAGCAGCATTGCTGTTCTGACTACCAATTTAGATTCCTAGTAGGAAAAAAGAATCAAAGACTTTTATACCACAGCTTTTCTTTTTGGTCCCTACCTATTCTGGCACTGAGTCTATAAGCAAAAACAAAAGTGATGAAGACTTTGCACTAGTTCTGTGGCTACAAGTGACTGCCTTTTCTCCTTCTTCCTCTCTACTCCCTAGTGTGTTTTGTAGACATCGTAGGGCTGCTGCAAGTTGTATTGTTCCCTATCCTTTTGGACCCCAAGAGAGACAAAACATCATCTGCGTGGTGGTTGCCAAGAACCATTTTTACATGACTTGACACCCATGTTATCTGATATAAATGACCTTAGTGAATCTGTTCTCCAGTCATTTGGGCAAGGCTTTATACTTAGCTATTTCTTAAGCAGCAACAGCTTTTTCATCACTTATGGTGTTCTGTAAACTCAGTGTCAATTGCAGTCATGTTGTCTGAGAAAATATGCACACTGTTTCTGTTGTATTTAAGGATGTTTTGAGCTCCAGTGTTATTTATTGTAGATAGGTACTACTTCAATATCAAAAGGATCATAATGCAAAGTAAAGGTATTTTTACAAGATATAGTGGAAATCTTGGACAACTGTGGTGTATTTAAGACAAAGTGTGGTTTCAGTTGTCTACAGTAGTACTGTAAGAATCTATTAAAGTAGGAAATACTATTGCTTGGTTTTGGCAATGCAAAAACATCAGTAAGAGGTATGTTTTCAAGTTGGATACAATGTCACTTGCCAAGTATCACTTGGCACTCATAGAAATACTTGGAGATCTGCTGATTTATTAATATATTATCTGCTGCTGTTTATATGATCTGTCACCTACTCTTCTTGAATGTTGAACAGCCCTCTGGGAATTAATGCTATATTTTGACTCATGCTAATCAAAAGTTGGTATACAAAGTATTTCTGCTGTCAAGGAAGCTATAACAAACAAGAAACACTGAATATGACGACCTGTCTGTGGATTAGCTTTTGTATGCCACCTCTTTTTCCTTGTTCCTCTTGCTTTTCTCCGTCTACGACAGCCAACATCACAAAACAATTCTTCATTTAATTATTATTTTAAAGCTGAAACAGGTATTAAATATGCATTCTGATAACAGGGACAAGAGACACCTTTCTCTAATTCTTCATCTGAAATTTTGACACTTTCTGGTTAGGATATCATTTTTTTATAGGCACATATCAGACTCCAATTATTTCACATATGGAGAATTTGTCATAAATTCCCTGCTTCATGGTGCTCATTGTTAAAGTCCAAGTACTGCTTTTTAGCATGCTGTTTGTCCTCCAATTACTGCTCACAAACTGAAGTGTCTTGGATAATTAGCTTAATTCTTCTTTGTCTATTGGGTCAAAATAATTAAAAACTCTCTCTTTTTTTAAATACGTGTAGCTCTGACTCTCATGAGGTGTCCTGATAAAGTAAATTTTTCAGTTCTTTTTCTGTTCTGGAAAAATGCTAAAGTGAGCAATCCTTCATACATAAAATTGTCCATCTACAAGTTAAATTAAAAATTGTATATTTTAACCACGTGATGATTTTGAATAAGAAATGGTATTAAAGGGAAGACTGAAAAATTCTAGAAACGCAGAACAATTTTATTCTCTGGTAAATAAAATTGCCAATTTTCTAGTTGTAAAAAATTGTAAAAAAACCCCAAATACAACCAACCAACCAAAATATGAAAGCAAATCCTCCAAAACAAAAGAACGCCACAACTGCTAGAAATATGAACAGAAATAATTTATTGTTTCAATATCTGCCATGTGTAGCAAGAGAGAATAAGTTGCACGTGACATTGGAAGATCTTGTGGTCTGAGCTGAAGGCAGTATAGGAGAGAGTCAATGGATATCTATGGAAAAATGCCACTTCTTGCACATAAACTATTGGCTTGGGTCAAGAACTCTTCCAGGAAAATTCTTCTGCTGCTGTTGTAAATAAAAAGAAAGATGTAAGTTCAGTCTGACCTCTGTAAGAACAAGTTATGTATTCCATCAAAATGCATCTGACAAAACAAAATGATGAAAGTTTAATATTGCACATGCATCTCTGTGTGTGAAAAGAACTCACACAAATATTTATCTAAATAAAATGAAAATTTGATACTCATGTACATATATGTATGTACATGCATATGTTCCTGTATGCTTCATGTATAAAAGCAGAACATTTTAGGAAATTTTAAAAAAGCAAAGGGTAGTAGATGACATGATGTATCTATAGGAAATACAAGGTGAAATTCATTGAGGAGGAAGTAAAAGTTTGGATTTATTCCACTTACCTGCTTAAAATTCACCAAGATATGAAGCTATTACTTTGGAAATTTCCAAAAAAATTACTACAAGCCAGGTAGTTGATAAGTTATAAGATATTTGTTATAGTTGTGCTGATCCCTAGGCTGATTTCCTGCTTCTATGTGAATCTATCAGAAGAGTAATAAAGCTGCTTAGGTAGGTAGAAGAGATACAGATGGATAATGGGATTAGAGAGCAATGAAGACATTGTGACTCACCTATTTTCACTGAGGTCTTACAGCAGGAGTTATACACCAGGGACATATCACATTGGAGCTCATCTGTAAAGAACACAGACATTTGTCAGAGTAAAGCTAAGCCTGGAATTCAGTTTTTCTAAGTGTTGTTGAAACATTTTATGTGTAGGATTCCCATATTCTCGTGTTCAGTAATAATAGAAACTGGGGCACAGTAGGAGACATCCTGAAAGTACCATGCATAAAAATCTGATGGAAAGGGGATTGCTTACTTTTCTATTTGCATCTATAAAAATTAAGTGTGCAAAATGTTTGCATATCCATTCAAACTAAGATTGGTTCATGTTTGTAGATGTTTTCCTTCTCTCACTACTAGTGGATAAATTAATATTGTCTTCCATATTTTATCAACAATTTAAATTCTTCCTGCAGTTTCTGAATAAACTTGTGTTCAATCTGTCTAACACTGTTGATGTGTGATATCATTAATAATGATCCTGAGAGGTTAAATTCAGGTTCAAATATATTTTATTATTTTTTTTTACTCACAAGTATGTCTAATAGGTTTCATCTTTAGCCTCTGAAAGAAAAAAAAAAATAAAGGGAAGAAGGAAATAAAGAAAAATATTTTAAAAAGAACCCCATCCCTGAACAAAATGAGCAAACCAGAGCACACGTAACAAATGCAGGGTTTATGTAACTGTGAAATAGACCTGTGATTATCATCCTAGTCTCACCGTAATATTTGCTAAAACTTCACATTCAAGCAACCTGTTTTCCAAGTTTCTTCCATGATCTTTTTTCCCTTTGTCTTGTGGCAGAAAGCAATTGAGTGAGCAGTGTGCCCCCATGGCCAGGAAGGCCAGTGGCATTCGGAGATGTATTAAGAACAATGTGGCCAGCAGGTCAAAGGAGGTTCTCCTTCCCCTCTACTTTGCCCTAGTGAGTCTTCATCTGGTGTCCTGGTCCAGTTTTGGGCTCTCCAGCTTAAGAGGGACAGGGAACGTCTGGAGAAAGTCCAGCTCAGGGTCACCAAGATGATCAGGGGACTGGAACATCTTCCTTATGAGGGAAGGCTGCGGGAATTGGGGCTGTTTAGTCTGGAGGAGATTGAGGAGGGACCTCATTAATATTTACAAATATCTAAATGGTGGATGTCAGGAGGTTGGGATATCCCTTTTTTTTCTGCTTTATCTAGTGACAGGACAAGGGGTAATAGGAAGAAGTTGGAACACAAAAAGTTCCATTTAAATGTAAGGTAAACTATTTTACTGTCAAAGTGATGGAGTCCTGGCACGGGCGGCCCAGGGAGAGTGTGGAGTCTCCTTCTCTGGAGGTTTTCAAAACCCTCCTGGACATGTTCCTGTGTGACCTGATCTAGGTGGGCCTGCTTTAGTTGGGGGGTTGGACAAGATGATGTTTAGAGATCCCTTCCAACCCCTACCATTCTGTATTTCTGTGTAATTCTGTGAAAAAAGAGAATAAAGGGCCTTTGTAACACTTCTTTGGAACCCAGTTAAGTTATTTATGAATGAATATTAATGAAATTTGACTTTAGACAGGACAGTTATAGGAAGTTGCCATTACAAAAAAAACTACCAATAGTTTTACAAGTATTATCTTTTGTCTTTGAAGACAAACACAAATCACAATTATTAAATCAAATAAGGATCTGCTGAGTGACTCGTAACAAGTATGAAGTACTCAAACATGAGTCTTAACATCTCTAAAATATTCCTTTTGAAATGTACTGCAGATTAGGTGAGTAATTGATCTCTGTTAATCAACATGCATTTTAATATGCAGTTTTGCTAATGAGTTATGTTTGTAAATAGAAATTACTTCATTTGAGCCATTGTATATACGAATTTTATTTTGGAGACAAGCCATACTTTGGGTTTCTGGTTTCTTTTCTTTTCAGCGACGTGGAGCTCAAAATTATGTATTATCATTATAATATCTGTTAACTCAGAAACAAAGCTCAAGGATTCCAGATGGCCAGCACACTCGCTGACTCTAACTGATGAAGAAACATAATTCATATGGTTTCTTTAATCAACAAGCCTTAAAAGGAGAGAAGTGTTTTCTCAGATTTTTCTACAGAAGAAGGAAAGCACAATGATTTGGCAAACAGTTATAAAGCAAATACTACAATTAACCTGCAGAAATTTGGAATGGACACTTTGATTTGAAATCCGAAATAGCAAAATTAAATCATTTGCAGGCAGAGACCTATATGACATGCTGTCATAAACAATATTGATGGAGATGGCATCAAAGAAGACGACAAAAGGTACCCTCAATTTCTGCTTTCCTGGAGTTATAGCATAAACACCTAGGAAGATGTTTCAAATCCAGAAAAAAATGCTTTGAAAATGAACTTTTGGATTTTTTTTAATAAGGTAACACATTAGAATTCAAGTTACTTTGCATCCTCACTGTGTGCCTCGCCTGAAAGGAGGTATGCAGGGTAAACCATGTGCCACCTCCCTGTGCAGCTTGCAGTCATGCACAAGTAAAACTCTTGAGCAATCTGGAGTACAGGAATTTCTTTTACAAGACAAAAATTCTTTTGAGCACAAGAAATATACAGAAATGGCCTTTTACTACATATTGGAAGCAGGGATGGAGATTATGAGCAGTGATTCCTAGAGGTGTACCAGCATTGCTAAATTTTTGATGACAGCTTAGTGTGAATGTAGAAATAGGAAAAGAAGTAACACTGCTTGTTACTTGATAAAGCAGGGATAGCAGTTCCGTGGAGCTGTTTTCAGTGTTACTTTACTCATTGGATGTTGGCAACACATGTAACGCATATTGTGCATGAAGTGAGAAGGGGTTTAATGATAATCTTGTCCAACATTTGTAGTACCCGTTTTGTATTTCAAGGGCTGAACTGAAAACATTTCCAGCTTGGCATGTTGATCCTAACAAGTTACAAGTAAGTAGTGTCTAACTGGCCTTTTGAAGGATGGATATTTTTGCATTTATGTCATACAGTCAGTATTTTTGGTTAATAAGGGTGCAGTCAACTTTCTATTGGTAAATAAACATAGAAGAGTGTCTCATTTGTGAAACAAAACCAGTAGTTTTCTTTGTCATTTATCACCAATTAGGAAGTCTGTTAAATTCAGTATAGGCATATCATTAACTTTCATAGATACAGAAGCAGACTTTCATGTGTTATCATTTTTCAAGGGACCATGAGTTCCCAGCAAGAAGAACAGAAAAATAGCGGTTGTAAATGCTGCTTCAGTTGAATCTCTAGAAATAATTTTTACCTTCTTGAGATATACTTTTGTATGCCAACGTTCAAAAAACTTGATATATCAGAATATATGTATTGTGCTTAAAAATGTACATGCTATATTGGAAATAGTCTACCGTACAATTTCTATCTTTTTAAAGTTTCTACTCTTTTCTACCTAAATAACATGGTATTGGAATCTGACTTTCATGTCAGTGTAATTTTAAGTCATAACAAAGAAGAAGTTCAAAGTTCTTTTTCTTTCAGTAAAAGAATCAGCATTTTCTTTTAAAATTCTTCATTTTCTTCCTTTTTTCAGAGAGATATGAGTATAAAAATAGAAATATATTTAATGGTGCAAAGTGCCTAGACGTTTACAGCCTGCAATTTAATGTTTTATTCAGAGCTTTCCTCAATAATTATAGTTGTTTATTGATCTTCATACAATTCTTTTCAATACTGCTTTGAATTTAAAATTAATGACATGATTTTTTTTCTAGAGTTTCAAAATCAGTTTTCCAGTCATAAAACCAAATATCTCTATGCAATTCACAGTGAGCCTTTTTTTGCAAAGTGCTCAGCTATATGAATTATTTAATACTTTTCTTTATTTGTTTCTGTTTGCAAGGTCTGTTTCTTTTCTGTAGACACAGTAATGCACTTTATTTTCTTTTCATACATGTTTAGTCTAACTTAGATACTGTTTTTATGTGCTGCCCTAAGTCGAATGACATAATTGTGAATGTCGTAAAGCAAAGTCTCCCTCTGCAGCTTAATCTGCTCCATGATACTTAATTTCCACTGGATTTTTCACTGGACAAACAAGATAGTGTTCTGGTGCAGACAACAAACCATCGATTTCTCATGTTCACACAGCACTCTTGTCTGTGCATCTCCTAAGTGCTCTTATGTTACACATTCCTTTCCAGCAGAATCCATGAGCCATATTAGTCAACTGAATTCTTCTCTGAATCTCTGTTTTTATCTGTTTCTGATGAGAGATCACAACACAAAAATTTGATCACTGCTGTTAATTGCTTAACGTACATCAGTTTATATCAACTTCATCTCCGAGTACTTTGCCTGATATATTTTATTTCCTTTTTTTTTCTTGCAGACTGAAATAAATCTGTCTCATCTGCAGTTAGCGTATTTCTATATAGCTTTTCTTACAGTACATTTTTCTGCTTGTGTTGCTTTTCTGCAAGTGTTTTCCTGCTGTGTATTCTTTTAAAATATTCTGTTAATTTCTTCAGTCCATCCAATTTGAAGTACTTCTTAATGTACCACTTGGGCTATGTAGTTACTTCTGAGTTCCATTGACAGCCAGGCAGAATATATTTTCTACTAGACCCTGTTTTTAGAGATACTCTTCTCTGTTCTTCAGTTAACCCTCAACAATACCTGAAGTCTACCATGGGAACTTGTTAGTGCACATGTGTTCTTCAGAGAAAAAAATAGCCAAACCACCTCATCAAGACAGGTAAAATATTCCCTTTTACTTAAATATAATAAATATTTTATGCTGCAAGCATACCAGTTAATTAGTCAATTGCACTTAATGTATATTTAATTGTGTATCTTTAGGTTTGGTAAACAGTCATAAACTTTCATTCTTTGTTCAGTAGGAATTCTGAGTTCAGCAGCTCACTCTAGTATGTTGAAATGCAACACAATTTCAGTGGTAATATAGTCTTTAAGTGCCTAAAGTTGTAAATGCAACATCAGTAGCAAAATAGTCACTCACATGCCACCAAGTCAGTCTAAATTTTGACATGCACATACGTTTACAGCTGAGCACAAGGGAGCCCTCCTGTTAACTTTAGGATGTTTTGGATCATCATCTAGATTTTTCCTGCACTGTTACTGATTCTGCAGTACATCTCACCTCATATTTAAATTGGAGCAGTAACACACATTTATTGAAAAGAAAAAAGGAAACTTTAAAAACAAAATTGAAGAATTTGTTACAGAAGTTTTTTCTAGTTGCCAATAAGCAACACTGAAGTCACGTATTACATCTTTTAGAAAATTCAGCTACTTAAAAGCAATGGTTGGAACTGTTGAGAGATGCCAAATAAGGTATACAACTGGTATAAGACACGTTTTGTTCTTGTCAAATAGAAATGTGTATTTCATTGCAATGCAGCTATCTTAGCTCCAGAATGCATTTGCTTTGTTAGTAGAAGCAAATGATCTTCAAAAAGAATTTTTTCGAAAGAGTTTGTGTTTCCATTCACAACTGGTATATCTTTACACCATGCCCATGAGACTTGTGGCTGTTTCTGCCCTGATCTAGCATTGCAAATGTTTGCAGATATACACATTTTTGCAATCACTTTAGCATTCATTTCATTTGGTCGGAATTGTAGACAAGCAGCTCTGCAAAGAAGGCTGCCTCACTTGCCATTTCTCTAGTACCTAGCATATCCTAGGTAACCTAAGACCAATATCCCTAAACAAAGCAATGCAGAGTAATTGTGAGGTATTCTATGTATCTGTCAGAAATTATATTTCAAAACTATTAGTTATTAAAATATAGCTTTCATTTTACTGAATATCTGAATATGTTGAGACAACAATATAAAATGAAATTATGAAATTGTGAATAATAATACTAAAAACATCCATACTAAATATATACTAATAGAAAAAAAAATTAAAAATCCGTTAAAAAATTTTTGTTACTCTTAGTAGTGATGTTCTCATGCTGGGTAATATCCTTTAAGAACACCAAAACTCCATTTATTTGTCAGAGGAAAGACTCCATAAGACCAGTGAAAGAATGTCCAGACTTGGACATAAGACCAGTGAAAGAATGTCCAGGCATGCTTTCTACTTGAGCACCATTAAACTGTTAAAATTATTTAGAACAGTTCTATCTATCTCAGCATTGACATGAAATTATCTTATTTTCATCCTTATGAACTTTTTTTGTTGTTGTTTCTTTAATGTATGAATTATTAACAACCATACAGAGAACTTGTCAGACGGGTGCTTTGGCACAATTTGCCTGAAAGAGCTAAATTATCTGGGCCATAATTTTTGGAGGTAAACTGCAATGTCAGAAGGACTGTCAAGGATAAAGAGAAATTGGCACAATATCATACAAGAGATCTTACATCAAGTAAATATGGAATTATTATTATTGATTTTACAGGTGTTTGAGGTTTTTTCCTTGTCCTCCCCTTTCCTCCTCTCTCCCTGTTTTCAAATGCAGTAATAATAAAATTTCTCATTATTGACATGTTGAGGATGGTAAAGCTGAGGTGACTCAAGAAATTTATCTTACCTTCAGATTATGATTTCAGTGAGTTGAATGTGATTTTTTTTACTGTAATGTTTATGGAATTTATTTATCTATAGTTTACTATATACTTCTAAGTATACTGTTCTATGTCAAGTCAATAGAGAAAATTAGTACAGAAAAACAACCCATCATTCTGTCTCATGCAGTGAACTGTTTCCTGGATTTTGGAGTTTCAGTTAAATAGTTGGATATTAATCTTGTTTTGTCATACCCATTTCCTGGTTCATAACTGTAAGTTAGAAAGTAATGTTAGATGTCTTCCCTGACAGGAAAACACATTAGTTAATCTAATGAGACTTCTACATACAAATAGTTTGTCGGTATAAACCAGTTATAAAATATCAGGCTAAAGCAAGCTATATAATATTTATGCAGTGTGGAAAGTTATCTAATCAATAATCTATTTTTTCCCTAACATGATCAGGGAACATATCAACACATAACTCCTTCCTGTATTAGAAACTCAGTTATAGAATGCATTTCAAAGTACCTTTAACAATTGAGCAGCAGTGAACATATGGTAAAAAGTGGAAAGAATCATAATATAGTTTGGTAGATAATTTGAAAATGTAAATACTACAACTCTCAAATAAAACCAGAAAATATCTCTTAATGCATCAGCAAGAGAATTTCAGAGGATGTAAAATACAATTTGCTCCATTTTCTCTAGTGAACCATAAAAATACACTTGAAATATGCAAGATATTTTATTAAAATACAATATATCCCCCTTAAATTAGATTTTGGTATAGAAAAAATGTCATTGTGAGCTCTACATGTGAAGCTTTAACTCATTCATAACAGCAAAACTATAAAGCATTCTAATAGCGTTCTTTATCTCAGCAGTACAGCTTTCAAAAAGGATGTAACATACAATACTGCCTAATTTTGTAATTAATACAAGGTCTTTGTGTTATCTTTTACACAAGTTCTTCCAGAAGATTAAATCTTTATATAAAATAAGGTGATATGCAAAGACATTAAATGGGCTGTGTTGACGTGTAAGTGTAAATTTCTGCTCTTATTCTAGATTCTTTCTGATAAAGTCGCAAGTTCTAAGACAGGTGTGTGAGGGCTATTTACTCTCATGTGTTATATTTGTACTATGATGATATTGAATATGTGTGGGATGTTTTGTTACTGTATGTTTTACAGGAGAGGGACAGAACAGTAACTATAAAACATAAAATAGAGTCTGGTTATCTTTCCACTCAAGAGATAAACTTTCCCTACCCATATGTAACATTACTTTCCAAAGCAGATTTTATTTCGCTCACAGCTTGCTAAGGAAACATTTTGAATGTTTGGGGATAATCTTAGTATTTGCATCTCATTGAGACAATAAAATATTTTTTATTGTCTCATTTCTTGGCTTTTTCTCTTAGATTCTGTTATTAGTGAAAACATTATGTAGCTGCAGTGTCCCTTTACTTCTGTGAAATACATTGAACACCAAAAAGCGTGAAAACAACTTGTGGCCTTAAGGATGTGTGCAGATAGATGTCTATATAAAGGTCTTACTGCAAACTGATTTTTTTTCACTAAAAAAATCTTTTAGAGAATTAGCTGCTTTTCACTAGAGATCATAAATTGAAATTATCACTTTGAAAAGCAATTGCAAGAGTTACACGTGTGTAGCTTTTTATGTATACTATTTGCCACTGTTCAGAATGTGGTAACAAGATATCATTATTCAGACTGTAATCTTTTATCTTTGTAAAAGCATGGATAAAATTTGATATGATACTTCCTTTGGGCTTCCCCATACTCTTTGACCTTCAGGCATCTGTCCTTTCTGCTTGTGGCGTTGCACACAGGCAAATGGAACTGATGTATTGATGACAAAAGCAGTCGACCTGTGTTTTAGGTTGTTTTACCAGAGGTAAGGAACTTAATCTAAAAGAAGCTATTCCAATTGTTAATGATTAAGTGCTAAACATTACTAATGGCAAAGCAGCATTAACAGAAATGTTAAATACACATATCATAAGTGGTTTGCTGAGATGCTTTATTTTCAGCCACAAACTGCAATAGGATCAGGTCAGGTGTGCATTTTCCCTCTTCACCTTAGTGGGAAACTTTGAAGACAAATGTTTACGTACAAGGGACTGTAATATAGAAACATGAATGGAATAATAGACTATGACTTATATGAGGACAGGAATTTGAATTAGGTGCTTTGGTGGAAGAGCTTAGATGACTCTTGTGACCCTTCCACTGCTGCTTTGACAAATCTGATATCATAGTCAACCTCATCCTTACCCTGTGCTGCACATCTCTTAAACTCTCAATTTTGCATTTATCCTAAGGATATAGAAAGGAAAAATGAGAAAATCCATCTGTCTTGCATGTAATAAACCTTTTTTGATACATTTTGCATAATGCAAGCGGTCAAAGATATCAAGCAGAGAGTACACATTCATTTAGCTGAAATACCTATAGATCTGAAATTAATAGTGAAAAAGGTAATTGTCAAAAAGTAAAAACTAGCAACTTTTTACTTGACATTTAATTAATTCTGTTAGGAATTACAAGAGTTTGCTGTTCCTTTTAAACTTCTGCTATTAATACTGTTAAGAGTTAATTCATTATCTGTTTTTTTTTCAAATTAAACAGTGTGTAATAAAAAGAAAGATTATAATAAAAACAATTAAAATAAAAATATAGTGATACATTAAATTATTACTGATACAATTTTATAATTTATCATTATATTCTCTATTGTTATAATTATGAAATAATAAGTAAAATGTAATAAAAAAGGTAAGGATTTCATAAAGTCTTTATTAAATAATTTTATGTACCTGATAACAATTGCTTACTCTACAGCAAAGGAGCAGTTATTTGCAAGGCTTATAGTACTAGACTACACAAATTTGAGATGACTGATGCTGGCAAGAGAATGTTCAAATCATCTTTTCAGTTTAGCAAAATTGGAGCAGATGTCAGACACTGAATTCTCAAGGTCCATATCTTCATGAATGCTGTAATAAAGAGGACACAATGTTTGTAGTTATGTGGAGAGACAGTCACAACTAGAATAATGATACTTATTTTTTATTGGATGGTAGGAAATGGCCTTTGTGCAAACTGTTCGGAGCTCTCTGGCCTCCCCACGTTTTTTTCTTCCCAAGTAAGTGGCCCAGGGAGGTATAATATAGAAAAGCATTTTTATTCCAATTAAGAAAGAAACCCCAAACAACAAAACCCAAACTCAACATAAAAATGATGTGTTGATTGAAACACAACCAATGTAGAAGGGCTAATCAGTCATATGTGGCATTTGCGGGGAGTTTGTGAAGGGAAGAAATTACTGCACATATTATACAAATCCTATGGTATATAATCCAATTTCCTTTTTTTACCGTGCATCAGTACAAGTCTAGCATTTTGTTTCATTCACAGCCATATTTTGTAATTCATTCAATGTATGTTGTTACGTAGGTAACTGTAAACAGGGTTAAAGTTAGGATAGGATTTCCATTTCTGTAGTAAATAAGAACTATTTAAGGGTTTTATGACAGGACATAGTATGTTCCAAGAACAACAGTTTGTTTAGGAGGAATCAAGTCACTGCTTGATTACAATTTTAATCACAGTTGAGGAGTATTAGAACAAGGTGATAAAATTAATCCTGTCACCCTTTTACTTTTACCTTTCTGTGTTTGGGCTGTGTCATCCTCCATGTCCGAGTATAAATTTGACTGACTGTAAGGCACCTAAATTACATGATTTGTGGCCTGCACAAAAGAAATGATGATCACTGTAGAGACTGATCAGGCCTAAAAACCTCTCCAGGTCTGTCCTAAGTGGTTCAGTAATTAGCTGGCACTTACATATACAGACTCTGTAGTTACAAAGGATTATAATTTTAATGGTGATCTTTTCATATATAGAATGGTGATCTTTGCAATATATATGCAAATGTGTCATGTTTTGGTTTGGGCTTTTGTGCTTTTGTTCTTTTTTCTTTCCTTGAATAACACAGCTACTAATGAAGCATATTGTTGGGAGCCAGTGTAGACTTCTTTGACCATTTAATGATAATTCTTAATAGTACTTGTACATTTTCTGCATAAATTTGGAAATAGAAAACCTATTAAACTACAATTTCAGTAAAGAGTTATTTCTTAGAAAATACTGCTTTCACTACATTTTCCCTACAAAGCAGAAAAAGAATCAATTACAAATCCTAAGAGACTTGTAGTTGGATTACGATAACATATAGAATAAATCTGTAACGGTACTTTGGGCTAAGTTTATCGAATCATAGCCTAACTTGACATGGAAATAAAGAGGTCCTATTTATTTAATTGACAGATAACACAAAACTAATTATGATCACCTTTGTCAGAATAATTACTAAAAATTAAGAGAACTCAACTGGAAGGCAAACTAGTGACAAACAGATAAAGCACCTGGTTAGTGCTAGTTAAAATAGCAGCATAACAGTTGCGGCTGTTACAGATACATGTTTTCCTCATATATGAGAAGAATGAACATTATGCTGCTTTTGGGGGTGTTAATACACTGTGCAGAAACAGTTCAGGCAGTCTATTTGCCTTGTAAGTTCTGAAGATAGTAATAAAAAAATTACTATCAGTTTTTGTTAAAAAAGTATGCTTTTTCAGGGATACTTGAGTAGACAATGTGCATTACTATAGCTGCAGTTGAGTGTAATCAAAGTTTGCTAATGGCAGGTGATATTAGGAGTCCAGGCATCACTCAAGGTATGGCTTTTGTTTGAAACACACACATTAAGAGGCAACACATTAATAGTCATGATAACAAAAACTTGCATGACAATTGAATCTAGACACTTTTTCTGTTACCATTTCTTAAATTACCTGTGCCAGCCATTTTAAATCTCAGTTGTAAATACTAGCAGCTAGTTTTTCTGCTTTCTGTGAAAATGTCAGGGTGAGATTACTCTTCTCCATAAAACATAACTTATGATAAACACAGTCTTCTGAGTACATGCTCTCTCTTCTTCCTGGTCTGGTAAGCTTGTCTAAAAGCTGATCTGCATTGTAGCTAATCAAGATGCTTCACTTCACCACTCTTTTGTCAGTGTACAAAAGCTCATGTCAGGAAAGCTTTCAGAGGTAATCAATCCAGAAAAATACATCAGCAAAAGGAAAACATGGTGAATAAATATTTCATTGCACTGTATAAGCCTGTTGTTTTTAAATAGCAAAACAACCAGCTTAGTCTGTTTTCTTTACGTATTTTAATTATTCATTTATTTTGTACACAGACAGAATGAATATGTTTGTATGAAAGTATCATCCCAACATTTGGGATGATTTGTACAGTATTTAGAAACAAACAAGTTCCTTGACTATATGATATTTTGGTAACTGCTTCCCAGAATGCAGTGATATGTCACCTCAACATATTACTGTACTCTCCCTAGGGCATCCTTCTCCATTAAGGATTTATTATGGCTACAGCAATTTATCCCACTTTGTCGTATTTAGATGTGGCAATGGGCTTGGCAACAGTGGGACTCCTCAGGGTTATGCGGTCCTGTTATCCTAGATACGGTAGATGTTTGAAATGGCTTTTCCCCTGATTTATGCTACTATGAATATCACTCTCAAATTGGGATTCATCTTTACAGAGTAGGGATATATTGACAAATGGTGTGAAAGTAAAAATCGGATCAAAGTGATTGTTAATGCCTATTGAATAGTGATTGGTGCTTATCAGCTACCTGTTCACAAGAGGGGAACCAGATCTTCTAACTGTACAAAGAAAGTTCTGATTTCAGACTGGCCTTTTTTTTTTTTTCTCTAAAGGAAAACATGAGGTAAATGCACATATATTCTCCTTTTCCACTTTTTTATCGGAGGTTCCTATGAGTATTTCCACATTTTTGCAATGTTCTATGAGCAAGCCATTAGGCATAAACAAACTTGCAGTAAACTGCAGACTTTCTTCTCATTAATCTGGAGTAATAAAACTTTTTATTATAAACTTTTAATGAAATAATAAGACCTTATTCATTGTCTTCATCTGCTTTCATTTTACTACATCTGTTGTGATGTACATCCAATGGTTCTGAGAAAGCATTTTCTTCCTTTTATAGCAGAAGTTTTGGGTGCCACATATGACTTGAATCCCTAGAGAAAGTCAGTAGATTGTACTTGGGCAGTAGGTATCAGAGAGCAGATAGTTTCAGCACAGTTTAAATTTTAACAAGAATGATTTCTGTCCAGATAAAAAAGTCTAAGCACACAGTATTCATTTATATTACCAAATTCACAGTATTTTAGTACAGTTCAGTTTTATCATGCCTGATGGGATTTGACTTTTGAAATACCAAGGGATCAACTTGATGGATTAATTTCTTAAATTTCACACATATCAAAACAATCCAGCAATTTGACTTCCACAAACATGATATTTTTTCCAAGCTATGTTGATAAAATATACATGCAACTTAAGTATGTATTCCATCAAAATACCAAATTTATTCACATTTGAAACATGCTATATTCTCTTTCCCATTTTACCATTCAGTTTGAATGAACTTCCTTCCAATGTCTCTGTCTCCAGAGTCAGAAACTATTTCTGAAATTCTTCAAACCGTCTTCTACTACATTCTACTACATTCCCTTGCCTCATGAACAATATATGATAACATAAATTCAATTTTTAGCTGCTATCTCTACAGCCTGCTTCTGTTGTGATACTTAGAGACATCATATTTTTCTGTTCAAACTGTATTTTGAGTTAATGACTATTCAGTGATAGTTCTACTCCCACAAACTGTCCCATTGCATTGTGAAAGAATTTGTAACAATGTTATGTTAGCAGTGTGCCTAAAAATGACTGAAACATATCCAGCAGTGGAAACATTTGTTTTTCCATCCTTTTTATATCTTTCTAAAAATTTACAATTATATATGCATGTGTTTTGAAAACCCTGGGAATAAAATGCACGCTTTACTTCCATTACCCCTAGCAGGAAACTATTTCTTCTTTCCCTATTGACAATCACAGCATACTATGTTGTTGATGGTAGACACCATGGGGAGTTTGGTGAGCTTGTTATCTTGTAAATAGTACTGGATGCTTATGAGTATTCGGTGAGTGTTTTAGGGCCTGTATCTGTACTCCACTGCTGTGACTCATGAAACTGTTATCAAGAATACTTAGCAATTAAGTTTGTTAAGGGAGAAATCACATTGTGATCTGAGGAGCACTTGAAGGTCAAGGATTTTATCTGCAAAGATGTTGGAAAACCAGCTCAGCTGGTCCTTTGCATATGGGGATTCTTTTATGACTTCTGCAAGGACAGTAGTGAGACTTTTCATATGTAACTGAAAGCCAGAGACTTTTAGTGAACAAAGCAGCTTAAAGATTTCATGTCCCCTGTTTCTTTACCCATGACTATCTGTTAGTTCCCAAACAATTTTATTCTGTGCCTGAGGACTTCAGGCTGTGCTATTATTATTGTGTTATTTCAGGGCTAAAAGGGCACTCTGTTTTGCACCATTCTTGGAAAACACTAAGGATATTAACATACACAGAGTATTGGGCAAATGGAGTTAGCCATCCTGAGCTTATCATGTCAATAGCTGTAGTTTCTGTCTTCTACTATTCTCACCCTCTTCTCTTTTACTTCAAGGTATAGACCAGCCCATTGCCTACATAAGTCTTTAACTGAAGCAGCTAAGATACCTTGCACAAGCTATCACACTTGTTCTGAAGATAAATTTATACATTATTCCCACTAAATTACTCCCCCTTCTGGACCTTAAATTTTATTGCTTAACAGACTTTAGGTTAGATTGTAAGTCTTATCTATTCCGTCACTTAGATTGATCTAAAACTGTTTAACCAGAAAGGGTTAAGGAAGTTGAAAGACTTATTGTCAGTGGATTTTCCAAATTATGTGAGATGATCATGGGCTTCAGTGATTTGCACTAATTAGAATCTTTATGTGAGTAAACAATAAAATGAAAATGATTCTGAATTCCTAATTATTTATACAGAGAAGAAACTGTATTCTGTTTTCTTTTAGAATACATTTAGCCTTAGCCTGACAAATGACTCTGCTTGCGATTTTCTTATGAAACTGTCTGATCCACTTCAAATCTCTTCAGAGGACATTAATACATTTATCCTCTAGCAATACTGAAGGTGAAAAAAAAAAGGGTTGAAGAAACCTAAACCAGGGATTGATATCCATAATTAAATGATGGAATTTATTCTGGTAAGCAAAGGGCGTATATCTGTTTAAAATTCTCTATTTAGTTACCATGGGAAGTGGAGGGGAATGAAATCTTCAGAAGACCTATGGATGACTAACTGTGCCCTAAGTCACAGCAACTCAGATTCTGTCAGTTACCGAAACTGAACTGTCCCCTGAAGTGTGGAGGTGTTGACTTAACTTTTTGATTCAATTGCTGAGGTGTGATGATCAATTTGAGTCTTAGATAAGATACTGTCTGAAAAACGACTTTACACTATTTATCACTTGTGTACAGGCTGCATTTGAGACCACGTTTCTAATTCAAAGTCAAGAGGTTATTATTGCCTGGTGTATTTAAGTGTTTTTAAAACTTAGTAGACACTTCTCTGCATCTTCAAATATTTAAATAACTTTGCAACTGTTAACTAAGGAAGCATGTGAGGCTCTAGGCGAAGCCAAGGGCAGAGCTGGGAATGGATCCAAGATCATTCAAGGCTCAGTCCATGCCATCAGCGCAAGGCATCATTCCTTCCCAAATTTCTCAACTGTGCCACAATTTGTGCTCAATTAATTAATTTTTTAGAACAGGCATAATCTGCCTTATAGTAAATTTAAGATTTATCATCTTATTATTTATTTATAGCATTGAGAGCCTAATTAAAAAAACCTCTATATTGCTCTGCATATGCCCTTAAACTTATTTGAAACGACATGATTTTTATGTCTTGCCATAATTACTCCCATTTTCTCCAGTGAGAGAGCAATTTCATATTCAGTAAGTCTACAGTATTATTCAAACAGCTATGCTCTCCATTGACAGCATTTGTAAATAAAAAAGTACAAGACAGAGAATTTCTTCAGACAAGCAGTCTGAAGGAGGAAACTTCCACAGATGACATCCGAGCTTTAAAAAAAGATCTGATTACACTCTGCTTTTACAAGTGGTTCAAAGTGTTTCACCACCCATTTTCATGCTTTCAGGGTTAATTAGAATGCCTCTGATAGTCTTTTCAGTGTTTAAATCTCCTCAAAAAAAGAAAAAAAAAAAAGCTATGTTTATGAAATTATTGAATGATGATGTAAAGTTCTTCACAACAGGATATTGAAAGATTGGAGGAAAATTCTTATTTAAAAATGGACAAACATTGCAAATCCATCAAATAAGGTAAATTTGAGTAGATTTGTAATGAAATCCACAGCTTAATAAAGATGAAACATCCAACCAGTTATGTATCATGGCTTTATTTAATGTAACGTGCATTTGTATAATAAATATTTAACATATTTTATTAAGACTATATGTTATATATTATATGAAATCATACCTTTGGATGTCTAAGGGAACAGTAAAGTGATACATATGTACATTTTTGGAACACTTATGTTTTCTTTAATAGACTGAGTTTTGGAGGATTTCCTTTAGCATTAAAAGAAATGGTGTTTTGACTGTAAATCTCAAATGATATTGGATCAAGACTGCACTGGTCAAAACCAGGCAACAATTCCCAGTGTCAAGTGCCTGGATCCTGTGACCTGACCTAGGTGAACCTGCTTCTGCAGGGGGGTTGGACTAGATGATCTCTGAAGGTCCCTTCCAACCCCTACCATCCTATGATTCTATGATACTTCTGTGACACAGAAGGTTATTGCTTGACGATTGCAGAGTTTGAGGCTACTAGGACAACTAGAACATCCTGAAATTTTTCTTTCTTTTTTTAAACCTGGACAAAGCCTGCTCAGTTTGCTAACAGTTCCCTTTTTTTCCCAGATAATTGCCTGATTAAGAGGGAAGTTTTATCAAATACGATTTTGTGTTTAGGCAGAATCAGGAAGTACTTGTGGAGAATGTGAAAATTTGATCCTTTTTTCATCCACAATCCTCCCTTAAATTTCCTTTATAGTATGACTGAACAATAATATTAATTTGAAAGTGTATGTGGGGTTCCAACAAGAAAGTTGGATATTTTTAGATCCAAATTTACATGTTTAGGGATTGATTTTGATGTAGATATTTTCAAATTTCAGTACACACTAAGGAATTGCAGAAGTATAGACAAGGTATGCCTGAATTAATTAACTGATCAATCAGTTCCATTAAAGAATCCAGAAAGTCATCTAGAGATCAACACTGTAAATGCAGCAGTCATGATGATTTGAGTATAAAGTCTGTGAGCAGAGCTACAGAAAGAGGCAAACATACCCATAAAGAAGCAAAATATCCAGAAACTGTGGGTTTTTTTATTGACTGTTCCATATGCCATAGCAATGAGCAATAAATTATTTTTTTACCAGGAATATTAAGTATGATGTAAAACAGAAAGTCATCCTGAATGGTTTGATAGATGTGAAACAAATGTTTAGTGAGACAAACGATAGCAGTAAAGGGTTGTATATTACATTGCTGTTTCAATAGCCTATCACTGATGGGATATAGTAAGGCTATAGCATGCATTTGCTAGTGGATGGTTTATCTTTCTCAGGCATGAGAATACAGCTGAATGACTCCTGACTGTACTTGTCAGCACTGAACTGTAAACCTCTTCTATGTGTTGGTAACAAAACTCTGTCCTTGACCTTTCTGTACATTTTTTATTTAATCTTTTTGCAGGAGTAAGGGGTGGGAGGGAGTAACAGGAAAGAACAGAAATGAAGGGGATGGATAATAGAAAAGGAGATGGTATATTTCACAGCTTCACCACGTTCTTTCCTTTCTGCCACTAAATTGAATTGTGACATGGGCAAATCAGCTAATGTTTTGGGCTCCAGTATGCTGGAGCCTATATCTTGCCAATCATTTCTGTCTAGGTGCAAGAAGTACAGAAGTGATGTTAATATGTTTAAATTCTTATTTGTAAGTGGTTTAAACTAGAGTCTCTCTAATTGCAGACCATGCAGATTGAACTGAAACTCTTGAATTCTGACCCAGGAAGTTCCTGAATTACAGTGCTATCTTCAAGCAAGAGTTGGGCTCAATGAATCTATGTTCAAAATCAGAGGTATGCCCAAATGAATAGCTGAATAACAGCTTCAGTGAGGATAGTAGGCTAGACTCACTTTCATTCAGTATTAGACATCTTACACAGTAGTACTAAATTACAAAAAATGTCCATAATCTCCAAATACTGTCCAAAGTAGTATATGAGCTAATTTGGTAGTGCTTAAGAACTTTAGAATTTAGTGAGTCACATTTTTAATAGGTTTTTTTTTTTTTGATTAAAACATTTGATTCCACCTTGCATGAAAAAAACCACCAAAACCAAAAGCCCAATACTATGTGAACACATGTTACGATTCATATTTCAACCATGTTAGCAAGGAGAAAAAGATGGTAAAAAAAATTTGACACAATGAGATATGTTAGATAAAACTTTTAAAGCTTTGACAGTGAGGAAGAATTGAAAATGCTACACTTGATGCTTAATGATATAATATTGGCTCAAAAGTTGGAATTATTTTACAATGTACTTGTGATATTGTTGCTACAAAAAGATGGATATTCTTCACAGGATCTGCATTACTATGGTAGCTTTCTCTGTTTTGCATGTAGGACTGGTTTGAATTTTGAGAGATCTGAATTTGGCTTAGGATGAATAAGCTGATGTAGTCTGCAAAAACCCTGCTTGTGACTTCTCCAGCAGGTCACAAGAAAAGGGAATATCTGATCAATCATCCTGTCTCAAACCAGCCACAGGAAATCATTGCTTCTGGTATGTCTGGGCTTGACAGATGTCTATCTGATCACTACATATTACAATTCAACTGTCTTTAATATTTTTAAGATGCAGACATAAAAAGCAACACAAAATGTTCGACAAAGAGACACTGTTTTGTAAGATACAGAATAACCAATAATGTGACACGAGTCAAGAGACTTCAATATACTTCATTTTTTTCTTGAAGGTTTGACTTTTCCACATGTTAATACTTCAGCCTGATATTCACAAATCAATAGAATGAAGCACAGCTTGATGTTGGTTGAAACAAACTTGTAAAGCAAAGCACAGTAGCAAAGATCTATATCTGACTAAAAGATATTGTCTTCATTTTTTAAGGAACTATCTTTGTAGTCTATCTACATATAGACAAATGATGCAACGGATGAACTGCTGGATTTAGATACCTCCTTCCACTCTCTAATAAGCTGTGTGGCTGCTGTTCAGATCATTTATGAAGCCAAACATAATTTTCCAAGTCTGGGTAGAAGACTGATCTTGACATGCAGGATAGTTCTGACTTTTGTAGTAACAGTGTAGTAACCATGGTGTCAGTGACTGTACTATGCAACACAGTTCATGACCTTAAAGTCTCTCAGTTTCCTGTTTTGCCACTTAGCATTGCAAGATCCGTTTACAACATTAGGTACTAATCTCCATTTTGCACTCTAGAAAATTCAATACACAGAAAGCCTAAGAAAATGTTTTAGCATTGTCCCTTGACAGAGGGAAAAAATTAATGACTTTTTTCCTAGGTTAAACACTTTACAGTTTAAACTCAAACCGCACACACCTCTTAACGACTGTGAAGGAAATGCTATATCTCAAAGCTTAAATTTCTGTAATTTGAAAGATAATGCTACAAATCATTGGACCTACACTCTTCACCAGCTTTGTTGCCCATCTCTGGACAAGCTACAGCAGCTCATTGTCTTTCTTGTAGTGAATGATCTCTCCATTCTCAGTCTGCTCTCTCAGATACACAAGAACAAGAAGAATCCTTCTCTCCTGTCTTCTTGTTCTTAAAAAGTGAAGGCACCGAATTGGCTCAGCTCCAGAAGTGGGTCTGGCTCAGAGCTGCGGAGAGTTTTCAGAAACTTCTTCCAGGAGCCATCTTTGCAGCCCCTTCCTCATTACAACAAACAGCTCCAGACAAAACCATGACAGTATAGTAGAGGAAAAAGAGTCCCTTAAATTTAGAGATTGAGATTGTAATTTAATGAAAAAAAATACATTTGAAAGGTAAGTGCTCTGGCTCTATTAGGAAATAATTGTTGAGGACATCTCGTGGCAGTTGGTGGCTGAGTAAGTGCATATGCCTGTAAAAAGAGTTTATGTAGGTGGTGCTTTGTCATAAAAATAGTAAGAGCCCATAGTGCTCTTTGACTGGTAAATTAAATTTGTAAACAGAACATAAGCTATCAATAGACAAATTACCACTGTTTTCTATTTGATCTTATTTTTTTCTAAAATTAGACTGTCTTATCAGCATTTTGTTCTTAAAATAATTTCCATAAAATTTTAATTCCTTCTTTCCAGTTCAGCAATAATTCCTGTTTGAGTGAGAAATCACAAGAATGTTTTTTATGTTCCTCAAGTTTTTTTTGTAAACATTTTATCTTGTTATCAAGACGTCTATTTTCTGTGCTATTTTTTCTCAGTGCAAATACACAAATGCCTACGTTCATGGTAACTGACATTTAAAGGGTGACTCTAGTTTTGAGAGCCATTCAGAATGACCCTCTGATATGACCATGACTAATTCTGACTGGGAAGGTACTGTTTTTCTAATAGGTTTTTGAGTTGGGCATTTAAGATCATAAGATATTGAAGCACATGAATTTCTCCTTAATACCACATGCAGACATGTGGTATTTCAATCCTATATATGCAGTAGTGACAGCCATAGATGGGTCTACAGACACCTAAAATATTTATCTTCATTTTCATGTCTGTCTGCATTTTGAATGGAGACAAATTAAGGCAGAAGATCTCAAAAGGACAGGATAAAGTTATCCTGTGATCAGTTTTACCCATATTTTAACTAAAAAAAATAAATGCTGAAGGGTGAGAATCTTTGTGTAAATATAGAAATACAGGAAAAGAATGCTCTTGGGAGTCTTGAGGGTTTTCACAAACAATACAAACCAGAAAAACAAAATTGAGTTCATATTGTAAATGTTGTCTTTTGAGAATTGGATCATGGCAGGAATGTTTGCTGGGAGGCTCTGAATCCCAGACTTACTCATCAGCTTATGAAAAATCACATTATTTAAAAAGCCCAACTGGTTTTTAAAGATATGTAAGGCCAGAAAATCAATTTGTGATTCGTGATAAGTAATGGTAAGTACCATCAGCCTGGCACTTTGATGGAACTTAATGGTTTTTTATACCAATGCTAACAGTAGGGACAATAATCTCAAGTTCACACTTTTGATTCAGAAGTAGGTTTCCTCAAGTTACATATCTATAAAACTCAGAAAGAGCACTCAGTTTCTTCCCAGTTGATTGACTGTGGGAAATTAATCCAAATAAACAGATTAGTGTTACACTCCCACTGCAGTGAATGTAGTTAACGAATATGACAATAAACTGAAGCACATCTAATCATATTGAAATGAAGTTTTCACCAATTTTTAAATGCAAAGGCATCAAATATTAATGTAATGTAAAATGCAGGGAAAGTTTCTCTTGGAGCATGGTCAAAGATGAAGGTTTTCTGGTTTATTACTCATTCTTACAAGAAGAGTGGTAAAAGTCAATCATCCTTTTGTTTTATTGATAGCCAGAATTCCATTGGACCTGATAGGGTTAGAGGGAAGATGAAACATGCCAGCTTTTTATCTCTGTGTTTGTAATTTTGCAAGTAAAAGCATAAAATTGGATTCTGAAAACCTCATTGGATATCTTCTCTAAGACTACTGTCAGGGTTCCAGTATGCTTTTTTACAGTTCCAGCTGCTAACCTACTCTATGTGATAGTTACAGTTACAAATTATTGTTTATATGTTTTTCTATTCTAGGTCAACTGCACGGGTATATATACACATTTCTGCTCAGCATTTGATACGATCCTCTCCTGACAAATCCAACATTTCATTGGGACAAACGGGAATTCAAATCCTGATATAAACAGGCTGTTCTGGCAAAAATATTTTTTGCAGCTCTGGTACATTTCCTCTGATGGCAGCACTGAACCAACCATGACTGATGCACTGCAAACAGAAATAGAGGTTCAATGTAGCCAAACAGCAGGGATTTATTGTTGTTCCGATACAACTGAGCACTTGTTTTAAATTATAGTATAATTTAGGATCAGTCAGAGTCTTCTCCATGGCATCAAAGTTTAATCCTAATTGCTTGTATTTAATTTTTTCCTTAGATGATTAAAACACAACCTAATACAGAATTATACTTTTGAAATTATTACTAGTGTAATAACTTATATAGTTGTATTAATATTGTCTTATGATAACTCTATATCCCCTTCCACCCAAGATATTGAGATATTGAGTCTCACAAAACATCTTAGTAATAAGTTTGCGTATAAATGCTGGTTTTACACATAGGAAAATGAAGTCACAGAGCTCATCTTAAGCATAGAACTTGTCCTTAGTTTTTTAGCATTTATTTGGGTTTTGGTTTTTGTTTTTTCCATATTTTACAATCTTTTTTGTAATAAGGTATTTTAGTAGGTAGGACACACTGCCACATTAACTGAATCACTCTGAAACCCAGTATAGTTAATGGAGGTAAATAGGAGTATAAGGATCCAATAGCACAGAAACAGCTGAAGACAAGGAACTTCCATGGATACAGAATATCAGATAGTAATGTTGATTCAAATTTGAGTTGGTATTTATTTTCATAATTTGGTGCTCACATTGACACAGATAGTGAATGATACAACCATGCAAGAAGAAATACTACTGCCAGAGAAAGCAACTCTGTCCGTACAGCCCTGCTTCAGTGCTGGTGAGGCCACAAACTTGGTTACTGTGCTCAGTTCTGGGCCACTCACAATGAGAAGGACATTGAGGTGCTTGAGTATGTCCAGAGCTAGGCAATGAAGCTGGTGAAGGGTTTGAAGAACAAGTATTATGAGGAGCAGCTGAGGGAGCTGGGGATCTTTAGCCTGAGAAGAGGAGGCTGAGGGGAGACATGATCACTCTCTACAACTACCTGAAAGGGGGTTGTAGCAAAGTGGGAGTCAATCTCTTCTCCCCAGTAGTGAATGATAGGACTTGAGGAAATAGGCTTAAGTTGCACCAGGGGAGGTTTAGATTGAACACAAGGGAGATTTTTTTTCACAAAGAGGGTTGTTAAGCATTGGAACAGGCTGTCCAGGGAGGTGGAGTTGCCATCCCTGAAGATACTTAAGACACATAAATGAGGGTTGACAGTGGTAGGTATCTTTAAGGTCTTTTCCAACCAAAATGATTCTGGTTCTGCAATGCTGAGACTGTCCAATAGGCCAAGAGAAAGAACATGCTGAAAAGCCTTTTCTGTCCCCTTTAAATGTCTTACCCTTTTTATTATTACTTAGAATTAGATTTACGTTTACTTAGATTTAGATTACATACTTGATGCAGAAAAGTGATTGAATCATTATTTGTTTAAGAATTGAAAACTATTTTTGAGGCCAGTGGCATTCTGGGATGCATCAAAAAGTGTGTCCAGCAGGTCGAGGAAAGGTCTCCTCACCCTCTACTCTGCCCTGGTGAGGGCTCATCTGGCGTCCTGTGTCCAGTTGTCCTGTTCCCAGCTCAAGAGGGACAGGGAACTTCTGGAGAGATAGGTCATTAATCATAACCATGTAGAGTTACATTAATACAAAGCTGTACATTAAATTCTGATACAAAACAATATTGTTTTCTCTGTACCCAGGGGAGGGTGTTAGTGATAGCACTCACACAAAAATGAAATTCAAATGGGGCGTCTTATTCAAGATGGAAAATATATGCTGATTGCAGCAAGAAGTACTTGCTGCTTTTCTTTTTTGAGAGAAATATAGTTATGAAGCACAGCCTAAGTCTGAGCCTAAAAACATTCCCCTGATGACTTTACATTTTCTTTAGATGTCCTACAGCTATCAACAGCCATTACTTCAAGGTTAAGATACATGCAACACTAGATATAAAATTAATATGGATGATTTGAACAGAAAGGTTATTTTAAATTACCACTATTCACAAATATGTTCAATCTTTAAAATCTCAAGTGTGCACTTTTGCAAAAGAACTGTGAAATGCCCTTAGTAATTTCAAAGCATTTCCTGCTGATAGCCAAAATATCACAAGTGAATATTAAATAACTTCTGAATCATTGGGTTCATTCTTCATCTTTTTTTCTTTTTATTTTTCAAATTTTTGAGGTACAAACTACAAGATTTTCAGTTTATAGAAAGTACTTTAATATACTTTATTGAGCGCTGACAGTAATTACAGTATTTCTGTAACTGCCAAACTGTAAAGCTAGGGTGATAATAATTTAAAAAATAAATCAATGGGAAATTAAGGGAGTTTGTATCTCACTAGTTTTTCTAAGTGAACTTTTAATATACTATATTTCAAATGAGTAGTCTAGAATTGCTTTTACTATTAAACAGATCCTTAGATAGCATGATAATCTGAATGACATAATTATCCAGAATGATAGAGTAAATTTGAAAGATGAGGCTAGCTGACATAGTACTGTTTGTTTACAAATGTAAAATAAGATAAATTCTCAAATTATACTTTGCAGGCTAAAAAAATATATCCTGCAGAAAATATTTCTCCTATTAAACCGAGATGGAATAAGTATACTGGGCATTTAAAAGGAAATTCTTCTTTACCCAGTTGTGACTATTTATAGTATTCTAATTTTTTTATAACATTTCTACATAATAGTCACTGAAAAAAGATTCAAGTAAAATAAAAAAAAAGTGAAATGTATATTTATATATACATACATATATGTGTGTGTATATATATATTTAATATATCTTGAGACTTTCAGGTCACTTTGAATTGTGCCAAAATACCAAAGAACATGAGAAGCTGTGTCAACTTATTCTAATCAAGCAGCCAGGAAAAAAAAAAATCCAATATATCTATGTGAAACTCTTTAAGGGTCAAGTAAAATATAACCAAATCCTATATGTGACTACACAGTCAGGAAAAACATATTTGGCTGTTACTATGTGTTCAGATTCGTCCACAGACTTCATCACTTAGCCTCTTCACATAAACACCTTGTAAATGTAGCTTTCAGGGCCAAGCACTGAAAAACATGACACAGCCAGAAGAACAAAACTTTCTGAGTGATGCTACCATTTTAAAATTGAAATATTATTAGGTACAGTTCCCAACATCAAAGGAAGGAAAGCAGCCTTCTTCCTTCTGCCCCACAGCCTTAAGGCAGTAATATGTCCTGTAACTATACAAATAATCTAGTCCTTTTTTTGATTTTAAATTTTTCTCTTTGTCCTATAGTTTACATGCTAACATTTATGCTACAAACAAAACAGTTGCACAGATATTACTTCATCATGACTTCATTCACAAGTATAGATGTATGACAATTGCTACTGTCTCAAGTAGAAAATGCTTTGATTATGAACCCATAGAGTAAGATTCCAACAGTCAAGAGAATTTCAAAGGGTAGCAGTAGTGTGTCAGTACGGCCAGACAAATAAGGAAATGCCATCAAGTAGAAATAGTAAGAGGCAAATAAGGTATATCAAAGTTCTCAAAATGACCAGTGGGACAAAAGATCTTTTCTGTATATGTAAATAGGTATGTTGCTGCTTTAAAAAAAGGTGCTTGTTGCCATGATGATGACGGCTGCTGTATCCTGCCACTGCACAACTGCCACTGGAGCCATGAGCATCAAACTCAAGGAAAAGGCCTGTGATATTTGAAATTCTGTTGGCTTCAGAGCCAGCTTCAGAGACTTGGTACAGTTCTTATGTAATATTATCCTCTTCTGACACATCATCACAATTAATTTTAAATCTACTTTATTATTTAAACATTTTTATGGGTGACTATAAGAAGCAATTGCAGTGTTATCATTCTGAACCAAAGCATTGCTCTCGTAAGAGAATTGGGGTAGCTCACAATAACAGAGCACATAGAGTCTGTTTCCATCTTACATTCATATATGAATTGCAGCATGATAGCTGCACCATGAAAAAGAAAACTTTTCTGTTTTTTCACTACTATGTTTTGAAATAGTCTCTTGTGAAATGTTATTTCTGTGCTGTTGCTTCCTTGATGGTTCATTTTTGGATTGCTCTCAAATACAAAATAAGCATCTGTGAGATATGCAATTAAAATGAGGACATAAATGGGGATTAATTTAAAGGAGGATTATGAGGGGGATTCTAAATCTAACTATATAAACAAGGGCTACAAATGTAACCCAGTGCATTCATTAGTCTGATTGGCAGAAATAATTTAGCAGCCAGCTGAGAAATGACATTGAAATTGTTTTCTAATACTGTGTACTTTATCAGATGTATGCTAAAAAATTCCAGTGCTACTCAAAGTGTCACCTTGACCAATTCCATGTTTCCTTTTCTGCAAAGGAAAACAAAGGCCCCTCCTCCCTGCTGTGTTGGTGCAACTGGCCCCAAGAAAGGGCATTTGAGAAGCAAATATACAAGCCTTGTGGTAGAAAATCTGACCGTTCTTCTATCCCTCATTCAGAAGTGTGTTTGAATAGAACTGTCCACCCATGTCCAATTTGGAAATCAAGGGAGCCACAAAGACTGATTCTTCTAAGCACGCTCCGGTCAGTAGGAGTGGGCAGCCTGAGAAACACTACAGTGACATTTTATAAAGAGCTTTCAGAACCCCATGCTCTGCTGGAAAAGCTTTGAAAAGCTAACCAGCTATGCTACATATCTGTGGGAAGCAGAAGGCAATAGCAGTTACCTTTCAAAAATGTGACTTCAGAAAGGCAACTTGAATAGCAGAACTGGAAAGCAAAGTACTTTATGAACTGACTTTTGATTCCTACAATGTAAATGGAAAAAAAAAAAAAAAAGACCTTAAAAATATAACCAACCCATTAACAAACAAGATACAGTAACCCAGCTGCTGACATTGCTACCTGTGTTTCACCTGCATTCTGGCAAACAGATTGGCAAAGCCTTTAGTGAGCACTGAATTCAATTGGATAGTTTAAATGACTCCATGATGATTAATTAGCCCAGGACTTATTCCAAACCTTATGCAAGTGTGAAACAGTTGCACAACTTTGAAGGATAAAGATTCCCAAAGCAATAAAAGTAATTTCATCCTGACATCCAAAAACATGGAACAGATCTGTTCCCAAAGACAATCTCCTAAACAGCACAGCAGCTGTAAACCACAGTAGTCTGTGCATTTGAAACCAAATTTTCTTTCTTTTAATTGTTACACAGCTGTAGCAACAGGTCATATAGTCTTTGTGCTCTTTTCTTCTGTGCCTAATAAGCCAGAATATGTTTACAGTGATGACTTATGTGCCTAAAGAGATAGCCAGGTCACTGGGCAGAAACCAGAACTGATGGGAGATGGAATAGAAAAGAATGTTTCTTGTCTTTCTTTTTGTGAAGATTCCTCCAGTAATCTTGCTAACAGCTGCAGGAGGAAGAAAGTGATACTTTTAAATATTTGTTGTTGACTACTATGAAGACAAAGAGTCTTTGTGGTCTTTCAAAATGTTGCAAAGTTGTGCAAATTCCCCATATTACTTGTCCTACCAAAGACAAGGACTCCCTTGAAGAAAGGAGATGGAATTCATTTTTCTACCTATTCCTAGACTAAATTGGAGGAGAGACTGAATGCTGGGTTAGATGGTGACGAACAAGAGGACTACAATGTGAAGACTCCTTGTGTTCCTTAGAGGAACAACTTCTGTGTACACGTTCACTGAAGCAAATATTATATTGTGCTGCAGTTTACAGAATGCTTTCCTATACTAGACAGAAATAACACCCTTGGGTCTGTGAAACTAGGTCATATTGAACCAAAGTTATCTGGGCATATGAAGGAAACTTTCTGCACAAAACAAACAACACCTGGGTTTTTCTAAAACTTATTTTTATCCTTTTCTTCCATGTTCCTGCATGGGTTTTGTTAGACTGGACTTAGATAGTAATATAGAGACAAGAATCCAGCAATGCTAGCCCTAATTCTCCAGTCAGTTGATAGTCACAGAATCCCATTCTTTTGACAACAGAGGATAACTATTTCCACTTCAACCTCAGAACTAGAGCTCCCTCCTTGCCCCACCTATACCTTACAGGTTCTTCTGGGAAATTCTTGCCATAGACATCCTTCCTGTCTAGTTATATCAGCATGAACGTTCTTCTTAGGAAGACCACGAAGCGAGGAATCTTCCAGTTAAGTGGTGATGTATTTCTTCACATGATATATTTCTTTGGTAGATGTAGACAATGACATAAATTTAGTTATTTTGACTTTTTACTATTCATCTATGCTATAAACCTCACGTATTCAACTAATTTCTTGATAATGGGGGTTTTGCTATCAGAATGAAAATGTGGTTTTGTTTTGTTTGTTTTTTCCATAAAGTGCTGTTTCTGCTCATATAGGATTAACCAATGGTTTCTGTAGCAAGTTCCTGACAAAATTCTACTGGAGACAAATAGTCTTGTGTGATGTTCCTAAACATGCTTGCACATGTCCTGCATGTTTGGAAGGTCACTAGCATGAATATGATTCCTGTTCTAGATGTGTGATGCACTACTGGAAATTTGCATATGTATGAGTATCAACACTCAAAAGTTTTAAAATAAAATAACCCTTTAAATGTATGAATTCAAACTGAAACCATATGGTAGTCTATATTTGTAACTTTTTCATAAGGCCGTTCACAGACAGATATCTGACTTAAGAAAAAACCCAAACCCACAAATTTATCTTTGTGCTTATATATATGAGGCAATATAAACAGCATTTTTGCTTTATGTGAGGTTTATCATTCATTCTTGCAATCTGTTCTCCAGTTACCTATGTTTTTATTCTTATCTAGGAACAAAGGACCATGATCAGTCGTAAGTACCAAGAGCCTTTGGAATCCCCTAAGGACAGGGAGACTTCAATTGCCACTTAATGTCCCAGGCAGAACAGACAAGATTACTCAACTTGGGGAAGAAAACAAAAATTACTTTAATCCACTAACAAGTAAAAACATAACAAACAGAAAACAATACAGAGTGGTATGATGACGAAGAGCACAACCAGCCCTTTTAGATCACCTTCCCTCCACTCCTCCCTTCTTTCCAGGCTCCAGAGCCCTGATCCCAGTGTCTTTAGCTCTTCCCTCCTGGCGTGGCTCAGTGTGGCAGGGAATGGGAGTTTCAGTCAGTCTTTTGTGGCTTTTCCCACTTGTCTCACCTCAATGCAGGTGGACTTGCCACAGGTCCCTCCCTGCTCGAGCACGGGGTCCCTCACACGCTGGGCAGCCCTGCACAGGCTGCTCCAAAGTGCATTCATTCTGAGGGCTGCAGCTCCTCTCTGCCTCCTGTGTGGGTCTCTGCAGCCTGCAGGCTCTCCATCATGGCCTGCACCATGGCTGCCTACTCACACAGTCTCCTACCCATCCAGGCATACTCAGCTGGAGCTGCTGGTGGCTCTCAGTCCTGCTATTGCCCTCCATGGGTCACAGGCGGGCAGCTTACTTTCTTGCTGCTAGCTGCAGGGCAGTCTCTGGTCTGGTGTTTCTTCCTTCCTCCTCTGACTGTGGGGTCCACATGGCTGGCTCCATCTTGTACCACTCCTCCACCTCCTCTTCCACTGCAGATTTCCCTTCTTATGTTCCGTTTGTAGAGGTGCTGTATTAGCCCGGCTGGGCTGGAGGTGGGTCTGACTCAGATTCAGGGGAAATTTTCAAGAACTGTTTATGGTGGCAGCACTGCAACCCCTTCCTGTTATTACCGAGCAAAAAAATGGCTCCACACAAACCCATGACATCTCTAAGGATACCAATAAAGACAAGGAATAGCCCTTTTTCTTTTTTTTCTTTTAAATCCATAAACAGGCCATGAAGCTGTGGCGAGTCATCCTGTCAAACTTGTATGGAATTTCTGTGAGCCCCTGGGATCCTGGTTAAGAAGGTCAGTGTTGAAATTCTACTTCATTTCACAAATTCATGGCTGTATGCTGCCATCTGTCTGCTCTTCAGCTGGGAATCAATAGTGCACCATTAGTTTTATGTACCAAATTTCATCTGTTTTGTGTGTTTCTGAAAAGCTTTTAAGGCTTCTGGTGTACTATTTACCTCATATCAGAGCGGTTTCTTTTTGTCTGCCTTGGCACTGCATGGGAAAGCAGACTGTAAGGCTGAAAGGTTTGACATCTATAAAGAGGTTCTTTTTTCTTTGCTCCCCAAAACAATGCCATTCTTATCATCTTTACAGAATGCAAGAAGAACCAAATTAGTGTTATCTGTGATATGTCGATCTTACAACTATTATTGTGACAAGGTACAACCATATTTCAACATTTTATATGAGATCTCAAAATGCTAATTCAAGCCAAAGCCCATGATAAGCTTTTTCTTACCTCAGTTTTCATAAAAGCCTCTGAGACTGAATTGAGACTGACTAGCATCCTTCCAATTCTGTATATTAAACACTATTGCACCTCATTATTGTGGCAAATATTGCAAGGAGAGAAATAAATGGCAAAATATTAATTTATTATTTTCTCATAATATGATGAGACTGGCACTGTATTTTTAATAAGTGGATTCAATTTTCATTGCAGATCTTAATATTTCAGTCTTCCTAAGGTGGCACTTTGTCCATTTGAAGTTTCGGTACATGATCAAGTACATGATGAATGCAAAGTACATTGTACATATCACATCACACCCATTTGATGATGCCACCAATAAGAAAAAAAAATGACAACTTGAAACATTTTAAAATTTGTCAATTTCAAACTGAAAATTGTCAGTGTTGTCTGTAATATTCATCACTTATTATTGCACTGTGTTTTAGTGAACCCAAGTCTCAAAAAAGAAAGAAATAAGGACATGTATTTGAATACTAGTTTTTATCCAAATGTCATATTAGAGATTTTCATTTATATTCCAAACTATTTCATCTAAAAAAGGTGTTATTCAAATACCAAACATTTATAAAGCTGTTTCAGAAAATTGATTTCTAAATGCCTATTTATTGTTCTTATAGCTAAACTCCAGATAACCCCTTCTGATTAAAAGCAAAGATATTTATTATTGGAATAATCAGAAAGAATTACAGTCACATTTTTTTGAAACACGAAAGTAATTTGACAAATAGTGCATATATTTTCCATGTAGTCAGCCATTTCATGAAAATAAAACAAATCAAGAGAATATATATTTTCTAAAATGCTGGTTCATTATTATTTAAACTATAATTTTCCGAGAGAAACAGCGTTGTGCATTTTACCCATGCAAAAACATTTGTAAACCTGTGTGATTAACAGAGGGTCATCTTTTATATCAGGGAGCAGGGGAATGAATTCTGTATCATTATGTTCCTGTGAGCAATATGAATGTAATAAAACCAGATTTTTTTCTGAGTTATTTTGAAGAATATGTGGTGTTAATACTATTACAAAACTTAATACACAGGCTGTTTTCTTAGCCAGCTGTAATTTGAGTTCTGACCTCAAAAGAGAATGGTCTTCCTAGTTTCTTCATTCTCTTGCAAGATTCCCTTGTCAGGTTATTTCATTACATGCCAAGTGATATGACAGAAGTGGTCCTGCAATGTAAAGCATAATGAAAATTTTTTGTGAGGAGAAAGGAGAGTAAAAGCTACTTTAGCAGCCTTCCTCCACAAGATATTTGAATATAATCCCAGGTAATTCAATCTGGACAGCAATTGGCTTAAAAAACCCAAACCAACCAACCAAAAAACCAACCAAACAAAAAGAAAAACAAGAAAAAGGAAAGATCAGAAATTACATCTAAAATTTTCAGCATGAAGTTCAAAACATTAGAAATGCTGATAGGTTTGTGCTGAAATTTTTCATAATTCTGTTCCTTATGCTTTAAGAAAACTAAACAGATTTTTCTAACTTGGATTTTTTTTTTTCATGAGAAATGTCAACCAGCATGAATGCTTTTCAGTGAAAATTCGTTTTGCTTCACAACAGTTTTGCTTTCTGAAAATAACACAAAAATTTCAAAGCAATTGCCCATTGCTGTTTTAGAAGGTCACATCATAATTAGGGTAAAATCTAGTGGTTTTGTTGTTGCTTGTCCTGGTTTCAGCTAGACGAGAGCTAGTAGCTGATACAGGGCTGTGTTTTCGATTTAGTATGAGGATAAAGTTGATGATACACTGATGTTTTAGTTTTTGATAAATAATACTTATCCTAAGTGAAGGACTTTTCAGTTTCCCATGCTCTGACAGTGAGGTGATGCACAAGAAGCTGGGAGGGAGCATGGCCAGGAGAGCTGACCTCAACTAGCCACAGGGAGATCCTATACCATAGAACATCATGCCCTATATATAAACTGTGAGGGAATTGGCTGTAGGTGAGGCAGATGATGCCTGCTCATCAGTTGCCAGTTGCAGTTAAACCAGTACATTGCTTAATTTATTTCTTTTTTCTTTCCAAGTAGACCACGTTCCTTAAATTTCAAATATAGGCATTATGAAAAATTCACAAGAGAGACCTGGAAACCCAGGGAAAAGTTGTTCTGCAAAAGAGATTTGAAATGTATATTATTAAAATATCTTTTCTACAAAATATATTTATAGAGGTACTTATGCTATAACTCTGTCTCACTATGGATGTTTCGTGGTATTTATGTGAAACACACAACTTATTTCCTAGTTAGAGTTTGACTCAGAGTGCAGTACCTCTGGCAATAATGGCATATGCAGTCGCTTGAGTGCTTTCAGTGTTTAGACAGCTGCACAGTCAATTTAACTCAGTTAAAAAGTATCCATCAACAGATATTCCATTTTGGTTAAATGGACAGTGGATATTATGCAGCCTGAATTGCTGGGGGTGGGAGGAGGGAATCTCATAATCAAAATGTGATGCTAAATAATACGGCTCATAAGAAACTGGTTAATCCAGTTATATTCCATTTATCAGAGACATTGAGAATGAATAAAATGATACTATTTTCTGCAGAAATTCAGGACTTTTCTTAAGTTCCAGATCTTATTCGGTAAATCTGTATGTAGTTTTGGATTCTGTCTGCTTAGTAGATTCTGCATGTACCACTACCTAAAGTTACTGCAAAAACAGAAGAAATTTTCCAGCACAGAACTGAACCAGAACTTCTAGTGCTTGGAGGATGCCTCTTGTCATGAATTTAGAGTGAACAACTCTTGCATCTTAGCCTTGTCTTAATCTTTGTTCTCCATTTCTAGACTGTCTTCTAGAGCACTCTTGTTTGTAATGTTGTTATAATTCTAGATGCAGTATTCTGCAGATTAGGGATCATGGGCACACTAAGTGCTCAATATTGCATTTTTTCCAGGATCAGAAACTGTACTGGTAGATTTTCATGGGTGCCAGGAATCAAATCAATAGAAGGAGCTCCAAAGATGGGATGGAATAGGATGGAATGCAATGAACTGGACTGAAACAAGACAGCCTACATTTCCTACATATGGGAAGCTTCACAATTTCTAGATTTTCCCTTTGATTCAGAATGGAAACTTGCCCAGCAGAATTAAATTTTTAAAGTCTAATCATATCTGTTTTTAACTCATCTTTAAGTATGCTCTCAAATAGGCTCCTAATTGCATGGATTTTTTTAGACATTTGTTTCTCATGTCTTCTGTTTCCTACACAAAATTTTCATGTGTATTACTCTTTCCTTTTCTCTCCAATTTTCTTTCAGATTTGTCACCTCAATTTTTTGCTATACAGTTTGCCTTCTGACAAACTACTGCAACTTGTTTTTTCTTTCATGATGTAAACAATTTTCATACTGTATTGTTTAGCTTTGTGTTCTTACAAATGTGTGTAGTTCTCTCTGTGAAAATAACATGATTTCACTGATCAGAAGAATTTATCATCTCGTACCAGTAAGGGAAGCCTACAGTCTGTGTGTGACAGAAGTCCACAAAACAGATCAAAGATTAATACTGTTCTGTCCAGAATGCTTGAATGTACTTTCTGCACAAGAAAGCAAAACAAAACTAAAGATCTCATTTCAGCTAACTGTATCTCAGTAATAATAATCCTTTGATATTAATCTGGATGCTCAGGTAAAAGACTGGTTCTCCAGCAACACAGCAATCTGCTTTGAATATCTAATTGTCCTTATATTCACAGCACAAATGCTCCATTTTTTTCCTGTTTGATTTCAGCCTCAGAAACAAAAGCTAGACAAGAAATCCCTTGCTGAAAAAAAAAATTCATACTGAAGAACAACTGCTAAATAATAGTGTCTCATTAAGTTTCCTGGAGACTTTCATCTTGCCTTTACTAGCAGAAAACTCAAACCAGCTCCCAACACTCCTACACTTAGGCCTCTGAAAGCATAATTCTTTTATGAGACAGACTTGGTTGCTCTTGGTTTCTTTAATGTGATAACCCTCTTTGTCTCCTGACCTGTGATTCAGCTCTTCATCTATTTGTATGCTCCTCTCTGAAAGTGTAAAACCAGGTAAATAGTAAATGAGTAAACTTGTCAGCATTTCTGTTGCTGAGAATTCCTAAAAACAAGGAGTGATGCTGTACAGATGAAATCTTAGATCTGTTATATGACAGTGTATATAATTTATCTTGATAATATTGAATAAGCTGGAATAATTAGTGCAACAAACAATAATATGACAGTTGTACATTAACCTTGTTAGAACCAGAAGGGTTAAGCCATCAATGGGTATTTAGTGCTGTGATAAGAATAGTCTTGTCAAATATGTAATATAATATACCTGACAGGTACATAAGGGAAGATGAAGTTCACATTTGGCAGATGTTTTAGTTCAGTAAAGGCTCACAAGCACTATTTAGCCAGTCAGCCTGACATACAGCTTCCTGACCTACTGCCTGGATCGAGTGAAACAAAGTGAGAATTTTGAATGTTCAATATTGGAGATAGGAAAGTCATAAGCCAAGGGAGAGGTTACCTCTTGACTGTCTTCATTCTCTCACCTTCCTCCCAATTCAAACGTTATAGCAGTCTTTTCTACTCACCTGTCAAGTTCCTGTTATTTTTCTTGGTCTTGCTTGTGTAGATAAGGTGTGTCATCCATTTCTGCTGCTTGAAAATAGGATGCTACTCATCTCTGGGTAAGTAGGTCTAATTTGATTTTTCACGATTATTGACATATTGATACGGCTCTACTCTTGTACTCTTGTCAGCTGTACTGTGTACATGGAAGCACTCAAGGTGACATCAAAGATAGATGGGATAATCACTGCAACCTGCTGTTGCATTGAGAAATGTGGTGGCACTACTTTTACAATGTGAATCAGTTTCAAGAGGACATGAAGAGTACCATAATCATTTATATTTTTGATCTCTGGTTAGAATGAGTTTGCATCGAGACTGAACTATATGCCTACCCAAGGTTCCCCTTTATCCTTTAACTTGGAGACAAGGAAAGCCTACTTTGCTATAAACCAGTTTTCTATCTCCAAGAAAAACAGCTCAATGCTTTTCATGACTACAAAAAGCTGTGTGGAGTAAAAGTACAAGAAGTAGATCATCAATTGCTGTTTATTGGTATTGTTGGTATTTGGGTGTTTTACATCTTCTGGATTCTTTCTTCCTGAATGAAAGTGAAACAAAAAACAAATCATTTGTATGTAATAAATAATTTGTTTCATACTTACAGTACTACTAGTGGAAAACTTTTTAGACTATTAGAATTTATGTCCTACTAACATAAATACTGTATTACACATATGGTTGTCTATCAGCTATTGAGTCATATTTTTTTCATAAAAGTGTAATAAGGAAAGTGATAGAAATAAAATATACAGAAGAGAACAAAAACCAGTATGTCAGCTACTACTGATTCTCCAGTCTTGGCTGTCCGTTCTTTATGATTCCCTAAAACTTTCTTATTTTTAATGCTAAAAGAACAGTCCTGGCTTGTATATTATCCTTGCATGTGCAGAGAGAGAAAACTTGTCAACCAGCCTAGAAAAGGTCATATTCTTAGAATTAAGGGAACAAATACCCACACATAAGTATTAGTGTCAGTTTTCTCTACCAAAAAGAGTTGTGAGTTGAATGGTTCCAATTTTCACTTCTGTTGTATTTAAGACTTTTAAAATAACTGATGTGCATCTTAGTCTAATGAGAGCAGAATGTGAAAAGGAAATCAGGCCAAGTAAAGTTTGAGACAGAAAAAAGTACTTAATAATACCCTTCTTTATTTTATCAATCTTTTTAAGTGAGAAAAGGTAAGAAACTGTTGTTTGGCTCAACACAGCAGGGAGATGAAGTTCCTTTCATTTGACAGATTTACTGACAGTAAATTGCAGCTATTGGAATGAATAATCCTTAAGTAAGACATTAGCCTGAATGAAAACCATTTTCCTTTGGAAATCTGTAATTTTATTCCTAAAATTCAGTAGAAACAACCTGCATCTTCTGAAAAGAAATACATAATTATGACTCTAAAAATTATGATTAAATATTAATTTACAATTCAAGATCAAGTAATCCAGTTTTACCCTCATTCTCATTTAAAACCAAATTTCAATACATTTACTATTCTAATCACATAGAATGTCTCAAGTTTTCTCTCTTGTGGATTATATCTGTGACTTCAGGCACAGAAATGAATGTAGGGTTTTTTTTAATCTTGTTCTTAAATCAGCTTTGTTTTTCTTTGAACTACTACTATTCAACAAAGGTGGTTAAGGGAGTGATTCATATTTAGAGAGGTTCCCTTGGTACCTCACAGGAATAGTTGAAGTCTGTTCTTCAAATTTAGTTATATTACATAAATCAGGAGTAATAAGGTACTGTTCAGTGCAGCTACATCTGTAACTAAGATTGGAATCTGAGTGTAGAAGGAGATATACAGAACCATGGCTGCAGATCAGACTTCATTTTAAGGATGGAGAAATGCATTGGGCACAGAGAACAGCGTATGTAATTATAGATTTGAAAAATCAGGGGAAACAAGTGTATGTTTGTACATAAAATTAGGTATGACTTAATATACAATGGGTTTGTCAATTTGTTAATTAGTTTGGTAAGAAGGAATGGTACAACTTGTCTTCAGTATTCTGTATAGGAAATGCTGGTATATACTTTTAATCAATCAGTAGAAATTTCCCAAGTCAGAACAGGTCATGTTTTACTCTCTTGAGATGGACATTGTGATAGAATACAAAGATAGAATACAAAACAAAGAGGGCAGCAAAATGTTCTTCTTGCTTGAGGATGTATTAGCTAGACTTCATTGCTCCTGCTAGCAGATCTGTCTTGGTTAAATAACCCTATTCTATGAAAGTGTTAAAACCACATGACCTAATTACATTATTTTAACTTTTGGACTATGAGGAAATGTCAATAAAGTTGTTTTAAGAGAATATCAACATAGAGTTAATGCATGCATTAAGTTAGACTTGCCGTATTAGCACTAAAACTACAATTAAGATCAATTAATAGCTTTGTCTCCCACTAAACTCTCCACAGGGTTTTCTTGCCTCCTAAAGGTTTTATAAAGGGGTAGGGTGGGTTTTTTTTTTGTATTTTCTTTCTTGAATGGAATTCAGCTGTTAGATGCAGGTGCCCTCTTCTGGAGAGTGCAAGCAAAAGGGCTTTGCTACAGTTGCCAGGATTTTTTGAATGCGTTTATTAAACACGGTTTTCTTTAGAAATCAACACAATGGATAATCAATAAACTACAGTAGGTGGACAAGTAAGAAAATGTAATTTGGAAAGTGGAGAATTTCTTTGAAATAAGCCTTAGTTTCTTCACAGGACACTTTTGTCCATTTGCTACTGAAAAAAAAAAGTCTTTATTGTTAAAATATACTTCAATTTTTTCCTACTTCAAAGTGCTTTTAAAATGAAAAAATACTAGTAGTATTTTTCAGCTATCCACACCTTTCCAGTCTTTCACATCCCATCCTTAAAGGTATAGCAGCATATGCCTCAATGCAGAAGTTTTTCTCTTGCAAATATTGGAAAGATTTATGCAAAATCCAAGCCATATCCAGGTGAGATTTGATCCAGGCCAAACTAATCAGTTATGAAACAGAGATACTATATTAATATTTGATTATTATTGAAAATTAAGCAGAATGGTTTAGATGTTAGTGTGCTAATTACTTGCCTAACCAAGGCTTAAACATCTTTACATATCTGTATTCATTAGTAACATTGGAAGTACTTAACACTGAAAGTAAGCTTCTATCTATTTAGTGTCTAAAGATCTAAATAGCTTGTGTCCTAGAGGAAAAGGAATTGCCCAAAGAGCTCTTTGAATCACTGATGTTGTCTTTTTTGTTGCTTATCACTGTGTAGCACATTTTACCTTTTGTTCTATAAGAAGGGGAATAGAAAGCTACAGTCAGAGCTACTCTAACAAACATGCAGTTTTAGTGAGACCGTTTGTGGAGAAGGGTTCTACTTGCATCATAACTGAAAGAATTAGGAAATTGGGAGTAAGAAAAGAATAGAACAAATAATTTGAAATCTGAAAAATACATCTGATGGTAAGAGGCTAAAGAACTGTATGTTGAACTGGTCTACAGGTATTAATGTTATTGATGACAAGGCCTCCACTTTGAACAGGCAGAGTGAGATCCAGTCTTCAAATACCTGGCTAAGTGCAAGTTACGACACCAAAACACATTTTTTCACCCACTTCACCTGTTCTGTTATTTATACTGAAATGGCAAAAGAATGTGTTTCCAATGCAAAACTGACAATCCAGTGTTTCAGGACTTGAGCAATCCAATAAGTTTTTGCACTAAATCCTTAGTTTTATCTCTCTACAATATTGTCTCAGTGCTTTAAAAATACCATTTTTCTTTAAAACTCCTTATAGTCAACAAGAAGTTGAATTCAACCTTCTATAACTGAATTGCATTTGTGGATGGCAATTCCACTAAAATAAGAGAAAACTCCCCAATATGCAAGTCTTCAGCAAGAAGTAGGAGACAACTGTTAGTGAGCTGTTGAAAGAGGGTGAAAGAGTAAAAACAGTACATTAATTCCCTTAAGCTGAATTAAGTTGAAGCAGTGTCTTCTGTATAGTCTCTGAGCCCACTGACACTGCATCTCAGCAAGACCTTTTAGATATTTCTTGTAGGTTGCTTTGCATAGCAAGAAATTAATTTTTTCTTAAAATGAAATGGATGTACTACAGGAAAAGTCCTAACTGCAAATTTTGACTGCTGTTTACTTTTCCGATATCTTTTAAAGTTAGATAATTTCATAGGCATATTCAAGTTCATTAGCAGATTTTGAAAGATCTTAATACCTCAGTGATAGCAGTCCACTAGTTTTGCAGTACAAGCCAATGGCAGATATACTGTGGAAGAGCAGAGGAACCACAGAGTTACCGACACATCATCTTCTACAATTAGTAATCAGTTTGATGTAACAGCACTTCAGAGTCAGCTGAAGTTAGACCTGTTGTTCATAGGGCTGCTGCAGCAACGTCTCGTGACATGGTACTTTTGGCTTCACTACTGCTCATTTACATGCTTTATATTTTAGCAGGCATATTTTCTATGCTAATATGCCATTAAAAATCATCTTACACTAAAACAGATGTTGAATTCATAGATAACTGTGATGGCAGAACAAGTTCACACATACCACATTTCTCCTCCAGGGTGCTATCCATCTGAATGGCTTATCTTAAAATACAGGAGGAATATAGGAAAGAAAAGCCAGAAGGTAATGCCAGAAAAGAAGACCTAACTGGACAGTGTAAGTAATGAAGTCTGATGGTATGATTTTTAAAGAAAAATGACAATTATTGCCAGGGAGGAAAGGAAGATTAACGTAAGTACACATTAAAAGACACAAAATCCAAACAAAAATTGTTTCTGAGTGTTGACAGATATCGAGGAGGTTGCTGATCTTGGTTTTTTGCAGAGACACCAGTGAAGCAGTTCCTGAGAGAGCGATATTTTGTAACTGACAGAAACAAGGATTCCTGGACAAGAAAATAGGTTCATTTGAATTTCAAATATATCTAATAATTATGAGGAAACAGCCACAATAATACAAGCACTGTGACTTTAGCATGGCCCAAGCCAAGCTGGAAATATGATGCAAGAGGCTAGACTTTCTGAAGACAACTATTTAGCAGCTCTTTACCAATGCATTATATGGTATAATGTTATTTGACAGGAAGCGTGGGCAGAGAGCAAGTCTGTTCTGTTCTTCAGGATGATCTGTTAAAAGTAGGAAAGTAGGTAAGGAATTCAGAGACTAAATGGGTAAAAAAAATCTTTCTTAGCTGTTGGAGAAAAAAAATGCTAGTAACAAACCAAAATGATTTCTATTCTGTTAACACTCCCATTTGGCTCATTTCTATCAAGATAGGTACCAGACATTTTTCTGCTATTTTTATATTCAGCACACATTTGATCAGTGCTTAGGCTCATACATGGTGTACCTAAAGTAAGTTGCACATTGCTAAAGGTATAGGATTGATGAGATTATAAACAGTACCATCTCTGTGTTTCTTCAGATGACAATGTAGCTGTTAAGTGTACTAATTCTGGGGCTATACCCACTTTGAACACAGAGTGGTGCTATAATATTAACTATTGCAATTCACTAGCCTTCCCTTGAAAACAGGTCGAACCACCTGATAAACTCCATAACTTTTTACTTATTAATTAGCAATTACAGTCATGATCCTATTATTTGTATGAAATATTAATAATGGCTTTATTATTATAGTACATGACTAAGCCTTTGTGCAAAAACAGGGATCAAATAAGTAAATTAGCTGCAGTTTGTACTCAGTGTCTGTGCAACTCTTGCAGTGAGTAATCACAGCCTAGTAATGAATCCAGACCTCATGGCAGTACATGATGTTATATAAACAGATGAAAAGCACCACAGTTGTGTGGAGATGCTTTTGAATTACCTACTTCAACTTAATGCAAGAAATTACTTAATTAATATTAGTTGTGTAATGCACAGTATTTTTCAAAAGCACTGTCTTTGTTAGCCGGCTACATAATCGTCATTATCTGGAATATCACAGGCCAGTCTGGTCCCTAAGACAAACGTGATTATTTGAGTAACATTGGCTACTGAAATACTACAGATTTCAACATAGACAAAGCATTCAGAAAGTAAATGTGCATCAGCACTAAAACATCAAAATGATAAGGAAAAGGGGGTAAAATGGAAAAGAACTGCAAAGAATATAGTAAAAGGAGACAACATCCTTTACTTGGGTTGTGTTTTAAGAGAAAAGGAGAAAAAATAAAAGAAAATGTTCCATTTGCATATGATCTCTTCCACTTTAACATTCAAGTGCCACAGAAATCTAAATTAGTAATCATCAAAGTGGGCTAACACTGTCTCCTATGTTAAATTACAGCTTCTTAGACTATATGTTGTTGAGCACAACCAAACACACAGTCAAATACCATTACTATACTGCAGGGAATAAATGTCATTTTATTTATTTTTATTTAAAATAAGAAAACTAGACACAACCTAGAAGTTGGTTTCTGACAGTCAAACAGGACAATATGAGTACCGTTTCATGGAGGCTCCATGGGGCTGAGGGCTGGTAGCAAACAGGAAACCATTAAGTGTGCTGCAGAAATATGTGACATGCTTAACCTGTGCTAAAACTATAGAAGTGAAAAAAAATCACAGCATCCCAAAACCTTAAGGGTTGGATAGGACCTTGAAAGAGCATCTAGTCCAATTCCCAAGAAAACACCCTCTCAGCACCCCTTTCTCCCTGCCATGGTTTGTATCAGGAGAAATGGCAGATTTCAGGGAAGCAAACTTGAGCACAGAACACAGATCCCATAACAATTTAAATTTTTGTTTGTGAGTATTGCTAATGTGTATTTCATAGTTCTGAAGGTGAAGATTTCCTTCTAAAGATGAAAAAACCCCAATTGCTATTACTTAGATGATTATTCTGTTGTGACAGGTGTATGCTGAGTTTTCCTACTCTGACATCAAAACTGTTCTATGCTGCCCTTCCCTCCTCTGAAGCAGCAGGGAATTCAAGGTATTTCCAGTGACATTTCATGGTTTATGCTATGACCACAAACAAAAGCTGCAGATGTGACTGATTTATACAGCCTTCCAGATCCACTGAGTTTCTAAGAACATCAAAATGGAGAACTGGTGCAGACAATGCACCCAGCCCAGAGTAGGAGGCCTTCAGGAATATGAAGCACTGATGATGAAAGTGCTGGGGAGCCCGGATGGCTGGGTTTAGATACACATGAGGCTTTACAGTTGTGCTCTGCAGGTGCCTCTAAAATCCACAGAGAATTGCTCTGTTGTCCACGTCCACAAGCAAAAAAGATGTTTTTACTGTCTGAGCAACACATAATTACTTTGCGGCACCTCGTTTAGAAAAATAACATATAAAACACCTCTCTTCACACTGAGCTGCAGACTATTTTTCACTGTTTGCATCTCAGGAGATCTTCCACCGTCTGCACCATTAGCCGTCAGTAGAAAAAAGATGTACTTAAATATTTTAAAAAGCTCATTAGGCAAATGTATAGTCTTGCAGCCTAAGGACATGAAGGAATGACTTCTCCCCAGAACCCCGTTTAGCACTGAACATCAGTGAAGAACAGCAGAAGAGACAGGCAATGGAGAACCACTCCGGCTTTTCCTTCACATGAAACCACCCACGTACGCGAAGGGATGAGAAGCAGCCCACGCCTCCAAACACGAAGAAATATGGGGGCGAGCGGAGCTGCGAGCAGAGGCAGCTCCCTCGGGGCCGCCGTCTCCGACCGCCCCCATCCCGCAGGGCCCGGCGGCGGTGAGTATCCTCTCCACCCCCGGTGGGACGGGCGCTCGCACCGGCGCTGCCTGCCCCGCTCCCCCGCCGCCGCTTCCCCGCCCTGCCGCCGGCCCCGCCCCGGCCGGCACGCAGCCTCCGCGAGGGGGCGCCGTGGCGGGCGCGGCCGGTTCCCTGGCGGGGCCGGGCGGGGCTCCCGGGCGGCGGCGGCGCGGCGCGGAGCTGAGGGTCGGCGACAGCGACGGCACCGTGGAGACGGCTCACACCTGTGCGATGGGAGAGGTGAGCGTTTCCTTTCCTGCCTCTGGTTTGCAGAGTATGGTCGGACTTTGCTGCCGCTCGCGAGTCTCTCTATCTCCGCCTCGCCCCAGAGGGTGGCTGGAGCACTGAGTAAATGTAGGTAGTGTGTTCTCTTGATTCCCTTGTCTTTCTAGTGCTTTTCTCCTCCCCAGCACCGTGCCATCTGGCGTACTTTTTTTCTTTCTTTTTCTTTTGAGGTTCTTTTTGTTTGTTTTGATTTCTGTTTTGTTTATTTGTTTGTTAATTTGCGTTAGGACCGGGAAGGGTGTTTTTCATCAAGTCTCAGGTTCTCTTAATCTTTAACTTGTTAAATTCTGCCCGTTCATCCACCGATGAAAGAAAATTCATCTCACACCAAGCTACCTCTGAGGTCCCACTTGTTCTCTCTTAGGCAATGAAGAAAACATATTCATCATAATTTGCCATTAGTTTGCAGCTGTGGCGGTGGAGCAGGGATGAGCTCTACGTGGAGAATTTTCCTCTGTGCCATCATGTCCCCTTGGTTGCTAAGCAGTGGTGACCACATCTGTAGAAAGATGTAAGAAGCACACAGAGGAGAGAGAGCAACAGGAAGAGCTGGGAAGAACAGCATGTTCTGGTCTCAGGCAGCCTTATCTGCTGGGCATTTATATAGAAAATAAGTACCCAATGCACCAATTGTTCATATGTGTCCTGTTACCTTAACTCTAAACTTCTCACATTTCACGTTTTACTCAAGGTAGAGAAAAGTTGTTTTGTTTATCTGAATTGGTTTGTTGTGACTTGTATACAAAGAGTGGTCATTTAGAAAAAGTGCACTTTGTGCTTTCCACATGGGCGGTACTGCTTCTACCTGAAAAAGATTGGTAGGAAAATAAATGATGGGAACAAAAGTGTATGGTTGATATGTGAAAACTCAAGCAGGGAAAAGGTTTTTGTCAAGAAAACAAATTTCGGTACACTTTTCCCCTTATTTATTAAAATTTAGATTTCTGCCATTGAACTTGAGGACCCCAATCTAGGTGATGCTTTCTTATTACCAAAATATCTCATAGTTTCTGGAATATATTAGAAAGACTTATAGATTGAGTGGGATGCAAAAAGCAAAATTAAGTAAGTAGAAAATTTGTTGGAGAGTTTTTTCTCAGTTGAAAAGCTTGTTTTAGAGCAAATATATGTGTGAGCCACAAAAAAAACCCAAACCTAAAACTGTAGTATTTGGTAAGATAATTACTGAAATGACATGTTTACTCTTTGATGTATAAGACCATAGCACTACTGAGGTGTGAATTTCCATATGGAATGAGCAGCAGTTCTGACACTTTCAGTTTCATGTCTGTAGTGTGTGTGTTGGGGAAACAACTCCTAGCTTCTCAGTAGACTGAAAATTGGCTTTTTATTAGGATCTGATCAATTGCTGCCTCATTGTTTGCCAAATACAGCTGTTGCAGGCAAATAGGAAGACTCCATCCTGCACCGTGGCTCTGATCTCTCTGTAAGAAACAGAGCTGCTGCTTGGCCAGTCCTGGTGGAAAAGGGTGTGTCAGGGTGGGGAGGCGGAGCTCTGCTCTGTGCCTTGCGTGCTGACGTTCGGGGCAGTTAGAGGTGGGCACAGGGGGCTGCAAAATTTGTCAAGGGTCAGTTGGCCATCTGCCAGTCCAAGAACTTTAATGTCATCTTCAATGTCATCTTTAATGTCACCTGTGCTAGGGATTAAAGAGGATAGTTTCATCTAGGCTCTTATATTTTTCCTTCTTTCTTACATATTTGTAAAAATACCATGTATTTCAAATTATCTTCTAAAGGTGTATTTAGCCGAAGTTCATACCAACACAGACGTGATGAAAATACAAGACTTGTGTAAATCTTAGACATTGATAGACACTTTTAAATTATTCCTAAGAGACACAAAAGCGAGCATTGCCCTTTTAATATTTAAAACATAATTCAGTGTTTGCAGCTAAAGTTCAGTAGAGAAATGGAAGTGAAACAGATTGTTGATTTTAAAATTACACACATAAAAAGAAATGCAAAGTGCAGATAAATAGTAGGAGGTGTAAACTTATTCCTGGGCTTTTAAACAGGTTTTGTTAATCTAAGGTTTTATTATCAGTAGTATAGTACTGATATGGACAGCTTTTGCATTCAGTGTTTTATTTTAAAACTCATTTTTCTTATTTGAAGCTTTGAGGTAGTGCTGGGAAGATAAATAGTTTACTTTTCTTCATATAAGCAAATCTAATTTATTGTTAATACATATTTACTACTAATAAGCAGGGAAAGCATGTAGAAGAAATTCCATCTTATTTGAGTCGAATGAAACATACTATCCCTGGAACCAATCCTTTAAGCAGATATGTGGGGTTTTTTTTACAGGGATAGTAAATAGCATGCATTTTGCAGCATGTCTTTTGGCACTGCAGATGTGCATACAATCCACAACACATGGAGAGAAAACTGGTGTAATTTGATCTTCAAAAAGATTCTTCCCTTCTGTTGATATAAACTGTAAATTCAGCCCAGGATGAGGATGTATTTATCAATCAGAATCACAGATGTCACGCTCCTTAGGGAGAATTGAGTCATTCTAAACATTGAGTGGTTCTGCCTGTTGAAGCACTTGTGTCCGAAACATGTTGGCATGCTACCAGTGAAGATTTCCCATTAATTGTCTTACTCCTATTGTTGGGGATTTTGTCGTTAACTAGTTGTTTTACAGATAGGAGATAAACACCTTCTCACATTTCTAAATGCAGGTGTTATTTTCCCATGTAATATATAAGTCCAGCATAAACAGATTCCTTAAAGAAAGCTTTGAAGAAATCTTTGAAAAAATCCACTGCAGAAATTCAGTAGCAAAGCAGGTTTAGGAAAAAAATCCTAAACTATCTTGCATGCAGTTGTTGCATTCTGGAAGAAAACCCCAAAAATCCACAACAGAAATTTGACTATATTTTCATATGTGAACAGGTAAGTTTAATATAGTTATTGTCATAGAAATTCTGTCAAGTTCTCTGTCAAGGTTGGTGTCTCTCTTTCAAAGTCAAACCATGACATTTTCCCTCTTGGAGTTCAACAAGTTTAAATAAGGGAAGACAAGAACAATGCCCAGCAAGTATCTTTGAGAATATACACTTTTGTGACATATTTGCGACATATAAAATGGGAGTCCCTCCTGTATCTACCCATTTAGGTGATCTTTGTGGATTAGTAGTCTATTGACAAGATTATTGGCACACAGATCTGGCTTTTTTTCTTTTCTCCTGAAATGGTATCTTTCTCAAGTGATGCATTTGCAGAATTATTATTCTGAGCTTTTGGACATAAAATTCTTGTTTAAAAATCCCTGTATCTTAGAGTGGCCTGGGTAGCCAAGAGACATCAAGTGTACCTCTGTACACTTGCAGTGATACCTGTTTCTGCCAATTTGCTGGAGCACATATTCTCTAGTGGCTGTTCCCAGCATCTGGGGGCCAGCAGCGCTGGGCTGCCATATGTACTTGTCAGCGTATAGAGATATGATGCCATTTGTGCTGCACGCAAAGCAGCAGCAGGCTGGTTGCCTCTGGCTGTGGTCTGCCTTGTGAGTCCTCGTGAGGGACTGACAGGGCTTGCTGTCTGAGTTCCTGGAAAAAGCCAGGCAAGTCCTTTGCATTTGACTCGCTGTTAGGCACTAGACAACCTTGATTTACTGTACAAGTTGTCCTGTTATGAAAATAAGTAGATCATCCAGGAGAAGGAATTACAGAGGAAAAATAACCAAACAGCAAACACAATCTTGGAACCCACTTTGATCCCATTTAAGGTGCATATAATATTGCAATACTTTTAGAGATACTGATATACATTGCCACAATGTCATTGGAAAGGACTTTTGTGTGCCTTAAGTATGCAATTTGAAATCCCACTGCATTCATTAATACATCTCCAGGTTTCCTGAATGTATAATGTATGTCTTGGAATATTTACAACATCCCTGTGAAGCATTTTGCTAAAATATAGCTTCTAGATCACTGGATGGACTACTACAGATTGTACAAAGACTACATCTTCCTCTTCCTCCTGCATTTACTGCATTTCTTTTCTCTTGACCAGCAGTTCTTGATGTTTTCACATCTCATCTTTATTACTGTAGCCACCCTTGTGTCTCCACTCTTCCCTCCTGACTTACTGTCATGCTTCTCCACCTGCTGTGTTGATGCCTTCCCAGGTTAGACACGATTGTCCAGTTCTCATACTGTTCAACTGTATTTGTAGAGGTAATGTCTGACATTTGATTATCAACCAGGAAGTTTCAAGTACCCAAATGCGTAATTAATGTGTGTATACTTCTTGGCCATCTAGCTTGATCAACTAACATGCCAATATTTTATGATAGGAAGAAAAGTGCCTTCTGAAAAGCTGGCCAGCCAGTGAGGAAATGTTTGTTTTGGAGGTCTGCCACCTAATAGAAACTTGTTCTTCTTTGCCTTAAATCCATCAGTGGCTCCCTGGTACCTGCTGGGAGCAGCACATTTCATCAGCATTGAGCTTTTGATTGGCCAGCAAGTGTTATATTGTTCTGTGCTTACTCAGCTCTTGCGTCTCCATCCTGATTCTATCTGGGAACCCTTCTCTTACAGCAAGATTTACATTCAAGCAAAAAACCTTGAAGGAATTGAGAGAAATGTAATTATTTGAAGATATGCAATACCTTCAGTGTTCTTAATATCTATAGCCAGATTAATTGGTACAGTCAAAGGCAGAGGAGAGCAGTTAAAACCTATTGTGTAGCTACAGTGTGTTTATGAAGGCTTTACAGCATTTCATTGGTAAAAAAGTCATTTGCTACAAGTTTTACTGAAATTATTTATCTGATGTTTTTAATTTTTTTTTTTCCTAACTAGATAGTTGTTGGGGGAAGGGGAGGGTCATTATCCAGGATCTGAAGTTACTGGATAGAGTGCTTCTAGCATTGTCTGTCTTTGAATACAAGCAAAACAAGAGAGAGGAGAGAGTGAGACTCTTTAAACAGTCACAACGAGTTGATACTTATTGAGGAAAATAATATGTGGAGGCACTGCTTAGGTAAATGTGTATGTAGAAAGAGCAGGGGGGATGAGGAGACTTCAAATTTGGAGTCATCTCGTGTTACGTGCACCAGGAAGGTGACTGCTTTCCTTAGCAGTCCATCAAAGCATGGAAGGTCTTAGTATAAAATTGAGACATCAGATTCAGCAGAGAGATCTTGTCCAGGAATAGAGCCACTTACTGGGTAGGAGACACCAATTTTCACAGTGAAAAGCTATAATTCCTTTTCTGTTACAATATTTCTGTCTTGGGACTTGGACTCTAGCTTCTGTGTGGAGCGCTGGTGGTGATGGGTTCTGTTGAACGTCTGCTGGTCTCATAGTCTGCCTTAGAGGATATAAGGTAGTAGCTTGCTTGATCTCTACCTGCAGTCAGTCCTCTACTGTTGAATTCAAAATTCTTGATCAACACAGCCTGTATTTCTTCTGTAGCCTGTGCATGAGATTTCAAAAGATATAACTGCATGGCATAGCTGATCATTGTGTTAGTAATTTTGAGCTCTATGTTTTACACTACGTCTGTTAGGAAATATGTTGGTTAGCTTACATTTGGATTCAATTATAGATCCTAATTCTCAGAAGCTTATTTTTCTATTTTCAGACTGATGAATTTTTGAGAACGGTTTATCGTATTTTCCCATGTTAAAGAGTATACAGTTCTTTTTAGAAAAAGAGATCTCAACTTCCTCTCAAGTTATGCACTTAATTAATAACATGACTGTCAGTTTTACATGGGAAAAAGTATTTGAGAATTAGAGTTACACCTTGGAGGACTTTTAAAGAATTTATATGTGAGTAAAAACAACAGGAGTTGTTATGTTTGTTTACCTTTATAGTCTTAAACACTTACATCATTTGAAAGACATATAATAGATTTATCAGTTTTCATTTCCTCTTTGTAAGGTGAAAACTGTCATAAAGACTTGAAAGCTTTTGAGGTGTAGATACTTGTGGTTAATAGTTAATGATGTTTCAGACTTTGTATTTAATGATATTTTGTAACAGTTTCTATGGCTTAAAAAAATTATTTTGTTAATTACATTTAATAATTTGAATGAAAGAAGAGTCTATTTGTCTGCAACACCTAGTAGCCATGATCAATTATTTTGTCTTTCTTTCCTTTGTTGTCCTTCTGTTTCCCAATTCCTTAGAGGCATATTTTATTTTCATCTTACTTTGTCTTTGTCCTCCTACTGAATACAAGCAGAATTCTTTCCTTTCATGTAGTGATGATGTACTACTTCATGGATGATGAAAATGAATAAAATAATGACTTCCAGAGGCTTTGCTGCACTAAGTAAACAGAGTTTGGATTTGTGATGGCCTACGCTTATGAGCAAAAATATTCGTGTTTATTTTATTTCTAAATAATCATAGTGATTTTGTATTTAGAGGTAAGATGCGTATTGTCCTAATGAGACACGCACACCAGTGTATCTGAGATGATATTTTAGAGAACTCCAGAAGCTTGAAATGGACTTTGGTGAGGCACTACAAAGCTAAGACTTCTCTTGGTTTCTGCTGTAGAAAGTTGATTGCATTCTTGAGAAATCTTCAGACACTTTCTTTCTGAGTTTTGTTGATCATGAAAAGAAAGTACAGAAATTACTGTAGCCTTGTGCTTTTCCACCTTTTTGGTTTGTGGATTCCAGATTTTTTCCAGACACTTTCAGAAATACCGTTTTTCTAGATGACTGTAAATTGTGCACTTTTTAATGCATAATGCTTTGCTTACTTTTTGGGAATTGAGTTGAACACAGGAATAAATGAACCAGTGACCCAGAGGATTCAAACAAATACCTAAAAGTTCAAAGGCATGCAGAGGATGCCTTTGTCAAAAAGAGTTTTGACAGATCTTAGATGTCAAATAATAGGAACTATTTCTGAATTAAATAGTACTGCATGGATACGCTGAATAATTGTCTCCTCGTTTTGCTGAGGGACATAGACAAAGAAGTAGAATGTTCTGCACTGAAACCAAAGTCACTCTATTCTAGAGCTGAATCTCAAGTTTTTACATTATAAAGCCTTTTTTAGGGTTTGTGTTTTGGGGTGTGGGGTTTTTATGAGTTTGTTTTTCGATTTTATAGCCTCCATACCATACCATCAGCTTTCATGGTAAGAAAATGTAAATATGTAAATTTCTAGTTTGTAGGGGAGTGATTGTTTGTTTTTCTTGTTTAGAGAAATAATTGGCAGTGTGGCAACTGAATCAAAGAGGCAGCAAATCCAATTCTTTTAAGCAATGCCTTCATTTCTAGGGCCAGACACAGGTATATTGTATGTTTGAGAGCAGTACGGATATCTTTTTCTCAAGCTTTTACATTGTTAAAATAATGATATTAAAACTCCAGAAGAGTATCTGACAAGGACAGTAGCTGCAATTTTTATTTGTTTTTCACAAGGATTCCAGTCCAGCTCAAATGGAAATAGTAAATACGGGTGATTTTAAAGTTTTTCTTTTTAGAATCTGCTGCCGGTTAGCCAGATGACAATGTTCCTCCTATCTTTGGATGAATGTATTAAATGACAGTAGCTTGGTACTTTCTAAGTAATTTAATAAATTTAGCGTTTACCAGCAAATGAGCTGGCCACAAAAGCCACTGCCTTTTTCATGGCTTGTATAACAGAGTTGTGTGCTCACAGATATCTTTTAGAAGGAGATGAGTGTTGAATTTTGGGGATTAAAGAAGTCTCTGGTAACTGATTTTCCAAAACTGGTATTGTTTTAATGCCATTCTTCTGGTTTCTTGTGCAGAGGGAAATTTCTGATTCTTTTGCAAAAAATAAAATTTTGTTTATATTGGTTCTCATTTTTAATTTTAGAAACCTCTGTGTGAATTTGAACATGCTCCCAAATTTCTTTTTTTAAGTTCATAGAGCTGGGGTTTTTTGGGTAAGCTATAAAATACACAGATAAAAAAAACATACCCTTCCACCTTGTCTGGTGTTCTAAGAGATGCAAGGAGGTGAGGGGGAAGGAATGCAGGCACAGACTAATAGGCTATTCTCCTCTCCTGATGAATACTTGATTAAATTATTTATTCCTACTGTATGACTGGGAAGGAAGGAACATGGAAGGTTTGGAAGCTAAGTGTCATTATGCAGTGCTGATAAAGTGCAGTGGCTCTGGTGGTCTGGTCTGAAACAGCTGCTTTCTTTTTGCCTGAAAACGAGAATGGTGATGAATTAAGTAAAAAAAAAAAAAGTAATAATTTTTAAACAAAGTGCTACATTTTATATAGTGCCTTTTAATTTTTTTTTTTCCCGTGAATGTCTCGCAGTTCTGTTTTTGTTGTGTTGGAGTTGTGTGATATAATCGCTGCTTTCTGCAGTGAGGTAGCACTTCTGGGCAGACTCCTTTGTTTCTAGGGAAGTATGTACTTCTGCATGGGTACTAGGAAAACTTGTTTGCCTACCTCAAAGAACAATAGATGTGCCAAATTACCCTTTGTTGGTTTTTGTTTGAATGTTTGTTTTATTGTTTGCTGGGGTCTTGTTGTTTTTTTTTTTTTAATGAATATCTAAGAAAATGTCTTCAGTCCACTAGGCAGCAGAGAACTGTGGGTTAAAGTTGTGGTACTTCTCATTCTGAATTCAACACTGTTTATTTTCTGTTGCACACAAAAGTTCCAAATGTGCATATGAGTTAAGCAATGGTAGTCAACACAGAAAGCTTTAGCCAATAATACAGTACTTTGTTGTCAAGATGCATGATGGCAAATGGTATGTCACTGAACTTTCTGAAGTGTATGTTTGAAATCTTCACAGTAAGTTTGTAAAAGCTGTTTATAATGACAGTTTTTAATTTTAAGAATATTTTCACATGAAGAAAGGATAGTCTGGTGATTTCTAATAGTTTCCTTTAGATTTCCTGTTTGAATCTACCGAATAGCTTTTGTTTATAAACGTTTTGCCCCATGTTCTCTCAGCATTGATGTATGGGTTGGGGAGGAGATACAGCCTCTCAAGCCCTTCTCATTCCTTCAAATGTTGCAAAAAAGCCTTCAAACTGCTGTTTTACTCCACATTTACTACAGGTTCTATAGCAAGACCCTTTCAGTCAAATGCATATTTACCTTAAGGTGATTCCAGAGCCTCCCTTCAAATGACAAAATTGCATGAAGAAATGAATTTGATCCACTATTATGGAATAAGCTGCCTGTTATTTTACCAGTATTCCAGTTACCTGGAGTATAATTTTATGTACCTCTAAATCATTGAATTTTTAAAGGCATATTGTGATATACCCTTATTCCTCAGTTGCAAATCTGAGTTGGAAAAATTGGAGGAATATCTGACTTCTATATGCAGATGACTAATTTTAGTTACAGTTGCTGTAGGTATATTTTTCATAGGTCTGCCTGTAGGTTGCTTATATGAATCTGGTGCTTTGTGCTGCAAAGTAAATGATTAACAAGTGTTGTTTTTGGAAGTATTCCTAAATTTCTCAAGATTTGATAATGAACAAACACTGCTAACTATCAGGGAAATCGATTTGGACATTTCCTGTACTAATCATGCTGTATTAGTAAAAGTGAGATTCTATGAAGTGCTTTCATGTGTGTGAGGTGGGGCCTGTAATGATCAAAAGGATATTTACCTCTGTATCTTGGAGATAGGGACATCTGTAAGACCTCACTAAGTTCACAGGTGACACAAAGCTAGACAGGTGCATAAATCTGCATGAGGGCAGGAAAGCTCTTCAGATGGTTCTGGACAGACTGGACCATTGGGCTGAGGCCAGTTGCATGAGATTTAACAAAGCCAAGTGCACTTGGTCCATAACAACCACGTGTAATGCTACAGGTTTGGGGCAGAGTGGCTGGAAAGCTGTACTGCAGAAAGGGACCTGGGGATGTTAATTGGCAGCTGGCCAGCAGTGTGCCCAGGTAGCCAAGAAGGCCAATGGTATTCTGGCTTGTATTAGAAATAGTATGGCCAGCAGGACCAGGGATTATGACCCTGTACTCATCACTGGTGAGGCTGCACCTCAAATACTGTGTCCAGTTCTGGGCCCCTCATGAACACATTTCCAAAGAAGGACAATGAAGCTGGTGAAGAGTCTGAAGAATATGTTTTATGGGAGTGGCTGAGGGGACTGGAATTGTTTAGTCTGGAGAGGAGGAGGCTGAGGAGAGACCTTCTTGCTCTCTACAACTACCAGAAAGGAGGTTGTAGCCAGGTGAGGATTAGTCTCTTCTCCCAAGTAACAAGTGATAAGACAAGAGGAAATGTCCTCATGGTGTGCTAGGGAAGGTTTAGGTTGGATATTATGAAGAATTTCTTCACTGAAAGTGTTATTAAATGCTGGAACAGGCCACCCAGGAAAGTGATTGAGTCCCCATCCCTGGAGATATTTAAAAGATACGTGGACGAAGTGCTAGTGGACATGGTTTAGTGATGAGCTTGACAGTGTGAGGTTATTGGTTGGACTCAATTATCTTAAAGGTCTTTTCCAACTGAAACGATTCTATGATTCTGCCTTTCAGATAGGGACAGGGAGACAGATCTGTCATCAGAGACAGACAAGTATGTCTCTCACTGGATCGGGTTGTGCTAAGCCCTGTTCAACCTGACCTGAACCATTCCAAATACCCAGGTGGATTTGCTCAGAAGGGCTGGGATTTGCTGAGTTTAGAATCATTTAATCTAATAGAGTTAACTTTTTTGTTGTTGTTGTTCATAATTGTTGTTTACATAATCTAGAATAGAAGGAATGTTTTAAAAAAATATAGAAAACAAATAAGAAAAGTAAATGAAAACATGAGAAATGTGCTTCCAGCTGTACTTCATAGTCTTCAGTGGTGTGGATTTTATATGGTTTTGTGCAGGTTGAGAAGGACTTCATGTATTCTTGCTAACTGGAAGTACTGTCCCATACAATTTAATGCAGACCTATCACGTAATATAGAGATAAGTAAAAAAGAACACCAAGAAAAAAAAAAGAATTAAGGAGGACAAATACTGCAGTTCACATAAACAGACTTTATACTACCTTGGTGGGTAAGGGGAAGGAAAAATGGTAACAGAGATTCACAAGTAAGAAAGCTTTTCCTTCATTACATTCCTTTCTAAGAGCCTGCATTGGCAAGATTCTTCAGGTTTGGGTGGCAAGCACTGTTCTTTTCCTAACTCAGTTACCTCCAGGTGGGACATCAGCAAAACCGTCATCTTTGATAGATATCCATCCAGCTCCTGTGTTCGGACTTTACGTAGGGATAAAGGCTATTATTAGGGCATTTATCTGTGAATAATTGAGTATGAAACTCTTACAGTATGTTTGTATTTTCTTGGTGCTGGATTATTAAAATTGGCAATAAAACTGCATTTGATTTTGTTGTTTTGCTTTTTGTTTGTTTGCATTTAGTGCAGATTCAGATATTTAGAAGGTAAAGTGGCATTAGTGTCACTCCAAAATGTTTTGTTAGTGTGGACAGAACTTTTAGATGAAAGTAGGTTAGCAAAGCTTGCTCATGAGAGTTTTCCCTTGCATTGGTCTGCTTTGGTCTTTATCTCCTTTGACTTCCCATCATGGTGTCAAGTATTCTAGTGTAATTTCTCTGTCCTTATCATGTTGTCATGTTTATTGGAGGGTAGATAGTGAACTTTGCCAATGTGGTTGCCAGCCTCAAAATCTCTTGTAGCAACATAGCACTGCATTTTAGACAGTTGAATTAAAAGCAGTAATTGGTATTGAACTCTCATCTCCATTTTAAAGGCTTATTCTGCTTCTGTGGCTTTTTAATGGATGTCATGAGTAAACAGTTTTTTTCTGATACATATGAAAAATCAATAATACATTGGAGGTGCTAAATCTTTTTGAACCTGACAGGTGAACGCTTTCAATAAGAACATCCTGCCATTCATCTCTGTGCTGATATATGATGACGGAAGTTTCTATTTTCAGTGTATTTGCACAAAGATGTAGAAAGGATTTGGGAATTTTGCCTCCCTGTTGCTGTAACCCTAGCCAGGTTTTACCGATCACCCCCAGCCTGTATCCATTTGTAGAACAGCAACTGAGCCTCACTAGGAAATTAGACAGGCGCAGAAAGTAGACTCCAATTACACTAATGAGCCCATTAAATGAGGTATAGGGAGTCTGCCTGGCCAGAATGAAGAACTGAAAGAGGTCTGTATTCATAGCTGTGTGTCTTTTACATTCTGTAGCCAGTTTCCCCTCTGTATATTTACCTGGGGAAAGGGAGGCAGTTGCTCTTTTCTCCCCCTTCTTCTCTCCTATATTCTCTTATTGGAAAAAAAAATCCAACATTTGAGGGAGAAAATCTGACATAATTGGTATTTGCAGGCTATAAAGCATGTGACAAAGCACCAATACAGCACATTTGCTTTCAAAAATATTTCAAATTATATGTCTCTTCAGTTACACTCTCTGACCATTTTATAGAACTTCTCATTTGCTGCAAGGAAAATCAAAGCACAACAAAGCTTCCAATTTTTTAAATAGTTATTAGAAAGACCTAATGAATATCTTATCACATTTATTATCTTATAACATTGTAATTTATGACAGTGAATAAACTTCAGAATTTTAGCAGTTAATGGAAAATTGTCTTGTATTATAGGTAGACATGTGCTTTGCTGCTGTGGCCTAAAAGAAAACATTTTGAGTGTTCTCATAGATAAAAGCAACATCCATGTACATTTTAAGGATTTTAGAACTTTGTTACTGTTTCAAATCCAGTGCAAGATAGAAACATGTTCTGCAGTATGTTATTTTAATTTTTAGTTTCTGTTATGTTTTCTCTTCTGTTTAAAAATAACCTTAAAAGTTGTTACTGTTGTTATTCAATAAGACTTTACTAATGTAAAAAAGTTCTTTGATATTTAAACCTTGATTTGAGGTAGCCTGAAGAGCTCATTCTCGTCCAGTTCCTAAGTAATTTTCATTGCTCAAGAGGGAAGATTTTAGCTGCAGATTTTTTTTGAGAGCTGTTGTGGTTTGATGTCGTTTATTGCTATTGCTTTGCAGTGGTGACTTGTGTCAGTGATGGTCCAATGCTTCAACTGAAAATCAGAAAGGAGAGTTTGATAACAGACCAGCAAAAACCTGCAGCAAATATTCCAGAGCTCAGCCTGGTAGAACGTAAACCAGAAAGCTGGAGGGACAGATGGTGCTGAGTGCTAACAGAGGGTTGGTAAAAGAAGTCTGGGCTTGAATGAGAAGCATATTGGAATATGACGGGTGGAGGATTTACTTAAGGCACTTTATGAGATCCTGGAGACACCCAGTAGGGGGGCATGGGGTGGCAACCTGGAACAGCAGACCCCTGGAAACTACTGAGTTATTAATGTAGGAGATACAAGGTAGTTAAACGTAGCTTTCATTTGAGCTGGAGTTTGGATTGCCTCATTTCCAAAGGTGCCTCTCAAAATACTATTTTCTCTGATTTCTGTAATCTTATTTTCCATAACTGATTATAAATACGGTGCCAAAAATCATATCAGAAGTTGACTTTTTTTTTTTTTTTTCTCTAGCTTTGGTTGAAATAAACTAAATCTTCTACTTCAGACATGACATAGATATTCCTTGTATGGAAAAAGCAAATCCAGTGTTTTCGTCTAACTTTCATAAAATGAGTGATAATTCACAATGATACTTTCTGCGTTAATGAAAGTTTCATTGGTGTAAAGATTGTTTTTGTACAGTCAGCCAGAGGAATCTCAATACCTTGACTTTAATCAGATAGAGGTAAGACATTTAAGACACTTTTATTTTTAAATCAATTTTGGAGTAAAGTTACCAGAATGATGATAGTGAAACAGAACCATGTAACAGTCTGAAATCTAAAAAAATTAAGGAAGTGCTACACCTGCATGAGTTGGAATAAATCACTTGGAGATGTTTCTGCAATTTCTGTGCATTATGTGCAAACTTTGAGTAATTTATATGGAGCATTCTGATATATGTGGCTTTTTGCTTCCTCACTTATAAGAGTCAAACTAATGAAAAATCTCACATATGTAGATGTGTGCAATTTCTTTGCTGTGTGTAGTGCTGATGTACCTGGTAATATTGTCTGCATGTAATTTAGTTATTACTGTATTATATTAATAATTCATTAATACTAAATTAGGAGGTCTGAACAAATTATGAAGCACTTCTGATTTACTGCTGAGACAGACTCTCTGGATAGCAAATGAAATTTGAGAGGATATATTTTAATATATCAGCAATGGATTCGTTGTGAAAAAGTCCAGCACTTAATACAAAAGGTGAAAGAAACAAAATTTCTTTCCTTTCTCCCAGCACTAAATTCTTTAACTTGCAGTGAAAACATCTTCAAAGGGAAGTTTATTTTTATGAGAGAGAATCGAATCTGTAGTTGTTGTTGGGTTGCCTAATTTTTCTCTTAAAAGCTTGATGTAAGTTATTTCTCTAGTAAATATTTTCAGTCTTTTGTAGCTGTAACTGATTTAGCTATAACAGCTATATTCTGAGTTGCCTTCCAAAACCCACAAGTTTTGTACATGTCTTGGTGCATTCTAGTAACTATTGACAGCAGTATTATTGGGCAGGGAGGTTCTCCCAGGTGCTGATGCAGAGGCTTAGACATATGTCTTCAAAAATTCTTTCTCAAATAGCTCCCTTAATGGAATAAGTAATTTATCTGAAGCATTTTGCTTCTGTTCCAACTCCTCCTGTGTAGTATCTTGTTATCTAATGATTGATGAGATTGAGCAATCAGTACATTTAGATTGTCTTCCAGAGTCCCAGGCAGAAACTTTCTCCTATAATGTAGTGCTAGACATAGGAATGGTACACTAACTGTGGGTTTGGTTTTGGTTTTTTACTTTGCTTTTCATTTTACAAAAAAATAGTGAAACACGTCCTTTGAGTATGTCACCTAATACGTTAAAATATATTATCCTGTTTTCATATGCAACTGTAATACGAGGCAAATGAATTTCTTGTGAAAGTTATCATTCTCCCGTTAATTTAGAAAAGAAGTACTGCTTATTGTCTCAAAGTTTGTAATTTCCAAGTGTAGTTTTTTTGGAATTGTTCACTCTTGGTAAGAAAAAAATGTTTGAGAGGCCTTAACCACTTTAAACATAATTGAGGTTTTTAAAAATCTCCTTCATATGTTAATGGAAGTTGAGAATGGCTTTGGATAAAACTAATTTAACATTACTCATGTAACATAATGCTATATGCAATTATGTTTATTCTTCTGCTGTTCGAGGAAGCAGAGGAGCTGAGCACCTTCCAATAAATGGTCCATTACGCAAGAAGGATCTGCATAATCAGTTTTAGACATCATGTCAAAAGCTTTAAATCTCATATATATGCTAAATCAAATAAGAATTCTTAACTTAAGAACTTGGACCTACTTCTGGATCTTCAGTTTGTTGTAATGTAGGATTTGGCAGATGATAAATGAACTTGTGAACTTGTAATCTCTAACAGTGCAATTGCTGGATTTCTTTGTATATATATGTCAATATGAAGCTCTTATTTTGTGAAACAGAGACCACAGAGCTTTGTCAGGATCCCATTAAAAAAACAAAAAAGAAATAACAATGAAACTAATTTTTATTTGCTTCTTTCTACTTCACACACACACACACAAAAAGAGAATTATTGCTAGGAAAATGTTCTTTTTAAACAAAAAGTTGGGGTTTTAAAATTCATTTTTAAAATGACACTACCCAAGAAAATGTGAAGTGAGCATATGGTTAATTCCATGACTGCAATCAGGCAGGTCATTTTAAAGCAAGACTTCTGCCTACTGTGACAATTCTTTTCTTTACAATTTCATTTTAAGGATATGTACTTTTCTTTTTTCAGCTCTCATTCATTCAGTGAAGGTAAAATCTGAGACAGGAAGCTTCTGAAAATTTAATCTAGAAGTACTGTAGTACTTTATTCTTTTCTGAAAGTGTCGTTTATTGACTTCTTGGAGTGACTGCAGCAAATCTGTAATGTGAGAGAAATCTAACCCTGAAAAATAAGTTCTAATGTTGTCATCATCACTGTTTTTTGTTTTTGTTTTTTTTTTAATTGTGTTCTTATTCTGTACGTGGGCCAGAGTAAGTCGTTCTGAAAATACCTTATTTATATTTTGCTTTGTCTTTTTTAAAAACATGTTTATTCCTTCTTTTAAATCTGGGTGCTGAAGGAAGCACACCTTCCTGTTTTCAGCTTCTTTCCAAACATCGTGCTAAATCTACCCTTTCTAAAACTTCATTTTCTCTACTGAATAGGAATTAAAGGGTTTTTTTCACTGTATTTTCACTAACTTCTCTTCTTCTTCTCTCTTCTACTGAATAGGAATTAAAGGGGTTTTTTCACTGTATTTTCACTAACTTCTCTTGGTGCAAGAACTTACAGGATTTGAATGACGCAAGACCAAGTCCATATCATTTCTGAATAAAATACATTTTGGACTCTCATTTAGCAAATCTGGCAGTTATATCCTAAAGAGTTCGTATAGCTGAAGTCAGTTTGAGGTATATTCCATTTTGTAACACCACAGTTATTGGGTGGTAAGTACTATGTGTGAAGAAAATAAGTTTATACTATATATTGGTTGTCCTTCCTTCATAGTCTTTCAGCTCGTGAATACAAGGATACTGAACACTGCAAGTAGCTTAATTTCTTAAAAATAGCTATAGAGAGAATTATTTCATAGCTTAATCTCTAAGTGGCTACAGTATGTTATTATATGTTATCCATGGAGATATTTTTCTGCTTACCTTTTAAGCATCAACACAAGGAGTTAGATGTACATTTATTTAAATCCACAGACAGGAATAATATTTAAAAGCTTTGATGGCCGTCTTTGCTATGAATTTATATAGAAAAATTATCCAAACTTAGATCATAATATAATTAACTTGATATCATCTTTGGTGTCATAAAAGAGAAGTTGTTTGGAGTAAAAGTCACCCAGCACACACTATCAGTGCTTTGTGTTGGAAACTACTTGAAGTCTTATTTTGCTATACACTGGTTTCATGGTACGTATATACAGCAGTAGATTGAAGAAAGAATCTGGAGAACTGAGAAGAAAGAAAATGCAATACATCGATAATGAAACATTGCAAGGCTGAACATCAAGATTTACAGAAGCAAGTATGTCCCCCAAAGTGACAAACACAAAAATTGTAAAAATAAGTTTCAGTGGCTGGTATCATGTATTTAACTCAAAGACCAGGTTTACTGAACTAATATCACCAGAAGGAAATTTAAGAGATGAGAATTTTTACTATAAATACATGACAGTAGAAGGCACTGGTTGGTGGGCCATTGAAGTCAAGAATACTGTTAATGTAGGAGCAAATATGGTCTAAAATAGTCTTTAGGTTGTAAAAGCAATTAACTGTTTGAGGAAGCTTTAAATTACGACTGTGATACAGGAACTTGGCTACAGGACTTATTTGGGCCTAATTAGAAGCAGAGTATGGAAATTTTGAGTACTATGTCTGTGGTCTGGAAAAATGTCATAGTAGTCACTCACGTGAATGACAGAAATATCATACTTGCTAGAGTATGTGTATATCACAATCCTGACAATGTAAATCATGGTTTTCACTACGGTTTTGTATTTGCTATGTGTTAGCTCTATTCCAGATTTTCTATTTGATACATCAGTAATTGGATTACTTATTTGTGAGGACTGAATTTCCTGAACCTGCACTGGATAAATACATTTTCTGACATAAAGGAAAGGGACAAATCAGTTTGCCTAAGCGATTGCAGATTCTAAAAATGTTTGTCAGAGAAATTTTCTTTCTTAAAAATCAGCTATAGCATCCTCTACTTTTAAAACATTTTTCTTTCCTTCAATATTAATATTCTTCAGATATCTTCTGAATATTACTGTAATGCCATACAGTGACATCAGAGGTTATTAAATTGAAAACAGCTAGTTTTGAATAATTTTAGAAAATACACACATCATGTGAAGTTAGTTGCATGTAAGAACTTGAATCCCTAGAAGCAAACAGAAATTCAGTCTGTCTTCCATAAGCATTTGTTTTAGTCTTTAAAATTATTTTCATGAGCAAACTGTAGAGAAAAAAACAACTTATAAATTAAGCATATGGCAAAATCTTTTGTTTGAAATGAGTTGTCCCACTTACTGCTGTTGTGTTGCCACAGTCTTCTGCTGATAAATATCAGGGGTGAAATGTACCATAGCTCTAATTTATTCAGTCTCAGAGCAATTAATAATTCAGAAATGTTTTAATTCTTATTGATGTTTAGCATTATAAGTGGACAAGTAGTGTATGTACTGTTAGCATTGGCACAGGAAATTATTTGAGAGGAGAAGGAAGAATACAAATTTTTAATTGTTGATTAAAGCAGGTGCTTTCTAGATTAACTTCTTTTTCTAACAATTTTCTGGATTTGTATTACAGCCTATGTCTTGTCTTGCAAACAATCGCAGAATAATAGTATTGAAGTGGCATGGATAAGCCCAGTTTATCTTCCATAGAAAGAGCATCAGTCTGACGGCTGCATGACTGAATAATGAAAATGAAGTAGTTAATAGTGTAAGTCTTAATTTATATAGTAAAATTCAGTATCCCTAGAAAAAAATCTGTAGTCTTATATACACATGCACACAAAAAGGAACAAAGCAATGACCTTCTAATTTTTAAATAATTTTTAAGTATCTAAGGCTTATGTGGTTATTGAGACTTAATACTGAAGACTGAAAACTTTGAATGAAGTTGTTCAAATACCACTATGAAATATACCGTAGTACAGAGAGCATGGAAAATAATATTGTAATATTCCTTGTTATGGAATGTAGAGTAGTAAGATGAGATGAGGCTTACATGTATAACATAGCTATGTTGGATTACAAGCCTGTTTTTTAATAGTAAGATGAAAAAAACAGGAGGGGGTTATGTTTTGGTGTGTTTTTTTTACTGTTGGTGGATTTTTTTTAATGTGTTGAGTGGGTTTTTTTGTGTTTTTTTTTCCTAAGGAGGTGGCAGTGGAAACTTTAAAAAGTTTGTGGGGTTTCTGGAAACTTTGTGGGGTTTTTGGATTGGGGGGAGATGTCAGTTTTAATTACTTCAGGATTCACATTCTTTCTAGTTTTCTGATTTGAGTTATTACCTCTTAGTTCATAATACAGAAACCATAAAGACAGCAAAAAACAGAGCACATTGAAGTCATTAATCTAATCCACTTGTCTTCATTTTTTTTTTCACTCCATTTCTATCTTGGATAAACTGATTTCCATGAGATACTGATCTAAGTGGCATCAGTTTGCTCCATGGTGTTCCAGAGTTTATATATTTGCAGTACTTTAAAAAAGTCATGACAAGAAAGTATGGTCACTGAACTCTAACTCAAGATGTGTGGGTTTTTTCCAAGCATGGACTATTATTAGATTGTTAGGATAAATCATTCATAAAAGAGATTCCTGTTATGTATTGGAAAAGAACCTTTTTCTGGTTAATTTTAACACCAAGAGATGTGCTGCAGTCATTGGTTATGGTGCCTCGAGAGAGAAGTGCTGGAGTTCATCTCAGCCCTAAGGACTCCACTTAAGCCTTGATGAATAAACCAAGAGAACAGGAATAGGCAAGCAGAAAGATCTGTTTTCATTCTGATAGTATCTATAACAACTTAGAAAAACTGCCATAAGGACATAATGATATTTGGCAAAATTGATAGTCATGAACTTTTAGCTTTACTTATTACAGGCTTCTAAAGAATAAATTTAGCCTAAATGCATAGTCAGACATAACAGTGACATTTTTTATGTACATGTTTGGTAACAAGTAGTCTCTGCAGGCATTGTATTCATCACCTTCTGGGTCTATATTAATAAAATTGACTCAATCTATTTTTAAAGTTTTTTCAAGTCTTTCTCCAAGTAATGAGAAAGTCCTCAAAAAGACTGGCTGAACATTATCATATATATTTGTTTTATTCTCTGAGAGAGTAGTAATAAATTGTAATACAAATATGTAATTGTAATACAAATGTGTTGTTACGCTTGTTTCTACCTGTTTTGTTTCTGAAGATAGTCATCATAACACAAAGTTGGATTGGTGTTTCTTAGGCTGCCAAGTACGCCGCTACTTGATTGTAGATGTGATGGTCAATGGTGTGTGGAAGTGCTGAAAAATCTGTATTGTATTTAGCCAATAAAGGCCAGCATGGCTGTTACAGGGCAGCATCATGTGCACAGCTCTTGCTTTATTTCATTTTAAGATAGAAGTTATTCTAATATCAGGGGTATGGAGCATCTTTCATACGAGGAAAGGCCGCAGGAACTGGGGCTGTTTAGTCTGGAGGAGATTGAGGGGGGATCTTATTAACATTTATAAATACCTAAAGGGTGGGTGTCAGGAGGTTGGAACATCCCTTTTTTCTATAGCAGCTAGCAACAGGACAAGGTGTAATGGGATGAAGCTGGAACACAAAAAGTTCCACTTAAACATAAGAAAAAACTATTTCACTGTGAGGGTGAGGGAGCCCTGGCACAGGCTGCCCAGAGGGGTTGTGGAGTCTCCTTCCCTGGAGGTCTTCAAGACCCACCTGGACATGTTCCTATGCAACCTGATCTAGGTGACCCTGCTTCTGCAGGGGGGTTGGACTAGATGATCTCTAAAGGTCCCTTCCAACCCCTACCATTCTATGATTCTAATATCCTTAGATCTTGCTCTCATGTCTCTTCATATTCTTAAAGAGTTTGTGCAACCATCTAATCATTTCAGATAATAACTGAGTGTGTATAAACTGATTGCACACAGCTGCATATATATTAATGGTAGTTTGCAGCACTTACTACAGAAAAAGCAAATTTTATACAAGTACAGTCCTCAGAATCTATTACAGGACATACCTTATAGTTTAGTATACCCATATAGGAATGGAGTTTTGGTGGAAAGCCTACTATTTAACTTAATACTGCTACCATCTCAGTGTAGGGAAAAACCCCTCCTAGTAAGAACTTTCCTTGACTTTAAATAAATAAAGAGACAGGGCTGATTGCACTAAGGAAATCCTTGTGAATTTTCAGCTTACAAATAAAAAAAACAGATAATACTCCACTACCACCTCCTCCAATTTTACTTCTGAAGAACAGAGTTGTAAGCTAAATAAATGACCTAAGAGTACCATATGCTACTTACATTAATTATATTAATTCTTAGGTAAAAATGAAGGTTATGGAAAAATGTCCTTTTTAAGACAACTCTCTCTGTCTTTTTGCTGATGCATGTTCTATGGATATTTAGAGCCACAGATGTTACCCAGCTTCTGAAGGAAATGTGTCTTTTGAGACCAAGAATGACTAGGCAAATCTTCAGGGTCATTGGTGCTATGAATTTGACAAGAGTTTGCTGGAGAAAGCTAAACAACAATCAGGCCTTTCACTTGAAAATAGCTTTAAGAATGAGGGTTTTTTTGAGAATGCATTTAAGATGGCACAGATTACATGATTAATTTTTTAATAAATAAGGGAACTTGTCATTCTGGGTCTTTCTCTTATAGAGAAAAAAATATTTCTATGTTATCCTAAAGTGCTTTGTCACTGACATGAAAAATGTCTGATTTCTATAATTATGTATTAAGAAGGTTCTCATCCCTTTACTAGCTTGTACAGTGACACCTTTTTTGTATCTTTTATCACGGTAAAGAGTATTTACTAAGGATTCAGAAGCTCATCTGAAAAATCAGGGATTTTCATTCCATTCATACCCATAATTTTGTGGAAAAGCAGTTAACATTAGGCTACATGTCCATGAGAATTTAATTTCTGCTGGTAAGGTGTTAAAAATAGAAAACTTCCTCAACTAATGTTAATTTGGCCTAAGATTTACCTAATAGTTGTCATAGAAGTGGCAGATACGTGGGATTCATGGTATCATGTGTTAATTGACTTTGGACCTATTACACTTCATGAAAAAGTATTGTCATCAATTCTTTTCATTCCCAGCACACCTCTGCTATTGAGCTCACACTGTGATCAGAAAAAAAGTTCTGTTTTTAGCGAGCTCTTGGCTCCTAGGTAGAACAGACTGTCTGTGATGGTTTTGGTGACAGAAGCCTATAGAAAGTGGAGCAACTCATCTAAATCCGCTTCAGGTTTTTTCCTCTTGGGAACTAGTCGTTGAAGCACCCTGACCCGTATTCACAGTACATACAGCGGGTGGGAGGCTTTATGGTAGCCTCTGTGAGGAGAGTCAAGAGCTGCCCCACGCTAGACATTCCAGCTGGCTCCAGCAGACAAACCACAGGGCACATCTAAAAAAGAGCAAAGTGCCACATGTCAATGTGAGGAAAAAAGTGAAAAACAGCCCTGCAGACACCAAGGTCAGTGAAGGAGAATGGGCAGAAGGAACTGCAGGCACTAGAGCTGAGATTTCCTGGAAGCCTGTGGGACAGGCCATGGTGAAGTAGGCATTTACCTGAAGCCCATGGAGGAGCAGGTATCCACAGTGCAGCCTGTGGAGGACACTGTGCTGGAGTAGGTGGGTATTCTTTGAAGGAACTGTGGCATGTGGAGATGCCCACATTGGAGCAGCTTTATCCTGAAGCCTTGCAGCCTGTGGGAAGGACTGCTGACGGAGATGAGAAAAAATGGGAGGAGAAAGGAGTGAAAGAGAAGAATAGTGGTGGTCTGACCTCAGACCCCGATTCACCATACCACTCAGGAAGGGAGGAGATACAAGAACTGAGAAAGGAGTGAAATTGGGCCTGGAAAAAAGAGGCAAGACAGGGCAAGTTCATTACATATTGTCTTTGGTCCTTGCAGCATCCAAATCTGTTTTAATTGGCAATAACTTATTTTTCCTCAAGTCCAGCCTGTTTTGCCCATGACAGTAATTGGTAAGTGATCTCAACACGTGTGCTTTTCCACTTCATTCTCCCCCACCCCACTGCTGAATGACAGACCCCAGCGGGTGGTGATCAGTGGTGCAGAATCAATTTGGAGGCCTGTGGCCAGTGGAGTTCCACAGGGATTGGTTCTGGGGCCAGTCTTGTTCAACATCTTCATCAACAACCTGGATGAGTGGACAGAGCGTACCCTCAGCAAGTTCCCTGATGACACCAAACTGGGAGGACTGGCTGATTCCCCAGAAGGCTGTGCTGCCATTCAGCGGGATCTCGACCTGCTTGAGAGTTGGGCAGAGAGGAACCTCATGAGGTTCAACAAGGACAAGGGCAGAGTCCTGCATCTCAGGAGGAGCAACCTCATGCACCAGTACAGGCTGGGGGTTGGCCTGCTGGAGAGCAGCTCTGCAGAGAGAGACCTGGAAGTCCTGGTTGATAGAAAACTAACCATGAACCAGCAATGTGCCCTCGTGGCCAAGAAGGCCAATGGCATCCTGGGATGCATCAAGAAGAATGGCCAGCAGGTTGAGGGAGGTTCTGCTCCCCATCTACTCTGCCCTGGTGAGTCCTTATCTGGAGTCTTGTGTCCAGTTCTGGGCTCCCCAGCTCCAGAGGGACAGGGAACTTCTGGAGAGAGTCCAGCACAGGGCCACCAAGGGGACTGGAGCATCTTTCCTAAAGGGAAAGTCTGTGGGATGTGGGACTTTTCAGCCTGGAGGAGACTCACGAGGGACCTCATTAATACTTAGAAATATTTAAAAGGTGTATGTCAAAAGGATGGGGCAACGCTTTTTTCTGTAGTGTCCAATGATAGACTAGAGGTAATGGACAGAAGTTGTAACACAAAAAGTTCCACTCCAGGAAAAACTTCTTTACTGTGAGAGTGAGGGAGCTCTGGCACAGACTGCCCAAGGACTCTCCTTCTCCTGAGGTTTTTAAAACGTGTGCTGGTGTGACCTGATCTAGGTGGACCTGCTTGAGCAGGGGGTTGGACTAAATGATCTTTGTATCATATTCCAACCCCTACTATTCTGTGATTCTGTGTGCACGAGTGAGAGAGCAGCTGCCTGGGAGTCCGGCAGCTGCCGAAGGTCACCCCACCACAGTGTTGTGGTGACAAAGTTTACAATGCTTAACAATGACAGCAAGCAAGACTGGATTCCATTTTGTCCATGTTCATAAAATTGATTTATTCTGAAGATATTTTGCCCAGGGGTATTAAACGTGCTCTTACTGCAGAAAATAGAAACCTAGAAAGAAGTGATCTCTTATTGTTTATTGTAATTATTACATTTATTATTTTTAGGTCTTATGAAAATATGTCTGGCTTCAGAGTACTGTAACTGTGAAGAAGATATGCTGTGGATTTTGTATAAATCCAAAATCCTGTTGTCTATCATAAGTTGATTATGGGCCTTAATACCATCCAAGTTACAAACAAAACTCAGGAAGATACAAGTTAGGAAACCAAAAAAGGAAAAGACTAAGCTTTGGTACAGTTGCCTTGTGCCTATGGCTTTAAATACAGAATGCATTCATGTAGTATCTGTCTTAATAGTGTAACGCAAACATTCGGTTAGCAAGCATAGTATAAGCCACCAGATGGAGCAGTGTGGCCATCAGAAATGAGGACAGTAACAGAAAAGGCATGGTTTTTCTTTCTGCTTTTGAAATATAAGTTGCAAGGGTTTGTTAAGGTTCTGTGTCAACTTGATGCATAAATCCCAGTGTTAGAAGTTCTAACTGTTGGCTGTAGTACTTAACTGTATTAACACATTTCTTACTTTTTCACAGTAAGGTGTGTTTTAACTTAATATTTAGGCTAGGGCAAGTGAGAATGTTTTTGTATTAACTTGAGTTGACAAACTTTAAGCACAGTGGATTTTCTTCTTTTCATTTTTCTCTTTACCTTGTAAGTTGTTTCTGTGTGCTGTGTCATTACCGGTAACTGATTTTCTATTAAATATCTGACAAGTAATTAAAATACTTGTTGCTACAGTGCTTTAGAATTAGAAAATAAGCAGATGATGACTATGCCAAAAGCTCTTATTTAGGGATTTTTGTTGCTGTTGCTCTCTATTTTTTTGTTTCTTCTTTTCTTATGTTCTAGGATCTTCTTGCATAAAAGCCTAAAAGCATTTAAAGTTTGCAGAATGAAAACATGGCACATGAAATGCAGATACCACCAGAATCTGAAAGCTTCCGCTATTTCACCAAAGAATCTCTTGCAGCGATTGAAAAACGTATTGCTGATGAAACATCTTGTGGTGACAAAGATGAGCATAAAGATGATGGTGGTCATGAGGGAAGTCTAAAGCCAAGTAATGACTTGGAGGCGGGGAAGACACTGCCATTTATTTATGGTGATATTCCTCCAGGAATGGTGTCCGAGCCCCTGGAGGACCTGGATCCATATTATATCAATAAAAAAGTAAGTATTTTATATGAAGAGTATATCAGAGAGAAGCCTTGGCTGAAGCATTGTGCAGTATGCGATATGTTAATTATTTTGAATACACTATGAATATAACTCTTCTTCTCAAGTTGCTGTTTTTAAGAAAAAGAGCTTTCCTTTTAAAATCTAAGGTCTCCTGATGATTTTTTGAGTTGGTGGATTTTGCATTAGGTGTCTCTTAATCCCCTCAAATTTGATTGAATGCTGAAACATTTGAAAACTTCCTATTTGTCTGGCTAGGGTTTCTGGGAAACAAGAGACAGTACCTGAGATCTAGTTCTGTAGGGTAGTCTTTGGACAAAGTGCTCATTCAGTCATCTGCCAGAGTGATCACATTCATTAAAGTGTCATAGAAATATTTGTTTTACAAAAAGTTAAATGCTAACTCATTTTGGTGAGGGAAGGACATAAGTTTAAAAAAACCCCACACTTTGACAGCTTCATTTGATGTTATTTCAGTGGATTGATAGCAGTTCGTGTTACTTACAGATGTATGTGTGTTATGTTAGAGTTTGCTTCAGGAGCATGGCAACTGTCCTGAGTCTCATGGGAAGGATTTGATTTTTCAGGCCACTTATGTTTTTCCTGATTATTTTAATCAACAGAATGATTTTTAAATACCAGTTCTCCAGCAAGTAATTGTTCCCCACAGTGCCCCATCATGAATGTGAAGGCAGTAGAATGGTAAGACAGTTTGAGGTCATGTGCTCTCAACAGTAGTGTGTTCCAGAGCAAGGATACTCTTGAAAGTCTCTGCATCTTTCCTCTTAGTGACTTCACATCTACACATCTGAGGTGCGAGTAATGTAGCAGGACTAATTTAAAATGCTAAAAATGAAAACTTTTGAATTGTATTTTTAATGTAATTACATAATTCTGGAAAATGTTGAAATGCAGGTTTTGGTTAAGAACACAGAGAACAAAAGAATGTACAGTGTTCAGTGTTCATTGCTCATGTGAAAATTTAAAATCTGAAATTTGTTTATATGATTCCACTGAAAATAAATTTGACTACTTACGTCTGTGTAAGTGCAGCCTCTATTTATGGCAAGGTTGCTAACGTATCCTTAATTTACTAATTCCCATTCCCCTTCCCCGCTTTTCCCCTCCTTGTGTTTTATTTCCCAAAGACATTTATAGTATTGAATAAAGGGAAGACAATCTTCAGGTTCAGTGCCACACCTGCCTTGTACCTTTTATCTCCTTTCAATATTGTTAGAAGAATAGCTATTAAGATTTTGGTTCATTCATATCCTTTGCAAGTGGTTTGTTAAGAGTTATTACTGGTCTTTTTTAATATTTCATAGCACTGGGTTTTTTGGTTTAGTGTTTAAATGTGTTCCTGCCCTTCATTCTTTCTCTCAAAATAAATCAGATCTAAGATTAGTCACTATAACCCTGTGATTAAATTGAGAGGAAGAGATGCATAGCATGTATACCTAGATTACAGTTAGTGGTATAGCCATCATTATTGCAAAACATCTAATGCATTATTGCATTAATTAACTATTACATTGGTAGTAATAGTAAACTTGTTTCTATCATATATATTGTCAGTATTCAATAGCCTGGTCAATTTCTCATGTTGTGTGTGACACATATTCAACTTTAAAAAAGACTATATTCCTTAACTACAGTCAACATTGTTCAGCATGCTCATTATGCTCACTATTTTGACAAACTGTGTATTTATGACATGGAGTAACCTTCCAGACTGGACAAAGAATGTAGAGTAAGTATACTTAAATTAACAATTTTTTAAGTGGTTTAAAAACAAAAAGCTAAATTAAGAGCTACATAAACCATGTAGTTGTATTTACACTTGTACGTAACACTAGTATTGTCCTTTAGAGATTGGAATTCCTTTACCATTTTTGTTTTAAAATTATTTATTAAAAAAAAAAAAGAAAACAAAAACAAAGAGTTATCTTTCAAAATGAAACCACTACTTTTCAGTGTGGTAGGTGCTTTTTATGCCCCTTATTTTTTGTAACAAAATCTGAAAATGAGACACACACCTTATTGAAAGAAAAAATGTCTACTGAGCGTTATTGTTTGACTTTCTCAAGACTACCTGGTCAACCATCAAGTAACTTTATTAAACACAAGGTTTAACTTAGCTGTGGATTTTACTTCTGTCATGGCAAACATGCTGAAATTTTTATTTGAAAAAAATAGGTTTTCATGTTAGTCACATTTCTGCTGAAATTTCAAAGTCTTATGTACTAGAAGCTGCGAAAATATGTTTCAGATAAAGATATAAATCCAATCATCATGCAGAAGAATGGTACAGAAACGATCATAGTTTATTTGAGTTTGTAACAGCTATTACAGTGCATGTTATCAGGTTTTGAGTGACTTTCCTTTATACTTTTGATGTTTTATCACGGAATAATAATCTTCAACTTTTGCTTCTAACAGGTACACTTTCACTGGAATTTATACTTTTGAATTTGTAGTAAAAATCCTTGCAAGAGGCTTCTGTATAAATGATTTTACTTGTCTTCGTGACCCCTGGAACTGGCTTGATTTTGTTGTCATTTCCTTTGCGTAAGTTTATCATTTTCTCTTAAAGTAAGATATCAGTTAGAACACTTGTTTTTTGAACCTTTTGAGTTATCTTAGCTCATTTAAAATGAATTGCAGTTGAATTGTGTTTCAGTTTTTTCCGTTTCAATACTTTACATTAATGTAGCACACAGCGGAATTTGTGGAGTGTCCCACAGTATTAAAGAGAAGCTACCACTGAACAATAACATTTAAATGGTAATTAAACAATAAAATCAGGGAAATCCATTTTTTAATTTGCACTCAGTGGAAATACTTAAGGATGTGTTTCTTAGGGAAAACTTATTTCAAACAGGCTAATATGAAAACAAGTCTTTAATTTCAAATTGCTCCATTGAAAAAGAAATAGTCTTGATTACAAGGCCAGGTAAGTAGCATAAACTTTGCCTAAATTCTGAATAACTGTGATTTAATCCTACAGGTATATAACAGAATTTGTAAACCTAGGCAATGTTTCAGCTCTTCGAACTTTCAGAGTATTGAGAGCTTTGAAAACTATTTCTGTAATCCCAGGTAAGAAGTAACCGTGTAAAATGGTAGGAGCTCTACATCACCTCTGTTTAATTTTGTGTGTGCTGTCATTGTGTTTGTGTGTGGAATCCCTCACTACAGATATGTGACAGAATTTGTGGACCTGGGCAATGTCTCAGCGTTGAGAACATTCAGAGTTCTCCGAGCTTTGAAAACAATATCAGTCATTCCAGGTGAGAGAGAGGTTAAACACTGAGGCTGACTGAAATGCCACAGAAGCTGAACTCACATTTTTAACAGAAGCATCCAGGTTTTAGTGTTAACTTCAATTTGATTCCCTTTAGAATTCCCCAAAATGTTCAGCCTCAGAGTTTAATGCATTCTTGCATGAAAAATTGAGTTACATAGGCTGTATATATTTCCATTTCAAATTTTCTCTCCCACATTAAGGGTCAAAATTAGTTCTTTTTCTCTTAACCAATGTGAATGTTACTGTTTATCAAAGACATTTGGGATTGAAAATTTTAGTCTGTTGTGAAAGCTATATGCCTAACAACACTAAAGGAATAATAAAGGGTAGCATGGGAATTGCATGATGTATTTATTACCTTAAGATGCCTATCTTCACCAAACCCCACTTCCAGTTGACTAAGATGCAGTAGAATGCAATCATTGATTTCCACCGCAATGCAATTGTGTTCTGGTTTTGTTTGCTGTTATAGAACCAATGTATTGTGTATTGGAATAGAACACTGGCAAAGGGTTGGAGCAAGAGGCATTGAGAAGAAAAAAAATGGACAATTTTCTCTACATGGAGTTTACATATATAGAGAGCATGAATAAAAAGCTGCTTCTTTGAAGAGCAGATGCTTCGGAATGTGTAACATGCATTCCCATTCATATTTTCAAATTAATTTGTAAAATTTTTTAAGACTATTTTTGTGAAGCTATGCATGATATCTAATAGTGTGTTGGAGTAGTTCACATTGTGTTTTAGCTTGGATAATTGTTTAATATTATAATAAGAATCTGCCTCTGTTTGCAGGCCTGAAGACTATTGTTGGAGCCCTAATTCAGTCGGTGAAGAAGCTCTCAGATGTTATGATTTTGACTGTGTTTTGCCTGAGTGTATTTGCACTAATAGGACTGCAGCTATTCATGGGCAATTTGAAGAATAAATGCTTGTTATGGCCATCAAAAAATTCAACAGCTTTTGAAAAATATGTAGCTCCATACTATAATGGTACAGTGTTTGACTGGACAGGATACATTGAGAATGAAAGTAAGAAATACTGTTATAATGTGATAAATTTTTTTGTCTGTAAACACACACAAGCACAAGATTAGTGTTTCATACAGCAGGTTAAAGATAAAAATCAATTAAATAGGATGACAGTGAAAGGAGATTTTAATATGTTGCATCCCAAACTCACACTGACATTATTATTCTTTACATTAACTGTACTTAGAAATGTATTTATAGTTAGGTTGTGTTTAAAGCACAGGATCAGGCAGGTTGAACTTGACCTTCACACTTGTCCAGACCAACTGCTGCCTAACTGCAGGTCCAATTAGAGCAGACTGCTGAATACTATGTCCAGTCAAGTTTTTAATATCTCTAAGGATGGAGGTACCACAGGCTCTTTGGGCAGCCTGGACCAATGTTTTACTAGTCTTACAGTAGCTTTGTTCAATAACAATTCAGAATTTTCCATGCTCAAATTTTATTAGTCACCTCTTATCCCTCCAGTGTGCACCTCTGAGAAGAATCAGACTCCATCTTCATTACAGTCTTTCATGTTATAAGTGTAGGTAGTGTGAAGATCCCTCCTCACCCTAGCCTCCTTAGCCTTCTCAAGGCTGAAGAAAACTATTCTCCTAGTCTCTCCTTGTATATTTAGGTTATAAATAAGAGAAGTGCTAGATAAGCTTGAAAGGTACCTTGAGGATATTAATTGAGAATGACAGAAGTTTAGTTTAGTTAGGATAAGAGTTTTTTTCAAGATCGCTGTCTCTTTTTCCAGATCTCAGTGCCTGGCTGTATTAACAATGAGAAGGTTCTCATTAAATCCAGTCAGAATCTCTCTTTTCAAGTTAGAACTTTTTCAAGTTACACCTATGTCTATAATTCTCTTGGCACACAGGGCAAATGCACCAGTATCCCCTATCAGCCCATTCTTGCAGCCTACCTAGAGAGCAGGGTCTGCCCTCACTCATACCAACTTCTTCCCCATTTTTGTTACTGTCTTTTTTTTTTTTTTTTTAATAAGAGCAGCACAGTTGTTAATCATCAGTAACAAAAAACATTCCTGTATTTCTGAAGGTTACCAACCTGTAATTAAATGAAAGCTCTGTAAAGTTGTTTGTAGCACAATACCTGTTGCAACATTGTCATTGGAACACCTGTCTTCCTTTTAATGTTACCTTCATGTTTTCAGTTACAGGATGTGCTAGTTGATGTTGCTCTGAATTCAGAACTGTAAGCCAGCCATTGTAAATAGTTCCATTTAAATATGATAGACTTTAATTACCTGATTACAATCTACCTATGGAATAACATAAGGAGTTTTAAGCTTTGTGTTTTCTTTCTCTCATTCATTGAAAGTCAAATTTTGCAAGGCTATTCAGTGCTTGCTATGACTCAAGAAGAGAATGTGCAATTTATATTATTCTAATAATTGTTATAGGATTTTTATATTGTGTTTTTATTTTATTCTTTCATTTTGCAACTTTACTTACCAGTATGCATATGCCGGTATTTGAACCCATTATTAGGAAAGCATGAGAGGGATATTATGAACATTTAAACCGTGACAACTTGAATGTGGGTTCATCCTCACAACAACAACAAAAAAATAACAAAGCAAAGCAAACTCTCCTCTTTATAATCATATCACTTCCTATTTTTTCTTTAGGTCATTTCTATCGCTTAGAAGGACAAAAGGATTATCTGCTTTGTGGAAATAGCTCAGATGCAGGGTAAGGTACACTGAAAATTACATGCTGTCTAAACAAAATGTAAAACTACCACTCCAAACTAAAAAAACTAATTTAGCTACTTAACTTTGCAATTAGTAATATTTGGTCATGATTCATAGTAAACACTTGAAAGACTGAAAACGTTAGAATGAGAAAACACTGTAAATTTCTTTTAAAAACTCTATATAACTAAAAAACTCAATTTCAGCAGGCAGATACTGCATTAGTAATAATTTACAAGCATACTTCTTTAACAGTGGTTTCATGCCATTTCTCATGTCTAAAATAGGCATGGGGCACTAGAACTTATGACCAGCTTTTGGGAAGACATCTTCAGGATTCTTCTGTCTACAGACTGCATACATGGCACTGTCTTGTTCTTTCTTTGTGACAATTCTTTGTAACAAAGTCACATAATCCTATATTTTTGTGATATGTCAGTCCATCCATTCACTGTGAGGGTGACGAAGCCCTGGCACAGGCTGCCCAGGGAGGGTGTGGAGTCTCCTTCTTTGGAGCTCTTCAAGACCCACCTGGACATGTTCCTATGCGACCTGAGCTAGGTGACCCTGCTTCTGCAGGGAGGTTGGACTAGATGATCTCTAAAGGTCCCTTCCAACCCCTACCATTCTATGATTCTATAATAAAACAGGTATACTTATTCTTCTCTGGTAAATGTTTTGTATGTACATGTGTAAGCAGCTATTAGATAATTTTGTTTGTGTGTCTGCAAATAAAAGCGTATGTATGAAAAGAAGTCTTTATAGTGTTTTCCTATAGAGTTTTTGGAATCATAACTGAAGCAGAGTGCCTAAAGTTGATATCAAGATTGGATTACCTGCTATCAAAACTGATATGTATAGTTTCAGGAGATAAAACTTTCGTTATGATGGTTATTTGCTGTTGAGAAATTGGTAGAATTTGTTAATTTGACTTGATTCATTCACAAAGAAAGAAATCTGGTATGTGAACCTTACTGACAGACAAAATTCAGCATCAAATGTATATACTGACTTTATTTTTTTTTAATGGAAATTATTCACCTTATGGAATCTCTGCATTAAGTAAACATCCTTTTTTTTTTTTTTCATTGCAGAGATATCTGCAGAGGTAGTACCAAATTGTTGGGAATAAGTTTTGTTTTGTGTAAAATTGTGAAAGAAGGTAGGAAGGAAGACTTTTATTTACTAGTTTGCTCTTTTCTGGAATCTTTTTAAAGAACACTCTTTTAATTTCCTCAAGTATTTTGAATGTTGTTACCCCCAAATAGCAGCTCCCTTTACAGATTAGATCTAATGAATATTCAGTAGAAACTTAAGGTACAGTAATTTAAAACCAATTTTACTGTTATGTGATTTTTTTATATAGGTTACTTCAATTTTTTTCCTCTTTTTTTTTTTTTTGCTTCCTAGTAAATGTCCAGAAGAGTTTATCTGTGTGAAAGCTGGTAGAAACCCCAACTATGGATATACGAGCTTTGACACATTCAGTTGGGCTTTCTTGTCATTGTTTCGACTGATGACACAGGACTACTGGGAAAATCTTTATCAGCTGGTGAGTGGATAGTAAAAATTATGGTTAGTGTATTACTGGACCCAAAACAAACTTGGAAAGACCATTCATATTTGCATTGCATACCACTGCTATTGTTAGCAATAAAAAAGAACAGTATTTATGAAAGGAAGCAAATTCAGTTGCAGAATTAAGCAGACGTGGACACTTACAACATAATCTGACATGATTTCTGAAGAGGCGCATGAGGTTTGTTTGATCCTTTATTTTTTACAGTGTATTTTTCATTTTGTGCCTCATGAGATCCTACTTTTGAAAACTTTTAATATGGATTTAAAATTGCAAAAGATACTTTATGACAGCAAGTTATGGATCTTAATTTCTGTACTTGGAATCCTATTTTTGATAATTAAGAATGCATGCCTTGATATAAATTACTTTTTCTTACCATAGCTGTTCATTATAAGATGTATGAAAATCTGTTGATTATAACAGTACTATCTTTTCATTATTTAACCATTGTTAAGTTGTGCCATCTTTAATTCTTTTGGTTATTTCAAGGGAAAAGCATGCTAATATGAGATCAGAGAACATACTATGCATCCAAGCTTTAATGTTCTCTGATCTCATATTAATTTCAAGATTATTAGGCATTAAAAGAGTTTTGACTCAAAGCAGCATGATCCTTAAACATGTGTTACACATGCACAAATACTTGCTTCTTGATTTTGATTACTTTGTAATTCAGAAAGCTTGTGTGATCTTATTATAAATGGAGTAATAACTCTGTAATAGTTTTTCACCTTTCAAATTCAGTAATACCCCAGGAACTGCAGAACTGATGCACATCTTCACCAAATGGATCATTTCTCTTTTTCTCCTATAGACGCTACGAGCAGTTGGCAAAACATACATGATATATTTTGTTTTGGTCATTTTTATTGGTTCCTTTTATTTGATTAACTTGATTTTGGCTGTGGTAGCCATGGCCTATGAAGAACAAAATCAAGCAACTATGGTTGAAGCAGAACAGAGGGAGGCAGACTTGCAATTGATGCTTGAACAGCTGAGGAAGGAGCAAGAAGCAGCTCAGGTATTTTTTTATAAGGGTTTGAGCTTTATGTATTGTTTTGCATACTATTCATTCAAAACAAAATCAATAATTAACATATTAAAAACCAGCAACATTCATTTACGTACCTCACAAGCATTTTGGACTGCTTTCTCTATGGTTTTTTATTACATTTTAAATGTATAATGTCTAAAGTGTTCGTGAACTTCTGAACCAAGAACAAAAAGTACTCCCCAAAGTAAAAAAAAAAAAAAGATTTTTAATAAATACTCTTACATATGAGTAGTATCTAGTAACCTATCATTAAGATTTTCCAAATTCTCAGCTAAGAAGTAATAGCAATACTTGTGAAATACTTCTCAAGCCTTGATTAGAGCTTAAAATGGTTTCATCCATAATTTTCTGACAATTTTTTTCTGCTTGTATTACTACCAGTGAATCAAAGACTGGGATTAGTACCTCAAAGTTGCTTTCTAAGAGCAGTTTAAGGAAGCTATTATATACAATAACAGTTAAAATTAGGTTACAAAATTACAGATTGAAGTATGGTTCTAGATAAGGTCTTCTGTTTTTCAGTAGAATTCACTCTACTTAATATATTAGTATTTTCTAATGAACTTTTTCAATGGAATTCACTCTACTTAATATAATAGTATTTTCTAATGAACTTTTTGTCAGAATGATATACACAATATGGATTGACTCCATGATACGGGTACAAAATAGAACTCTGAACTGGAGCTTTCCTAACTACCATTTTCTTTTAACTTGTATTACAAAATTCCATCTGAAGTTTTGCCCATCAAGGCTTTTGTCACACTAATATCTACAAGTAATGTGATATAAATCTTAGGAACTAAATAAATCTTAGGAACTATATCTTTCTTTGAAATATGATGTGATTTGTAAAGCGTCACATTACATAATTGCTGTGGCAGGCAATAGCAGCAGCGGCAGCAGAGATGACCGAGTACAGCGGTGAAAGTGGAATTGGTGGACCCTCAGATAGTTCTTCAGAGGCATCCAAACTTAGCTCAAAAAGTGCCAAAGAAAGGAGAAATAGAAGGAAGAAAAGAAGGCAGAGGGCACTCTCTGGAGAAGAGGATGATATGAAGGATGAAAAGCTTCCAAAATCTGAATCAGATGACAGTATTAGACGGAAAGGTTTCCGTTTTTCTTTCGATGGGAACAGACTTGCTTATGGGAAGCCCTTCACATCACCCCACCAGGTATTGTCAATGGTTTAGTTGGCAGACTGTCAGTACTGATGTCTTTTAATGTAATGCATGATCTACATGGATTGTTAGAATATACAGAAGTCTTGATTTTTCTCTTTTGTACAGAGATGGAAGCTATTTTGACTTCATGCATGCTCCTTTTTTTCTCTCCAATAGTTGTTTTAGGTATATTGTAAATTTACCCATTCTGATGACTTTCGTTTTTAGTGTAGTTTTTATCTCTACCTACGTTACTAAAAATAACACTGACAAATTCCTGGGAAAGAAATTATTTGTTTTTAATACATAGACATGGATTTTATATAATTAAGACATTCAGCTGATCATTTTGTTTGTTTCCTTTGCAGTCTTTACTGAGTGTTCGTGGCTCCCTGTTTTTTCCCAGACGTAGTAGCAGAACAAGTCTTTTCAGTTTTAGAGACTATGGAAGAGAGAGAGGATCTGAAAATGACTTTGCAGATGATGAGCATAGCACATTCGAGGATAATGGGAGCAGAAGAGGTTCTCTCTTTTTGCCACGCAGGCATGTTGAACGGCGCAGTAGTAACATTAGTCAGGCCAGTAAGTCATCAAGGCTAACAGTGTTTCCAGTGAATGGGAAGATGCACAGCACTGTGGATTGCAATGGGGTGGTTTCCTTAGTGGATGGACCACCAGGTCTCTTGTCACCTACTGGACAGGTTCTGCCAGAGGTGGTAATAGATAAACCAACAACAGATGACAATGTAAGTTTTAAATTACTCCAGGTTACATAACCTTTCATTACTGCACTCTACAATGTTTTAATTAAATGCTTTGAAAATAGTCGGGAAGTTGTGAATGTTTTTTGTCTCAAAGATGATCTGAATTTCTCACTGCCTAGGATCAGGATATAATAAAAGAGTTGTTTTTTTTTTTTTAAAAGTACATGTGAATCCATTCTTTTATCCCTCTGGTCAGATTTTTCCCTCAGTTTACTTTAGGAATGGAAGAGTGGGAGCTGTTCCATGTTTTTTCCCATAAACATTCTTATATTCAAACAAAAATTTTTAAATGGGTCACAGTATCTGAAAGTAAATCAGCCAGTTTCTTTACAAATTGTCTTGCAATTTGTTATACTTTTATTTTAGTGCTTTTATTTAATTTACTTTAAAAGAAATCTACCCATGCTTATACATTAAACAAGTCTTTGTAATTGAGATGTGTTCCATCATAGAGCTATAACACAGCTTTTGATATTTTTAATCATATACTTTTTTAAAGTACTTTTTTGGGTTTTTTTTTTTTGGCAAAAGATTGGACTTCTTTGTTTCTTAAGTTAGAATTTGTAAAATAAATTGGAGATCACAACTATTCAATGTAAAAGATGTCCTTTAAATTAGTTTTGAATTGGTACAGAGATCAAGAATGATCTATTAAAATTATGTTTACAATAATAATTGTAAACTATTATGTTTACAACAATAATTGTTATTGCAGAGAACTTCTTAGTACAAATCAATTACGAGTATCTTGTGATTGAACTAGTTTAGAAGATGAAATACTGGTAGAGTAAGCATTGAAATAAGGATTGGGAATTTCTCCCGTCTCAGTGTTGCAACAATCTTGGCTTGTTTCATAAGCTATGGCCTCCTCCAGAGTTTTTTTGTGTCTAGTATAGAGTTAATAATAGTTAATTTTAATGCAGTGGTAATCTGGTAACTAAATATCAAAATCTTTCTTTCTTGTTTTATAAGTATTAACAGTATTCAGGAGTGTAAGACGAAAATAGCTTATGTTATGTGTATAATGGAAAAATAAAAGTGATGTAACAACAATGTAACTCAAAGTTGTATATATTATGAATTCATTAGAACTGAAGAGTCAGATTTCTGATACCTGTTTTGCAGTATTACCAAGGTTGGATTTAATGCATGCCCCTTTGGGGTTTTTTGGTTTTTAATTTTGTTTTTTAGAGCACTACTACAGAAATAGAAATAAAAAAGAGGCGTTCAAGTTCATATCAAATACCAGTGGAGTTGCTGGAGGATCCCAATTTAAGGCAAAGGGCCATGAGCATAGCTGGTATTATCACAAATACAATGGAAGGTGTGTTGTAACTGCAGTTGCATGATCTTTCTTGACATAGTCTTAGACTTGTTTCAAGTTGTTATATCACGGTGCAAATAAAGAAAACATACGTACCTATTGCAAATACATAAACTGAATAATAGGACAAAAGTACATGTATATAGTGAAAAAAGAAATGAAGCAATCTGAAAAGCAGGCTAAACTAGGGAACACAATTAAAGTTGGTAATTCCCATGTGTTTTATATTAGTTATTCATGCTTAGCAATACAGTTATTGGAAGAAAAGCCTTGTGATAATTTCTTCCACTAACTATACTGTAAGACTGATAGAGAAAATTAAAGACCGAACCCTAGTTAATAAGGAGAAGGAAATTTGTTGTTGGATTATTTCGAACGTTGAAATTACTAATAGTGAAATTCTTGAAAAAGCTTAAATAGTTTTCAAAAACCCATTCACGATGAAATTAACCTTATTTTTCTCAAAAAAAATATAGAGATATTTGAGATGACTGTGAAATTGGAAGTTTTACTGATTAAGCACTTTTTTTATTTAAAAAAAAAAAACATGATCATATTTTAAAAGTAGACAAATTTTTCAATTATTAGTTCTGAACTCTTGAGATTTCTCTTCTAGTCTTCTAAAACCTTTTCAGAAAGTAACAATAAGCTAAGTTCCTGGAAATCTGAGAAGGTTCTTCCAAACATCCTTAATGATTCCAAGGATAAGGATTAAAACCTGAAAAAGCAGAAGAAAACCAACTTCACTTTCTCCAAAACTTGGTCACTTTATATTTCTTTTTTTTTTTCACAGAACTTGAAGAATCCAGACAAAAGTGTCCACCTTGCTGGTATAAATTTGCCCACACTTTCTTAATTTGGGATTGTTGGGAGCCTTGGTTGAAAGTAAAGAATGTAGTTGAATTTATTGTAATGGATCCATTTGTTGATCTGGCTGTCACTGTTTGCATAATTTTAAACACGCTGTTTATGGCCATGGAACATTATCCAATGACTCCCGCATTTGAAAATGTACTTAAAGTAGGAAATCAGGTAAGTACGTCCATCGAAATATATAATTTCATACAACTGGAACCTGATTTCTCTTTGAAATAGAATTACTTTTCCTTCTTTTTATTACTATCCTATGTTTGATTGTACTAAAAATAGTCTAAAAATAAAATTTGACATATGTTGTATATGAGTTTGATTTCTATATTAAAATTTCTGCAAGTAGAGTTTTCAAAAACTAGAGTTTGACATGAAACCAAAAGAAATCTGAGTTGTTCAAAGAAAATGAAAGACAAGTTAGATCCTTTCTACTGTATCATTGATAACACAAGAGTTGGATGTTATTTTGGATTATTTTGCACCATATTTTTAGTGGGTTTTTTTTTAATTTCTGTGAAGAATGTTGCTTTGATTGGTCTGTAATAATTTGGAAGGCAAAGAATGTGTGACTTAATCCAAGGGTGTCTGTTGATACAATTGGGCCTTGTTCCCTAGTGGACACAGTCTGTAGGTCAAGTGGAGTGCTTGATTTGTTTGTTTTATAATACAGATAGTGTTATCTGCTATACTTCTTAACCTATGCTTGTTTTAAAGTGGTAATCCCGATGATTATGATCTAGCAAAATAATAAAATAATTTGGTTATTAGAATATACAAAACTCTAGTATATTTTGGGATGTATTTAGGTTTAAGTCCAGATTCATTAATGTGTCAACATTTAAATTGTATGCTTATATTTTTAGCTAATATAGATATAAGTCAACGTTTTCACCTTAATCTGGAGTCAGAGATCATTATCTGTGGTAGATAATCATGTCATGTCACTGTTTAAAATAGCTTCAGAATGTATTTGAGGAGAAAGACAGGGAAGATGAAGACGTGAGGATCAATAGCTGTTGTAGAGGGCTATCTCCTGATGATGACTGCATGTTTTACCCAGGAAATGCAATCATTTTTTTCCTTTCATGTGTAATGAAGTAGCTTAATAGTAATCTAATTTTGAGTTGTGTGTTTTTGAACTGCGTAGCACTGTCTTTTAAAGGCCGTTAAATGCTCCTGATATTTTTAAAGTTTGCTTTTCTTTCTAGTAAAAGATCATAGTTTATGTAGTTCTGTAGATAATGGTTGTCACACATCTACAATAAATACAGTGAATTTATTTCAGAGGTGGTGTTTGCCTTCTGAAGGTGTCAGAGACATTAAGAGGCAGAGTTTTACTTCAGGCATGAGCCTGGGCATAATTGGCCTGTTTTTTTTGACAGCTAGAGGGAGAAGATATGCTTACTGTATCTGTGAGTTCTTGTGAAGATTTCATTTAATAGCACATCCACAATTATCTAACTTATCCACAATTATCACCATCCAATGTATCGAACTTATCCAGATTTATCCACACACCTTTATTAAAGCAGTTTGCATAGTGGCAAAAACAAGATATGATTTTGCTGAGTAAAGGACCCTTTAATTAGATGGATGGCAGATACGATGAGCAAACAGGAAGCCTGTTGGCATAGTTTATTCCTTAATAGTCACTCAATGTATCTTGTATTTAAATTGAGGGTTGTGCTACAGCTCATTAGATGTTGCTGCTTACCTTATCTCTGAGGTTTGGCTTGTAATAAGTTTCCTTACCGACATCCTGCTGTAAAAGAGTTGTCTATCTTCTGGTTCAATTTATTCGTACTCACCTATAAAGTAAAAATACATGTTCTTCCTTCAGGTTTTTACAGGAATTTTTGCAGCAGAAATGGTTCTCAAGATAATTGCCATGCATCCTTTTTATTATTTCCAAGCTGGCTGGAATATTTTCGATAGTTTTATAGTTACCCTTAGTTTGGTGGAGCTTTTTCTGTCAAATGTGGATGGATTATCCGTTCTCCGATCATTCAGATTGGTAAATAAATTACCTATGATAATAATGGGTTATATTTATATTTTAACTGTACTCACATAAATAAGACACTTTTTAATTATTTTATGTATAATTTTGCTGTCACAGAATATCTCTGCAAGTATGTTTTAAAAAATTATGTTATCACTGAATAGTGTGTGCCATTTTATGATTCAGAAGCAACTAATTATTTTTTCAAGGGAAAGGACTGTATTTTTATTGTAATTGTTTTAACACAGATGGGTACAGTGAAGTGTACCATTTAGGGCATTTTGAGAAATATAAATAAATAAATAACATGTTTGTAGTCTTCCATTTCCTTCCATATCTGCAAAGAAACTAAAAATGTTCTTTTAAAATGTAGGAATTATAAAATTTATTTTTTTAAATTTTGCATATCTGTTTTGCTTTTATCTGAAGCCAAAACCATTTAATTCTTTTTTTTTTTTTTTTAAATTTTGGATGGATAAGAAAGAGTATGAATTATACTTTTTTCCCACTGTAAATTGAAATGTTTAACTTGTGTTCAGCTTTTGTTTCCAGACTGAGGATCTGTCTGATCCTTTTCAAATTTGTTGGAAGCAATATTCTTTTGGAAGACTTCATTCTTCAAGGATTTCAGAGTCCTTTATTTTTCTTCAGTAGAATCCTGTTGAGTTTTATTGGGTTTTTTAATTCATTTCTGTACGTAACAGTTAAGATGTATGTCATGTTCAGAATTCACTATTTGAACAAGTGCAACCAGTGTGCCATTTCTTTCGTGAACAAAAAATTACATATATATTTAACAAGAACAGAGTAAACTCTGAAATTTATTTAGCTTTGAAAGTGTGGATTTTATGAACTTTTGTTTCCTGTGTAAGTTATAGTTTTTGGAATCATGTTGCAGTTTATTATTGCTGAAAATCACTAGTTTGTAATCTGTTGTTAAATTCTATACTGTTTTTGTAAAGTACTGCAATTAATGCCTCTGTATTTTTGTTTTTTCAGTTGCGAGTTTTCAAATTGGCAAAATCTTGGCCAACTCTAAATATGCTGATAAAGATTATTGGCAATTCAGTGGGGGCTCTAGGGAATCTGACCCTGGTGCTGGCCATCATTGTGTTCATTTTCGCTGTGGTTGGGATGCAGCTGTTTGGGAAGAGCTACAAGGAATGTGTCTGCAAGATCTCCAGTGACTGTGTGCTTCCACGCTGGCACATGCACGACTTTTTCCACTCTTTTTTGATCGTATTCCGAGTGCTGTGTGGAGAATGGATAGAAACGATGTGGGACTGCATGGAGGTTGCAGGCCAACCCATGTGCCTTACTGTCTTCATGATGGTCATGGTGATTGGAAACCTAGTGGTAAGTAGCCAAAACAATTTGGGACAGAACCTGTAGTTAAGTTTTAAAGCATTATTAAATGTGTATTTGATTTGTGATTTTGAATTTGTTATTAGTATGGATTCTGAAATAGAATTTTTCATTTATTAGATTTCTGATCTGATATAGAATCCTCAACAAGAATGCATCCCTTCAGGGGTCTGGCATGCAGTTAGACTATATGAGTGAGATATGTTCAGGTTTTTGTGGGTGGCTACTGGTTACTGAGAGAGAGAGAGAGAGCATCCCAAGTGTCAGGCTCACAGGATGGTTGGTTGCTGTTTGCAAAAGAGGACATAGCAGGGCCTGTACTCCCTAACCGACTGAGGCATTGCTTCCAATCATGCATAGCCAGCATTCTCTCCTGTCTAAAAGACTCTTTTAACATTTCTAGACTCTGAAGTTTAAGCTACGTTGAGCCCTGTGTGTTCCACAGCCAACTTTTTACACAAATGGTGTGAGGAAACTTGAAGTGAAAGGCAGTGCTTCTGCAGACAAAAGGCTTAAAATAATTAACATTTTGTTTCCCCTTTTTACCTGTTTCTTCCTATTTTTAAGTGCTTTTTTACAGACACTTTTTAAGCAGTCTGTAGTATATCTTCTCTTTCAGAGGAAAGCATCAGATCTGTAAGAGTTTGTACTTGACCTTGTATAAATTTGTCTTTTAAAATAAGGTTTATATTTATTAACTTACAACTATTTGAGACCTTCATTGCTCCACTTTTTGCTCTGCTTTTCTCAATGCCTACTGAGTCTTCTTTACTTTAGTCAGCTGTCAATAGCAAAAGAGTTTCTAAATTAGCCATCGTGGAGGCATTCTTTAGAAATCAAGCTTCCAGTGACAGGAGCAAACTAATTATCTTTAAAGTAATCATGCATTACTATTAGTAGTACAACCATTTGGTCCAGGATTTTCTAGAAATCTTTTGTCTTATAACAAAGAGAAACATGAATTATTTGATCAAACAAAACAACCTCTTTAATTACTTTTCTAAAACAGAAGGTAGAACTTTGTGGAACGAAGTATCAATCTCTGTGAATTTCTCCACAGTAGTTAAATGTATTCTGTTTTTATACCATAGCTCTAGTAGAATTTTTTACATGAGCAGACATCCCTGCTGTATGTTTAGGGTTCCATCATCCAGTTATCTTTCTGTTCTGAACACATTTTCACCCTGTTGTCTTCAAAGCTGCATAGAAGAGCTAATCTGAAGGCTCTAAAACACTCTGGTATCCATTTCTTTGTCTAGTCTAGTGCCATTTGAGCAATCTGGGCTGATATGACTGATATCTACTCTATGTTTTGTCTTGCAATGTGAATAGCATGACTTGACAGTTAGGAAGACGAGGTGTGCTTCAAAATTTTACATTGCATAAAGCAAAATATTTGTGTAAATTTGGACCAGTGTTTAAGAGAGCTGTTTTCCACACAGATCACCTATGTCTTCTGTTGCAGAGTGCTTCCCTCTGGCAGAGAAGTAAACAGTTTGGGATCTGTTCAGTCAGTATCAAGGAATCATTAATTTCTAGCCTTGTACAAACATGAGCACAAAAACAATTTACAAGTGTCTTCATAGTTTTACAGTAATGCAAAACCACAAAAAAACCAGCCTGCTTTGGAGTATAGGGTGTGTGTTATGCTTAAATTGCATTTACATTTTGTTTGCTGTGTAATATCATATACAGCAAAGGAAAACATGAAGCCTAAGTTCATAGTGGGTCATGTGAATGAAAAACTGAGGAAATTATCTTTTTCTTTTTTTTTTCTTTTCAGGTATTGAACCTTTTTCTGGCCTTGCTGCTGAGCTCATTTAGTTCAGACAGTCTTTCTCCTACAGACAATGACAATGAAATGAACAACTTACAGATTGCTGTTACAAGAATTCAGAAGGGAATAGATTATGTGAAGAAAAAAGTAGGTGAATGTGTCCAAAAGTCTTGTTGGGGGAAACAGGCTGTTGTAAATCAAAGAACAGCGACAGATCAATTGACTGATGAGAGAAACCCTTGCATTTCCAACCGTACCATCGCTGAAATAAGGATAGATAAAAATTATCACAAAGATGAGAATGGAATGGCCACTGTTATAGGTGGTAGTGATTATACTTCGTTCATTAACAACCCCAGCCTTACTGTTACAGTACCGATAGCTGTTGGAGAATCTGATTTTGAACATCTAAATACAGAGGAGTTTAGCAGTGACTCAGACTTGGAGGAAAGCAAGGAGGTAAAATTTAAATATTTTATGTTTTGTATGAATGAATTGTGCCAATTGTATTCTTTTGTGATATGGCTCTTACTGCTTAGAAATAGAAAGCAATCATGGTTCAAGATTGTTGGAATGTACTGTGAGTGAATAAATTGAAATGGAAGAGTGGTTAGAGAGAGTAGGAGATCCACACAGAACTGTAAAAACATATATGAACCCATTCATAAAAGAGGTTTGAAAAATAAGCTTTGCCAAAGTTTTCCTTGGCTAGACAAACCAGTATGTGTGTACAGAATAAACAAAGACAAGAGACATTTTTTTAAAACTGTAATTTCCATCCATTAAGGATGAAAGTAAACTGTTGTTTTAAATTGTTAGAGGATATATTAATAAGGACTATTGACATACTTTGCATCTTTTTTTAAAAGCTCATTGAATTCTATAGTAATCTGTATTATTTGTACTGAGTAATCTAACAGGTGGTTAACTCAGGCTAATGGGAGCAATAACGACAGTTTTTGAGTTCTGAAGTTAAAATGATGGAGGAAAGTAGAAGGAATAATGTTAGTATTATAAGGTGAATGTGTCAAGAAAAAAAACAGAATTGCTGAACAAAAAAATACTATTTTCTTGCTTGTTTGTGGGAGTTTTGAAGCACTGACTTCAAAGACAACTGTCTGACCTTAAACTGAGTCAACTTTAGGAGAGTAGTTACTTGTCAGCAGCTGCAGACTGAGGGGGAAAGCAAAATCGTGGATTTCAGCAGGATCCTGAGAGACACTTTGAAAATTCCGATTACTATGGCTCCAGTACAAACTGTGACTGGTATCAACTGCCCTGGCACCCGAGGACACAAGGACCTTAATGGAATATCACAGCATGTGCAGACAGCCATACTCCAGCCTGGATTGCTTTGTCTGGATCATTTAGACTTCTTTTGGTGTTTTGTCATTCTTTTGTTTGTTTGTGGGGGTTTTAGGTTAGAAAAATCAGACTTACAAATGTAAGGTATGATAAAGTGGTTCTTTAGGTGTTTCTTTCATTGTAGAGTGCGTTGTTTGATAGCATTACACTCATTTGCTATTTCAGCAGCTCATTTCCTGACATTTGTTTTGTTCTGTCTGCTTTCTGGATGTTCTGTTAATCTGTATATTGACCTCTCAGTTGAGAAGACTTTAGATGACAAAGAGGTCTCTTAAAAGCAAAGTAGATAATATCCATAACTTCTTCTAAAGTGTTAACTGTGCTTTGTAAGGAAGCTATAATGTCTGCTAACAGATGTTACATCTTTTATGTTATTATCAATCTGAATAAAGGATACTGGTCTTCTCAGTGTGTTTTAATAAAACAGGTCTGGTCTGATGAATCCAGTTAACTTATTTATGTTCTGATAAATGTGTTAAATCTAACACTTACCTGAAGACTATCCAGCAATTGAAGACACCCGGTTCTTCGCTATTTTATATTTAAGAATAGGGTAACAAAATCTATGTAATCTCACCTCTAATATTCAAGATTAAACAAAAGCATTACCTATTTATAACATACTATAAGTGGAAAAGTGGAGAAGGATTGGCATAACTGAAAGACAACTGTAGGAGATACATAAATTAAGACAAAAACCATTTAATGTACACTAGTTCATAGCAAGTAAGGAAATTGTCTTTTGTTTTGTATATTATTTCAACTCTTTCTTTCAGACTTCCCTTTTAAATTGGAGCAATTTATATTGGAGTTATTAGATAGATAGCTACATTATTTGATGAGCCTTTGAGCAGTCATTGGTGAGAAACAAAATCAGATTAATGCCAGAAGACTAATAAAAGATACATGTGAGGTACTTTAAGAGATAACAGGTTTATTGCTGTGGTTTTAAGTTTTATATTGCTATGTATCTGTTACAAACCATAGTGCACCGTAGACTATTTGAAACTTATTTTTAAGTCATGGAGTTAAAAAAGCTAATGCTGCTGGGAAAAATTGATTACCCGAATATGTTCATGTTTCAGCTGGTATGATTGATTTTTGTTGTTTGATTGGTTTTTGTGTGTTTTGCCTGTTACTTCTTTCTGAAAGTGTGTCCTAGATACATATTTATCATCTAGTGAAGACCAGGAATAACCTTGAAAATGAAATGCAAGGAAAAATTATATTTCCATTATTTTAGAAGTCTAATTACTACAATTTAAAGCTGTAATATACATAGTGTGGGTGTGTCTGTCTGTCAATAGGGGTAGGGCCAGGGGTCGGTGGATTGGAGGGCAGGATGGAGAGGATTTTTGTGGTATGGTGGGTGTTTCCTTAAGTTCAAGTCCAAGTCCAGTATACAGCTATGAAATTCAGGTATTCTACTAATTTTCACTCTTTTAATAAGTCTTTGGATATGCTTTAAGGCCTAATCAACAATTATAATTATTATGTTTTGAAAGTGTATGACATATCTAGAAAACATATTTTTCAATAAGTAGGAATCCATACTGCTGTTTCCAAAACTCAAAAGAACCTAAAGGGTACCATGTTTTAACTTCATTGCGTACCGTTCTTACTTCTCACAGGAGTAAAATCAAGCTGGATCAGTCAAGAATGCAGATCTGGTGCTTTTTAACCAGGCAGAGCAACGTTTCAGCATGTTTATACAGGTTACCTAACCAAATCGTACATATATGATCACTTTTGAGATGGATTGGCCTGCATGCTACTCAACCACAACATATGTTTCCTCATCCATTGTAATGTAGTGGAAACATGCACAGCCACCCTGTTAGCTGAGTCCCATGACTCACGTCACAGCATGGTTGAGGGCAACCCCAACATGTTCCTCTCTTCTTGTTACATCTTTGGTATTTTCTGTACTACTTCCGTCGCATAACCTGCATGCTTGGTAGATTTTTATTATTGTTAACTGAATTATTAAGCATCAAGACTGTTCAAGTGTAAAAGAGGTTAACATATGATTTTTTTTAAAACAGAATGTATTCTTCATTTGATTTTTTTTTTTTCTGTTCATCTGTTCATGTTTTTAGCTGCCATGTAATTACAAACATTTTCTGATCATGTTCATTTGACCAATGCCTTTGTATAATTACATATATACAATCACTTGTATGCTAAAGTGTTTATATATTTTGGTATAACTTGTTTCATTTTTGTTCACAATGTTTTGATAGTTTACATTCTAGTTGTCTAATATGAAAGAAGCTAAAATATACAATTAAAGATACACTCCCGGGAACAATCAAACAATTTTTATACCTATGCATAGTCCTTCTGGATATGGGTGTAATAATTTGATTATATTCTACTCAGGACGTCTATGTATGTCCAAGATTGGAAGTTAGGGAATCGTTTCTATCAGTGTTGCTCTTATCGATAATTGTTTCTTTGTGAACTTAATCCAGTTGCTTTGTTTTTAGAAAGACATATATAAAACGTAATTTCAAGTAAAAATTCTTTGCAGGATTCTGAATCTTTAAAAATTATAGAAATACGAAAGTTTAAGCAAGAAAGAAATATAAAAATTAAGAAAATCCAGGATAAGACTAAAACTAAGACAACAATTTGTGCCAGTATACCTTTACTCCTTCAGGATAAAAGAAAAATCATGAGCTCCCAAGTTTTGGCCTTGTAACAGTACAGTGGGCGTTTGTATTGAAAAATTTAATGTGTTCAAAATTGGAATGGCTATTCCTGGCCAACACTGAAAAAGGAAAAACGTGTTTTATTAAAGAAGCTTTCTCTAAGGAAAACATTTGAGTTGCCAATTTGCAAATATGAAAGCAATACAGTCAGGCCTTCTTCTATTAGTTTGGTAAACTTTGAGCAGCTGCTAAGTGCCCTGGAAGGTGAAGGATGAACATTTCTGTCTTCCTGAAAAATCCTGTTCCTGGCGTGATTCACAAAATGTTAGATCTCTGCAGACTTTGCACATATCAAATAAAGTAATGGAACTTTTAATTAGAACAGGAAACTCTTCTATGCATACTGCTTTTTATCGTCTGGGTTTCTTAATCTTATTGAAAAATATGAGCTCCCCACATTAAAAAAGAACCAATGTTTAATTATCCTGTAACTCTTAAAACACAACATTGTATCCTATGCTGTCCTTAGAAGAAAGAGGAAACCAGACTACTACTTCTTTATGTCCAAATAGCTCATTGAGCCTCTCATTTGAAAATTGTCTTTCTTAAGTAAAAATTAAAAAAAATACTCTAATCTCTCATTATTCTACCATGTATTAAATGAGATCTATAACTTCGTATTCTAAGCACATAGATTTTCAGTTTCTTTTCTTTTTATGGTTGTTCACATTTTAATGTTGTTAATTCATAAAAATCTATATTTTTTCAGTTGAGCTCATGTCATCTGCTCAAATGGTGTACTAAGTAGCTTACTACTGAAATGATCCAGGGTACTTCATGTTGGTTTTAACATTTATTAACATGACACAAAACTTCCATTCACTTAAAACCCCTATATTTTTAAAATTATTTGTTTCATTTATAGTTCAATTAGTTATTAGCACAGCTGCAACTTTTTGCAGTATATATGCTATGTCATGGAATGATGAAAGCAGCATATTAATAAAATGATGGAAGGATGTAGAGCTATCCTCAAGTTAGTAAATTTTGTGATAGGAAAAGATGTTTGGCATGAATACTGATATTCTAATATTACTGTTACTAAAAATGAAAAGAGATATTTACAGTAAATATGAGTAATTTGGGAGTTCTATTCCAAATGATCAGTATATAAAATAGCAGTAGGAATATTATTGAATTATTATCAGTTAATCCAGAACACTGTTACTTTTTCTTATATAAATTACCTTTCACAAATATAGAAAAAACAAATACATTGTTTAATACCTAAAATAATTTTGCCTTTTCACGTTACAATTGAGGTGTAAATATAGCTTGATTGAATAGTGTCTGTAAATTGTCTGCTTTTATATCTGAAATATCTCAATCATGAAAGTCTAGCTAAATTAATGAAAATGCTGTTAATTCTGCAAAACTGAGGCTATTTTACAAAGTGTGCTTACATCATTCCCTACAGACATTTAGTTGTGCTAATTTATTACTGAATTTATATACTTCTTGGTAATAACATTGTAAAATGTCAGAGAATGCGTGACCAGAACTACTTTGACTTAGTTTGGTACTCATACTCAGATTAAGTGTACAGGACACCACGTCTTCCTTTAAAATCTCCAGACTATAGATTTTTGCAATACATATGCAATGAAGCATAAACCAAAATAAAATTTTAAAATAAAACTTAAGATTAAAAAAAGATTATTTTATTAGATTTTTTTCATGCTAATGTGACTTACATAAATTTAATTATTAAACTGCTAGAAAATATCTTTTCTTTCTGGGTGTTAACTGTACAGATATGTGTACCAGAGTAACGGGTAGTTTCAAAATGCACAATGTAATACATAAGTGCATTGTCAAAAAAGAATGGAAATTAATGCCAGTTGAAATGTATTTATCATACTTTTTCTGTTTGAAACTTATCAGTAAATATGAAAAAACATAGTGTTCATATGATAGTGGTAATTATGGGTTAAGATAGGATAGGCTTAATTTATTTTATTAATTTGTTGAGGGTAGTATTCAAATTCACATATGAAAAAAGGTTTCATATTAATTCTGATTTTACTTTATCACCTTCCAATCTATATCATAAGAATGATCTTAAAACGAAAAAAATATACATTATCTGTTAAAGGTAACCAAATTTTATTATAAATTTTCGTATAAGCCAGAAATGGCTAACTTGCATCATACTGATGTTTAAGATTCTAATGGAAAAGAACTGATAAACTGTTTCCTTTATGTTATATTTTTAATAATGCTGACTGAATTAAAATCAGTCTTTAGAAGTCCATCTTAGAGCATATAGTATAACTGGTATTGTTTTAAAATGCAGCAAGAGAAACTATAGTAAGAAAATAATAGTAGAAAACAAAACAAAGTATGTATGAGGAAATCTACTTGGTATGATTGATACCACTGTGCTATATTTAGACTAGAAATTCTGAAATTCCATGAAAGATTACATTATACATATTACAATCTACTTATGCACATTTCAACAGCATTGACTGCTATGTGTGGATGTTTGTGTGTATTTCTGGTGACAAATATTGTTCCTATTGTTAGTTGCACACAGTGTTGCATGCTTTAAGTAAATTACTGTTTTAAACATGTAAATATTAGTAAAGTATAACTTACTGAATTTTATTTTCAGAAGCTACATTTTTCCAGCTCATCTGAGGGAAGTACAGTTAATTTAGCTCTCTTCGGAGAAGAAAAATCTGAAGCTGAAACAGAAAAAGCATCAGAGATACAGGCATGCTTTACAGAAGGTATGGAAATAAAATTTGGGGTTAACAGTTACATTTTGATTGTTTGCAACAAGCTTTCAGGGAAGCTATTTGCTACAGTAGTCCTGGTTCCAATTTTGTCAAGTTTTATGACTAATATTGCCTGTTGTGGGTAGTTGTACTGAAGTCCATGAAGCTAGTTGTGTGATGTAGAGTTAAATATGTGTGTATGTGAACTTTTAAAATAAGCACTAGGCACAATTGTGTAAACTGATTATCAGCAATATGTAATCCTGATGTAAATGAGATTCTCAGTAGTGAGATCTGCAAGATTTCAACAGGTTCATTTCACTGAAAAATTGAAACCAGAATGATATGATTACCCATGGTTCCTTCATGTTGCTAGAAAACAATCCAAAGGATGACTCAGTTCTTGGAAAGTTTGTGTCAAACAATAGTTATTATCTTGATATTACACCATTAATGAGGGGAGGAAGTACATAAATATAATGTGGGGTGCAAGATTCTGTGTTTCTATTCAAGTAATGAAGCATAAACAGCATACTTGCATATCCTTAGAAGTTCTGATTAATTTAGTTTGTATAACTGTGTCCTTTACTGTATAAGAATGTATTTCCCATTTTTTTGATATAACATATTTTACTTTCCTTTTAAGTAATGATTAAAATCACCCAAACCAAAATATGTTCCAGAACTAACTCGCCTAGCCTAGCCTAGCCTATCCTATCCTATCCATACTTTTTGATTTACTGTTATGAAGACATCTTTGACTTAGGCCTTGACCTTTCACTTTGAAATATTCTTTCACTCATCTTTAGTGAAAACTAAATTATTTTGGAATATGAGGCTGTATTGAATACATCAAGCTCTAGATTAAAAAAAACACCAAACACACACTTATAAATTAACATGATCTTACAATTCTTCCTGAGTCCTGCATCTGGGAAGGAACAATCCCATGCACCAGAACAGGCAAGGGGTCGAACTGCTGAAGAGCAGCTCTGCAGAGAGAGACCTGGGAGTTCTGATTGATAATAAACTAAATATGAGCCAGCAATGTGCCCTTGTGGCCAAGAAGGCCAATGGCATCCTGAGATGCATCAAGAAGAGTGTGGCCGGCAGGTCAAGAGAGGTTCTTCTCCCCTCTACTCTGCCCTGGTGAGGTCTCATCTGGAGTCCTGTGTCCAGTTCTGGGCTCCTCAGCTCAAGAGGGACAGAGAACTTCTGGAGAGAGTCCAGCACAGGGCCACCAAATCAGGGGACTGGAGCATCTTTCATATGAGGAAAAGGCTGGTGGAACTGGGGCTGTTTAGTCTAGAGAAGAGGAGACTGAGGGGGGATCTCATTAACATTTGCAAATATCTAAATGGTGGGTGTCAGGAGGTTGGAACATCCCTTTTTTCTATAGTAGCTAGCAACAGGACAAGGGGTAATGGAATGAAGCTGAAACACAAAAAGTTCCACTTAAATATAAGAAAAAACTATTTCACTGTTTAGGTGAGGGAGCCCTGGCACAGGCTGCCCAGAGGGAATGTGGAGTCTTCTTCATTAGAGGTCTTCAAGACCCGCCTGGAGATGTTCCTATGTGACCTGATATAGGTGAACCTGCTTCTGCAGGCAGGTTGGACTAGATGATCTCTAAAGGTCCCTTCCAACCCTACCATTCTATGATTCTATGTATTATGTGACGTCTGTCAGTCCTTGGGCATAAGCTTAATTTTTCCATAATTACACATTTTGAGAAGTTGAAAATATGGTAAATTACAGTTTTTACGACAGTAACTGTTTTATCTGAGCTGATGAGATATAGTGTAACTTGTAACATATGAACTTGATGACACTCAAAGGAAAACTAGAGTATTGCCTTTCGGACCCCTTAAAATAATTTAATCCTGGTTATGTTTAAGTGTGGATAATCAGTTTTAGAGACATATGGAGACTTATTAACCAGGCAAATACTGGTTCATTGAAAACCATGCCTTGAGGCCTCATGATAAGGTAGAATGCTCTCCAAGGTGAGCAAGAATTCTGTGATGGTGGCCACAAATCTGCTCTCGTAACTTCCAATTAAATCAGTTAGTTATGTAATGAAAGGGGTATCCTTAGTCAGCCCTTGAAGTGGTCATTGCTCAGTATAATAAAATAAAGGTTGTTTATATCTGTATGATTTGTTTGAACATTAGCTGAGAGACAAAAGTACTTTTAAAAGAGGAAGCTGTTGTCCTCTTGAGCTAGTTCAATGGAAAGTTGCTATTTTTTCATACTCTGTTTCTGCACCCTTACAGGTTTCATATGCTGTTTCATTATCTGAAAAATAATGAAGAATAATTTTTAAAATGTGTTTATAAATAAAAATTATCTCAATTAGATGGCACTTTTTTGTTCTAAGCTTGATGTAGGTTCAGGGCAGTAGAAAAATTGTGTATGTGCAAGTTTTCTTGCATTCAAAATATCAAAGCAAGAAGATAAGGTTGCTTAGCTTACTAGGATGAAGTAGCATGCAGTAATTTGAAACATAAAATGAAGTAATTTGAACCCATAAAAGACTGGTTTTGCTTTTTCAGGGTGATGAAAATTATACTGTGTAACAGTTTGTCATTGTTTGTATTGTTAGGCTGTATACGGAAGTTTAAATGCTGTAAAGGCAGTATGGAAAGCACAACAGGAAGAATCTGGTGGAACCTTCGAAAAACGTGCTACAAGATAGTAGAACACAACTGGTTTGAAACATTCATTGTCTTCATGATTCTTCTCAGCAGTGGTGCTCTGGTAAATGGAGCTTATACCCACAGAAACTTATAAAAATATCCTAAAATACATTTTATCATAGAGAGCATTAAAACACTTGTGTGTTCATTATGAAAAAATACAAAGTTTGCTTGAAAGAGAGCTTGGATCTGAATTCCTATAATATTTCTATAGTGCATATAAAATAAGTAATTAAAATTCTGCTGTCAAATAACGTTCTGCAGATGAATTTTTGAATACAAAGTCGTGTGTGGATGGGTGCTTATGAAAAGGATTATGCAAGAGTCTTTTTTAAAGAAATTATAAAAATAATATAAAATTTACTGTATACAAGAAGTGGAACAATTACTCTAAATTAAAATTGTCCCCAGACCAGTACAGATACTGAATTAGTTATGTTATCAGTTAATTTTTTGCTTTAGTTTCAGTACTTCTAGACTGTTACATAGAAATCCTTATACTCCTTTATATTATTCTTAGTGACAATTAGTCCTTCATAGACTTACTGTGTCTTGGGTTCTTTCTGAATGTTAATTGACACAGGATTTAGTATATACTCTCATTACCTCTGCTCCAACACCTGAAGCACCATGTCCTTTCCTTCATCTCCAGCCTTAGTGTTTGCAGGGTAGCTTCTTTCACTTTCTTTTTCCTTCAGTCCTTGCACTGCCATGCAGCATGTTGCTATTTCTTAAATGTTTTCTCAGAGGCCCTGTCAGCTTCCCTAATAGGCTCAGCTGCATTCTGTGGTGGGTTCATTGTGGAGTCAGCAATAGTCAGCCCCTTGCCCCCATGTTACAGTGGTCACTCCTGCAGACCTCTGCTGCCAAAACCTTGCCACCAACATTCGATAGCCGAATTCAGCAAAGATGAGCAGCAACATTATATTTGGTCACCGTAGCTTGTTATTCTCATTTGTTAGTTGAATGTATTATAATTGGGAGACTGCCTTCTGACTGAGCCTGATTGGGTTTATCAGGGTGATAAATTGTACTTTTGTGTTGACTGTTATTGAGATTTGTAAAAACCTTTTTTGGCACCTTCAGTCCTTACATTTCAATTCCATTACCAGGCAATGGTAAAATCTAATACTTGTAAAGAATGCAATTGTGATCTCTGCTCATGCTGATATTTCAAGGTAAAACATGCTGACAGTAATTTTGATTTGGCATTTTAAATTCAGTCCTTTTGGCTTAATTTATAATTTGCAAAGACTTACAAGTATCTAACTTATATGTAACCCATTCATCACAGGCTTTTGAAGATGTATATATTGAACAGCGCAAGACTGTAAAAACTGTACTGGAATATGCTGATAAAATCTTCACTTACATCTTTATTCTGGAAATGGTGTTAAAATGGGTGGCCTATGGTTTTCAGACTTACTTCACTAATGCTTGGTGCTGGCTGGACTTCCTGATTGTTGATGTAGGTACTATACTTTCTAAGTTGCCTGTTATGATTTAGGCAGGTCTTTTTACGTAACTTCAATCTGATACTTACATATATAGTGAAGACTATATATAGGGTTTAAAAGAATGGAAAATAACATACTGGCGAATAAGATTTTATTGTAATTATTCAGTGAGTAACTAAATCTACATTATGTTTATGCTATCATTGGCTATGTGTATTATGTCTGTGTTTACATGTGGGGCCTCAGCCAGTGAGTGAGGACTATCATCTGATTCAAATTTAATCTTCTGGATTAGGTGGCAGAAAACAAAGAAGCAGATACAGAAAGGAAAGGGAAATTTAAGTAGCACATGGGATTGGGCTAGGACAGTTGATCCTGGGCTTAAAGAATCACTGGTAAAGAACTGCAGGGGAAAATAGGATCAGGAAATCAAGAAGACAACAAAATAACAGGAATTAGGGGCAAGGACACAGCAATTGGAGTAAAGAAAAGAACTGAGGAAAATAAAAAGTGATGGCCTATGTATTCATATAAAAATGTGGGAATCACTGATTCTCAATCCTAATTTTGGATGTTATGGTGCTCACTGTGTACTGGACTGCAAGACTAATTTCAGTGCAACTCTTCCAGTTTTCTTTGACACATGACTTTCTAAGGATGTTTTTTTAGATACTGACATTCTTTTGGTTTTCTTTGTCTGATCATAGAGAATGTTTCTTGTTGCCTCTCAGAATTCTGAATTCTTAGAAAAAAAGCCAGATTTTACGTGACAGAATTAACATTTCTCAACAATTACAATAACGAAAAAAACTGCACTCCAAAGAAAGTAATGAAATTAGTGACACGGAATGATATGTGCATATAAATTAGTTATTACTGTTGGCATTGACATTTGAGTGGAAATTCAACAAATGAACAGGGGAAACTCATTAATCTGATGGAGTCTAGAATCTAGGACAGAAACTTTGTCACTCACTAATAGAATTTAAACTTACCTAATACTCTTTTTAAAATACTTTTTTTGGAGGGAAGGGCACAAGTAGTGTTTGTTACCTGTCTTTCTCATTTAGCTGTGCTTCTCTTTTAGCATCAGTTATGGGGCTAGGGTGCAGAGTCCCCATTCTGAGCAGATGGGCTAACTTGGTGGCATTACGTATGTTTTCTCTGGGAAATGAGATTTTCCACTTACTCCTTTCTCATCCTCTCCATTCCTTCAGTTCTGAACACTTGATATATATTTATATGAAGTATAAAGTCAACATGTATTCCCAGAATAGATGTATTGACCTCTAAGAAACCTAGTAAATATAAGAGGTTCATAGAATGGTAGGAGTTGGAAGGGACCTTTAGAGATCATCTAGTCCAACCCCCCTGCAGAAGCAGGTTCACTTAGATCAGGTCGCATAGGAACATGTCCAGGTGGATCCTGAAGACTCCCTTTCCTGAAGATTAAATCCTGCAAAACAAGATACCCTCAATAAGGCAAAGGGAAAAAAGTTAAGACTATCTTTGTGTGAGACTGAATATATGGGGTTTTATAGATATCCTCTTTATGGATGGTATAGAGATCTGACTTTTTAAATTTTAATTCAAATGTTAAAAGTATAACAGTTTTATAATTAATGGGAAATCTGTAGCAATCATCCAGATAGATTTTCTTGTCTTTGTTTAAAATTGCTGATGGCATGCATTAGTCTCATTGCCTGTTAGGATTCCAAGTATATTTTCAGAACCTTGTGATATTTAAATTTGCTTTCTGTTTGTCCATTAGAGTTGTCATTTATGGAAGTGGAAGAAAGTTTAAAATATTTTTTAAAAAGTATTATTATTTAAGAAGTAGTCAGAATTAGTATCTGCATACAAGCCTGTATTGTGGAAGGCTGATCTTGCATTCTGTTTAGATAAATTCTTCTTACTAAAGTATACCAAAACCCTATATGAACAGATATGGGCTACACCTTTTTTAGTACTTTCACTGTTTTCATGTAACCATCTTCATTTGTTGCTTGGAGTGTCTACATCTTATGACCTTATAGCAGCAGATGACAGAGTAATTCAGGTTGGAAAAGCACCTTTGGAGTTTTTCTGGTTTAGCTCCTTGCCTTGAAAGCAGGGGCGGTTTAGAAATAAGCTCTAACCTCAAGGTTAGATTAGGCTGCTCAAGGAGATATCTAGTTTTGAATGAATGTCCTGCCACCTTACTTGACGACCTCTTTCAAGAATTTGACCATCTGTATCATAAACCCACTCCCCCCACCTATCCTCTGAAAGTCAATGGTGGTCTGCTTAGCTTTTTCTGACTTTATTGTTGTTATTTTCAGTTATTAGCAAGCAACTTTAACTCTTTGTCTTACTGCTGGAATTTAACTATTGGTTTAGTTAACAGGCAGTATACTGCCTTCAATTGTTTGAATCTCTCTTTGCTTTATCTTCCTTCCCTATGCATTTCTCCAGATAATCATTGAACAAATTTGCCATATCAGTACCAGTTTAATTAAATGTTCCACAGTGAAACATCATTTTACAGGATCTTTTTAGGCAAACTATCGGTCTAAACTCTCCAACTGTCCCTTGCTTAGGAAAGAACTTACAGCATACAAACAGAAATTCTTACCTGTGGTGATGTTCCAAGTGCTTCTTGAAAAGGATAGTTAGCCTCAAAACAAGTACAAATGCTGGTTTTGCTCAGCCTTCCATGTGCAAGTTCAAAGGATATAACAACAAAGAAGAAACATTGAGTTGTATAAGAGCTTACTTGAACTATCTTTAGAGAGAAGAAATCTGCATAAGGCATCCTCATGTGTAAAAGAAATAGGAGACAGCTATTTGGAGTGGAAAACTCGATGGGGACAGAAGTCATTGACTCTCACCAGAAAAGAGAAGCGTAGTCAGCTTTTGAGCTGTGAATACAGTTGTACTGAAGATTTAAAAAATTCTTGTGGATTAAATCCTCTCTTTCCCAAGAGTAATAATGTTAAAGGAAGAAATAAATCTCAAGGAACATTAAATGTCCAAAACATGAGTAGTTAATAAATTCAAAGTAAAATGTTTCCATCTTAAGTGTGATTTTCTGCAAATGCTCTATTTAGTAGTTACAAGAACAGAAAGTTGAAATGAGGATGGATTCTGTCTCACATGTATCATTACAGTGTGTTTTTTGCACTTCCCTTTATTTCTGGTAAATTGTTGAATTTACTGTATTGGTGAAAGTATATAATAATATTTTCTAATTTTACATCACAAAAACGTAACAGCACTTTTAAATGTGGAAGGAGTTCAGAGTTGGTATCAATTATCCAAACTAGCATCATACATGAGGAATAATAGGAAATCATGTACTAAACCGAAAATTAATAAAATAAAATGCTTGCATGCACATGCATCCACAGATGTTACCAGAAAAATTAAGCTTCACTTACCATCAGTACCGTGGGATGAGATGAGCTATCCTCCTTCTTCTTTCTACCCCCCAAAAAAAGAAATCAGACAAAAATAATGTGTTAAATCATATATTAATTTCCAAAGAAAGATAAAATTATAGCATCAGTAAAGACGTGCCAGTCTTGCAGATACAGGATTTCTTGCAGTGCAAGTATGCAAATATAACTAATGCAATATCTACAAGGAGCACTTGAAATGGATTTTCTCTATATCTTCTCTAGAGTTATAAAAGGAAAGTGTAATTATCTTAAGGTTTTGATGGATTCATATAGATTAATGTTTTCTATGTTAAGTAGTATTTGAAGGCACTATTATAATTTGTGTATAGGAAATCAGATTGGTGACATAAGCAAAGATCATCCCACTCACTGAAAGTGCTCTTTTTCTGGACCTGGATCTTCTTCCAGTTTTATTTTTTCCTTTGTTAAAGGAAATTTTCTTCTCTTAAAGTACATAGCCTAATTATAATTACTTCAGCAGATGAATTATCCAAAGTTTTAGATGTGTAATTTCATAAATACAAGTAAATGCTTATCCATGATAAGGCATTGTAGTGATCACTGACATTTATTGCACAGATGTTGAACTCCTCGAGTTAAATTGGTTTCATCTAGTTTGTGTGATTTACAAAAAAAAGTTATGTCTTGATTTTTCTTAAAATCACTCTTGGTTTTATTAAAACATTTCATGTTTTAAGTTTAAAAGACTTAAAAAATTAGCCAGTTTCTTCTCATTCTCTATGTATTTTATAATTTACCATTGTTAAACTGATTTCAGTAATATAAGGCTGATAACTCTCAAACATATCTGCCAGCTTCTTGATCATTCTTAGTCTTATACTTTTTAACTTCACTTTTGAACTTCAAACACTGGAAACAGTGCTTTATGCCAGATGGAAGTAAACATAGATTTTCTTCTAGTACTTGATACTATGATTTTTTTAAATATCCAGACTGCAGTAGTCTGAAGAGACAAAACGAGCTATAGTTCACAATTAAATGTTTAATTCTGCCATAACTCCGCTTCCCAGGAGAAGTGCTGCCTACTGTTCTATGCACTGGAGTGCATTGCTTTTAGATAATTGTGTTGACTTTGACATTCTTGCCTCCTAACTGTCCAACAAGCACAAAGAAATACCAGAGTCCTATCTGACTGAGTATATACCACTTCCAAGCCTGTCATCATCTGCAGGCAATATGAGTTATTAGTTATTCATATATCTATTATTGTGCCAGTTATTTTAAGTACAAATTACCAGAAGCAAATGCTCTTGGCTCACATTTTTTCATGACTGTAGTAATTCATCTGTTGTAGGACACTGGTTAGTATTGTCATGTTGTGAAGAATGCGATTAGGTTTACAGTACATGTCAGGCTCTGACTTGAGCTTATTGGTAAAATGAGCTTTTATTCACAATCTGTTTCTCCAAATTGCCATTCATTTTGCGCAGGTACGTTGTTCATTCTTTTGACTAGCACCCTTGATGAAAATTTGAGAGACTGAAGTCTCTCTTTTATTATTTGTTTGTTCTTGCTTAGATTCTTTATGAACTTTTTTCTGATATCCAGATCAAAATTTTCTTCCTCAAGGCATTTGTATTGTGAGGATATATTAAAAAAATTTTAATGGTTTTTCTGTTTTATTTTGTTTCCTCTAGGTCTCTTTGGTTAGCTTGGTAGCTCATGCCCTTGGTTTGTCAGAACTCAGCGCTATCAAATCCCTCCGAACGTTAAGAGCTTTGAGACCTCTAAGAGCTTTGTCTCGCTTTGAAGGCATGAGGGTAAGAAAAACAATAATAGTAAAAATATCGATAAAACTATGCCTAATCATAATCAAAAAGGAACACTGAAATGCCTGTCTGTTTTCAAGGCCAACAGTAGCATGTTTAATTGTATTACATGTGTTATTCCTTTTCTATTTTCATTACTTTAATGCATTTTTAATGATTAAATACTTTTCTACCTTTAAAACAAAAAAGTAGTCTTTTTACTGCTTTACATATTGGTTTTAATTTTGTTTTTGTTTTTTGTTTTTTCTGTGTTTATTTACTAGGTGGTTGTGAATGCACTTACTGGAGCAATCCCATCCATTATGAATGTACTTCTGGTTTGTCTTACATTCTGGCTCATTTTTAGCATCATGGGAGTAAACTTGTTTGCTGGCAAGTTCTATCACTGTGTTAACAGCATAACTGGTGAGGAATTGTCATCAAAGAACGTCAGTAATAAAACTATGTGTGAAGATCTTATGATGGCTGGTGCAGATGTTCGGTGGAAAAATGTGCAAGTAAACTTTGATAATGTCGGAGCTGGTTATCTTTCTCTACTTCAAGTAGTAAGTGTGTAAATTTTGATAAATTATTTTTCCAGCTTTAAGTTTTGTAGCAGTAACATTTAATTCTATAATTTTCAGTGTTGTTAGTAATAGACGATTGATAATTATATTCAATTGATTAGTATTGCTTATGGTAAAAGTCTTATACATTCTGTTGCCGTTTTGGAAGAGAAAGAATATCTAACTAGATGGATATAAAGTTCCTTGGCACACAACTGCTAGTACATTTTCAAGTTCTACAGAAATATCGTATCTAGTAAAAAATAAAAATGCAGCTCGGATTAATTTTCTTTCATTTGTTTGACTTGTTATGGCATGTTGACTAAGGTTTTTACCGTGGTAGTCAAACAGATACATTCTAGGGCTCATCTGATCTTCAAACAAAAAGAGAGTCCACTATTGATTTAGAAAAAGTTCTTAAATTCACTTTGTCCTTACTCTTCTTCACCTTTTTATTATACTTCTAGTCCAACTCCACTTATTGTCTATTATTGCCAAATGGAGTTTTTTGAGATTAATTTTTAGTTTGTTTTTAAACTGTAGATGAGCAGTTACACTGAATTTCTAATGACAAACCTTTTTTAGAGGCAGCATCTATAAACTGGAGCCAATGAGGCAGAAATGTATTTTTCTAATTTGATTCCCTTGACAAACTGCTTCTGGGAAAATATTTGTGATTAATAAGCACTTGGTAATATTCTGCCTTTAAAAATCTCCCAACTGGTAGTATTTAGTAGTTAGAATTGGGATATTACACTACCATCTGGTTGCTGTAAAGAGTAACAATAGCTATTGCTGAATAGCAGTAGGTAATTGCATAAACTACCAGTCTTGCGTGGATGGTATCATAGAATCATAGAATGAAAGGGGTTGGAAGGGACCTTTAGAGATCATCTAGCTGAAGCAGGTCCACTTAGATCAGGTCACATAGGAATGCGCCCAGATGGTTTGTCTATGTAATGTTTCGAGTAAACATACCATTCATCCCATATTTTTACTTAATATCATGCGTAGCTCAGAGGATTAGTTTTGATAGAAGGCCCACTGAATGAATAAGAAATTGGCTGGATGTCTATGTCCAAAGACTTACAGTCAGCGGCTTAACATCCAAGTGGAAACCAGTAACAAGTAGCATCTCTCAAGTGTCTGCACTGAGACCACTGCTATTTAGTAACTTCATCGGTGACACAGGTAGTGGGATTGAGTGCACCCTCAGCAGTTTGTATACACTTAGAGGGAAGGGATGCCTTCCTGAGGGACTTGGCAGGCTTGAGTAGTGTGCCTATGTGAACCTCATGAAGCTCAACAAGGCCACATGCAAGGTCCTGCACCTGGGTCAGGGCAATCTTGAGTATCAGTACAGACTAGAGGATGAATGGATTGAGAACAGTCCTGCAGAGAAGGACTTGGGGTACTGGTGGACAAAAAATTGGACATGAGCCATCAATGTGTGCTTCCTGCCCAGAAAGCCAAGCATATCCTGGACTGCAGAAAAAGAAGTGTGACTAAAACTGAGGGATGTGATTCTTCCCATCCACTCCATTCTCATTAGACTCTACCAGTGCAAGAAAGATAGAGACTTAATTGTGGCCTTTCAATATATAAAGGTGGCTTATAAGAAAGATGGAGGGAAGTTATTTTCCCAAGGCATGTAGTGACAGGACAAGGGTCGACACTTTAAACTGAACGAGGGTAGATTTAGATTAGATGCAAGAATGACTTTTTTAATCTTTTTTTTTTTTAAAAAAAAAACCTGTAAGATGGTGAGACACTGGTTATCCAGATTACCCAGAGAAGCTGTGGATGCCCCATCACTGAAAGTGTGTGATGTAGTGAAAGATGTTCCTGCCAGTGGCAAGATGGTTTGGACTAGATAATCTCTAAAGGTCACTTCCAAGCCAAACCATTCTATGATTATAGTATTTTCTTTCTTGGGACTATTTATCTTCTAGAGGTTCTTCTGGGGCTATTTTTGCATATTCTATCTGAAAAATGCCAACCAAGGGTGGCAGATTTTTGGAGTCCTCCGTGGTTTTGGTAGTCAGAAAGCTAAAACTGACAGCCTTGTTATAAATTGCAGTCTTTTTGTTGGATATTGATTACAACTTAACTGAAATTGATTTATATGAATTTGCATGAAGGATAGAATTTATCCAGTGTTTAAATATTAGAGAGAAATATTCACGGTAAATTACTTCCTGTGAACACTTCATTTGTGTCTTACTAGACTGACTCTTAATATGCCTCTATTTTTGTGGGTACAAATGCATTGCAGAAGACAGTGTTTTATTTAGAATGTTTAGAAAATTGGAACTTTGATGGAAAATATTAACAAAATTTGTTTTTAGGCAACGTTTAAAGGATGGATGGATATCATGTATGCTGCGGTTGATTCCAGAGAAGTGAGTGCAATATAAAATTTCCTGAGTGAAAAAAATAGTAAGATTGATGTAATGCTTCTTGAGTAGCAATTGAAATAAAGTAAAATATAAGGAATAAAAATGTAAAGCCTTGATAAAGTTTCTGCATAAATCTATGCACTATAAAGTAGTCAAGTGCACATACTTTTAATAGGTAAAAAAAAATTATAACAGTAGATCTACATTAAGTATTGTTATTTACAGATGGCTTCTTAAATTTATAAAACCAATGCAATCTGGTTTCCTATTAAGTTATTATGGGATCATAGAGATTGGGAAACAACTTTTTCCCGTGCCTCCAAAAAATAACCCAAATAATCAGGTGACATCACCTGCAATGCCTAAGCCAGACTTGCATTCTGATGATTTTAAAAAATTAAATGACTGAATTTCACCTGTTTTTCTGCTTGTTTGCATCTCTCCTCTCTCCATCTCCTGATTTGCATAAAGTCCTTAAGAACTGAATTATTACTGAGATTTTCACAGTTGTGTCATATTTAGTAGTAATTGCATGAAACATCAAATATCATTAGAAAGATACCGTCAGATAGAATGAAGAGGAATGGTAGGCCTGTATGTGCATTTACAGACACCCGAATTAAATAGATTTTTAAGTCCAAAGATAAAGCAAGTGTACAGTATGCTCCAAAAAAACTGGTTTTATCCCCTTGTTTGAAGGAGTTGCTGTCCAGCTGGATGCAACTTCCGTTCCTGCTCATTATTATGTTATTTAACTGTTATTTGTTATGTATTGATGTTTTTCTATGTTACATAGGTAGAGAAGCAGCCTGAATATGAGGCCAACCTGTACATGTATATTTACTTTGTTGCCTTTATCATCTTTGGATCATTTTTTACCCTAAATTTATTCATTGGTGTCATCATAGATAACTTCAACCAACAAAAAAAGAAGATAAGTATCACATGTTCCATTTTCAGAACACTTCATTACTATTGAGCATTCGGCCAATGTATGCATGGGTAAATTTGAGTGTCTGAAATTTCTCATAGTAATAGAAAGAAAAAAGAAGTAATCAGCAAGATGAAGTATAGCAGTACCACTAAGGCCTCAGTTGCAGAGACTAATGCAGACAGGGTGAATGCTGGAACTTCTGGTCTGTATTCTGAGATTAGAGAGGACTGGGAAACCTAATCATAAGTTAGTAGTGAATTTGCAAGAGAAAGAAAATTTTTTATGTTTGAAAATATGTAGTTTTTCTTTTCAGCTGAAATTGTTTCTATTACTCAAACAAACACAGAATAGTGTCAAGGACTCCAAGAGCATTTAAATAGATTAAAATGCAAATTGACAGCAAATTAAATTCTACTTGCTATTTAAACTATAAATGCTGTCTAAAGTCTATAATAGTCTTATTTTTCTATATGTATTTGGAGATGAATTATACTGGAATGCTGATCTGTTTTTTTAAAAAAGCAAGCTAAGTAATAGCTACATAATTTCATCATTTGTGATTCTAGATGTTTTGTCAAGTTTGATTCCATGTACTGAAAAAAAGATACTGCTAGACTTACTGCAGTGGAAATTTCCAGTAAATGTTTCCTCTTGAGATTGGAGTATGCAGCTTCATATGTTGCTTCTTCAGATTCTTTGAGTCTCTTATCTGTAGACCCACATAATGGAAAGGCTGAGTTGTTCAAATCTGATGACATCATCCTCAAAGATATTTGCCTCTCACTTGGAATAAATATCAGGGGTTTCCAACAATTAAGAGGAAGGTGGTTCAATTTCTTATCCTTGGAGAGGAAGATCATATATACATGTTATCACCATTTTTGGCAGTCTGTATGTAACAAGATGATCTTACTCAATAATGAGGAAATTATAAATGCTGTTTAGTGCACTTGGCAGACGTTGTCTGCTACAGTCATTATGACTCAGAAAGCAGAGAAGGATTCCTGGTAAAGTAATTTTTCTGGCAATTTGGTATACATGCCTTGTATATTTATAGCAGTTGTTACTGTCACCAAAAAAGTCAAATGCTGGAGATATCACAACAGACAACAATTAGGCTGGGGGAAATTCTACATGCTATACTTCAGTTTCATGTTGCAAATCAGCAAACGTTAGTCACCTGTCTTTCGAATTTATAGATACACCCCTGTTCATAGAAGTGCGCAGATCATGCAGTGTGTGGCTACCCAGCAGTGTTTTTCTTGGTTTTGCTCTGCCTTCACATTAGTGAGATTGCATTTTGTGTGATGCTCAGGTATGAATAGGAAAGACCTCATGTTGCAATAGATGGTCCTTGGGATATGAATAGGAAAGACCTCATGTTGCGATAGATGATCCACATGTAGTTAAACTGTGTGCATTTCTTTGGTCCCTGTGTATATTAGTTCCCATGAGAAAAAAGAGTTTCCACTATCTGTCAAATTCCTAACAATTATGGTCCTCAAAGGCATATAAGGTGTATCACACCTTGGGGCTACTATTCTCTATGGACAACATGCTGAGACAATGATGACTTGTTAAGTCTCGATAGCTATTATGCCAGTAAGGCAGCAGCACAAATCCTCAGTTCAATGCCAATTCCTTTATAACTTGTGCTTTTTTTTCTCCACTGGGTAAAAGCTCCTGAGTCACATCATATTTCCACCATAATCTGCAAATTAATTTGTTTTCCTTCTAAAGTCTGTACTCTCCAAGAACTGGATTTTACTTGAATATTTGGCTTATGAGGAGAGCATGCTAAACAGGATCTTCTTTGAATTCTAAGCCTTCATGTTTATGTGTAGCCACAGCTGAAAGACCCAAGCACTTCTTCTTCCAGTTTCATCATTACTTTCTCAGTGAGATTGACACTACATTAGACAAAGCTGGGGTGAAAAAGTCACAGAACCACTTGAGACTCTCAAATTCATTTCCAGATGCCACTGTTTTGATGTCATGCACACTTGGAATGTACTTACAAACAAAGGCATGAAAAAGTCAACGTGCCAACATAAACTGTATTTCTGACAAGATTTCCCAAATGTGTATTAAACCTACCAGTCTAGATACCCTTTTACTCAGACTATTGTTTACTCAGACTGTTGTCCTCCTATTTCTGCAAGAAACCTCAGAGTGAGCCCATGCTTCTGATGACCTCTCTACAATATATGGGATTGATCATACATATGAAACCTCACATACACCGTGGAAGTATTATTATGGGCAAAAAGAGAAATCTGAAATGAGATACCTGTACTCAAATGATAAAACATGCATCCTGATATGTAACTCTCAGTGAATCTTCCTACCTTTGAAACTTCATTATTTCTGGTTGATTGATTTGCAGTGTGGAGTTCATGATTTTAGATTTGTATCAAGGGAATGTATATTTTTACAAGGATTTTTTTGTATATATTCAATTAATTGAATATGTAGGTTTTTAATGAAAAATACATAGAATGTCTGGGATTTTTCTCCATTCCTTAATTTGTTTTGTTTTCTCATCAAAAACTTGTTGAGTAGTTTAACAATCTTTTATATAATTACTACAATTTGGATTTGCTATAAATGTATGAGAATGAATACATGGATCACAAAAAAAACACCATTCTGCAATGTTGTGAATTAATGTATTTAAAGGCTTGGGTATAATCAATTCTGGTTTTATTTTTCTACCTTGGAGGTCAAGACATTTTCATGACAGAAGAACAAAAGAAATACTACAATGCAATGAAGAAGCTGGGATCCAAGAAACCACAAAAACCTATACCTAGACCTACGGTAAGAATGTGTGCTGTTTTTGGATCATCTACATGTAGGAAACAATAGCAGCAGTATATAAACTATCAAAAAAATTCTTCCTTAACTCTGAAATGATTTAGGCTTAATTCAAGTAAGTCCTCCATTCTGAATTGCAAAATGTACAAACCTCTGTTCTGCAGGAAAAATCTCTAATATTTGTTATGCCTGAGAATGTAGAGAGTCAAAGAGTCTAAAAATATAGAAGCCTATAGAGGTTTAAGGGCAAAACTTAGATCTGGTAAATAAAGAAATTATTAGACAATGGTTTTCTTAGATTTTCCATCCTTTCGCTTGGCTGCATATTTTGGGGGAGGAAGAAGAAAATACGAGGGAGGAAAAAGCTCATTACATAAGAGATACTATCACCTTTTCTTTTTTCTTCCCTCAGAACAAATTGCAAGGTCTGGTGTTTGATATTGTAACAAAACAAGCATTTGACATCACCGTTATGGTTTTCATCTGTCTCAACATGGTCACCATGATGATAGAAACAGATGAACAGAGTAAACTGATGGAAGATATTTTATACTGGATTAACTTGGTCTTTGTTGTCCTTTTCACTGGAGAGTGTGTCTTTAAACTGTTCTCACTTCGTTATTATTACTTCACCATTGGCTGGAATATATTTGATTTTGTGGTTGTTATTCTTTCAATAGTAGGTAAGAAATTCTTATATTCAAGAAGAAATATAGTAAGACATGTATTAATGCTTTAGGTCTGTCAAGTTTTTCAGATTAGGGGAAATAATTTAAATTTCTCCTGGTTGTCTGTGAAATAAAAAGCATACTTTAGAGTAGTACTTTTCTTAATAATTTTGTATCAATTTTAATACTCTTATTTTATTTTCTAAAAGTGCTGGGGAAAAAAAAACCCTAAAATTACCCATAGCAGATAAAATTTCCACCAATTCCACAGGTAAAGCTGTTCTTTATTCCCACTTTGTTGTGGAAAATATAATCTGTGATAAAATGTTGCCCATTTAATTTTATTTTTGTGTTTCACAGGTATGTTTCTATCTGAGGTGATTGAAAAGTACTTTGTGTCCCCCACTTTGTTCAGAGTGGTACGACTGGCCAGAATTGGTCGAATCCTGCGTCTCATTAAAGGCGCTAAGGGAATCCGCACTCTGCTTTTTGCTCTGATGATGTCTCTTCCTGCTTTGTTCAACATTGGCCTGCTGCTCTTCCTGGTCATGTTTATCTATGCGATATTTGGCATGTCCAGCTTTGCCTATGTGAAGAGGGAAGCTGGTATAGATGACATGTTCAACTTTGAAACGTTTGGCAACAGCATGATCTGCCTATTTCAAATTACCACGTCTGCTGGCTGGGATGGTTTGCTCGCCCCAATTCTTAACAGTGGGGAGCCAGACTGTGACCCTAACAAAGTCCATCCAGGGAGCTCTGTGAAAGGTGACTGTGGCAACCCTTCCGTTGGGATTTTCTTCTTTGTCAGCTACATTATCATATCATTCCTGGTGGTGGTGAACATGTACATTGCTGTGATTTTGGAGAACTTCAGTGTTGCTACTGAAGAAAGTGCTGAACCCTTGAGTGAGGATGACTTTGAGATGTTCTATGAGGTTTGGGAAAAGTATGATCCAGATGCAACACAGTTCATAGAGTATAGCAAATTGTCTGATTTTGCAGCTTCGTTAGATCCTCCTCTTAACATACCAAAACCAAACACAATTCAGCTTATTGCAATGGATCTGCCCATGGTAAGCGGTGACAGAATTCACTGCCTTGACATCTTGTTTGCTTTCACAAAGCGTGTTCTGGGGGAAAGTGGGGAGATGGATGCCCTCAGAATACAGATGGAAGATCGGTTTATGGCAGCCAATCCTTCCAAAGTCTCCTATGAACCGATCACAACCACATTGAAACGAAAACAGGAGGAGGTGTCCGCTAGTATAATTCAACGTGCCTACAGACATTATCTTTTAAGACAATCAGTAAAGAAACTTTCATTTATGTATCGAACAGATGGGGTTGATCTGCTTTTTGAAAAAGATATGATTATTAGTAAGCTAAGTGAAAGCTCACCTCCAGACAAAATGGATATCTCTGCATCCACCACATCTCCACCTTCTTATGATAGTGTAACAAATCCAGAAAAAGAAAAATATGAAGATGACAAATCGGAAAAAGAAGACAAGTGGAAAGATGGAAAGAGAAATAAAAAGTAAAAGACAAAGAGACTATCCACGATGAGTGTTCACAAGCCTGAGAAGATGGCATTTTTATCAGTAGCACTCTTATTGGAGGATTATGCTAAAATGACAGATTTTTTACATACTTTCCCACTGTTACAGTCAGTGCCTATGACAAGACAACGACCCTTCACAAGCAAACTCTCACTCAGTAACAGGGAAACAACCTTGCAGAAGAATGGTTTTTATTATCAGCTGGCACTAGTGGAGACGAGACTGTAGGAACCCTTAATGGAGTCTTAATAAGCCTATATTTTTGTGGAATAAGTGTATCCACTGTGTACATTTCACCTCCTATGTATCTTATATATGTGTCATTTTTTTTTGTGATCTCATTTGGTTTAATTCACATACTACCATTTACAGTTCTGTTATGATGAGTAAAAAAACCCAAATACTGTTGCAGGGGAACACAGATGTCAGGGGTACATAATTAAGACATCGTAATATAAGAAGACTTCTATTCAAGCCATTTCTAAAAGCAGAAGCCAAGATTCCAGATTATTGAACCTTAGGTCTTAGATCAATTCAACAATAAATTATATAAAAGAACAAAATATAGGAAGAGAATTTATTAAAAAACAGAACCAAGAAATAATTTTCACAGAAAAGAGGTTGATAATTTAGTCTCTTGGTTTTAATATACTTCTGTTTAATACTTTTTAGCAATTTTTAATTTATTATACAGTCTGTTTCAGATAACAGTGATTTAAACAAATAATGCTAAACATACAACTCCTGTTTTGAAAAGTGTGAAACTATGAAGAAAATATATTGTCAGAGTCCAAGATATCTCATAATTCCTGAGAAATTTAAACAGTTCTTTTCACAGAAGAGCTGTGAATGCCAAATTGTGCCTGCAGGGAATTACTGAAATATAGTGGTAGTCTTTTTTGTATTTTTAACAATAGACCCTGTAATTCCATGAGCAGCTTCCATATTTCATTTGTTATTTGTTATTTTACATGATCGTATCCCACTTAGGACAATAATAGGTAGAAAAGTACCTTCTGGGAAAAGTCCTATCTTAATCACTGAATGGTTTCAGCTGGAAGAGACCTTTAAGATCATTGGGTCCAGCCTTTGTCCCAGCCCTATCAACCACTGTACCATTTCCCTAAGTGCAACATCCAACTGTCCCTTAAACACCTCCAAGGATGGTGACTCCACCACCTCCCTGGGCAGGCCAAAGAGACATGAAATATATACATTGGAGATGGTTTTGACACCCCATGGCACTTTAGTCAGATTTCCAGTGTATGTAATGCAATCTGCCATAGAAAGCCGAGATGACCAAAAGGGTGTACTTAAATCAGCTTTGTCCTGCATTATCATTTAGGTAACTTTTTATCATCAAGGCTGACGCTATATATGTAAGTAAATATCTTCTGTTATTTCATCAATTGTTTCGCACAGTGGTACCTGATTGAATGGAGAGACAATAGCTTAAGTACTGTACTTATTGCATCACATATATATCCTAGTAAGTGTAGCTTATAACATTTCAATAGAAAATATGATATATTCTGTAATACTCCAGATAATTGGAAAGCTTTAACTGATGCATGCTTGCTGCTATTATACTACAGCTATTAAAGGCTAAGATAGGAAGACATGTGGTAAAAAGAAAAAAAAAACTGTTTGATGAGACCATCATTCCTCATACCAGTAAGCAATAGTTTGCTGCTATTATAGATTTTATTTTGTTTGAGTTTTGTAATCAGCAAATATGCAGTAAATAACCAAACTACACAGGACAAATACGTTGCTTAAAATGTGTGGCTAGAAAAAAACTTTTATAATATATATCTATTGATCTATTCTTGTTATTTTGAAAGCAGTTTTATTTTATAGTATTTTATACTTATTGTGAGAAACTACACATACCTTCACATTGTTAGTAATTTTTATTGCTGTCTATCTGTGACACATTACTGCTGGGAAACCTAAGATACAATGTGAATCGCTACTTGCAAGTTTCTGCTAATTATATTAAACATATTTTAGTAAGGAATAATTTTAAAAGAAATAGATAGTACGGTTCTTTTCCTGATCAATAGGTAGATGTTTGTATGTGAAACAAGATAGAAGGGTTTCAAGTGGAATTATAATCCTGTCTGTCAATTTTCAGAGTAATCTTAGTCCTAGAAACATTGCTTTTCCCCAATGTTAGTCTCACACTGTCTGCTTTTCTCGTTGATTCACACTGCAACAGGAGTGCTTTAAATAGAATTCATTATGAAAAATCTTTATTCATGAGAATTAACTTGTACAATGGACAGTGCCATGCCTTGCATTTCTTACAAAAGAACTAGACTATAGATGAACTCCTGCTTTTATAGAAACTATTGGCTCATAATGTACCGATGAACTGCATGCAGGAAGTTGTTTTACCAAAAATAACTACATTGCTAACAACCCAAAAGAATAAAGATAACCTTTTTAGGCATTTGGTTTGGTCTTTGTGGTTTTATTGTATGAAGTTTATGTGGATTATCAAGTAATGTTTGGTAAAATTAAGGGGGAACCACTTTAGCAGTGAGGCAATGTGTTTTAAACTTCTAGATCACATGCTGCTTTATGACTTAGCTCAAAATTGGCTTGTCACTGTCTAGTTGAAATGTTTATGTTGTCCTGAGCAGAGAAGTTTTAAAATTCAAAACATAATCCCATTCCTATGTGTTTTTTTGTCAGATTTTTACAAGTTGCTCAGGAAGAGTTCCTCTGGTGTCCTCTGATGGCCCTGCTGAGTAGCAGATCCATCAGACACTGCTCACTCTGGGATGAGGGGTTTGGTATCTTTTACCAAAATAGCCCCACAGGGGCTTAAGGGAGTCACTTTAATCTCCTTCCTCCCTCAAGAAATACATTCTTGCTAAAAGGAGAAAAGACCTATTACAAGTGTTAACGGCCAGTCCACAACTGGCTTCAGGCAACTGATGCCTTTATAGAGCCTAACAGATATGGTTCCTTGCAAGAAAGTTGCTACATACAGGTGGCAGGATACCATGCAGGCTGTGTGCAGCTGAACCTGTGCATGGGGTAATTAATACATTCTTTTCCCCATTCTCATTTCTATTGTGAAGAGTGTACTTGGGCCAATATAGCTAACAGGAGAAAAAAACCTCAACGCTCTGCTTTGAAGAGCAATGTGGATGTTTTTAGTAACTATCTGTTTTGAATTAAAAAAGAAAACCAAACCACAGAATAGTTATTTGTTTTAACATCCTACTTTCTAAGAATAATTACACAAAGTCATATTGTAAATGCTTTAGGAAATCTTGGCCATGCTCTTGAATTGCTGTTTAAAAAATAAATTTGTTTAAAGTCAATGCTGGGCAGATATGTAGTTAACAAAACTTCTCTATGGAATAAGCATGAAATGTATATATAATAGTTTTTCTACAAATTTGGCAGTGTGCAGAAGTACATGAGATCATTTATAGGATCTTTTGGCCCTATAAAACTTTTATCATTGTTAAAGTTATGTTTACTGAAACCAGAATCGAACTGAAGTCACTCAACACTTTTGTTGGTTCCAATTCTGAACTTTTTAGTCCTTTGCAAAAAGAATAATATATTTGCAGATTTCAAGTTTGTATATTTGAGTAAAATTGTATCCTTTTTTAGTTCTTTGAAATTATTCCAGTATACCTGGAAGTTATTTGCCTTTATGGAAGACAGAGTTGACTTGCAGCCTTCCTCTTTAACCTGGAAATATTCAATATATCCATGTTTTAATGTTGATATAAGAGAGATGTTTCAGCATAATGCAAAACATTACGCAAAATCCCTAGAACAGGAGGACACTGCACTCTTACTCACCTAGCTTACAGAGAATAAAAAATTTATAAGAAGGGCTCCCTTAAAATTTTCTCAGAAATGAGCTTTCTGTACCTTCTTTTCCCACTCAGAAATGTGTTTTGATTTATGAAGATACCACCAACAACCCCACCCCAAACCATAAAAGGAGAGAATTTTATATAACTTGGCCTTGCTCTGCAACAGAGCTCTATTTCACTTCTAAGGATGAGGCTTCTGTATACAGCATACAAAATTACTTATTTTGTAAAAATATAGAAGGGAAAGATGACAGGGGGAAGAGATGGGTTGTTGCTCATGCACTTTTTGTTATAAACAGGCATGAAATATGTTGTGGGAGTTGTTTGCTTTATTTTAAAGGAAAAATGTTGCTGACTACCATGAGTACACCAGATTCCATAAAAGGGCATCTCCGTACATCTTAGCATCAAAAGACTGATGAATGGTTAAACCAGGCTGCATCCAGTAGAGGGCCTGAAACTCCACAGATGGGTCTCTTCAGCCACAGAAAATGCAGAATTATGAACTGCAGGCAGAGGGGATACCTCGTAGCATTCCAGAGGATTTATAGATTTTTATCCTTCTTTTGTTCTAGTGAACTAATGAGGCTACAATGCGATAATTTGGCTTGTTTTGTAACGATAGCTGTGTTGGTAATATTTTCATGACTAGAGGGGTGTTTTTTTAATTAGAGTTCTGGTACCTTATAGGGCACGTGTGGCTGCTGTATCTGGAGCTGGAACCACATTGGTTAATAACTGCCACAGTTATCTGAATTTACTAAAATATAGCTGAAAGGTATTGATGCACTGGGGCATTCCACAGATAGCTTTAGCTTCACGTTTATTAATAGATATTATTCATTTAATCCAGTGATGCACCTATGAAATAACCTTAGCCTTCTAAAAGAATCACATCTCAAAGTATGTCTCATTTTCATGTCAAACATTTATGAAAAACGTGAAGTATTATTGAAAACACAGTGGTTTTGGGGAACGTAGAAAATTCATATGATACTTATTCTAAAGTACGTATTCAAAAATATATATTTCTAAATATGCTTTATAATGCATTAGGAGAAAAAATGAGAAATGTCTGCAGTGTAGGAATATTTAATGACTCACAAACCTCTGCATTAGCAGCATCAGTTTCATTGGGGGATGGTACACATCTCTTTTGTTCTGAGCTCAGCTAGGTTTTGCCTATGTAATACAGCATGCAGTCTCTGTTACTTAGTATATTTTGTTTTTCCTTGCTGCTCAGTGGGAGTTGTCGCACAGTGAAACAGACACATTCGAGTGTTTGCCTTAAAAAAAAAAAAAAGGTACTGCAGTGTAACCCAAGCAAACTGCGGCACATTTTCTTTCCTCTGGAGAGGAAAAATTGCATGCTGAAGCACATATGAGCTCTGCTGCAAGAAAAGCTTTTGATGACAATAAGGAATGACACTTCATAAACGATTTATAACAATCAAAACTAGCAGTGCCAGAAGTGCCAGACATGCTCTGCAGTTGCATCTTCAATTGTCTTTAAAGCATGATACCTTCTCTTTAATGGCAGTCTTCACATTGACCTTTGTAGAATCTGATAGCTGATTAAAAAAAACCCCATGATTTGGTTTTTAGAAAATATATATCTGAGCCAAGTATAATTAGCTGGTTTTATTTTTTAAATAGTATCTGTAACATCCATGTTCAAAAAGGGTCAGAGAATTACATGCTGCATTGCTATTGCAGTACTGCTTTGTAAAAATGTTATGCTTGCAGATACCATAGCAGCCTCTGTCATGTGGTACTTTTTGATTGACAAACTGTACAGTAGCTTTATCCCCATATTCTGCAGCAGTACTTGCAATACTGTCTGCATATACTGTTTAATGAAAACTGCATCTGCATTGACCACATAAGGCAAACTGGACTATGACAGCAATGGTCTTAGGCAGGCAAAAAGTTAAAATATTCTCTCCAATAATATGTGTTGTGAATCTCTGTAACCTTGTCTTAATTTTTTGATGGCTTTGACAGGTGTCAAATGGGATGTATAAAGATTAATGCAGCATTGCCACAGTATACACAGTATATTTATTTATAAATATATACAGTATATTTATTTCTACAAATGGAAAGCAGCTGCTCCTGCTCTAACTGTACACAATTGGAAATAGGGTAGGATTTATATGGTGATTAATAGGTGGGAAGAAAAATGCATCCTTTATCCAGAGCTGTATGTACATCCAAGAACTATTTTGAGAGTGGCGCATAAGAGCATTGTGAAGTCACCGGCTTTGCTGTGCTTGTTTTCTCATTTATTTCAAAAGGATTTACTTGAAATTCCATTTACCTACTATGTTGCAACAATCTTGTAGAATTTTGTTACTTTTGTGTGGAAAATTAAAAGAAAAAGTAAGTGAGATTGACTGTGTTGAAAGGATAGTAACCAGTGGCAGATATGAAGAAAAGATACATGTTAACATTATTTTTCTACTTGTATTTTAGGATTAAAACCTTTGTTTCACAACTCAGTTCTACCCCCAGTTCTACCTCATCTAAAGATAGCTTCAAACACAGGAAATTTCAAAGGGTACATAGAAGAACTGGTGACAGGAAGGAAAATTACAGTATAGATATCACTGAAGGGTTATTAAGAAAAAAATCTTTTGGAGAACTTTATTGGAAATTGGTGCACTATAAAACTTAAGGTACTGAAGAATATGACAGTGAGAAAAATCTGCAGCAGAGTACAATTACAAAGAGTTGTCATGGCACAAGTGTATATTTTGTTCTGTGATTAGAGAAAACTTTATACGAAAACCTAGGATCAACAAAAACCCTTTATACATCTACTAATATCCAAAACATAACCATGTGTATGTACCTTATTATTAATGTCTGTAATTACATAAATTTCTTTAACAATTCTTGAATGTAAAAATCTCAATTTTCTTAAAAAAAAAAGGGGGGGGGAAAGGTGTAATAGAAGGACATGCAGACTTACCTTTTCTGTATTACCTGGTACCTACTCACACTCCAGTTCCTCTTTCCCTGTTCCAGTATCAATTCATTTGCAGGACATGAAGATTTCACAGGACAGTTCAGACTGCAGTGGTGTGAGTGAGTGAACTCCTTAAAAAAATTCATTAAGTAAAATAAAATATTTTTCCTTTCTGAAGGACGGGGAAAGGTTGAGTTTGGTGGCCTTCCTAGCCTTCTCATTAAGATATTGTCCAAAACCCAGTCTCTTGTGCAATTTCTTAGCCTCTAAAAGTTTCTGGACTCTTAAGTGAAAGCAACTGAACTTGAAAGGTATCCTCAGTATTTCTTCATAGGGCCGGTGTAATAAAAGAAAATAAACTGCCAAAAGATCTGACTCTTTTCTTAATTGTTCTTACAGAAATCTGAAGAAAGAATGGCTAAGTAGTGTCCATGGTATGCTGTGTCAGCAGGAGTATCCATTTATTTTCAATTATACCTGAAAAAGAAAACTAATTTTGTAGTATAACCACTTCAAACATTAGAACCAGATTGAAAACTACTGAAAATAATGGGGTTTGTAAAACAGCTTTCCATAGAACTTAAATCAAAGCCATACTGACTTAGCTGTTTTCCAGTTATGGATCTCTTAAAGACAAGTATTTATCCTTTCTGATTTCAAGCTCTCTATTCTACACAAAATGACTCTCAGTCTTTACCTTACAGTAAAATGGTCACTTGCATATTGCCTTGTCTATGGAAAAGTACAAGGCATACCATAGTGGGGAAGGATGTTTGCCAGACAAAGACAAACAAATGCCATTGCTCCTTATATTTGATATAAAACATATAAAATAATTTAGCATTATTATTTTGCTAAAGATACGTTAGACTTGTAATTTCAAGGTAAATCATGCAGGTAGAAGAGATTAGAAAGTTAATTTAAGAGATTTAATCAGATGTATATTGAAGAGCCAAGTCTCTGGAATATTATTTATGTAAGTGTAACAATAATAATGATGTGATACAGTATTGCATAATCTCCAGGGTTCAAGGCGCTGGAAGGGAGACAGGCATGTAGAAGAATGAGTAGAAGGGATTTCAGAGTCAAATAATGCATGTAAAGATCTCTCTAATTTTAAAAAGTTGATCTTGAAAATCTTTGTGATGTTTTTTCCTGCACGTAAGGTTAAACATGTCACTATAATTCATTTAATATTATATGTGATGATTAATGGGGTTTTTTGTCCTCTTCATAGTTGAAGTTGTTGAAAGACGAAAATTAGCTTATTGGAAATGGCATCATTTTAGTGAAATATTAATAATATTTACTGGATCTTTCTGCATGAAAAGAATGTAAATAAACCCTTCTAACTGCTATCAAGACCATTAGCAATTAGTCAAGAATGAAATAGCCTACACTTGGACTACTAAGGTTAGATTACCGTGACATTGGCATGATATTAATAACAGTAATACTGTGCCTATTCTCTGTGTAACAAATAGAAATTTAAAAACAAATGTCATTGTCAACTGCCAAATTTTGTGATAATTTATTTTAGCTTCTGATCTAAGCAATTATATGATTACCGTAAAACAAAAAGTGACTCTAAAGTTTATCTTGTGTTAGGGCTTCCTGGTTTTGGATATAAAATGTGAGTTTCTGAAAGATCATAATTTAATAAAATCCATAGGTTTGCTATAGTGCTAAATTAAAGATCAGAGTTGATGATCTTATGGTTAAGACTAAAACAATGTGTGTGTTGTCATAACATTAGTTAAAATACCAGATTAAACATACATTCTGGTTTTACTGTCTGGACTAGCTACCTGACCTTTAGTCATTTACAGTGATTTCATATATGCTGGAGATGTCTGAAAGTTTCAGAAAGATTCCCCTGAAGTCTGGGAAGCCTGGTCTAAGGTTTGATTAGTTAGAGAGCTGAAAAATAACTATATTGAGATACTTTTGAGGACCTGATATCTGTGTTTTCATAATCTGGAGAAAGACTATGTACTTTTCTTTTTTTTTTTTTGATAACAACAACCAAAAAAGTTAAAACAGAGTCTGTTGTCTTATCTCTCTCCTTTATCTCAGGATAGTAGAATTTTTCTGTGGGCAACCATCTGATTAAAGATCAGGAGACATGGAGGTGCTAACACAAGTGATTAATAAAGCTTCTCAAGAGGCTCAGGTCTACTCATACGCCAAGTTTTAAAAGTTAAGAACTCAGAAATTCATTCTATTATGGAAAGGCTTTCTCCATAAGGTCAAGGGCAGTAGATGTGCATAGGTGGTGTAAGGTTCCTAATACCTCAAACCAAAACCCAAGAGCAGTCATTTGGGTTATGCATATTTTTTAAGCTGAAGTGCATCATTCTCAGTATGAATTTTCTTAAAGATTTTGCTCTGAATTTCTGTTTGTGAAATGCACTGGAAATCATGTCGCTTTGGTTGAACAAGGCACAGGACTGTTTTTACAAATGCTTGGTGAGTAGTGTGTTTTTGCAGCAAGAGGCAGTTGTGCTGCATCTCAGATCCTATTTCTTAGTCCACAAGTTTTCATATTAGGATATCAAGTCCATTGAAAATACATATTAGAAATCCAACTGTAACTGAATGAAACGTTGGATTAAATTCTTTAATGTAAGTTTTCTATCTTCCTTAATTCTGAGAATACTCTTCTCCACTGAATTACTGAATTTTTGACATGCATGTCTTAACAGCTGAAAAATTTTGAGCAATTTCAAAATTTATGTAGCTCCTGTTTGCTATGAAGGGGTCAATACATTTATCTTTAATGCCACATCTAAGAGCCTACACCTGTTCCTTTATACATAAGTTCTTTTCCCTTCTGACTTTAAGGTACCTCGACTAGAGTGTAATGCAGTCTCCATCTCTTTTCCTTCTCCATTCCCAGTCTGGAAGAGAGAAGAGTTGCCTTTCAAGCAAGATTACCAGAAAACAGTTTATTGCAGCTGCTGATTCAGACAGTGAAGCTGAAGAGTGATTGCATCAGTTGTAGCAGTTATTTTACATATGACAGCAACCAGCAAATGGTAGGTAGGTAACCTCGTTGGCAAATAGACTTCATCAGCGATTAGAATAATAAAGAAAGAACACTTTGTAGTTTGGAAAACAAAAATTAGAGACAAGTTGAGGTCTTCTAGGTTTTATATGTATTCCATGTAAAACTATAGCTTTGTGTATTCTTTGAAAAACAAGATGCACAATACTCATTCTTGTCTCATGGAGACAAGAAACACCCTAGAAGTGGCTTTTAGGAACTTTAAAACATGTCAAAAATTCTATCTTAAAATATCCTGTTTAGCTGGAAGCAGAAGCAGGTAATAGTTCATACTTAAACATAACCAACTCACTTCCTGCTGGTACATATTTTTTTCATGTAGATAAATTGGTTCTATCCTTCTAAAACATGTCCTATCTGATGAAAGTAATAAGAATGTGGTTTATTCATGAGCTTATAAATAAAGAGTTTCTTTTGGTTTGACTGCATTTTCTTAACAGTTTCAAGAATATAAACATCAGGGCACTTTCAGCTATGAACTTCTCTAACACTTGAAAAGTTTTTTCCTGATGCCTAATGACTTTTCTAAAACGTTGCTAATCTACACAGCACTAGGGATGTTAAGAAGAAGGGGAAAAAAGGCAGAATCTGACTAGTCTAATATTTCTAGTCTGAGCACAGCTGAAATACTAGTCTGAAAAACCTGAAGGGCAACCAGCTGCTGGTTATTCCTGTGGTGAGAAACCTTGAGACGCCTTTAGCACCAAAAAGCTACCAAATGTAATACCAAGCCAATCTAAGGCTTAGCTGATTCCCTGGTTGAGCAACTGATTAATCTATTGCTTTCTGATTCTTCCCAGCCTGTTCATTGCAGATGCACTGAATAAGTAGTATAGTTACTGAGCGGGTAGAAAATTCTGTCTCTCAGCAGGCCACAAATAAGAGCACAGCATCTTAATCCTTCAATATATTTGTTTGTGGAAGCACAACAGTTAACAAGTTATTCCTCCACCTCGCACACTGTGTTGAAATCCTTGAGTGTGAAACTGGCAAACCCTGTAGTGGATGAGGTGGCTTTTCTTCATCAGCTTTCTCTCTTTATTGTTTGTGAGGGTGTGAGGTGAGGGAAATAAAGGAAGAGAGGGAAACGAAGAGGAAAAGCAACTCTCTTCAGAAAGCTAAAGAGGAGGTGGACAAAGAAGGGATAAACACAACCAAGATGAAACTGAGCAGTAACTTCTGTTCCAGATTGTCAAAGACTGAATTAGCTGAACTGGTTTATGATAGAATTGTAGGCAATCCACATAAGAAAAAATAATGTAATAAAATCACGAGTCCACTATAAATATGAAAATTTTTAAACTTGATTTCAGTGAGGGGATTCTTTAGGATAAGGTGTATTGAGCAATTGCACAGCTTTCGTTGTATTTATAAAATATGCCTACTCAAGAATTTCTGGGCTGCATCTGTTCAGTTTATGTATTAAAAGATTACTGCAAATTAAAATACTTTAGATCTATTACTGTCAAATATAATGACATGTCATGATTATTACTCTCAGTGCAGTGTGTTTCAGTTAGCATTCTGTATCACTACCTTTTCCTAATGTTGTTTGTAGCTAGGAGAGGAGGTGGATCATCTCATTGGTTTTATCAGTGCCGTCCTTTATTATTTTTGGAAACTCCAGAATTGTTCTAAAGTTTCAAAGCAGGTTAAAACATGGGGACATTTATATTCCATGTAACTGATGAATATTATAGGTGGCTGAGGTCTTCTAGGATACACTGTGAATTTAGCAGTTTCTTTAGAACACAGTTGTTAAAGGCAGTGTGGGAAAGCCTTGTCAAAATGTTTGTCAAAAAAATTTGTTACAGTGCTGTTAGGTCTATGTAAGAGATTTATTAGCACAGCTGCTAGACAATGAAGGGAACACAAAGAATTTAGGGTCAAATCTTACCAAATAAGTGAATTTTCCTGAAGTTGAGTGATTTAAGAAGAAAATGTAATTCTCTGCATATTATAAATACAAGATTATGCTCTTATTTTATAGTCTTGCATCATTTTTTTTCTAAGTATTCTAGTTTTCTTCCTAGAATCTCCTGATTCAATTTGCACATAGTATGAGTAACACTGACAACCATAACTTTTATAAACCTGGTTATCATACAATGATCATTTCATTTAAGTGGTATATTTTATATATCTGTGATTTTCTCTTTCCCTCAAAATTCTTGAGAGCTCTTTGATGAGTAAGATCTGGTGCTGGTGACTCACTGTGATTTTTGTTTCAGTAGCACTTCTGACAGCTGACATCTCTGAAAGTGTTTCATCCTCACTAATTGTCAAGTAGAAGGTCTAAATTAGGCCATAGTTTCACAAACACATTTAACTGCTATAAGCTGGCAGTGTACGTCAAAGAAGAAACTGTGCCCTTCCCTTTCCTTAGGTTACCACAGCTGTTTTTGTTGCCCTACAACAGACTAAAAACTCAGTGAGAACAAAATCTGTCTTTAAACTAGATAACTTTCCTATTTAACTTGCTATACAGCCACACAAATGCTTGTGGTAGACAGAAGAGAGGTGTCAGCAAGCAATGCCCTTTTTTCGTAACTTGTTATTTGTGAAACTATGGTTTTTAATATCTCTTAATGGTCTTAATGCTAAAGCCTTTCCCTACTAGAAGAGAAATAAAATAACAAAGTGAACTAAAAAATATTTATGTTATGAGAATTAAAAATCAGGATTTAGACCCCATGTTATATTGAAGTGGCAATGTAGGTCAAACACAACCACAAGTCTGTGCATGTTCAGTTTATAATACTCTATAATCTTCCCATAGTCTGTTCTTTAAAAATTTAGCTAAACCTAGTAGCTTTTCACTTTTGTAATACAGATGAAAGTTCCTTTTTTATCTTAACTAAACTTCACCTTGTGTATTAAATTTATTTTGCCAAAACAGATATTTTTTATATCAACAAAGATAATTTAATCAGAATTCTCAAAATGTTATTTGTTTTTAAATTGGCATATGATTAAGTTATTTTGAGCTCTTTAATTGAAAATGGTGCCTAGTTAAATCCACTAGGAGAAACTGAATGTGCTCTGGAAGGTGCTGCCTCTTAAAGCAGCGAGAGGCTGCTCATCGGCAGGATTTTACCAAGGTGTGATGCAGCAGCTCCCATTGAGTCCACAGATAAGCAGAGGCTAGAAGTTAAGCACCATTAGTTCACCTGCCTTACCATCCTCTGATGATCCTGTGATTCCCAGAAGCAGGACTACTGTGTGTTACTTAATATCCAGCTCTCCTTGCCTCCAAACAAATGCCTGCTGACTTGAAGATTAAACATCAACTAATGCAGTGTATTGTTATACTTTTCTGATTTATTTCTGTCATCATTTCTAACTTATAAACTGATTCTCATTAAAAAAAAAAAAAAGGAAAAAGAAAACAAAAACCACAAAAAAAAAGAAAAGAAAAAAACAAAGAAAACTCCCAATAGAAGTTTACGAAAACTCAGAAACCCAACACTGTTGTACCAGTACTTTAATGCTTTATAACTGATGAACAACTTGTCTGTGTACACCTAATATTTCAAGTTTCAGTTTATTATTTCAATTTCTATTCCATTAAGATTATTTTTAAAGTGCCATTGTCTGTTACTGTATATCTAGCTAGAAAACTGCCTTCTTGTTCTTTTAGCATTTTAGTCATAGTAGTCCCTATAGTTGTCACCTCCAAAGCAGACTACTGCACATGTAGCTGCTGATTAATCAGCCAGTCATTTCATTTGCCTGTAAGAGACAAAAGACGTGTAGCTGATCCACTTAATCCTGACTGGTGATTTTTAAACCTTCTTGGGAGTTATTTCCCCTTACCCAATCTTGCTATAAATAATCAGATAAAAGTATGGCTAAAATGGAGTCCATAAATACTGCATAGTGCCACCTCTTATCATGTGCTCATTCTGATTACTCTGGTTTTCAAAAACACTGTTTTTTGACAATGGCTGTTTAAAGGGATGCAGAGACAGAGAAAGCCAACACAGTCTACTTCCATTTTAGACGAGGACTTTCCTCCTTTTCCAAGCAGAGGAATGTGTGTGTGTATATATATATATATATATATATATATATATCTACTTTTGCCTGACATGAAAATATACCTTGGCAGGGAGGCAGTGAGATGGGAGCAGGGTGAGTGGGTTAAGGCAGAGGCAGTGACCTAATGAAGTAGGAGGAGAAACCATCATGGCAGCTCAGCTACAAAATGTCTGAGAGCAACTGAGGTGATAATTTTGGTATGTGATAGTTGTATAAAATCCAGGATCAGGGACAAGATATCATCCATTCAGTTGATTTACTTTCACTTTCAAGTTGACTTTCATCTTTTGATTGTGTCTCCCTGTATTATTTATTCCATAAAGATCTGTGAATTTTTAGACCTAAGTGAAAAAAAATAATAAATACGTTTCCCTAGATACCTTTCTGGATTTTGAGTGTGCCTGAGAAATGATTAGTCGAGAATGTATAGAATCTGGGGATTAATATGATTTCGTCTTCAGGATTTGCATAGCTTGAAAGTGTGTCATGTATAACTGTCTTTGCCATAGCTATGTTTGCCAGGGATCAGAAGAGATTTTTTTAAAGGAGTTTTTATTCAATTAAAGATTAATCTTTGAATTAGAGAGATTTACTTTTTTAAGAAGCAAAATATCTCAATGACTATTTATAAAGTAAACTGTGTACACATTTTTTACCATGCAGTTGCCTTTTTTTTCTTTTAATTGTTCTTAAGGTATTTAGAGTCAAAATCACCTCTTAATGTCTGACCTGATAGATAATAATATTAAGACATAATGTTCCATGGGATGTTTTCCTTTTTAGCACCTTGCCACCCTACCTCTAATGGCATTTTATCACTTTTGGCTACCTTAACCTACCAACCCGAGTCATGCCATCAAGAAGCAGATTGCACCTAAACTTAATGCAGGCATTCCCAGATGGTGATTTTTTTAAGTCAGCCTAATAGAGTTACCTCACATTTATCAGTAACTGTGAGAAATTCTCCCTTCCTAAATCTTTATCATTAAATTTAAGAAATTCAGCTTTTAGCAGCAAAAAATGCATACATTTTCTTCTTTGAGTAACTGTTTTTTTCCAATATGAATATCTAAGCCATGCATCTGAAAATAATTGATTAACCTATTTCATATGTGTGTCTAGAAATTACATATGCTAGAGAGTAAAAATATTTTTCTTAACTTTAAATAATTTAGTAAAAGCAGTACCCCTCTACCAATGAATAGAATCATCCTCCTTCATCTATGGATTCACTGCCAAGATGCTTCAGTATGGCAACAGGATTAGATTGAAGGCTTAAAAATTAAATCTTGCCTATCTTCCCACAAAAAAGCTAATAAAATGGAAAAAATTACTCACTTGGAAGCCAGCTTCAGTAAATATACCAAGATTTTGGGGGCTGAAATAGAGAGAGACTGGATTAATTCTGCAGTGTGCTTGCCGAGCAGGGAGTTAAATTTCTGAAGCGGGCAGCCAGCATGCACTGCAGCAGTTTGCAGGTGTTGTTAGAACAGCAGCTTTTTGCAGTTTGTGGCTTCAGAAATCTACTGATTTTGCTGATGCATTTTAAGAGAAGATTGAGAAATTCAGTAAACTCCTGGTTCCTTAGAAGCTTATGAGCATAAATTTACATTGTGAAGACTGAGGTATGAACTGGCTAAAATTACATTGTCTTCAAAAACAGCATAGAAAAACAACTGTAGAGGAGTTAATTTCTACCTGCCATATCAGGGGTGAGGCACACAGGATTCAGAGAGCCTGAATCAAACACTTCTGTGTTAAAAATAAGGGCTTGTTCCTCTAGAAGTGCCTGCTATGGGATGGGAAGTAGCAAGCAGTGCAACATCTTTCCCTAAAACACAGTATATAGACAAGCCAAGTGCTTTTAGCATTTGGTGACATAGTTAGACCTAAATGCATTTGTGCCATTTTCTGCCTGAACTCATTACACTCAGAGCATAGACCTGTGGGAGTAGGTATGCAGGAATTTGTTTCAGTCAGGTTACTATTAACTCTGCCTCAACCCCATCCCTGTCCTAGGCTCAATGCAAACCCAGATGGGTATCTTTACAGGATGCTGCCCTATTACTCCCATTCTTTACTTTATTTGGTTAATGAGAAGGACAGTGTTTTGAGTTTGATGGCTGTGAGGTAAGCCTGATTTGCTGCTGCTTTACTAATTACAAAGCAACTGATGCAAAAGTGTACCTGTTGTTCTGTGGAATGATGCAGAACCAGGGAAATAATTTCAGATTAAACTTTTTTTTGTTGTTTTTAAAAATTCTATACAGCATCAAGAAGTTCCTCCTGTCTCCTGATTCTGCCATCCAAAGAATTACTGGTAAGTACAACACCAAATTAAATATTTTTCTACTTTGTTCAGATTTTCTTTAAAAAGCTTTTTATATTGGCATCTTCAAAGGGAAGTCCAACGAGGATGATTATATATTACGTAAGAATTTTAACTCCTGCCAGTTATGCTATGCCAATGTTCCCCAGCATTTCAGTGGAAAATAACAAGACATTCCACATAAAATAAAAGTTGTGGGACTAAAATGCAAACAAGTTTCTTTTAACTCACTTATAGCATGTAAACAGACATCTGGCAAAGAGCTGTTCCTCTAATCCTACTTCAATATTTTTTGGTGTACCTAACAAAACTTTAATTGACTAGATGAGTGTAATTCCAATTAAAGGTAAGGGACACTACTTCATTCTGTTAATTGATAACAATGTACAACTCCCACTTCTACCTTAAGGATATGAAGCCAGCATTGTAAATCTCTCTAGGATTTTAGTGATTGTGAGCAGTTACCATTTGACGGTCATTCAGCAGCCTATGTCAAATGCATTAGTGATTTGTGGGGCAGTGTAAACAAGCCTGCATTGCTGCTCTGCCTGTTCTCTATATAAATAGATGGGAGAAATCTCTAGAGAGATCTGTCTGGCACCTCTCACAAGCTTTGCATTTACTTACTATTCATTATTAATTGTTAAGTGCTTGCAGCACACTTGATGTAGTGAAAAGTACAAAGATGTAGTCCCTGCCTGGAGGATATGACTTTAGATGACAAGCAGAACCAGCTCATTCTTTTCCTATACAACAAATAACATTTCCTTTGTGTTTTGTTCAAATTCTCTGAAACTCAGATAATATGGTCTTCAAGGCAGGTTACATAAGATTTCTTTACTGACTTTCACATTACCCAGTTCAGAGTGAAAGAACTGTCAGAGCACACTTCACTATATGTAGTGTGACAGATTTCACTGTTGTGAACAATTGGTCCCAACTACTTTTCCTTTTTTATTCGAGGTTTCAAACCATTTTTGAAAGCTATCAAATTTCACATTGATGTCCTCAGGAGGAGAAAGAAAAAATTTCTGTGTGGGAAGACAAACTAGAGTTGATGCACACAGGAAAGGCATAATATTACTTGAGAAGATCTCTGACTAGTCTGTGTTCCCTTCTCCATATGGAAGAAAGTTTTATGGTTTTGCTGAAGAAGAAAAAAAAAGGGGGAATTAACAAGTTAAGCAAAGGTGTCATTCCCTTGAAGAAAGAAAATATTTACACTGCTTTGCATATTATAAATAGAATGAGTTACAATTTTACTTGTATGTGTCTTCATAGGGTAAAAATTAGTACATGGCACACTGGTTTTATTTGTTCAGTTATGCTTGCTTCACTTCATTTGTTCCAGGACCCCAAGCATAGTCACTAGTTTTTGAAGGCTTCATAACTAGTAACAAAATGCTAAATGTGTAGATGTGGGTGGATAAGGGGGGAATTTGTAACTAAAAACAAAAGATAAAAGGGAAGTAAAAAACAGACAAGAGGAAAGGGGTGACCTGAAGCATGCAGAGAAATAAGGAAAAAATGCTCTGAAAAAAAAATAGAGAGATAGAAGAAGAAATGTGATCCAATCATGACGAACATGAAGCATCTCTGCAACGGTTTCTTAGTTGTGTGTTTTACTTGTAGTAGGCTGGTCAAGGAATGAGTTGATTGTTTTAATTGCATAGCCAATTATAGTAGGGGGAGATGGGGGGAAGGGATCTGGAAGAGGCACCTAACTGGACGGCAGTTGAGGTACCAGGTCAGCACAAACGAGATGGAAGACTCCTGGCTTGGCTCTCTGCACATCCCACAGAGACTGTCTTCTAAGAAGGGCAATAGGTGTTTGGAGCTGTTCAACTTTCTCCTGTTCAATATATAGGAACTTAAAGCATCTTGCGATAATAAGTTTTAGCCAAACAGATGCTCCATGTATACTGTTCTAAATATTTTCCCTGTTGGTAACTTATTCCTTCTGTTAAATCAGAATTGCCTAGTCATCATCCACTCATCAAAATCCCAAACTGAAGACCAACAAATGCCAGTCCCAACTGGAACTGGATAGAGAAATTCAGACAAATTAAGACGCAGCCACTCAGCTCACTATGATTTCACTTTTCAATTCAAGGTATGGGATATTTCTCAATGACATTGCAACATTTTCTGTAACATTCAGACCCTTTTACAGAGAGGTATTCAAGTCTAGGTATCAATAATCTATTCTAAATAATCTAAAAGCATCACAAACATCAACATATACATTGCAATAATGGTGGTCCAAAAGGATCTTGACAAATTTGTATTTGATTTACGGAATAGGCTAGGAAGAACACAAAGCTGATCCAAGTAAAGTGTCTTTCAAAATTTGGCTAATGGAAGGTGAATAACTGAATTAAAAACCCATGTGAACTCTGAAAGTGCATTATAATACACCACAGGAGCAAATAAGAGGACTAGGATCGATATTTCAGACACTTATCAGCCAATTTAAGCAAAACTAGCTTAGTTGCTGAATACTAAAGACAACTTCAATTTCATGATGGAAACACAGACAACTGAAAGTATTCTTTATATTTGAAGGTCTTGACTGTGTAGTCCATTTTAAATGAGCACCATAAATGGAAACTGAGGTAAACGAATCTTACTTTACTTGTGATAATTTAGACAGAGCACTGAAAGGCAATCAACATCTACAGAATGATGGGGAAAAAAGAGTTTTGAATTCTTTAAAAGGTGACAATTTGTAAAATTAGGGTTAGGTTTCATTCCAACACACATGTATGGGGTTTTTTTTTCCACTGATAATTATATATCAAAATGGTTAGAGAAAACATCTTTGGACATGATGATCCAACAAACCAGTTACTTCATATTGGCTGACTGAGATTTTGAATAACAAAAGCTAAGATCATCTGAAATCCCTTTGGTTTGATTTTCAAATTACTGGAATATATAATACTTCAAACTTGAAAACAGAAATGTAGATACCAGGCCCATTTGAAAGATGAAGAGGTTATTATGGTAAATAACACAGCACATGTATATGCTTTCCTCAGTATACTCTCCTATACAGAATCATACATGTATGTCTTCATTGCAGGTTCACAGAATTTCTGTATTTCTGATCAGTTCTTATTTCTCATGATTAGAGTTCCCATTCCCAGCATATCTTCTGTGCTGTATATGGATAAGGCTTAGAGAGGTTTTATCTCCAAATTGTTTGAGTACAGGCAAAGAAACACCAAGAGGTAAGGTAGAGTAAATGCTTCCTCAGTTCTTACGTTCCCATATTACAGCACCTGCAGGGAAATCAGGTTTTGTAATCCCAAACTGTTATGTATGAGCATAAAGTGTCAGAGTAATGTCTATCTAGATGTGAGTACCTGTGGCATGGGGCGGGGGGCGGGAGAAGGTTTTGCAGAAGCTTATTATTTGATAAAACCTTGTGAAAAAATAATTTCCTCAATTTGGAATGTCTGCTCCCAAACGTAGTAGCTGCCCAGCTGCACTGGTTGAAAGAACTGTTAACCAAGTAAGTATACTTCCATCACTTTTATTAATGAAAATCGTTGTCCTCTTTTCTGCCAAAATGTAGAAAAAGCATAATAATATTAAAATGATGCTAGAGATGGCTTCAGATGTTGGCCCAGAAATGCAATCTAGAAAGTTAAATACAGCAGCAACACTAGGCAGCTTCACGGAGTTGCAGCTTGAGAATGCAGAAAAAGTTGTACATAGTTTTATGCAATTATATATTTTTTCATTAAAAACTCAAGAATTTTAATTTACCAAAACCAATGTAACTCTACAGTTTAAATGTTCAAATTTTGTACTAAAGTATAAACTGCATTTTATTCATCTTTCTTTTTTTTAAAAAAAATTATTTGGGGAATGTATTTTTTCTGCACTGGAAAGGGTTTAAATGTTTTAGACTACATGTTTTCATATCTTTCTAAAGATCATTATTTTGTTTTCTTTCATAGATTTAATCATTCATTTTGCACTTTGCTTGCAGGTTTTTGGTTGAAAACTATCTAAACTATCATTGCTAATTATTTTTCTAGTTATTGTTACAAGCCTAAGATCCTTTGGGAGACTGTCACATTATATGTTTATAATTATTTCTATTCTCTCCTGTTTCTATTCAATAAAAAAATTAAGATCAATACCTTTTGGCACACAATAGCTATGCAGAGCTCTTTGTCTCTACCAGCAAGAAATAACCTATATAAATGATGGATTCTCAGCACTACAAAATCCTGCATTAAGTTGTCTGTTACTCACCATTTATCCAGAGATTGTGTGAATCTTCTTTCTCTGGTAGTTAAATATTTATAACAGATAGACTGCAAAGACATTTGAGTTCAGGAGGAAGCTATTTCCGGAAGCATGCTGAAGGAATCTTGGAAGTGTTCCATAAGCTTAATGTATTCTAGTGGCTATTCCTAGCCAAAGAAATAGATGATTGCAAGACTTCAGGCTCCTGTTGAATATAAAGTATGCAGAGCAAGGCAGATGTTTGAATCAAGGTAAACATTACTGATGCATTCTAAATTATTAGAGGAATTGTGCTTTGTAGTGCGATGCCATCTAGGAATCTACCTTTTAGGTTCTGCTTTGTAAGATTCTACTGCTCTGAGTAGAATTACAAAGTGTTGTGTGTCTGCGGGAACTGGGGCTGTTTAGTCTGGAGGAGACTGAAGGGTGATCTTATTAACTTTTATAAGTATCTAAAGGGTGGGTGTCATCAGGTTGGTGCATCCCTTTTTTCTATAGTAGATAATAACAGGAGAAGGGGTAATGGGATGAAGCTGGAACACAAAAAGTTCCACTTAAACATAAGAAAAAACTCTTTCACTGTGGGGGTATTGGAGCAGTGCACAGGCTGCCCAGAGGGGTTGTGGAGTCTCCTTCCTTGGAGGTCTTCAAGACCCGCCTGGACATGTTCCTATGCGACCTGATCTAGGTGACCCTGCTTCTGCAGGGGGGTTGGACTAGATGATCTCTAAAGGTCCCTTCCAACCCCTACCATTCTACCATTCTGTGATTTTTTGTGGCACCTGCTGGCTGTGTGTTGGACTTGAAGAAATTTAGAAAAAAAAGTCTTGCTGCTCTTCTACAACTCCTGGGATGCACCAAAAACCACTTCAGTTATAATTCAGTTGTACTGACAAACTTCACCTTGCACTACTTATGGTGGCAGTGTCCAAACCCTTTGATTTTTAGGCATTTGTGATACGTTTTAGAACAGTATATTTGCACATTTTACCCAAAGCACGACAGATCAGAAAAGGACTCTTCTGTTGAGATTTATTTGTAATGACAATTTTAAAAATTTGAAACATTAACAAAACAGCAACACAAATACAACTGGGAGAGTAGAGAATAATTTAACTACAAATTATCAAGATTTATTATGACCTGCAGGGGCCTGTAGCTGCTTCTTGCTCCCCCTTTCAAATCACAGTTATAAGATTGCTAAAAGTACAGAAAACATTTTCCTACTGTCAACATCCTAAGAAACTGCCACATTTCATGTAAGATCATGTAAGATAGTTAATACTGTTCTTAATGGGATAGTATGCAGTGAGCAGAGACAGTGACTCCCAAAAGTTTCTCTCTATAAAGATATGTACTCAAATTATAGTATAAGAAAAGTCTGAGAGCCTCGAAGTATTTTGTGAGAATTTTCAGTATGGTCCAAATGTAAGCATGTGCATACACATTCAATATTTCAGCACAGTATTCACAGTAGTCCTTGTGACTGTTAAGGATAGACTGCATTTTACTGGAATAGCAGAAGAAAGATAAGCATTACATCATTAGCACAAATGAGAAGAAAATGAGAGAAACAATATCTAATTTAGTTTTTGGTATTTTGAATGCTTCTATTGACATATCAGGTATGGACTCCATTTTATTATTGTATGTCAAAAGTTTAAATAAATGAGATTTATCAGTGAAGGCTTGATGAACAACAGTAATGTTCCTTATTGTTAGCATAACTATTAGCAAGCTTGAGAAAGTGTGACATTCAGAACACTGGAGGACTGCCAATCTTACTCCAAATTTATAAACACTCAAAATGACATTTTGAAGAACTAATGATTAGCTACATGGATGTCAATTCCAAGTAAAATACTGAAGATCTTTGGACTTGATAAACACAAAAAATGAGAGGCTACAGAGGTAATTATGGTAATCAGCACAAAAATAAATCTTGTCAAACTATTCTCTTTTTTTGACAAGATCATAGATCTATTTAAAAAGGCAAAAGCATAGTTGTTTGGATTTATAACACACTATATATCATGCATTTATTAAACACTTTATTTAGAAGTAACAGACGATATATTAGGTAAGCTACAACCTGAGCTGATGGATTTTAAAATATTGCTAATAGTAGAATGTATCTAACTGAGTGATATTATTTCTAGGGAGGGCTTTCTTTGAATTTCTTCAGTTTAATTAGCATTTTGGTCATTTATGCAAACAATACTGTAAGGGTTTTGGCAGTAAAGTTTGTAGATTGTATAAAAGAAGGATAAAGTTAACAAGCTGGATAGCCTGGTTTAAAAATTCAAATTGAAAACACTGTATTTGAATACAGTCAAATGCAAAGTACAACAATCACAACTTGAGAATATAGGGTAAGAATGTTCATTCTCAAACAAAAGAAGAATAAAAGATATAAAAGCCAAAACCACCTTAGAGCAAATGTTCTGGGAAAGAATTCCAATATGATCCTGTGATGACTGGGATGGGGAGCAACAAGAAGTAGGGACGTGAGTATGGTGATTTAGGACACGTTGCACTGCTGAGGTTTCTTTAGGATATTCTGCCTTTCAGATTTTGAAGTTCTTCTAGCAGATTGTGGGAAAGCCACAAAGGTATTTTGAGAGACTAGCAATAATATTTAAACCAGGCTTAGAGAACTCAGCTTTTGAACTTGCTGAAGAGAAAATTAAGAAGCACACATGATTGCTGGAGAAGATATTACACTGAGACTTTCCAGTATGTGAGACAATTGAATAATATTAATAATTAATCATTTATTAGAAAATGAACAGTTTTAAGTTAAGTTCATTTATTATCTATTAATTAGTTTTATTATTTTTATTTCATTTTCTTTTTAATACAGATTGATAGTTGATAATAATACTTTATAACCAGGACATGGTAATATATGAGTTCACCTTGTAAAATGCAGTTTATTATAAATGTGTTGGAAGACCTAACACAAAAGACCATGGATATATTGCTAGTCTGGGCCTTTTAAATTCAGATTCAGAGCAAATAATCATAGAATCATCGAATGATGAGGTTGGAAGAGACCTTTAGAGATCGTCTAGTCCAACCCTCCTGCAGAACAAGTCAACCTAGATCAGGTTGCACAGGAAAATGTCCAGGTGGGTCTTGAAGACCTCCAAGGAAGGAGACTCCACAACCCCTCTGGGCAGCCTGTGCCAGGGCTCCCTCACCTGACCAGTAAAATAGTTTTTTCTTATGTTTAAATGGAACTTTTTGTGTTCTAGCTTCATTTCATTACCCCTTGTCCTGTTGTTAGCTACTATGCAGCCTTTCCTCATATGAAAGATGCTCCAGTCCCCTGATCACCTTGGTGGCCCTGTGCTGAACTCTCTCTAGTTGTCTGTCCCGCTTCAGCTGAGGAGCCCAGAACTGGACACAGGACTCCAGATGAGGCCTCACCAGGTCAGAGTAGAGGGGGAGAAGAACCTCCCTTGACCTGCTGGCCACACTCTTGATACATCCAGGATGCCATTGGCCGTCTTGGCCACAAGGGCACATTGCTGGCTCATGGTTAGTTTATTATCAATCAGGACTCCCAGGCATCTCTCTGCAGAGCTGTTTTTCAGCAGTTCGGCCCCCAGCCTGTACTGGTGCATGGGATTGTTCCTTCCCATATACAGGACTCTGCACTTGTCCTTATTGAACCTCATGAGCTTCCTCTCTGACCAGCTCTCAAGCTGGTCAAGATCCCGCTGAATGGCAGCACAGCCTTCTGGGGAATCAGCCAGTCCTCCCAGTTTGGTGTCATCAGCCAACTTGCTGAGGGTACACTCTGTCCCCTCATCCAGGTTGTTGATGAAGGTGTTGAACAAGATTGGCCCCAGAACTGATCCTTTTGGAACTCCACTGGCCTCAGGCCTCTAACTTGATTTGTGCCATTGATCACCACCCTCTGGGCTCTGTCATTCAGCCAGCTCTCGGTCCATCTCACCATCCACTCATCCAAGCCACACTGCTTGAGCTTTCTGATGAGGATGTTATGTGAGACAGTGTCAAAAGCCTTGCTGAAGTCAAGGTAGATGACATCTGCTGCTCTCCCTTCATCTAGCTAGGCAGTTAGGCACTCATAGAAGGCTATCAGGTTGGTCAAATAGGATTTCCCCTTGGTGAATCCATGTTGACTCCCTCGATAACCACCTTTTCCTTCATATGTGTAGTGATGGCATTCAAGATGAGTTGTTCCATCACCTTTCCAGGGATGGAGGTGAGGCTGACCAGCCTGTAGTTTCCTGGGTCATCCTTCCTGCCCTTTTTGAAGACTGGAGTGACACTGGCCTTTCTCCAGTCCTCAGGCACCTCACCTGTCCTCCATGACTGTTCAAAAATGATAGAGAGATTTAATTTAATTTAATGTAATATTTAGACTTTCATTTCCATCTTGGAATTTATTAATTTAAGAATTCCTCTTTTCCCTTCCTCTTAAAAGAATATTTTCCTATGACTAATAGGGATAGTTCTACTTTAAGATAATTATAATCAAATTATGTCTTTCAGAGGTCATGAAATAACTACATTAGTTAGTCAGCTGTATTCTGGTACTGTTTTGTGGTTTTTTTCTCTGAATTTCTTTGAGGAAGTATAAATTAGCCACTGTGGATTAAATAGTTTTCGGAGTATACCTGTAGTCTGAAGGATTAGTTTCCTTGTGAACTCAGCTTTAAAGCAGTTATCGAGCTTAGGGCTACAGTTCAGATCAGCAGAGAAAGATTTTCAAGTGCTATTCCCTTCTCCTTTTGCAGCACAGAACATTTTGATACATTTCACCTAATAATCACTTTCCTATAAAGGCATTTGCAGCATTTCTTGCTCTCCATTTTGTGCCCTTTATCACCCAATTATCTCATCTCCTCCTGATTTCTGTCAAAATAAATAAATTGTAGTTTCATGAGAGGAGTTACTGAGCTAAATCTAGTAGAATGAAGCTCAGACTAAGCATTCTAGCCCATGAGGCCTGAAGTTTTATGAAACAATGTTGCTTGTATTTTAATTTTCTTTTGCTTAAAAAAATTTCTCTGTCTGAAAGTGGCTGTAAATGAGTCAAATCATCAGGGATTAGCATTCATTTCTATATTGATATTGAAAGTGCTTAAGATTGTCTCTCAGCAATGACAGACTGTAACGTATGGTTCTAGTCCCAGGCTGACATGACTCCTCTAGCGAACTGAAAGTAACAGAAAGTGAGGCAGAGGATGTAGAAGAAAAATATCAATACAGTTTAACAAGCAACATCAGAGTAACCCTGCTTAGCCTTAAGGTTAGGAGAGCAGCACTTATGTAGTTAGTGTCCTCACAGAAGTCCTATGTTAAAAAGGGAAAAGCAGAAAATTACTTGATCCTGCTTTCTTAGTCTTGAAGGAGTGGGTATGGAAAGTTCTGTGGAAAACCCACCACTTCCAGGAAGACTATTATTCAAAATAGAAATCCTGGCTGAAGGTTTGAGGCTGTAGAACTGTGGTTATAGGCAGAAGGTCCTACTAATATTTCTAATTGAGTACCACAGGAATGTTCACATGTGAGAGTGAGCTCAATCTCTTTTCCAAGCAACTCTATTCAGAAACCTGGAACTTTCAGGTGGTTTAAGGCAGTTGCTCTTAGGCAAGAGAACAGATAGATTTGCATTGCTTGATTTCCTTTGCAAGTCTGCATTTGGACATAGGGGATTGAAATCTGCATTTTGCAAGGCAATGACTCAAAGTTGACATAAATTGAGATACTGATTCTAGGAGGAACATGGCCTTTGACAAGACTGGGACAGGCATCCCAGTACTGCATGGTAAGTAACTGAAAGATGAAGAGTAAAGACATGTCTTTCTCAAGATCACATTACCACAGCTTCCAAAAAAGGAAGAAGTAAATATGCTGAAGTAAGTAAGTTTGCCTCATGAAAGAACCATAAATAATAGAATTTGCTGAATTTGTCTGAGATGACCTGGAAAAAATAGGAAGATAAATGTATTTTCCCTTACTGATCTCTAAAAACTTAGTGATTTTAGTGTAGCTATAGCTGAATCTTGAAGAATGACCCCCTAGGAGTGATTGAGGAATGGGGAACTTCTGCAGTATAAGCTAATTCAGCTAATATCTTTAAAAGACAGGGCCTTTTTTTGCACTGTTAGTCAGTTGATAGTTAATTTTTTTTCCTCTTCCTGACAGCAAGCCAGAGTTGCTTACAAAGACATTCAGTTTACTTTCTCACATAAGGGAATGAAAAAGAACCAGCTGTGTCAAAAAGATGAGCAAGACAAGCAAAAACTATATCTTTTAAAAAATAACACAGTTTTATATCTCTTTGTCCTGTAAACTACAAAACACTATTGCTGATTAAACAATTATTGTGTGAACTCATTTTTGTTGAGACTTTGCTTAAATGAAAGATCAATTAACAGTGGCCAAATAAATACGTATTCTGATAGGTAAACCAAATGTTTTTTAAAAAGCCATCTTAGGTGTTGCTGAATTTTCTTTAGATTAGGTAGTGTTCAAATCCTTTTAAAAGCTTATACGTAGTGCTTCTAGGCTCAACATTAGATGTGCAAGTACTTAAAATGTGAACATGTTTGCAAATCTAAGTATATAAGGAGTGTTGGCAAGGATATAGCTTGCTATATAACTAACTAATGCACCATGTATCAGTCAGCAAAGGACTGAACCAGGGAACCTCAGAGGCTGGGAGCTGTAGAATATAACTGGTAACACCCTGAATCCTTGTGCTCTGCAAAGGACTACCCTCAGTTTATAAAGATTTGGAAGATCTGGTGTGTTGGGTTGCTGTGTCTCTCAGCCCTGAATGCAGGTTCTATGTTTAGGTCAAAGGTATTGACCTGAAAGACTTCTCTTATTTCTGGTCTTTATCTTTGGGATGGTGGAGGAGAACTGAAAGCAAAAGCATGCTCTGGCCTATACACCTGTGCATCTGTCACATGTAATTCTCTGGGTAGTGTGAAGTCTTTATAGTATTTTGCCTTTAATTGCTTGTAGTGTGGAAATCCAAAGTTTGGATGTGAAATACATAGCCTGAAAAGCTTAGATTACTTCCTAGGAAGCCCTCCATGGAAAACAAATATAGATGCTAGAGACCCGGATTTCTCTTTTTAGATGTGAGGTTTTACATTGTAAGTTATGCCCAAGTGACTGGGAACCTCTTGGAAAGAAAAGCAAGAGACTGAAGAAAATCTGCATTATTTCCTGGAAGTAGACAGACAATGGAAATAAGAGGAACAGAATCCAGGAGCTAGAATATTTTCTTTGGTGGGAACCAAAGAGATCTTTTGAAAGCATTTGACAGGTCACCCAAACATTTAGTACCTTGCAGTTATTAAGTGTATTTCTAAAATTTCTGGCAAAACAAACTACAAGATGTATCGCTTTTCTAATCTATTTCAAATCTCTTTTGTTTTGGTTTGTTTTTTTTCTAGAAGTATAGACATTTCAAAGAACTGAAAAGATATTAAAACCTAATGAAGGCTATAAATATCATTTCATTGACAGATCCACATCCCATATCAACTGAATTTTGAAGACAAAAATAAGCTCCTTGAATTCAGAATGAAATTGAAGTGATGAATTTATGTCTTTTAGCTAAAAGTCAGCACTGATTGTATCTTCATGTGTTGCTAGAGGAGGTGGCCAGTCTTTTGAAATTACAGTAGGTCTTCAAGATCTTGTGTTAAGCAGTTCTGTGTCTGTGTAGAATCAATATCACAAATGATGCATGGATCATTTAGGGGAGTTTGGGGGAAAAAAAGAAAAAAAATAATAAAAGGCACCTATTTGCTTTTAGTGCTAATGGTACATTTATTATGCTGAACCAGAAATCTGATGTTGTTCTTAAGCATCCATAAGTCATGGCTTGGAGTTCAATGTACTATTATTACAATTTCTAGAGATGTTTCCATGGATGACTTACAACTTAAACGACTTGATTTCCAAAACTGTTTAGTGTTTCTTGCTCTTCAGCTTACAAGAAAAAGTTTAGCAAGATACTAACAAAAAATATAAATCTAAATTCAACATCCTGGAATAACTGACAGAAGAAAATTCCACAAAAATGCCTGCCAGTGCTGATTATTTTCAGTTGACAAAAATAATTCATTTACTCAAAATGAATAGGCAGACTTGCTGAATGCTTAATTAACTGCTTTTTAATTTTAACTTCTTTCCTCTTATTTTTGCCATTCACTTTTAGTATTAATATGCAAAATGACAGATGGGGGGGAAGGTTGAGATAAGTACAAAAATAGTGGCTTGGGAAATCAGTGTATAGGCACTCTCAGAGGTGTAATTGGCAGCTCTATAAATCTTACAAAAATCTGGGAGAGGAATTAAAAAGGCTATTGTGCTCAGTTTTATTGTAGTGGAAAAGATGTCAAAAAGAAGTCAAAGAACAGTCAGTGATTATTAAGATTACTGTGACCTTGACCTACTCAATATTCATAATTTAACTGTAGGAATTTTGTACACCAATTTGGATTATAATTTTTAAGTTATTTTCCAGGATAATGTATAATGTTCAAAATTATAAAATCAGTGATACTTATCTGAAGAGTTTGCACTGAATTTGAGAAATCAGTGTTCCCTATATCATTGCTGGAATACTTGATCATTTGGATGAAAATCAGGGACCTTCTTGTAAATATGTAGAATACTAAATATTGTAGAGTACTAAGTAAAGGAGACTTGAAAACATTGACACATTTTACATCTTGAACATAGAATTTAAGATGTTTAGAAATATCAGTTCTTCTTTGAATTCTCGTTAATGCAACTGCAAGATTGGTAAGGTCTCATCTAAAAATAAATAAATATTTAGCTTTGTACTTCTGTCTTTTTGAATATTGGTATCAGTCAGACACTCCAGGAAGTCTAGTCAACTAGTGAAAATTCTCCCTCTTTGACTATTCGTCCAATGATCTTCATTGTGATATGACTGGGTCAAAAAATAAAAAATACAGGTAGAGTAAATGTAGGTCTTGAGCTCTTAGATAATACCCAAACAAACAGATGAAAATCTTTTGCTACCTCTTCCAAAAAGTAGATATGAGTTATACATTTATTGATTTTGCTAACAGAAATAAGTAGCACAGAAATAGAAATAGCCAAAGACTTCAGAGAAACTTAGGTAAAGGACTAGTATATGGGGAAAAAAACTCCATATTTATAAAAGTATGTGATATGAGGTCTAAATTCAGGGTTCCATTTGGTATTGGGTTATATCTTTTGAAGACTTTGAGCTGCTGTTCACACATCTTAGCATAAATCATTTGTGAAAGTTTTTCAGGAACAAAAGGGAGAAATTATTTTGAGAAAAGAAAGCAAGGTTAGAGAAGGACAGAAAAAACCCAAAAACCTGCACCTCAAGACACTGTAGACAGCTCTCTAGTCAGTGATACTGGTGCATTTTAATGTTTCATCAGATCCCAAATGGACTCTATCTTAGTATGAGCAAACCCCAAGTAATGATTTATTTATATGCAAAGCATCTTAAGAGCAAAGTATCTAAAAAAGTCGTCCTGTTTACTGAAGGTTGTTGGCAAGAATAACGTCTAAGAGATACTGCTTTCTTCATTTCACCATGGAATAGAAAGAACCTTGTGGACTTAAACTCAGCCAGTAAGGACAATTTAATGACAACCATTATTAACTGCTTCTGCCAAATTCTTCATAAAACTTTTTTCACAGGCTTACAGGCTTCTGTAAAACATCACTACTAATGTTAGCTTCATAAGACTTGTATAGCAAAACAGTCTAGATTGTTGTGTAGTCATCACATTAAACTCTCAAACAAACGTATTTTAATCTCTGTTCTAACGTGAAGGGTAGTCTAACCTCTTTTCTGAATCAGCAGCTTTGCAGAAGAATACTATTTTTAAATTTTTTTTTTTTAAACTGCATTTATTTACTTTGACAGAAACTTTCTAACTGCTGGGCATCAGAATAATTAATTTGGTAGTGGAAAATGATCAAAACTCAGCTTATTTTCTCACCACTGTCAAGCGTTAGACTCTACTACTCACATTTTCAGTGCACCTTTCACTAAGAGTCCTCTATGTCAGCAGTTAATGTGTCAGTGTGGGTTAAAGTAGTCTTGATTTTTCAGCAGATAAGATCAAGTTCTTCTAGAGAAAAAAGGCTTGTAGGAACTGTTGTAAACCAAAAAGTTCTTTGGCTCAATGAAAGAACAGGTTGGCTAATTCCTCAGAGAAATAAACATTTTTTTACACTCCAGACAAAAAGTATGGCTTGCAGGAATGTTCCGAGTGACAGTAACTTAATGTTTACAAATGATAACTTTGTATTTACTTCATGACAAAACTTGAGTATAGTGAGACTATCATTATTCTGCATTGTACATACAGTTCATAGGCAATATCATAGACAAGGCGGCTGGAAAATATTTGAAGAAAAAGCTAGTTCATCACTTCGCCCAAAGATGGAATCAGCCATGTCACACTTAGACCTAAGTTTGCCTGAACTATAACATCAAGCTAGCTGCATATTGCCTTTACAGTGCTGACAGTCAAGTTTGCTATTCTTTTTGTTTAGGTAGCATTTTCTTCTCAACGTCTGTGTATGGGGTCGATTTACCTAGAGTTTACCCAGAAACTGTTTAGTTTTCTAACAGATGTAGTCAACTTTTGGTTATCTGTAAGCTCATTATCCTGGTGATATGTTAACTCTGCCATGGCTGTGGAGGTGTCTGAGCTGGTGTTAGATTAGTAGTTTATCTTCCTTGCTGTTTTGAGTGCCATGATCAACAGAATTGCCAACATTTTGCACCTTAATTTAACTATCATTGTATGTTCTCATAGCCTAATGCCGGTCATAATATTTTAAACTTTTGATTAACCAGGGTCCAGTATGTAAATAGTTTTATTGTAAGCAAGTGTTCTTACTTAATACTTGAAGCATCAAAAGTAGAAGTTGGTACATATAAATATATAAGTATATACCTGTATAAAGTTATAATAGGGACTTCTCATTAACTGTCAACACCAATATGTGAAAGAATAACTTCACCAAGATATTAATTTTATTTGATTATGTAGTAGATAAATTGTGCTGATTGGATAAAAACACACTGATTTCAAATACAAGGACAATTGTTTTAAAAAATATTATCAAATGATATTTCCCTTGCATTTTGGTGGTTTCCATGTTAGACCTGCAGCTATTATACCCTGAGTTATTAGTGATCTACCTTTTCTGATCTTTTATTTTTCATTCTTAAGAAACCAGTGACACTCAAACATATATTTTTAACCTGATGAAATTTGTTAGAAAAGTCATTGTATAATTATTTATAAAAGAGAAATCATTTAAATAGACTTTGTAAATTAAGATTGGATTCTTTTTTTCCCTTTCACCTTCACCTTCATTTTTCCCACTTGAAATCAGAGCTCAAATCATGTTTACTCTGATAAGGGCGTAACTAAAGATAATAGTCTCTGTACCTAAGCTGACTTCAGTAAACCCAGACAGTGTACCACGTTGATACTAAAACTTTCAGCGAGTTTAGTGACCCGTCTTTTGATGCTGCTGCAGTGTTGTTGCTGAGTTCCACTTTCTTCTTGTATTTAGTGCAGTCCAGGATTTTAACTTGCCAAGTTTCAGAGCTGTATCGAAAATTATGTCCATTACTTCCCTCACTCAGCCAAACTCATTTAATTTAAACAAGAAAAAATGTCAAACATAGCAGTACTTTCATAAAATAGAGCATTAAATATTATTAAATACCTTCTTTATTTCTCCTTTACTGTATTCACCATCAAGTGATTCTGATCTGTGACATTAGGAATTCATGTCTGGTTGCAATTATTCTTGATTGTGCCTAATCCAGCTGTTTCAAATATAACTAGAAAACTGAAGATGCTCCATCTTAGTGAAACCTTTGCCACTTTTTGTAAGGAGAAAGTATATCACACAAAATATTCAAGAATAATTTGCATACTCATTATCAGTAATTAAGGCTCTTCACTTGCTATTCAAATGAAATCAAATATGTAATACAAGTTATATTTTAATTAATATGTAGCTGCTTTTTATCAAAAACAAGGTTGTGTAGCTTTCTAACTGCTGGCTAAGCCTGGGTACTTGTTTCTCCTCCTGTGTCCTCTACAGAGAAAGTGCTGGTATGACCCAAACAATAAAATAAGAAATATCCTGAAGATTCTCTCTCATAAAAACAAAACAAAAAAGAAAAAACAAAGCAAAGAAATACAAGAAAGACTGTAAACAACTTCACAACCAGGAATGTATTGTAACCATCTTTTTCTTGAAATTATCAAAACCCCTGTAATGCAAACACCTCAACTTCTGTAACACCAGGTAAACCAGGTAACAGATGGTTATTTTCCCAGAAACTAACTTGCATGCCATAAGATTTGTTTAACAGAATAGCACTTCCCTTTGGAAATTAATCCCAATATTTTACCTTGTACCAGTGCTCTTTTACTCACCACAATGAAAAACATATAGACAAACGTATGCAGCAGCAGTCTGTGTCTCTCCTTTACTTTGCCTCGCTGTTGCTCTTCTATTAGCTGTAGCTGTGCAGTCCGCTAGACACAGTGTGACAGGAACTCTGTTACCTTGACAGTAGGTACAGATGCAGCTTTAGCACTTGCCGTCTGCCTCATGTTTGTAACACCCTCTCTCCTTCCGGTCATTTGTTCCAGGGGAGGAATGACACCAGCATTTCTGAGCTGTTCTTGTGTTTTCTCCCAGAACACTCAGGGAAAGCAGACTTCGTGATCTCCATGCTAACTACCAGCCTGCCTGCTGCCAGTTCTCCCTACTTCTGCCAGTGATGACATTCAGCTTGCTCCTCCACGCAGGATACAGAACTGATTCCTCATTATGTAAGGCAGTCTAGGTCAAGTGTAGGAGAGACACTGCTGGCCTGAGAAAGCTAGTGGATATCTCCCTCAGCTTCATGGGGTCTGGAAGCTGGATCCTGATCTTTCTTACATCTTCTCAGGTAAATGTTTTTGCATGATTTAAATGGTTTCTGTGCTATTTTTCTATGCAGATAGCTGTCAGCCATGCTGTGAATTGCAGAGAGAATTTGCTAGGTGAAACCAGCTCTGTCAGCATGATTGAATTAACAGAGTAATAGTTTTTGTAGGCATCTCAGCTTTAAGATGCTTTATAAATAAATAAATCATAAATTGGCTTTGTTTAACATCTTTTCTAACCATATGGGGGTTATTGCTAATTTGACTGATTAAGCAGTGAATGAAATCCATTTGCTTGAAGGTTGTGTGGGAAAGCATTATTGGATATAGCTATTAGCTCTGAGAGTTTTACTGCAGTTCCTGGCTATTGCATTGTTTTAGCCTTGCAGATTACAAATATGCTCTTTTTTATATTAAACAAAACAAAATGAGGAAAAAAGTTTAATTTTCTTGCACTCTTTGGTTATTTTTTTAAGTATCAGTTCAATCCAGGATACTATTTGCTTTTTACTACGTGACTGTGTGAATCTATATGCCTCTGAAATACATACGGTGAATACTGCAGCTAAAATTCTATTTAGTGAATGCTCTGCAGGATGTCAGAACATTATATGTAAGCTAGATTTATATTAGAGGGTAGCTTTTTTTTCATGCACCATGTAGAATTCAGACAATTTTACTTTACATCCTGCTGAAAATCAGTCTGTAACAAGACATAGAACAGGTTTGTCCTTAAACGAATTATACATGCTGAGTATTGTCAGGTGCTGGAACGTCTGATTACACTGGAATGCAGCAGAAGAGGCCCTGGAAAGTAGCAGCATAACAGATACTGCAGTATCACGTAGTGAATTGCAACAAGGCTAGCTTACTTGCTGGAGGAAGTTACTGTATAATAAATTTTTACAGATTTTTAAGGCATTTGAGAGATTAATTAGAAAACTCATGATAATGTGCAGTACCCTGGACAGCAACCTTCTTCTTTTGTGGTACCATAGTTTCTGCTTCATGGGAGCCAGCAGTCTCTAAAAATGAAATAGTACGACTTTAAGGTACATTAATGAATTCCAAAGTATAGGGAAATTTATAGTAGAAATACCTGAGAGAAACTTTGTTCAGCATTGTATCCACAAGTTGTATTTAATAGCTACAAGACTTCATTTAATATATTAACTTTAAAATAGTGATATTTGTCTTGAAATGTGTTGATAAGTGTCAAAAGAGAAAATATAAATGTAAAATTCTTGGCTATTGACAACATGATATTTACAGAATTTTCATGTCTGGGAAATAACTGCATAATCTAAGAATAAATACCAAGGTCCCTTTCTCAAATCAAAGTAAGATTGGCTATTAATATAGTATTATGTATGAATATCAGATTAAAACTAGTTTTTAGAGGAAAAGTGGAAGTTCTTTATATGTGGGTTTTCTACCACACTAGAAACAGTGTTCTCGAAACAACAACATTTTTTGTAAATAAAGTGAATTGTTTTATTGTTTGTCTTATCACCTTTGGAAGCTCTTTTTCCTCTGGAAAAGAATTGCCTGGCAGTCAATTGTGTCTTCATCATGGTCTTACCTTACCAATTACTAAATCATTTTTTCTTTTTAAAATTACATTTAGTATATCTACTCTGTAATACTATACATAATAGTCCGTAATAAATAACAGACTAGTGCCTTTGTTAAGTTAGATTCAAGAAAATGTAACTCAATTTTAGTATCTTTAAAACACTTCTGTTGCAATGCAGTAGATTATATTGTATAATATTTTATAGATACCATTTTGTACTTCAAAATACAGAAGTATGTCTTGCAAAAAAAAAGCTCTTAGAATAACAGCATTGTCCAATAACTTAGAACAAAGGTGCTAGGTAACACACATTATTGTAATGATGTACTTCAAATTCTTTGTTTCTGGCTACTTGAAGTGTTTGAAAATAGTTGTGCTATTATATATGAGTACAGTGTGTTCCAGCCCATTTCAAGTGTGGGTGCCTGAGATATTTTCTTACAGGCTTAAGGAGTATTAATAACATATGTATTCAATTAGAAAGGGGGAAAAAATCCAAAGATTTACTGTCTCTAGGTCTATGGTGTTTTCCTGAAAGCATTGTTTTTACTTTTTGCATCGTCGTGCATAGCAAGTCATAAACAGTACTTCTCAGCATAGCAAGCTGCAGATGCTTCAGTAGGATGCAAAGTTTCAGAAAATTTTGTTTCCTATGTGTATTTATATATCCAATATGCTGGTATATTGCTTTGGGTCTAAGAAACTGAATCTGAGCTGTAAGGCATGTTTTTAACCCACTAAAATGCAGGATACGGACCATTAGTGGTCAATGCCTCATCCTGGTATTTTCCTTTGGTTTACAGGAATTATTCAACACATGACTACATCAGTAGCTTGCTTTCATGCTGTGTATTCCTGCAAATCACAATATGAAGTTTCTTAAGATTCTAACAAACTTTTCTCTTCACTGTTCCTCACAGTACTAAAGTTTTCTGTCCTTCGAGGGAGTTTCTGTGCTCTCTTCATAGCCATGGAAATATGTCTAAAACTGAGGAGCAAGGAAACAATATGGAAGTGTGTGAATTAAATTATTTCAAAATAATGTGTTTAGCATAAATAGTGGCAAAACTACCTTTTGTGATCCATAATGTGAGCAAATTATAGGAACATACATTAGACTAATAGTTTCTATAAATATTTCTTTCTTTATTTTATCTTCCCATTTTAATTGAGTAGTTGTGAGACATATTGTGATGACTGTCATATCCTGAGTTAGTACTAAACTGAAAAAGAAAGACTACAAACATTTGTGGTTTAGTTTATTTCAAGCAACATCTAAATGTAAGACTAATGGTATAATTCACAGTTTCCAGGTAAATTTGGACTGACAAATGTAGAGCTTTCACTGTTCAGAACTGCTGACTTTTATCTGCATCTAGGACATGAAAACATTTTCAATGTGACAAAAACTATTGTTGTAGAAATGGACTATATCTATTCAGAATATACTTACTTAGAAGATGACAGATTTGCTTTGTTTCCTGTGCAAAGCGTTATTATTGTTTTTACTGTTTTCCTCACTTTTCAGTGAAACTATTTGGATGCAATCTTCTGGTCTGTGTTGCTACCATCCATGTCATTTTTCCAGATCCTAATTCTCCACGATGATTTTTTCCATCTTTAACTGCTTGTATAGCTTTTCTGGGACTCTAGTGGGATTGGTTCAAAGTTTAGAAAGAGAAGCCCCTGGATTATCATGTTCACCTGCTTGTCTGTGGAGGATCTTGGATGGCTCATTGCTGATGTATTAGATGAGTTACTCTATTACTTGTTTTCCACACCCATTGCAATTCACAGAATTAATTCCTAGAACACTAGGAAAAGTTACTGTAAGGAATCAAGACAGATTTCTTAATGTTTTGATAAATACAACATACCTCAGTCAGTCATAAATTTATATATATATAGACATATAAATGCTTAACTCTTAACAATTTATTAATTTTGTATGTAGAGTACACTCTTCTTGTTTGCATGGTTTACTGACATGGCTGAACCCTAAGTTTCTAGGGTTAATTTTAAATATTTCTTTAGATTGTACAAAATTATAATGTTTGCAGCACAAATACTGAAACAAGATAGTGACCAAAAGAACTACCATCTCTTTTTCTTCACCTGGAATTGCTTATAGATCCCTTTCAGAAAGGGAGCTGTGCTGCAGAGGATCACCAGAGGAGGACTTCCAGATGAACTCCTTCATGTTCTGAAGAAAACTAGAATTTCCCAGCGCCTGGTGATCACTGTGGGTGGGCAGTTTGTGACATTTGAGCCAAAAGCTTACTAGGTTATTCTTCAGCAGTGCTTTTAAAAAATTTGTGCAGTATTCCTGTGGCAGAGCCAAGAATGGGGTTGGTAAAATTTGTATGAGGGCAAGTGAACCACAAATCTCCATTAATGCAAAGTTACCAGGTCTGCAGAATCTGAAATCTGCAAGATTGCAAGCTCAAGACTGCAATGGAAGTTTGCCTGGCAACTGTGTCCCTGCAGTGCTCTCCTTTGAGCCTGCTGGATGGTTGCTTCAGCCCATGTGTGTTAAGATGATTATTTCTTGGGTACTCAGGATAGGAGAAGTTGTCACTATACCTGCAGGAAGAAGTGGTCAACAACTTCCAAAGTGAATGCAATATATATCCTAGACTTGATTGTTTTTGAAAATTATTTTACTAGCTATTAGCTGAGTCCTGTTACTTTAGACACAATAAAAAGGCAAGTTATATTTTAGGGAGAAGAGGGAAGGGAAACTATTTTTTAATTACTAACTATCCACTTGTCTTAGAGTTGGAGAAACTGTGATTAAGAAATTTATACCTTTTTGTTTCTGCGGTAGCTGTGCAACGTGTAAGTTTAAAACATCAAAAATACAGGAATTCAAGGGATTTAGCTCTTTAACAGTTGGAAAGAAGTTGCTATTGTGTGATAAAGTCTTCTTACTCAAACCCCATATCAGATAACAGTCTGATTCAAGGAAGGACCAAAGGGCCTTGAGCTGAACTTCAGCACCTGGTTATGCCGGTGTGATCAGCAAAAACTAACCAGTGAGAAATGCTGCTTAAAAAAAAAGCTTTTGATATTCTATTAATTTTTAATCTGCTCAGTTAATCTCTCCATTGGAGATTTCTTAAAGTCAGTAGTCATATTAAGCATCTGATGCTTAAAGAAAAACATTTTAGGACTATTGAATACTATGTGTTTCCATAATACATTAAAATTATGCTTAAGCTGGGGCAGAATTTCTTGTGTTCAGGATGAAAACTATAGACACCTAAAGTATCTCAAAGATTTTTACTCCCGATGTTTATTGTTGAAGCTGATTTCTAGCAGATTCCTGGTTTGTTGTTTTCTTTTGTAGTGTTTATTTCATTTAAAAATGCAAAGTTTTAAAAGAGCTATGCCTATAAAATATCAAACATGCACAAAGTGTAGTAAAGACTGGAGGAACTCAAATGAAATGTTCAAGCAGAGGAGTAAATATTCTGCCTTTTAACCTTGTGATAAATCTCTATTTATAAACACCAGGCAATTCTTCCCTTCCAGAAATATCCTTCATGAACAGAAAGATTTCTGAGTACAATCAGTTGACATCAGCAGTAGTATCTGAACATCTGTATAGTATTTTAAATTTTGAGGATGATTCTGACCCAGGGTTGTTACTAGAAGTAGAAAATAATTTGTCACCTGCAAATGCTCTTCGTGACCCCAAAGAAGTTTTTATGACTATACCTAAATAAGCATCAAACAGTTAAGAGTGTGATACAAGCTGATAATAGTAAGACGATGATTTATAGATCTTTCTACCTCAAGGACAAATAATTGAACTGCATTTGGGTAGTGGAGACCCATCTGTGCTATTTTGCAGTCTACCAGTAGTGCCAGCAGAAAAGCTAAATTCGAAACTGATGATTTTGGCAGCAGTGAAACACGAAAGTGTGTGAAGTATTTCTAAATCAGTTCTCAGATGTATTTAAAGGAGATAAGCTACATGGTTGTATCCAGGTCGGTCTTGCACTTTATATGTCAGCATTTGAGTTTTAGTAGTTGGATATGTTTTGGTGTGTTTTAACTATATATTTAGTATCATAACATTTCTTGCTGTGCTCTTTTAATCACTGCAATATGTGGACAGAAAATATCAAAGATTTTATGATATTAGATTTCATTGTTAAAACAACTGTTCGTAAGATCCTGCATTTAAAAATGCTTGAAAATTAGGAATTATACTGAGAGATTCCAAGTTCTTGTTGTGAAGGGCCATGCATGTCAATCCGCTAATGGGAGGCAGAGAAATTCAGCTTCACGTAGCTTAGATTCAAACAAAATTTAACCAGTCAAAACCTCATTATGTAAAAATAGTTTAAAATAACATATCAGAACAGTACTGGAATTTACTCTAGCTGATCAAATTCATTACAGTTTGCCGGGGTCGTTGAATCACATGTTAACATGTTAAGTATCTTTTATATCATAGTTATACAGCCTTATTGCATACAGTTATTAATTACCCTTATTTTCTTCTATCTTTACATTTCAGAATTGTATTATGCAATGAAATAAATGAACTATTATTTTTATTTTCTCTTCTGTGCACTTCTCACCTTCCTAGTCACTGTTCCCTCCCTTTCCTACCGTACTGCATCCACTTCCCTTGGCATGGCTGAAACTACTGGTTTCAAAAGTGTTTGCTAATGGCCATCCCAGTTCCACTTTTTTTTTCTTTTCTTCTTTTTGTCAAGAAAGCAAAATGAGAAATGTATAATGCTGTTGGGTTTAGCTCAAACTATAGCTGATCCAATGCAGCTGGAATTTTTTGTATTAGCAGTTACTGTTACATAGCAGTCTGAATTTTAAAAAGGAGCATTTTTTGTCTAGGTTCCATATTTGGCTGCGCAGCTGTCATCTGAATACAGGAGCATGTATAGATGTGAGGCAGCAGTCGTGTACCAGACCGCGTGATTGGCAGCGCAATAGGTGGACACATCACAGGACTCTAGCACAGGAACCTTTCGGGTTTTTTTTGGTTTGAGTTTGGTTGGTTGGGTTTTTTTTGTAATGTGCTTGTGATTGAACCCTTGGCCAAAGATGTTCAATGTACCACCACTACTGAGTGAGGAGATGTAAAACAAGACAGATGAGATGTAATATTTAGTTCTGGCATGCCAGGGCTGACCTGGAAAGGTTTCTGGTGCTTTCGTAACAGCCTTACCCAAACTATTTCCTTCTCACGTTTCAGAGACACATAATTAACAGAGAACAAAAACTTTTTCTCATTTAACATTGAATAAAAAAATCTATTTCTCAGTGCAACCTCTGCCATTTATTCCTTGATGAAGGAAACTGAGCTGTAGATTTTCAGACTTGTTTTAGGTCTGAAAAAGTGTTTTTTTTAAAAGACAGTCTTTCACAGCCAGTTTGTTTCATCTGCCGGTAGATGGGGCTATTCTTTCAGGTGATGCCTCGGATTTTTTTTTTTTAATTCACCCTCTTTTTTCTTTCTTCACCTTCTTCTCTCTGTCTACATCCTTCTCTCATTCATCTTCTTTTTTTTGCCTGCTCTTTACTGATTTGTATTGAGTACCACAGAGTGAGCATGGGATAATGAAGCCGAGAGGAGATTGCAGAGGTCGGTTTGGTTTGGTTTGGTTTTTTTCCTTCCCAACGAGAATGCAGCAATTTATAAATACTTGGTAATTTCTTGGAGCTGAGAATCTGAACAAGTTTATCAGAGCATTTCAAGCATTTCGTCATCATTATTTTTTTTAAGTTGTTTTTTTCTTCATAAAGCATTTGAAATTCATGTTTTATCAGGTAAGCCACTAGAATATTAAATCCTACACCTTAGTTCATTTCTGTGAGCTGTCTGCATGGGTTTCCTTTCCCTTTCTTTTTTTTCTGTTTTCAAGATAATTTCTGAATGTTTGCTTTGTAGTTATTGTTAAGCATATAAGCATATAAATAAAGGAGAAAAATAACATTTTGGCTGTTTTAAAAATGTTTTAAAAGCTGTAGTCAGGGGGTTTTTTTTGGCAGCACAGCATTTTGTTACAAAATGGACTTCACTGGCCTTATATTTTTGGATATTTGCCAGTTAGGGGGGAGGAGGTTTGAAGAAACATCTAAATTATTACCTGGGATTTTTCCCTTGAACTCTTTAGAAGTTAACACAGTTCATGTTGTTCCTTCACATGGAAAACATATTTAGGGCTAGAGCAAGCAATGGTGTAGCTAAAATTCTAACACTGTGGGAGTGTATCCACATTGAGGTTTACTGAAGGAAGAAATGGCTCCCTCTTCTTTATTCTCATTCTCCCTCAGACCTTAGTCTTTCTGATCAGGTACATGCTAGAAGCTCTTACTTTCATTTACTTACTGATCAGGACTGGTTGTAATGCTGTAGATATAACTCGGTTCATAATCTGAACCGTCTTGCTTTTTCAAACAGCACGAGAAATTTGCCAGGTGGACATCAAGCTCTTTCAGCGTCTTTTCTAAAATGGATTTCTTCTCTGCTGCTTGTCTGAGGTATGTGCTTAAAAGATTCCCATTGAACTAATTTACCTGAGATTGGGTTGTCTGTTCAACCCACTCACCCTACATCCCCAGTTTGAAAAAGTTGTTGCTCATTCTGCAGTATCTGAAATTGGATTGGTGTTTTCTACCTCTGTTGAAAATCTGTTCACGTATATTTATTCCAGAATAAGTTCCACATTTGTGGTTATGGTGTCAAACTGCTGAGCTGTTTTGGCTGATGTTAATGCTGCATCTTGAAGTGCACCTACTTTTCTATTGTGTTTTTCAGGCGTGACCGATGTGTTAATATAAAGTACAAAGGAGAAAAGACTGTGCTAAAAATGACTCTGAGAATCTAATGTGAAACAGTAACAAGATTATTTCTGTTAAGACTGACACTCTGGTAGTTCATTCTATTGAGCCTGGTTTGTGTGCTCTTGAATATTTGCTGAAGTATTTAGACACAGGAAACCAAGTTAGAGGTAGGAAGCTTTAAACTGATTGTCCTCAGTTTGCCAGGTAGTCACAATGATAGGAGGGGGAGAAAATAAAAATTTTAGCCTGGCTTAAGAGGTGAGAAGTTTTTCTTTAATAAGACATAGTATAATCAGTACAATTCTAGGGAAGTCATAAGAATAAAACAGCAACTTACCTAGATTATTGTACCAGAAAGAGTTTTTTAATGACATACAAGAAAATTATATGGATGAATATATATTATGGAATAATATATCCTAACAGCTGTTTGAAAAACTACTTTCTATCAGAGGCAATTATTAATTATTAATGATCACTGAAATCTACATTGAAATTGTCATATTATCACCTAAACTTGCTTTGAAGTTTCAGAAGTTGTAATTGTCAAAACCCAAGATAATGGGAAGCGAAAATAAATGACATATTATTTCATTCTTAAAATGAAGGTGCCTTGAACTAGAAGACCTTCAGAATGTCGAAGAATAGGACTCTTCTCTTCAAGGTACCACCTCAATGCCCAGCACTTTAAAGAATGAGTGGTTGTTGCCTTTTAAGAGTGGCATCATTGCTACTACCCATAGTGCACTACATCCTTCCAACAGGTGAATTCTACTGTAAGAGTTTTTTAAATTAATGACAGAAGGAGATATATTTAGAGGACAAAACCCACAAAGCTTAGCACTGGATTTTGGCCTTTAAATGGTATTGTAATGATCATTCTCTATAGTTTTTGTGTACCTTAAATTGAAGAACTGAGATTAAAGTAGTGTGAAGGACTTTCTGCTCCTGGTTATGATAAACATTCTGTAAGTAATCAGTAGAAATGTGTACTTTGTTGCAAATTTCTTTTGAAAAGGTGCATAAATCTTGCTCTAATTTATATTTGTTTGTGTGTTTAGAACCACGATACTCTTCTGAATTAATGTCTTTTGGTTTATTACTTTTTTCTGAGCTTTAGCAACAACTCTTATGTGTGGAAACTTACAGGGTGTTTTGGGCTAAACTTCATGAAGAGATTTGTTGATTCTCTTCCTTTAAAAGGAACATATTCTACCATCAATTTTTTTATCCATTGAAGACAACTAATATATACAGGAGGCAGTGGGATTCGACAAGACCTGTATTTGACCTGTTGACATTCTGTTGATGACAAAAAGAATGCAGCAGAACTTAAACTAAATTAAAAACTGAACTACATATATTCACAGTTGTAAACTGACAAAAACAATGTTATGCTGTCAGTAAGACATACCAGATGAATAATACCATTAGTCTCTTTTTTTAGCATGATGTTTTAGAGCACTTAAGAGATCAAATTGCTCAAAGAGAAAAAAGCAATAAAGCTTAAATATTCTAAAATGGAAAAGAAAATGAACTTTTGAGTAAATTTTATCCACTGAAAGCTGCAACTGATGTTTCTGACTGAACCTAATGTTGTAGGCAGATGAGGAGTATGGAGTGCATATTTATCTTTCCACTGTTCTATTCTAAACTGTTTCCATCCTTCTTTTTATTAATTTCCTCTTCTTTTTTTCACAGTATTCTGAGGGAAAAAAAAGACATAACCCCTCTATCTTTGACCTTAGAAACTCCATCTCGGTTCATGCTTTCAAGCTTTAGCCCATCTTATGCCCTCCATCTTGGTAATTTATTTCAGTACTTTGTAAACATGCAGATCAATCTTTTTCATCTTTCTTCCACTTATTAACAGATTCTGGAAATTACTGCCAGCATTGGCTTTTTAAAGGTACTTCCTAATGCAATTGAAAACATTGAAGATCATCCTGCTGGTAAAACAAAACCAACTAACCAAACAAACAAAATTTTAAAAAAAACAAAACCAAAACTCCTATCAAGATCAGAAAGAAAAAAATAGGAAAAAAATGTAGAGGACTGTGTGAATCAAATAGGCTTTATTTCATAGCAATATTGGTCAAAGATGACAAAACTAAGAAGCAAGTGCTGTACTTTTTAACTGAAGTCGTGTATCTGTAGGAAATTTTCAAATGCTTGGTTATTTAAGTGCATTTTAAGCCAGCACCTTGATTGTGTTACAGATGTATTTGCCTGCAATGCTTCCATCCTCTTATCCATCCCTGGACTCCATTTTCTACTTACTCTTTAATGATGTTTCTTTGGAGTGAGATCTTTCATTTTGTTTAATGCTTATAGTGTCTGACAATTTTGTTTAAAATGATTATTTAATTTATTTGCCAAGAGGAGATCATGACTGAGATATTTCTCAGGCAGATGATAAGTGCCGCTCCTAGGAATGTCTCAGTAGGCCTCTTTCAGTAATTTTGCAGGATTTCTGGAGTAGGTCTACAGATGAAAATAGAAGGGAAGATGCTGGTGGATTATTAGAAACTGAATATCAATTATGAATTCTGTTCTTTATGTCTATCATGGGTGAGACCAACGTGAAAACGAGAGAAATAGGGTTATCCAGGTGAGATACAGGGAGGAACTTTCCCATGGAGAGCATAGTGAAAAGCTGCAATAGTGTCAGAAGAATCACTGAAATTTGTCATCAAGGTCTGTACGGAAAATTTAGATAAAATATCTGTTGGGAAATACGTATAGCAATCTTACCTTGGGCAGGGAGATGAACTAGATGACCTCTGATCATTGTTTTCAACCCATTTTTTAGTAAGTCTACAAAGAGAAGTAGATATCTGAAGTACAACAGACTTACACTATATAATAGATTACATAGGGTCCAAAATACACCTCCTGAATGCTATCTTCGTTAGGATTGTCTTAAAGTATACAAGCATCCCTTCAAAACATTTATTCTGCAGTTTATACTCTCTGCAATGCTTCAGAGATACCTAGAAAGAATAGAAAATTTGTCCTAAAAAGTTATTTAATTTCTTAATGTTTATTTTAGATTAAGCAGGCTTTACTGGTTAACCACACAGAGTATCTGAATAAAAGGGGAAGAAGAAGGGTATTTGGCAAATTTAATCCATTTCTGCTTATTGTCAGGAGAATACTATATATTTCATTTAAAAGATTTTTAAATTGCTAGTTTACATTTACTAGAGAGAAAGAAGGCACCTCAAAGGCTAATCAAATATAGTGAGTGTACCGGAGCTATTTCAATGCTTTCTAATTTATGCCAATGTTCAATATTTTTTGCAGATAAAAAACTCAACCTGATACATTTTCTGAAATGAAAGCCTAAATAAACCAAAGTATATCACCTGTGCATTTACAGATGGAGAGAGAGAACTTTTCAGAGCTTTTCAGAGCTCCATACTGGTTACATTAACGATGCTAAAGAGAAAAAGAAGTTATCCATCTTCTTAAACATTAGCTATGTGATCCGAATGTTATCTAGAAATCTCACATCTGAGTATTTTTTGCCTTCAGTTTAACTTATTTTCCTTTATACACACAAGGAGAGATAGAACAGAAAAGATGAACCTTTACTATGTTTTCAGGACTCCATATTGTCTCAAAATAAAATTTATTGCAAATCTACTACTATGGAAAATAAAATATTATATCTGAAACAAAAATTTACACTCCAAGGAAAATTATCTATGTATTAAAAAAAAATTTTTTTTAGTCTTTTTGCCTCTATCTGTGACAAAATTAACTGGAAATGAGGTACTCTGTGTCTGCCAAGGATCTTCCTTAAAAACCTAGTGGCTGTACACACTCTGTAAACAGGGTATACCTTCTGATTTGAAAAAACTCTTGAGTCATGTCCTTAAACTCATTGTGAAACTACTAACTAAAACATGTGAAAATTACACCAGGTTCAGCTCTTTTTAACAGGAGAGATGGCTGTGTCCTTGGATCCAGAAGTATTTCTTACCATTGATTAACGCATTGGCTTCTAAGCTACAGAGCAAGTAAAGTGAATATTGTTCATATAAATATATATAATGAAATGTGTATATATTTACCTAGTAAGAAGTAATAGCATGTTATTGTGTAGATTTTTTTAGAGTATTCTTTCAGAATAAGCTAGATAAACTCACAAACTGGAATAACATGTTAATTGAGTCGATATCATAGAACCATAGAATGGTAGGGGTTGGAAGGGACCTTTAGAGATCATCTAGTCCAACCCCCCTGCAGAAGCAGGGTCACCTAGATCAGGTCGCATAGGAACATGTCCAGGTGTCTTGAAGACCTTTTGTGTTCCAGGTTCATCCCATTACCCCTTGTCCTGTTGCTAGCTATAATAGAAAAAAAGAGATGTCTCAACCTCCTGACACCCACCATTTTAACTTCTGAATTAACAATTGCAAAGGAAACAGCATAATACTGCCTTGAGTTTCTTGTAGGAACAGTTTATAGTTGGTAAAAAAATAATTTAAAATATATAACTTCAGTGAAAGTCAATGTTATGGAGAGATCCACCTTCAGATGATTGTTTAGTACTAATTAAAAGAAATGATTGTAGTTTAAAAGACCGTTAATCAATACTTACAAGAAGTGCAAGACTAATTTAGAAAGTATCTTGCCAAATCAGATTCAAAACTGGACTTAATTCAAACCAAAACTTGTTTTATTTATTTTTAATAATTCTGAATACTCATATGAGAACCAATGTACATAAATCATTAAAAATGCATTCCTATTTAATGGCAGACTAAATTGATTTTGTTTCATAAATGATGGGTAAGACATAAATAAGGCCTGAGAAAGGAAGATATATAAAATATGCTTAAAATCTGCTGCAAAATAGTATACTTTATGGCACTGCTATCTGAGCTTTTTAAAACTGTATCTTCTGATACACATAGATGAGAATGTTCAGTATAGTTCTGTCTGGTTTGCTGACTGCTTTTGATGCGCAAATGTGAAACTGCCAGTAGCATTTTATAGAAACACAATTTACACCTATATGAGCTAGAAATCTTTATTGTAATACAAAAGTCAATCTCCAGAGATTCCTTTGCACTTCAGCCAGTTTGTGATTATGTAATACAAAACCTCACCCTAGGAGAGCAGAGTGGAAGAAGACACCAACCTCTTCACCTGTAATAAGAAGTACGAAAATACAAAAGATTAATATAGAAACAGAAATATACATAGAAGTGTAAATGATATAAAAATATTTAATATATAAAATTACAAAATGATTCTATTAATAGAAATATAAATAAAAAATTTATACTGCTAATGTAGACACAGTCTTGTATCACCACATATGAGGCCTGCACCTGCTCTGAAGTGAAAACATTGTCATATTTTATGAGAGACATGTAGTAGACAGAAGTTTACAGCTTTATTGGTATACATGTTCAATGAATTTAGGAAAAAAATTATAATTGCTTTTAGAACCTTTTAAGTACAATTCCAGTTGAAGATTACTCTTATTGAAATTCTATTTTAGCTTGGAATTATTTTTTGAAAATTAATTTTACACTGCTAGTAGCAACGATGCTACCATTTTATTTCACATGTGAACTTGAATCCAACCTAGAAAAAACCTTTTTCTCCTTTAGTTTGCTAAAAACTGCATTTGCTTAGGGTATCATTATGAGCTGATAATGAGCAAGAGCTTAGAAGGGCATATACATCTTGTTGTTTAGGGTTTTTTTTGTTTGGTTTGGGCTTTTTCTAGTTTTTAATTGTTATGCGTAATGCAAATCCCAAAGTATCTTACCATTTAGGGGTGTTCTAGGACCAGTAAAAGAAATTCTCATATCTATCTTTTTAGACATCACGTCTGGTAGTTTTGACTCTAGGTTACATGCTGCCTAGCTGCTGCACAAGCTGGCTGTGAGTCTGTCACTTGTGGGCATTGACCTCATACTTGCCCTCTGCTTTCCCCTCAAGACCAAATTCTATACATCTGTGAAGTCTAAGTTCAGACTAATCCTGAACCAGCATTAAATAACATTTAATGGCTCTGCTGGGAGAAACAAAACTGCACATACTGCTTAAGAGTAGAGAATGATAAATTGAGACATATTATGAGAAAGCAAAGTAGCTGATACAGAACCCTCTCAATGTCTGCATGCCTAATTCCTAGACAAGAGCTGGCATTGAATGTCTTGGGGCAAAAGAAAAGAAAAGCTGTGGAAATAAGTCTTTTTTTTTTTAAATGCAGAGGAGCAATAAACATTATTTTTTTTTTTTAAAGTAATTTCTCTGCTCCAAAACAGGTGTCTTCACTACATTAAGCACTATTTAACTGTCAAATAGCAATAATAGTATTTTATTCAAAGTTTTCTGTCCTTTTTTCTTTGACGTCTTTGCACATAATATTCTATGGGTGACTCGTCAGTTATATCTATTTCTCAGGGTTATATGCTTTGTAGGATTCTGAAATGCTTGAAACTGGTTGGTTTTGGGAATAGGTTTTTTCCTTCTATTATTAAAGTAAGATTAACTATAATATAAGGCTGCATTTTCATATAATAGGTCTAAGCTTATGTATTTTAAATTATATTTAGGTACTTAGGCAAAAAACGTAATGTCTCTGAACAGATTGGTGAGAGTTTCATATTGACCTCTGTCTGAATTCTTGATTGCTTAGCACTTTGTAAAAGCATGGCTTATGCCTTTAGCAGTCTGTTCAGATAAATTCCAGGTATGAAATATGAACCCTTTGCTCTCTTTCATGTGAGAAAAGACCGTGAAGATGGCTAAATAATGGCTGTGGGAAGTGAAACAGTGATTAGCATTTTTCTGAAGTCCACACAGTAAGCAAACTTCCCTTCTTTTTAAAGGTCTGCAGATGTGTTCTTCCATGTTTAATAAGTGTTTAATAATGTGTTTTTCCATGTTTAGTGCTTCTAGTTCAGGTGGCTTTCCTGAAGCAGTAATTATTAATTGCTTTGGGAGATTAAAAAACAAGATTTTTTTTTTTTGAGACATTCTTCCATTACCTCTGTTGAAATAACATATTGCAGTGTTTTAGGACATATTTTTACTTCTAGAAGTTTCAAGAACTCTGTTCTTAAGAACCTTCTGCATTCTGGCTCCGTTAGGCTCTAGTACTGAATGTATTCCTTCATATTACTCCTTTAAGGTACACAATCTTGAACTTTAACACCTCTTAAATTCCAGATTCTGGCTCACAAATTGTTCTCTTTCAGTTTATGTGCAACATTTCACATTGCCTTGCATGTGTAAGGATATTTTTGTATGCCTATAACAAACAGACATTCATGTATGGAATCTAGGACTCCAATCTGTATCTACTATTCAAACACAGAGAGAAATCACTTCTCCAACCAACATACAATCAAAGTATAATGAAAAATGCCCATATGGCATGGAGAGAAAGAAGACCTTTGTAAGGTGAAGGAGTAGTTTAGGTACTTGAGCAGCCTAACCACTGAAGTGTTTTGAAAGGTATCTTGAAAAACAAGAGGTTAAAAGGAGGGTAATGAGGGAGCCTTGCAGATATTTGTGTCTCCTGAATGTGACTGTGAGTCCTCTTTGAAAGCACAATGTTGATGTAAATTGAAAATTTGACAGTTAACATCTAAAAATGGAATTTGACATAATAAAGAAAGGCTGCAAAGACCCTCTGAAAAAACATGTATTTTCTGATAGTTTATACAGCAGGTTAACTTTGCAACTAGTTAGATAAGAATAAAGAAACTGTATGATGGAAAACAGACCATTTGACAGTAATAACCTTGTGGATGGCTAAGACTGTATCTTAGCTATGTATGGGGAGAGGGGAAAGTAAGATTTAGACAGAGTCTGGCTCCAAAATACAGACAAAAATATTTAACACCTATAAGAGTTGGATTGATTATGACTGCAAGTCGCATAGCCACTGCTAACCTCAGCAGCCCTTGGGATTGGTTTCTACCTTTCACATGCCAAGCTGCTGTGTTAAGCACTTGTGGCAGGAGATAAATCACTCCACCCAGAAAATGAAAAGACTTACACCAGCAATGACAGTGGAAGAAAGTATAAAATAATTAAAACATAGGTCAATTGGACTGCATATAGGATAAATAGGATCTTTCTGAAGGGACCTTGAAGACCAAAATAGCTACTGCCATCCATTTTTCATGCTTTCAGCAGGGCTGATGTGTAGAGAGCTCTCATGCTATTTTGAAAAGGAAATCTTCAAAGGTATGTAAACCCCTTTGCCTGCAGTGTGAACACATCTTGTCTATCCGTGGTTCAGGGCACAGGAATGAAAGTAACTTGGGAGACATCTTGGAATGAAAGTAATTTGAGAGACATCTTCCTAGAAAACTCAGATATCTGCTGCTGCAAACTTGGAGATTTACAAACAGTGTACCTCCCAAATCCAGAAGGACTTCCTATAAACAGCAATATGGACAGGTTCATGTTGTCTCAGGAGTAGCTTGTCACGGAATGCAGTTTTGGTTGCACACTGTCAAATATGGTACAGATATAGCCTGGGAAAAATAGGGAGTAAAATTAAACAGATTCTTAAAATTTCATATTGGTGCTGATAAATCTTTGTCCTCTCATTTCAAAACAAGCATCTTAATATTTCATTTTGGATATCACTGACATCCTTTCTTCTTAGGGGACATAGTCACCCTGCAACAGACTGTGTAAGGTACCTATTCACAGTCTTATGCTTTGGCCATTTGTTATATATCAGATCATTGTGACCTCACTGAAAAAAATGCCTCTTTCTCTACACTGTCTTCTGGCTTCAACTGTCTTTTACAGTGGTAACAGTTTTGATCTTGACCTTTTCTGATTTTAGAATATTTTGTGTACATTCACCTCTTCCCACTCACTGGCTTGCTTCAGGCTGCTGCAGTCAACCTGACAACTCCCTCATCACTAGGCTCAGCAGAAAGCCTAACTTTACAACCACATACCTCAAAACCCAGTCCCCTTTATATTGAGCCCCAAACACTTCCTGGGTAGCATTTAGCTTCCAACAAGCCCAGCTGCCTGGGAAGGCTGGAGCAAACATGGAGGAAGGGAACACATTTGCAGTTCACTCCCTAGGACTCATTTTCTTAAGAGGATAATATTAAATTTAAGTCCCCCATGGACTTACCAGAAGGGTGAAAAGATTTTGTGAAGGAAAAAATATTTGAGTAAGAAAAGTAGGAAGAGAGGTAGGAAAAGCAAAAATTTTCCTACCTTTTTAAATGCCTTTTCCCAGTCTAAAACCCTGTCCTGATCCTCAGCCTTTCCCACTTTGAGAATTGCTGTTTTGTAGCAAATGTTTTCAAAGAAATTATTTGTTTTATGACATTATATGCCATAATATTAAAAGCATTTTACTATTCCACAATATACAGCATAAGAAATAATTTGCACTATGACAGAAGACCTCTATCATAAAGAATTTATAAACAATCTACAAAATTTTTAATAAGTAATGATTGAATGATGGATAATAGATGGATATTTTCATTATTTACAACAGTATTTTTATTAATTTATTAATACAATTATCTCTTACCCATATTTCCTTTTTTATGCATTACTCTTACAGCACTGAAATGTTATTTTAACACATATGAAAATCAACTGCTAAAATTTATGTAAAAGAAAACTAAAAGGAGCTATACCTCCAGGTTGCTATGGCTCTAAGGTGTTTGAGTTAAAATTACGTTTTTACCTAGCACAAATCAAAATTCTTCTTCAAGATATAAGTCAAATATATCAATAAGGTAATAAAGCTTAACTGTATGAATTAAGTCAGTAGTATGTTTTGAGAACAGCTTCAATAGAATCAAGAGTTCATTTGTTACATTACAAAGAAAATCCCAAGAATTTTAAGAGTAATACAGAAAACTAGGTAAATACATGTAACAATCAAATCCTCCTCAAAATTGGTAAGCCCTGAAAATTCTTCTGTGTCTATACTTTCCATGACCTTTTCCCTCAAAAACAAATTAAAATTTGTTTTGTGTCATTTCTATGAATATTTAGTCCCTAGTTTGTACTTGCCTCATAATCAATGTAACATAATCATTTGTAAGCTCCCTAATTTTTCATGTTTCCCTCAGACTTAAATATCCTTCTATTCCATAGAGCCATGACCAACACATTGCCTTGATCTCTTCACTGACAGTGTTCATTGTTTGCATTCTAAACACTTGCTTTGCATAACTGGATATTCTTGTCTTTACGTAGTGCACTTACTTCCATTGCTGTGACCTCTCAAGTACATGGACAAATGGATTTGAAAAATGAAGTTTGCTACTGTGCCTTCTCACTGTAAGCTTGTTTATACAAATGCATCCAGCTTGTATATATGATGCCTACAGAAACATTACTCAGCTCTCAGAGTCTGGTGGGAAATGCCCTGTCTTCAGATGCATTGATAGACAAAAGTGACATGCCAAGAAATGCTTCTCTGCATTGTTTCTCGGCTGGGTGTGTTATGAATCAATACCTGACTCTGGGAGTTTGGGTGGCTGAAGCTTTCTATTGTCTGGTAGGAATAGAACTAGCTTTCACACTGTGTCTGCTACTAGCAGAGTACAGTTATGGGACAACAATGACTTACCATATTTCTCTTCAAACTACTTCAGACACTGTCCTGGACATCCAATGCCAAAATACCAGAAGACGTAACCCACTACAATAAATTAAAAATTATTCTTTAGAAGAAGCATTCAAAAATACTTTAACCTCTATTACAACAATAAAAATGGCAATTTAGAACAGCAATAAACAGTTCCAATCACAAATGCAAGATCACTTTCAGTCATTAATGGGATTTTCTCATTGAAAATCACACATCTGTCTTATTAATGATGTGTGATTTTCAAAGAGAAAAATAGCTCATAGAAAAATAGATTTTAACCATCAATCACAAATCCTTTGAAATAAGTTAACTGCTATTTTGCCATCAGAAAAGCTGAGATTGAACGAGATGTGGTTTGCCATTAGTCGGAGCTGTCATAATTTGCTGAGGCCCTGGCTATACCTTGTTGCTTCTCCTGTTTGAGTTCTCATCTTATGGGTGGATCCACATGAACAGATTCACATGATACAGACCTTGTAATAACATGAGTTTCAAATCATGATAGAATCCTTTAAAAATATTATATATATTATATTACTTCATTAGCTTCATTAACGTAATTTCACTGCACGTTTATGTGCATTGAATGATATTTATAGGAACTGCAGATCATAAGCCTCTATCCTTTTTATATGTTCCTGTATTTGAGAATGGTTTCATTGCAAAATAATTATTAAGTATGCTTTACAATTATATTTTTAAGCACATAGCTCAGTGCTATGTTTGATAAAGTAAACATCACTTTCTCTTTAGTACATTAGCTTCAGAAAAGTACCTGAAGTGGCTCAGAATTTGAATGACTGAGCATGTTGCTACAAAATTTCTTAAAATGTACGTGGTTTTTAAGTATATATTTATATCTCAGAAATTTCTGATTAATGGGTTTTTATTTTTAAGTATTGTATGATATTCCGTGATATTCCCTTAATTCTGCTATTTCTAACTTGATTGTCACCTGCAATAGACATTTGTCCGTTTTCTCTTACAGAGAAAACATTACTTAGTAACATTAATTATGTTTAAATGTCCTGGGCTGCTAAACATTTCGTCTCTGAATATAGTATATTCTTATTTGTTTTAAAGGACCATATTTCTCTAGTTTTTCTTTTTCACCAGCCTCGGGAATAAAAAAAAACAAAAACCAAAAAAACCCCAGAAAACTTTCAAATCTCTTCTCCTCTAGATCTCATAGTCTATAATTCTTATTATATCTTTCCATTTTTATATTAAAAATTCAAATTATCGTCCTGAAAATTTATTGTAGGGCTAGAATATAAAATATTAAAAGTCTGGAAACTCACCAGCACTTTACAATAAACCTTTGTTTTTAAATAAAAGTCAGCTTAGATAAGAATCTTTCATTCAGTGGTTTTCAAGCCACTTGCTTCTGCAGAAATACTAATTCCATGTTCCGCATTTCTTATCAAATCTGAAGCTCTTTACAATAAGTGATTGCTCAAAGGGTGTGTCAGCGGCAGCAGCTTCCGTTACTTGTAGTTAACTATTTAATAGCAAAAACTATTTCATTGCTTCTAGGAATTGTCAAACGTTTTTTTCGCCTTTATGCACCTGAAAATACCATTAATAGATCTCAAAACAAGCTAAACACTGGAGGAAATAAATGAGAATAGAAAAACTGCTAAATGAGTGAGGAATCTTTAATATGCAAAGCCCAGTAGCACAGTTCAGCTGGGTCTCTTAAACCCAACTGGGATCCTTCTGAATTATGCATTACAATTTATTATTCTGAGATACTTTTTTTTATACCCAAATCCCTATAATTACCAGTATTTTTTTTTTAATTTATGCTTCCTGGGCTAAGATATTCCATGTCTACAAAAAGTACTCTTACAAGCTACGAAGTATCTGTCTGAAACTCAAAGTGAATGCTATTGTTTACCAAGGCTATCAAACAGAATTCAAGCTTCTTGCAAATCAATAGACACCTTCTGGTGTGAACACAGGACTTTGTCCAGTGTCAGCTCTATGGAACATTACACCTACAGATATGGTTGGAGAGAGTGAGTAAATATGTGTGAGACCCATCCACCCAAAGTGTTAACACACCTTTTCATGTGATTTAGATTTCACTTATTTTTAGCAATTCTTTCTGTGGACTTGCCAGCTCAGTCACCCCACAGGCATGTTTAAAAGCACGTGTTGGATATGTTATATATTACATGGCATTAGCATATAGCATACAAATTATTTTGACAAACATTTGATTCACATGTAGCCCATGTATTTGTTGCATCTCATAAAATGTAAGATGGGCCGATGGCTGCAGAAGGGAATGATGAAACAGGAGCTATACAGCAGTCAGGCAGTGGCCATGGCATTTCCTAGGCTGCAGAGCTGGTCTGTGGTTAAGCATCTCCTATTCCTTGAGTGTTCTCTCCCTTCAAAGGCAATTTGAGAAATGATTCTCTCACTTTGGGTGCTGCACTGCACTCAGCATAAAATACCCTACTTCTGAAAATGCCTTCTCTGCACCACGCACAAACATGTACTGAAATATGCCTTGAGCATACAGTGAGTGAAAAAAAGGAGATAAAGAATCAAAACTAATTTCTAATATTGAATTGGAGAAAGCTGAAACTCTTCTACATTTCATAAAGTGTCTGAATTTACTGTGCAACAAGAAAATCTTTATATAATAATATATATTTTTATAGATAGTGTTTCTATAATAATATTACATACCTACACTATGGAGGCTTTTATCCCTTTATAGTAGTCCCATTATTTTGCTTTCAAACCAGCAATGGCTTTAGTTTCCTTAATTACTGTTCGTTTTTTTCATTGTCTTGAATGTTAGATATGTTCCTGTTTTCACCACATCCTCTTCCTTGGCTCAGGATACCCTCAAGAGTGAAATCAGTGTTTGCTGTTCCATCTGTTTACAGAAAAAATGCATACATAACTAAAACTGTCCAAAAGTTTTGAAAAATGTAAATACTTTTGTAACTACATTTTTAAGGCTTCTGGCCCTTCCACTGGCCACATGAGATAGGAAGCACCAGAATGCTGTGGATGGGGTGAAGCAACTCCCAAAGGTCATACTGTAGTAATCTTTTGAGTATGGAAATGTCATTGAGCTTGTTGACTCTGCGGATTTCACATCATTCCAGAATCTGGAGCAATTTTGTTTTTCCATCAGCTTTTTTTTTTGTTTGGTTTTCCAAGTGTGGTGGTGATATACCAAAACCAGAACTTAAATCTTGTATTAAATTCAATATTACCTTAATGTAAAATGAATCAGTAGCACAGCAGAGCTTATGTTGCTTTGTTTATTTTTTGAACCAAATAAAGGTGCTGTTATGTTTGCTAAGGTAAATGGAAGCAGACGTTTCAGACAATGCTTAAGAAAATTAGTCTTGAATTAGTAATGTAGATTGCTAAAAGAAGGAGGTCCCAGCTCTGATCAAATGAAGGAAAATAGAAAAATTGCTATTCTGGTCTGCAGTCTTTTGCTGCAAAAGATACACTGCAGGAACACAGTAATTATGGAATTCATTCAGCTTGATAGTAGTCCAGGAGTTAAAACCTATTAAATGTATTTGCTCAGATGGAGTAGTAATGCAGATGCATTGTGGCTTGTCCTATTAGAATATTTTTTCTTTCTGTGGAACTGCATAACTAATTTCATTTTTTCGGCTTTCTAAAATAGAAAGTTCTTGGGAGAAGTTAATGGAATTAATCTAGCAAGGCAGTAAACAGAAGAAAGCTATTTCTTTTTAATCTAAAGCAAAGCCTAGTAGCTGTATTTTTTGTTAGAGATACATTAGTTAAATTTTAAAATGTAATGAGAATAGCAATCTCAACAATAAATAAAAATATATAGAACTAATACTGATGAACAATATGCTGTGTCCACATCATGTGGTTTTCTGATTTCCTCTAATCAAGAAATGGGGATAAAACTGAGAATCTAGGTGTTAGAGGGAAAAACTTTACAGCTACACAGAAATCTGCTTTGTCTGCAGAGGACAACTGTTCCTAGTGCAGATAGCTTACAGGGAGCGTTCTTGTTTTCCCAGCATGGGGATTTTGCTTGGTTAGTTATTTTGTTTGAGGAGTCTAGGTTGTTTTATTTTGTTTTATTTTTCAAAACCAAGGCTTGGATTTTCTTCCTGAATTGAAGAAATTAATTGTGAGTGAAAACCAGAACTAAACCTTCTTTTCCTGTAGGTATTCCTAATTTTTTTCTTTTCAGCTATGAATGCACCTCTGGCAATTTTCCGCTGACTCTTCTCATGTGAGTTTGCTAGATATAATAGAGAAATAGCTCTAGGACCAGGAATCAGAAGCCATTATTGCCTTCCCAATGAAAGCTTACAATTAAGATCCCAGGTTTCTGTTTTCCTATGGGCTTGCTTTCTTTCCTATTAATCTTGATTTAATTCCTGCATGGTGATGTCAGAGCACTGCAAGGAGAGATCAGATGACCTATTGCCTGTGGTAGTGTAAGAGTTTTGCTGATTGATGGAAAATGTGGCTTTGAATTCCCTGGAGCTGAGGAGGGAGTTTAGCATAGATACCCATGTAATGAGATGTAAGCTAAGCAATTATACAACAGTGTGGATATCATAGCCATTTACTATATTTCCTGTCTCTGTCTGTTCTGCTTTCTGAGTGCTAGGCAGCCTAGACTAGTGCACTAAACTGCCTTCATATATCACATAGCAACCTATGTCTGTTTGCAACTCTGTGGCAGTCACCCTCTCACCTCATAATTGTCCTTCTGTAACTCTTTCTCTATTCCAACAGCCTTGTTGTGTATCAGGTTGGATAATGGAAATATCTAGCTGCAAAGCATAGACTTCCATTGAGCTAGTATGTATTCAATTGCTTCCAGTATTTCACATAACTAATTTATATCTCAGTGCATATGTATGTATCTTATTGTGGTATCTGCTGTATTAATGTACCTGCTCTTTATTTAAAATTATTATGCATTAAATACATAAAGTTAGCCAAGTACAAGTAATCTAATGCAAGCAGGTCTTTGTGCCCAGATCTACATTATCCATACTGAGAGAGAACACAAGAAAATGGTGAAAAAAAGATATAGGGGAGTCCTATTATCTATCTGGTAATGTACATATTTCCCTTATAAAGCTGTCCATCAGAATTAAATTTAATGTTATGTATGAGCTACAATTAGTTGTAAAAAGCTACATAGATTCAATATTCTAGTCTGATTTCTGTCCTTCTGCCAAGTATGTTGCTTTGGATATCCTATCTACTTTTGCTACATGTAGCAGTCATAAAATAGAGATATACAGGCTTTTTTCTGTGAAGAAAGGAACAGGATTTTCTCCTTAGCTAAGGCCTCATATACAAAACTGCAGTAGCTGGCTATAACTTCCTTGCTCTCTAACAAATCTGTACTTTGAGGAAGGTAATTTATTCTGTATTCTGAAGACAAGAATCATGATGAGTAGCTGAAAAATAAAAAAAAAAAAAAGATAAATTCTGCTAATAAACAATGAGAAGTAATGAAACATGAAGATTTGGGCATTGTGAGTTTACATGTAGATTCAGTGATTCGTTATTATTTTGTAGTAGTTGTGGTCTGGTAGATGTGCGCTATATCAGCCAGGTGACATTCCCTGGGCGTATCACTGATAACCTTGCTAATACCTAGCTGGTCTTTTTATAAAAATTAAGTTACCAATGTTACATCATTGCACCTAAAGCATTTCAAAATATTAATGCTACTGTTTACTACTGTGATGATTTTTCAAAAAAGTAGCATGCATTATTTTTAACAGAACTGATTTGTTACTTTATGCCAAAAGCAAAAACATGTGTGTCACAGGGCAAGGGCAAAGTGAAGGGCAAAGATTAAATTGTGCTTACTCAAGCAGAATTCTCTTGCCTGAGTTTTCCCTTAGCAATCAGTTTCACAGTGTGGGAAAGTACATTTAAGAGTCCCTTCCTGAAATGCAAAGGGAGGTTAGCCAGACAGTAAGAACAAGCCCGTTTCATTTGCTAATTTCTCAAGGTTTTATTTGATTTAATGTTTTCATTTTCTGTTAGTAGTGAGCGGAGACTTATTTCTTACATCATCAAATGTAACAAATTTTATTTTGTGAGGTATGTAAGGATGGGGCCTGTGAGTCATTAATTCTGCATGTAGCAGTGCAAAAGAATGTGCAATGTATTTGTTGAAATATTAATGTGCATTCCCTTTTATATTCATCTTCCCGCTTCATCTTGAACACATATTCACATCCAGCAAACCAGAGCTGCACTATCTCAAATTGCATTATGTAGCAGTGCACAATCTAGTCTCAATGGCCTTTCACCGAGTTGAGAAGTTGGAGAATACAAAAAAAAGAAGTGAGATGGAGGAAGCATAAGTATTAATTCACCACTACTTCCAATGTATGCAATGTTTTACCTACAAAGTAAAGAGCGTAAATTATTCTCTAGAGCACATTCTCTCATTGATGCCCATCCATGTTTATCTGTGTGTGACATTTTTAATCTGAAGCAAAAATAACATTCTGGTCTGTTAACCATATCTGTGCATTAGAAACATGTTTGTATCACTCAGCACATGCAGTCTTAACCATAGAAAAAACTAAACATCTATATAGTGTGTTCTAGAAAACATAAATCCATAGCTAATTAGCCATAGCTAATTGAGTAAAATTAAATGCTGGCTAATATTAAAAATAATCTTGCTGAGAATCTTGGAAATGAAGGATGGAGGGAGGGGCTTGAAAAGAGTCATTTTAGAGATCAGTTTTGATTTTTTCATTTGGGTGTAGAGGTGATCATGGAAGGCTTTATATAGATGTTTAGGTGAAAGTATAACGCTGAACGAGACTTGTTGTACCACAAGTCTTGTTAGGACTGTTATGATTAAGTTCCTACATTTCTGTCACATAGGCTCCAATGGAATTTCTGCATGTCAACGTTCAGGATATTCTGTGGCAAATGGAAGCTAAATTTTAATTCATATGTGTTGTCACAGAGGATCAGATAACAAAGTACGTTACAATGTTAGGCTTAAGTGTATGGGTAATATAAAGAAATTAGCCTGCTAGAGTTTAGGTGTTTGCAGTATTCTAGTTCTACATGTATGCTAAGGTCCTATGACCAAGTTCTGCAGAAAGTCTTTTCACTACATGTTATGAAGGCACAAAGAACATAAAAGCTAAAAGGAAACCAGATGTTTACAAGGTTCAGAAATAATCTTGTTCAGACCAGTCTCTTTTTTCAAACAGTTATATATCATCTATTTGTCTTCTTCAAAGGCTATTAAGCAGCAGATTTGGCATCGTTAGACAGAGCCCCATCTCTCCATCTATTTGCCAATGTATCCCTTTATTTTGCCCAGAAAATTTGCAATTCCAAAGACTTATAATCATGGAAGTGCATGAAAAAAAGGAAAATGTATCTGGACTATCATCTTCTAATCAGCTAAATAGAAGATAAAGAGTATTTAATCTCCTGAGAGCTTTCGCTAAATACAGCCTACTTAGGTACATTTAAAGGTGTATATCTGACTAGCTCCATGTACACTTGACAGACCTGAGGGCGTTCTAGGATTAATGATAGAAAAACCATGTAAAGTTTCTTTCTACAGGGGGGAAAAAAAAAAAAAAACTATTAGAAAAGCCCACAGCGTTTGCTGATTTTAAACTCAGTATGTAAACACAGTAGCTATGAAGCAGCTTGCTTCTGTGAGCCTGCAGGCTTACCTCCTTGTTCTTAGTTAGGGACACTCAGATGAGCTAAAAGGTGATCCTGACACAGCACCATAGGGGTTCCAAGTTCATCTTTGCTGACTGCCCTTGGGTGTCCACTTCCTTCTTCTTTAAAACATGAGGTTGCCCTTGCTGCTTTCTAGCACCTCCCTTCCACTGCACCAGGTCTCATATGGCTTGCTGTGGCCTTCCTGGCCACCATAGCAGGGAACACCAAGTGCCATGTACAATGGGGTTTTTGGACAATTAGGGGAATTTTCAAATGAAAGATAGCAAATGGGAAAACCATCCTCCTGGGTCTCATGAGAAGAAGTGGTGAAGGCACACATGGCTGTGTGGCCTCATTTGTTGATGCTTACGGGGATTATACCTATGCTGAAAGACAAGGGAACAGGAAAAGAGGAAGAGGAGGCAAGCAAGGCCTTCATCCCATCCTTTGTCATATAAGCTGGGCAAAGAAGAGAGCATGACTGTCTCAGTTGAGTCTGTCTCCCAGAAGCCCCCAGAGCAAGTAGTATCCACCTGCAGCTCTGGGTCCTCTAGTATTTTAATAGTATGAAATCTGTTATGATTTCCCCCAAATATCTCTTGTATTCCTACTTCTATTTTACTCCAAATCTCTAGCTTATTTCAATGAGTACTGACCTGCATTGACCTATCAGTCTCCTGAAAGGCTGACTGATCATTTCACAAGGAGCCCGGCAACAGGTGGAGACTGCAACTATATCTTTGCATTCAGGCATAAGGGATATATGTGCCATTGGGTTTGTTTTCTCAGTTGCAATATATACATTCATATTCCAGCATTATCCAGTTAGAGTTATTAAAGAACTATCTGTATAGTAACAGTTAAGTTTAAGTAAAAATAGGCAACTGTTCTTATTATCTACAATAGCTATCTGTACAAAAACTTATTTGGAACTACTATTGTACTACCTCATAATATGGAGAGTTGATTTTTATTTGTTTGATAGAAGTGCTGATTCTGTAGGGCTTGGGTTTTGATACTCTTGCTGAACTCAGTGGAAATTTGTACATTAGTTATGATGAACTCTGTTGTTTATAGTTACCAATGTAATCCTGACTGATTCCAGAGGAGTGTGAGGTGATTTTAAGAAAATTAGAGTTATGGGGAAATAATGTATGTGGTTATTCTTAAGCATCATGCTTTTGCGTGTTTGGAGTAAAAGAGTACTAGAGCTGAGAAATTATCACAGTTTAAACAAATAGCATAAGAACCACATAAGTGTCTCTTACAAAGGTCAAATCACCAACTAAACTGCCTATTTAATCTTTCTCCAACATTGTGTATTTGAACGTTCCACCACAGCAGAAACAAAAGTATTTTTAAATAAATATTTTCTCTTTCTTTCTTAATGATGCTAACATGTTTGCTTGAATTTTATCTTCTGCTTTCTTTTAGTATTTTCCTATGCAGAAGAGTAAATAGTAATTAAAATGTGCAGGATGAAAAGATGGAGCAGTCAGTGCTTGTACCACCAGGACCAGACAGCTTCCAATACTTCACTAGAGAGTCTCTTGCAGCTATTGAACAACGCATTGCTGCAGAAAAAGCCAAGAATTCTAAACAAGATCGTAAAGATGATGACGAAAATGGCCCCAAGCCAAATAGTGATTTGGAGGCAGGAAAAACACTTCCGTTTATATATGGCGACATACCTCCAGGAATGGTGTCTGAGCCCTTGGAAGACATGGACCCATATTACATCAATAAAAAAGTAAGTCTGGTATCAATTCTGTCCATATGCCAGAGTTTGGAGTGCTTTACAATTTTAATTTCATTTACGTGGAGTGGGTCATATAGCTTGTTACTTCAGTCTGTTGTCAGCCGTTGTAGGAAAATGTCATTATAGCAATGTGGAAACAGTTGAGCATTGCTAAAAGGACTAGGTGTATAAGAGCAGAAAACGTTTGATGCCAGTGGTACATATACTGCTTTCCAGAATGTTAGTAAATAAATAACAATGTATGCTAATTATAGAAAGCTGATTTAGGTAATGTGTGTTTTTAAAACACATTTATCCTCATGTGCACTTGGCACTCTTTTCTTTCTGCTTTCATACGGAGGAATTTTGGAGTAATATTATTTTTATCATAGAATCATAATTCAATTAACAAAATTGGAAACAAATGTAACATCATGGCTGATTGATTCATATGGTTGTACAAAGGATGTAGGAAGGAATAAATAAATTGTATGAAATCTAGGCTTCTATTCACTGCTCTCTCAATTAGAAAAGTGCCCATTTTCCTGTATGATACAGGACAGAATCAATCATTCTTAATGGTTACTAAACTTTTGTTCTTTTCTTTTAATTGACATAAAAATTTATTCCTTTAATATAATTGAGTTTATATCAAAGCTGAAACATAGTATGTTGCCTTTGATTACAAACAATATATAATACCCATACAAAAGTGTGTGCATAATAGACGCCATACTTTGCAAACTTATAAAAGTGAATATATATTGAAACTGAGTACACCAACACATCACACTTTCTCCAAGGTTCTTCAGACCTAAAAGTAATGATATGAACCAATGTATAGCACATTTTGTTCCCAGAAATCTGATTTGGTTGTGAATTCTTAGGAAATGTATGGAATCAATAAAGAAATACACAGTTAATCAGAAAATGCCATAAAGGTAATGTAAAATCAATTTAAAAGTTTCTGGTGGAACTGGTCTTGAACAGCCCTGGAATCTTTTCATGAGAATTCTGTTGCATAGCCTACATTGCAGCAGAAAAGGTCCATGGTTTATAGAGATAGCTAGCTTGAGTGATATTTTAATTGTTACATGCTGGGATTAAGAAAACACTGTAAATATCAAGGCAGGAGTTATTTTGATTTTCACAAAGAGTTGTGTTCTAAGTGTCTTGACTTCCTAATTTCCACATGATTTATGACTCCTGTTTTGACAAGAGAGAAAACACTGTGTAGAAGAACAATATTTTCATCTTTATTATTTGATGCCTCTGAAAGAGCCTTTATCTGCCATTCACAATGTACGAAGATTTATCTTTAAATTGCAGTTCTACTTTTACAAAGATAAAAGTGCATTTCTATAAAAGCATGCCTTGTAGAGTTCTGTACTAATTGTGTCTGTTCATGATACAAAACCACATATAATTATATCCTTGCCTGTCCACAGATCATCCTGGACCTTTATAGTCAAATCAGTCTGTTGTGTGTGGCTTACAGTGAAAACAGATACATGATAGATATGATCTACAGGTATGCTTCTAGAGCTCTGAGAAATGGAAGACTCTTTCAGTCCCTTCACAGATGAAGCTGAAAACCCACTGCATTAGCCAGTTACAAGAAATGGAGTGAAACAGGATGCACATATTCAACCAAGTTTTTACACTACTTGAAAGGAAAACCTTTTCATTTGCACACTAGATAACTTTTACATGCACATATGCACCATAATTCTCTTTGTGCTGAAGTCCACACATTGTCACTATGCATGTGCTTTAAACTTCTACTGGACAGAAATATAAACTGCCCTGCCAGGCAACAAGAAGAAAAAACTTCTCACACACTACAATTGTCTACATTTTATTTCCTATGGTAGGGGGAAACAGACTTTTCTAATAGAAATCTAACATCTATTTCAATTTTACATCCATAATTTAGCTTTAAAAGACTTAATTCCTATATTTGCTTTGTATTTTCTAGCTATTTCTGAAGTATGGAGAGACTATTGTCTCGTTTCCCTTGTCTTTTGCAAGTCTGGTAGCACTTAGAGTAGACTCTTGGAAGTCTCAGAAGGAAAATAGCTTGAAAAAGCCTGAAGCAGAAATGAATACCTCCAGGAAGACATGAGGGACTCTTAATGCTCAGTATCTTTGCTTCTGTACCATTGGATATTTCAGTTTTCCGTTTATCCTTCTCTGAATTCCACCTTGTAAAACCAAGGAATCAATCAGCACACCTCCCAGTGTAATAGTCTGATAACTGCTGCATGGTGGTTAGAGATATTTTTTAATTTCTGCCTGGAGAAGCATCTGTCTGAAATGATATTGATCTAATAAAGAACACTAGAATAATGGAAAACACCAAGGTGCAAGAAAGGGTCAGGACAAGTTTATGGTTTGGCAGATGCCACTGTTACTTCAGACCTTTTTAAAGATCTCTACATAAACTATACCTTATTTATCAACAGAAACTTATAGCAGTTTTGTCTTCCAAATTTTCAAATAGGGAATAGAAATGGTTACCTACATCACTGATCAAATGATGCTAATGAACATGGTGAAAGTTTTTATTCAGGAAACCTGTACAAGTATTTTGGGAATCTCTTTTTTGTTCCAAATTTGGGTCATGAGTGAAATCATCCATCATTTGCCTCAAATGAAAGTATTTTATCCCACTTGCTGAGGGTTTTTTTCAAATTTTTGTAGCAAAATTGAACAAGTTCACTGTATTTTTGCATGCATTGAATGTTAAAAAATCATCTAGGCTATTTTACGTTTCACTCTTGGGACTTTTCTAAATAATAAGTTTGTGCAATACGTGTTGAGCTGGTGTGAAACTTAATATATGGATACAATGCAGCTCTGAGATGAAAAGTTATTAAAAAATTGAGTAAAAATGAACTCAGGCTTTACCTGTTTTTGTGGTCCACTTCTATGTAAGTGCAAATCAGTGTGTTCTCAGTACCTGCTCATGCTCAAGCTGCCATCACAAAGGATCACTCTGTGTAGAGGAAGGATGAGCTGGAACCCCCTAAGGCTGGCTATTTTCTCTTGAACCTGGCTGCTACATTGAAAAGGAGGGAAATAACAGGTGGAACTAAATGGATCTTAGTTTCCTTTCTTCCTGCTATAATACAGATACGGCATTGTTGATTGTTACTCCATTCCCTGCCTCTTACCAGCAGGATGTTGAACAATGTCTATCAGAAAAGGTGTCTTCTTTTGTCCTGGCACTTGGTAATATCAATCCCTAATCTGATCAAACCAGGACCTCCCAGGTTTGTTTTGGATTGCAAAACTAAAACAATTCTGTAAAACTGCCTTACTTAATTGCATCAAAAAAGGTGAATGAACTAGTGATTTTAGGCATATTTACTAGCTGTAAAGGAAAGAATTTTTAAACTAAAAGTTGTAGCAAGACAAAAAATAAAGATCTTGCTAGAAATCCTAGTTTCAAAAGATAACCACGACACCAAGAAATGCCAACTTCCAATATGCTATGAGTCTACTTTTCTAGCTTCCCCTGGGGCTTTTCCTGTTAAGCATCCAGTTCAACAATACGTTGCTTCTTGCCTTTCAGAAGGTCTATAAGGTTTTAGGTTATGTTTATTTAACTGTAGGAAGTGGAAATGCAATGAAGTAGCAGTCAGCCTGCTAAATGTAGTCTTCCAGAAACTACATTTAAAGCTGTGAGGAAGGAGAGGAGAAATAAGGTTTGAGGAATATTTTGTCCGAATAGGTTCCCAGAGTGGACTCTTCTTCCCTCTTAGCTGCATCTTCTCAAAATATTCTTCCTCTTTCTTTGCTCTTTGTTTCTTGTTTTCTATCAAATATGGCAGAAGTTCTAGAACTGGGATCCAGGTTACAAAAGCAAAAGCAGAATCAGGGACTTCTCTTTAGGGATGTGTTTGAATTTATATTCACACTTAAATACTTTGAATGTGAGCAGGTTTTCTGCTTTTCTAAAATGATTAAAGCACTTTATAAGACCTAAGCCCTGAAAAGTACAAATCCTTCATATATTAATCTTAGAATTTGCTTAACTTTTCTCACTGTATGTCTACTTTGTCTTGACAGCTTTGGATACAATATTTCATGTTCATCCACACTGCCTACACATTGGCTTGCATCTGGGTTGAGACTAGAGTGAGCTGGAGTGAGATATAGCAGGCTTACCAATGATGAAAGCTTACACAGGGATTGGATATCAGATATTATCTGTAATTTTTTAATGAAAATTGTTCAGAGATGAGATACAATCTTAGTTCATGTTTAAGTTCCAGTCACAAAGATGCTTTTAGTGAAAATTAAAACTGAGGTAGGGAATTTGTGTCTTACTGGTTCTGCTTATGCAGGGCAGCAGAAAGTAGAACAGCTAAAATAGCAGCAACTTCCAACTGAAACTGGAGTTGTGCCAGCATGCTGTTATTTTCCATAAGGCATGTAAGAAAAGAAATGTATGTTTAATATGCTTGTGTTCAAAGTTTTTTTTAAAATGTAGGTTGACTAAATGTAGGTGGTTTAGATACAAAGTTAGTAGGGAGTGTGATTTTTAATATATTTTGGCAACTACCTCATAGCTACAAAAGCTGAGAGCATGAGCTGGAGGCTTCTTAGCTACGAGTCCCGGGGGCTGGGGACGGATCTGAGAGGGGAAGCTCACCTTCCCCCGTGGGGTGTGAGGCTTTAAAACTGTGCCAAAAAATCATTCATCTGTTTGGTTGCTTCAGTATTTAAAATGAAAGCTTCATTTAAGGTCAGGTCATCTGCAGTTACACTTTGAAGGCTGTTATCTGTAATCCGTAACTGGAAGCCTAATCTGTTGACATTAGCTCAGGCTTTATCTCATTGTCTTCAGTTTCATATGCAGTTTCTCCACCTCTGTGCAGAAGTGGGGAAATCAAATACGTCTCTTATACTATTCCTACACATCTTGAGTTTGTACACAAGACAATATAAAGAATCAATGTCCCTTTCTTTTAAGGGCTTTGGTCTTCATAGGAAGGTGTGCTGTGTAGATCTATAACAGAGAGACAGCTCAAGGAAGAAGCCAGAGAGTTGGGACCAAGGCAACTTTTTCTCAGGGCTTGATCCCTGGTTCTCCTCTGCCTTTGGTACTTGATATTTATCACAGACTGGTGGAAACCCTCATTTCTATGTCTCTCCACCACCTGCATGCTCCTAGAGATTTGTAGCTGTGCTTCATGGTTCACATATACCAAGCCTCCCAAATCTAAAGACACTGAAGAATTGCCCTTCTTGAACCTCCTCAGCATATTTTCTGTCTGCCAGCCGTCCTAGAAGTAGCCTTGTAGTCCACTTGCTTACAGTCTCAAAGTGATGCCTGATGTCACAAGCAGCAGAAGAGGCCAACATACCCTTTTCAACACTTCCGCTGGCATTCTTATTTACAGCTCTCTTTGTCAGTAACATACTGAAAAATAAGGAAGCTTTATCATAGCTTATTTATGAAGTATACTATCCTGACAAAACTAGAAAAGTAATTTTAAACATTTCTCTTGGGCAAATTCTTCAATACCTTTAATTCAGTTTGAATTTATGCTATAATCTTTGCATTGTGCCTTCCACTGCAAGCAGCTTTCTTCTGGGTGATTTTCATTCTTTACTGATTGATCTTGTAGCTGAAGAGCACAAAGAAACCTGATAGTCCACGTTCACATTTCCCATGCTGTAGTGTTCATGCTGTTATAACCACAATTGCCTACAGTGGAAGCAAAGGAATATTTGTAGGGACCCATTTATATGCCGTTTATATGCTCATGGATATATTTGAGAAAAGTAAACAAACTTTCAGCTCAAGGAGTCTTCTAGAATTATCTGAAGTAAGGCTTGCATGCCTTCAAGTTTCTCTACATTTGGTAGGCTCTTTAACTATTTAACAAGTATATATGTTCAGGAAAAGTTTCACACCTGCAAACCACACTTATGCAGGGAGGTCCTCTGGGATGTATCTCTTGCTCTCCTCTGGCAAAATGTATTCAGATGCCCTTGAACTTCAGAGATCTAGCTGATCATGGCTATATGTTACATCTGTTTCTCTCTCTCCTTTGCAAAAAGACCAAGAAATAGACTATAATAAATAATATTAACAAATCAGTAGTCTATTAAATCACTTTTTGTAGGAACTCCCTTAATGACAGATCTTTAACATCCACAGGTCAGGTTTCCCTGATGGTGAAATTTCAAACAGGAAAAGAGAGTTTTCTATGGGAAACATAAAATTATCATTTTAGTTAATAATTTCTGCATCTTTTTTTTACAAGGAACACCATGTAACTGTATCATATCACTGTGCTGAGGTTGTTTAATGAAGATTTGTATTTAAAAATAATGAATGTAATGTTTGTATTTCAAATTAAGTTTTTATATGTCAGGTACTTCAGGTAAGTAATGGAAATAAGTTTTCTTTAAAATATGAGTCATGGGTTTTGTTTATTATACATATAAAAAGTTATCATTTTTGTAACTGTTCGCTGGGAGCACTTTTAAAATTAGCAACTACAGTGAATGCACATAAATAAAATGTCTTTTCTTTATCTTTTTCAGACCTTTATAGTATTGAATAAAGGGAAGGCAATCTTCCGATTCAGTGCCACCTCTGCCCTGTACATTTTAACTCCCTTCAATCCTCTTAGAAAAATAGCTATTAAAATTTTGGTACATTCATATCCTTTTTCAATGGTTGTTCAAAATGTTACACACTGAAATTAAGAAAGCTCGTAACTCTTTAAATTTCATTGTAAATAAATGTTTTCATAGGCTGTTGATTTTATTTTTTAGTGAAAGGCTTATGGTAAGGTTTTTATAAGCACTACAAAATATGTATATGTTACACAGATGCATTTTAACTAGTCTATTGAAGTCGGTACTTCTGCTGTGCAAATCTGCAAATGGATTTAAGAATCCATCCTGATCACTTTTTAATCAAAGTTTCTCCAAATTTATTTAAACATTGACATTTTCTGCTTCCAAGATTATTTTTTGCACTACGAAGCTTACTCATAAAATATTTTCATTTTTTTGAAAGAAAATTTGTGTTCACAAATTCCAGAAGAGCTCTGAGTTCTGCAAGCAATTAAGCATACTTGTAGCTGCTCAGGAATGGCTAGCTCAGGGATATGTTTCTAATGCCTTTTAGGAGTTCTTCGAAGGCCATCCTCAAAACCAGCTTTATAGTCTGTTGCAGCAGCATGCCATGCATACTGAATCACACAGTTCCAAACCTCTCCAGTTGTACCATAAGCCTCTGCCAAATTTAATACATTGCCAGAAAGCATAGGCAGTGGTCCTCCAGGCAGTTTGCGAAGTATGTGCAGATGGAGAACAGATTGAGGGATGATAACTGATCAGATGCTGCATAAGGTAAAGTTTTAGACTGACATGTGGGATTGGTGCCTGATGTTCATAACAGGTTGTCATGGTTTAACCCCAGCCAGCAACTAGTCACCACATAGCCACTCCTTTACCCATGCAACCCAATGTGATGGAGAGGAGAATCTGGAAAAAAAAGTAAAACTTGTTGGTTGAGATAACCAGTTCATTAACTAAAATGAAATAAAATACAATAACAATAATAATAATAATATATGTTTATAATAATACTAATGAAGAGACAAATAAATAAAACTGAAGGAAAAAAACCCTACGAAACTGATGCCCAGTGCAACTGTTTGCCACCCACTGAGTGATGCCCAAGCCTTGATCTGCCCCTCCTAGCTAACTCCCCCAGTTTATATACTGGGCATGACATTCTATGGTATGGGCTATGTCTTTGGCTAGTTCAGATCAGATGTCTTGGCCATACTTCCTCCCAGCCTCTGGTGCACCCCCAGACAACTCACTGACAGAGCAGAAGGAGAAGCAGAAAAGGCCTTGACACCGTGCAAGGCTTTAGTGGTTTAACCTTGGCTGGGTGACAGGTACCCACAAAGTCATTCTATCACTCACCCTCCTCAACTGGACTGGGAAGAAAGAAATATAACAAAAGGCTTATGAGTCGAGATAAGTTCAGGGAGATCACTCAGCTGACTGTCATGGGCAAAACAGACTCAACTTTAGGAGAATTGGTTTTGATTTATTAAAAAACAATCAAAACAAAATAAGGATGTGAGAAATAAAAACCAAATCTTAAAATACTTCCCTCCACCCCTCATTCTTCTCATTCTTCTCATTCTTCCCGTTCTTCATTTCTACCTCCTCCCCTCCAGTAGTGCAGGAGAACAAGGAATGAGAGTTATAATTAGTTCATTACAGTTGGACTTTGCCAATGCTTCTTTTCAGGGGCAGGACTCTTCACACTTCCTACTGCTATAGTGTGGAGTCCCTCCCATGAGAGACAATCCTCCACAAACTTCTCCAATATGAGTCCTTCCCACAGGGTGCAGTTCTTCACAAACTGCCCCAATGTAGGTCTTATCCACAGGAGAAACTATCCTTCAGAAAAGGACTGCTCCAGCATGGGTGCCTCATGGAGTCACAAGTCTTGACAGCAAACCTGGTCTGGTGTGTGTGCTCCTCTCTCAACAGGTTTCCAGGTACTGCCAGGAACTTGCTCCAGCATGGGCTTCCCACAGGGTCTCAGCCTCCTTCAGGCATCCACCCACTCCAGCAGGGAGTCCTCCATGGGGTGCAAGTGGACCTCTGCTCAACTGTGGACCTCCACAGGCTGCAAGGTTACAGTTGCCTCACCATGATCTTCACCACAGGTCACCTGGAACTGACCCTGTCAGATACAGGGCAAGCTTCTAGCAGCTCTCTGTTTAAAGAAGCCACCCCTGTAACCCTGTGCTACCAATACCTGGCCACACAAACCCACTACACTGGGTTATCAACATCCTTTTCAGCATAAACCCATAGCTTAGTCCTATACCAGCTATTAGGAAGAAAATTAACTTTATCCCAGCCAAAAACAGGACACAGGTTGATGGAAATTTCTAACAGGTCAGGTTTTGGTGCACTTTTCTTGCAAAACCTGAGGACAAACCTGATCTCCTTCTATGACAAGGTGACAAGCTTGTTGGATGAAGGAAAGGCTGTGGATGTTGTCTACCTTGACTTTAGTAAGGCATTTGACACTGTTTCCCACAGTGTTCTCTTAAAGAAATTGGCTGCACTTGGCTTGGATGGGCATACTTTCCTGGGTGAAAAACTGTTTAGATGATTAGGTCCAAAGAGTCGTGGTCAATGGCGTTAAATCCGGTTGGCAGTCGGTCATGAGCGGTGTCCCCCAGGGCTCAGTACTGGGGCCACTCCTGTTTAACATCTTTATTAATGATCTGGATGAGAGGGTAGAGTGCATCCTTAGTAAGTTTCCAGATGACACCAAGCTGGGTGGAAGTGTTGATCTGCTTGGGGTAGGGAAGCTTTACAGAGAGATCTAGATAGGCTGGATCACTGGGCCAAGGCCAATGTCATGAGTTTCACAAAGACCAAGTGCCAGGTCCTGCCCTTGGGCCACAACAACCCCCAGCAGTGCTACAGGCTTGGGGAGAAGTGGCTGGAAAGCTGCCAGGCAGAGAGGAACCTGGAAGGGTTGACTGACAGCGGCTGAACATGTGCCAGGTGGCCAAAAAGGCCAATGGCATCCTGACCTGGACAAGGAATAATGATGTCAGCAGGAGTAGGGAGATGATCATTCTCCTGTATTTGGCTTTGGTGAGGCTGTATCTCAAATACTGTGTCCAGTTTTGGGCCCTTCTCTACAAGGACATTGAGGTGCTGGAGAGAATCCAGAGGTGGGCTACCAAGCTAGCAAAGGATTTGGAGCACATCCCCTGTGACGAATGGCTGAGGTATCTGGGGCTGTTTAGCCTGGAGAAAAGAAAGCTCAGAGGAAACCTTATCACTCTCTACAGCTACCTGAAAGGAAGTTGTAGTGAGGCAGAGGTCAATCTGTTCTCCCTCATAACAAGCAATAGAAAAAGAGGAAAAGGCCTCAAGTTGCACCAAGAGAGGTTCAGACTGGATATAAGGAAGAATTTCTTTACTGAAAGGGTTGCCAGGTATTGGAATGGGCTGCCCAGGGAGGTGGTGGAGTCACTATCCCTGGAGGTGTTTGAGAGAAGGTTGGATGTTGCAATGGAAATGGTCTAGTAGTTGATAGGGCTAGGACAAAGGCTGGACTTGATGATCTCAAAGGTCTCTTCCAACTGAAATGATTCTATGATTCTATGACTGGGAAAACTAGTCACCAATTAAAATTTCAGTGTGATAGTAAAAATTTTAATATTGAATAGTTAGCTAAAAGCAGAAGTCTTATTATTAAAGGCTGCTGTCAGAATCTTCTAGGTCTTTGGAAGAAGGAAGAAACAACACTGATTACTGCTGACTCAGAAAACTTTTTCCTCTGAGCTCCCTGGAAGTTAAAGCAGTGAGAGGAGAAGAGGAAGGTGTCTGGAGAGGAGTCAGGATGATTAGAGGACAGTAGCTAAGGGACCTGACAGATACCTACAGACAGTGGCAGTGATGGTGAGAAAACATAGCCAAACACTGTCAGATTCAAGTCTCTAATGAACACTCAGCTATTCAGTTACAGACTATGATTTAAAATACCTTCTAGTCCTACATCTGTGCTAGTTGTAGGTAATGTTTTTTACTGGTGTACTGATAATTGAGTTTGGTTTTGATTTTAAAGTCCTCTTAATTGTGTTCAAAAAGTTTCCAGGTGGTCTTGATAGCAGTCAGAACAAAAGCAATTCTAATAAACAATATGCAAGTTGAGAATTTTTTTTTCTATTTTAGATCTATTCCATCTAATTTAGATCTACTATAGGAGATTTTCTTTCACTATGTGAACCGATTTCTTTTCCAGACAGACGACTATTGGACGGGCTATTTTTATATTGGATATAGAGGTAGGGGTGGTGGGGTTTGTTTAAATCTTGAACAAAAGAATAGATGCATGTTTGGTTTGTTTTGTTTTTAATTCGGTATAGTACAAACACTGCAAATATGAATATTTAACTAAGAACTCTTTAACATGTTTCAGCTGCTTGTACAAGTTTAGTCACCTACAAGAAAAAGATTACGGGGTAATGTTGCTTATTATTTTTGACAATCTTCTGATCTCTATCAGTAAGCTTTTAGTGTCTTCATATTTTGAGGTAGGTGTTTGACATTTTGGCCTTTGTAACAAAACTCTGCTTTTCACTTTCAACGCGTAAGATACACGTTGAGCACAGTGAAACTGGCACATTAGTTGGAAAACCTTCATCTATACATCCTTAAAATTGTCTGAACCTCTCTATAGGGTGCTCTGATCACATATACCCAGTCACATGGTCAGACCTTACTTCCCCTGCAATGAAACATAGTGTGTCTTTTCCCGGTACTCAGAGACTTTCCCTGCAATTTTTCTTCCTTACTGCCAGTACCCATTGCAATACCAGATACTGCGTCAGTTTCTCTCTGTCATGTTCTGCTGACTCACATCCTGGTATTCTGCCTTTTTTCTTTTTTTTTCCCCCTCATTTGCCTGCCTGGAATTAAGGTAGAGTGTGGAATTGAGAGGGCAACACAAGAATAGTGGGAAATGGCCAGTCTTTCGCAATTAATCAGAGAGGATGAAAAGATAAGAATAGGTGGAGGTTTGAGCAGGCCAAAAAAGAGAAGTGACAGTGGCTGAAGCTGCAGAGTGCAAGGAGTGTTAGTAAGGAGCAGAGAAATGCTCTAGGGAATATGTGGTACCTGCTAAGTACTCCTGTGCTAGCCTTTGGAAGCTGTTTCTCAGCATGGCCTGTCTGCCGGCAGGCATTTGTAAAAACAATTGACAATATTTGTTTTCTCCAATCTTCATTTTCCACCAAGCCCTCACAGGTGATAAGAGAGTTCAGCTGCTCCAGTAATCGATTAGTTTGAGGCTTTATAATGCCTCTAGCCCTATTGTTTCGTTATACGTGAAGAGCATGAAAAAGGCAGTATATTTCCACAAAGAAGTCATCATATATCAGAATTGTATACCTGTGTGTATAGTTCAATTGTTACAGAACATAAAATAGTAAATTAAGAGAACTTTGAGGTTTAAAATCAAACACCCAAAATGTGTGAGAAGAAGGAAGAGAGGCACAGACATTGAATGTGTCCGTTTGAGATTACTGTGAGGGAGTGCATGGCAATAGTTTATATTTTGATGTTTGCCCTTATTGAGCATCCACTCCCTTTGAGAGTGAACATCACTTTGGCCATGCACCTCGCAGATGTGGCAAGTTTTGTATAGAATGAGCAATGTGCAAGGATCTACCTTTACAATACCTAGCTGTAAACATATAATAAACTGTATAGGTATAAAACTTTCGTAAGAAGACATTCCACTTCTTTAACTGTTTTATGAGACTACTGAAGCTGCAGGCAGGCACATCCAATTGTTTCAACTAACAAAGTTGATTTCCTTTATTTAAAGGAATTTTCCAATTATATTAGGTCACATTCTTTAGAGTTGCCTATGGGCTGTGAGGACAAGCAGCATAAGGCATTCTAATCATGAAAGATATCACAATATTCACTGATTGGTCAGGCATTTAGACCAAGGTTAACCACCTTTCTAAAGGAATCAAGGAGCTAAATCCCTCCCTATGATTTGAATGTTTACTTGAAAAGGTATGCTCAAGTTTGAATTGTTCAGCAGCTGTAAGTGATGGTTTTACAGTTTACATCGGTTTTCTGCGAAGTTTAGGGCTGAGATGTTACTTCATCTATTCCTTTTTCACCTAGAGTGAAGGATTGGTTTGTGATTTTTTTTTTCCTGTGGTCCATGGCATAAAAAATATTTCCAAACAACAAAATGTGATCTGCTTGCTTTGGAGAAAAAAAAAATCTGTTAAAAATCCTGGCCACTTATATAAATGTTTACCTTTCAATGACTCACTTCAGCTGAAGCTATCTTCTTTGCCAGTTAAATTGATGCAGCTGTTTATAAAGAACATTAGATGACAGGGGAAAATTAGAGTTAACAATTTGGCATAAAACTGCAGTGATTCTTATTTTTTGCTGCCATCATGTGGCCGTTTTGAGTCAGGTTCTGAGCTATTTCGGTTGCCTCAATATTTTCAAGTATTTAAGCTATCGAGTTTATTGCCATGAAAAGGGAAGGACCATACTGTAGAGCCAGCAATCTTGTAAACCAAGAATATTGCATTGGATGTAGAGAGGCCCCAGTGGACTCTCCCACTTCACTACATTTCAGCTGTTATTCTTGGTTTCATAGTCCCAGAATGCTTAATTATTCCTTGCTGGAATTGTAAATAAAAATTAATTTTTCTCTAATCTTCACCAGTTTCCCAATCTTTCCAAGCAACTGAACACAAGGTGCTATTAAACCATTTTCAAATTATAGCACTGGTAGAACAAAAGATGTTTCCTCTGCTGCTAACATGTTTTGAGAGCACCCAAAAGTTATGTTTTAAAATTATTCACTTTAATCTGTGAGTTATGTGTGGATTTCTGTTTCACTGACTGAACCATGTACTGCTAAGATAGTGATAGGGAAACACAAAATAGAGTCACTTCAGCAATTTAAAACAATATTCTATGGGGGTTTTTTAGGTGTTTTTCACAGACTGGCTGTGCTGGAGTGGTGGGTGGTTTCTCAAGAGTTCTAACTCAAGGCAAATAGGATGAACTTTTTTAACCTTGCATATGCCATCTGTTGAGTTTAGTACCAAAACCGTAGAAGCAAGAGACAAATGCTTATTCAGTTGTCAGGTACTTAAGCAAAACAGTATTCTGCAAGTTATTTCAGGTTTGGCTGTTATTCATCTTATGTCACCTCTCAGATGTGTGAGAGGCATCTCATTTGCTTTTCAGTACTAGCTGAAAACAAAATATGAGGACATCAGCAAATCAAGACTAATATTAAGGTTTCACATGCTAAGGTGAAAACTATCAGGTTAAGAAAAAGTATGCACAACGTTTAGTAAAGTCTAAAATATTTGAGTAAGTGGTAATATTTTACTATGCTTAAGATATATGGCTGATGTGATGTTGTATGAATTACTATTGTGTTTTCCTTAACTATGTCTACATTATTCAGCATGCTTATCATGTGCACTATTTTGACCAACTGTGTATTTATGACCATGAGTAACCCTCCGGACTGGACAAAGAATGTAGAGTAAGTTGCATATGTTATTTAAAGTTATCTTTGACTGTCCCTCAGGGAGCCAGCATGACTGCAGTAACTACAGTTGTGTGCTGGCAGGAACTATCATGGAACACTACTGCTATTTTCTCTCTGAACTATGTAGAAATGTTGAATAATTATTTAAATCTCCCTCCAGTAGAACATGTGGGTAGAAATAAGGAAAGTTGTTTACAGATAGTATTCTACTGAGATTCCACTATTTGTTTCTCATCTCCTAGTTTAGCATCTGTCCAATGTTTTTACCCCTCCTTTTACACCACACATTAATAGCAGAACCATGGCCATCTATTTGTACGTGTCAGTTGAGGACAGCATCTAAGCACAAGTAGTCCTAAAGACAGGATTCGGTACATTCTTGCATTCTTCCCTCTTAAAGTTAATACCAGAATTTTTAGATGATGGGGATTCAGACTGTATCCCATAAGTTATGCTCATAAACTTCTTGATTAACAGTAATGTATCTAGAGTCACCAGTAGGTATTTAACATATGTCATTTATTTATTGGATTTGATGGATTTATTTTGATTTATGTACAAGATCAAGACTGCTGCATTTAAACAGCATGTCACAACTAATGCGTGTAAATAGGCAAATATATATAATTAATATAATGCAAGAAAAGGCTCATTTCATCATAAGGGTTATATCAGAATACCAATGTAAAATGTTGCTGCTTATCTTGATTAAATTTTCCTATATTATCCAGATATACATTCACTGGAATTTACACGTTTGAGTCACTCATAAAAATCATTGCAAGGGGCTTTTGCTTAGAAGATTTTACTTTTCTCCGAGATCCATGGAACTGGCTCGATTTCACTGTCATTACCTTTGCGTAAGTTTTCGTTTTTTGCTTTTCCTTTGAAAGTGAAGGGCAAAAAGGGCATGAAATTAGTATCGATACATATAAATTCTGTTAAATGGAAATTCTTGTGTGGATTTATTTTTGTCTAAAACAATTTTCACATTCTAATAATATACATATTTTGATGTAAACATAAATACTGCAGAAGCCATTAGTACAGCTAGTATTAGAGAAGCTAATTTCATGTCCTGCATTTTTTCTCTGAGCAGAAAAGGAGCATCCCTTTGACTTCCTTCTCCAAACTTACCAATCTAGTCTAGATAAACTTTAGGCTTTCAAAGTTAAGTCACTGTGATTCACTTCAGAGACATTTAATTTAACTGAAGGCTCTGAAAGCATATTAATGCAAGGCAAACTGCAGTGAAAGGTAAACCTCTGACTGTTGCTATTTAATTTTTTGCTAAAAAAAGCCAAAATGCTCTTGATGAAAGACCCAAGTAAGTAGCATAAACTCTGCCTAAATTCTGAATAACTGTGATTTAATCCTACAGGTATGTAACAGAATTTGTAAACCTAGGCAATGTTTCAGCTCTTCGAACTTTCAGAGTATTGAGAGCTTTGAAAACTATTTCTGTAATCCCAGGTAAGAAGTAACTGGTGTAAGGTGTTAGGCCCCTTGTACCTCCCAACTGTTCCTTTTTATCCTGTCATTGTGTTTGTGTGTGAACTCCCCTATTACAGATATGTGACAGAGTTTGTGGACCTGGGCAATGTCTCAGCGTTGAGAACATTCAGAGTTCTCCGAGCTTTGAAAACAATATCAGTCATTCCAGGTGAGAGCTAGGTTAAACACTGAGGCTGATTTTAATTCACTGAAGTGGAATTCATATTTTTTAAACATGTCTTATTTCTTTCCACATAAAAAAGCAGGAATCAGAAGATATTAGAATTCATTGAAATCTCTGATTCATTGCTTTTTAACATAAGCTCTTTCCTTTTGAAGTCAGCCTTTGAGTTTAACAGATTATTGCATGAGACATTGCAGTACACAGTGTGTGTGGTTCGCATCGTATGATGTCAAGCTTTCTTCTCCACATCCAGTGAATATTAGTAACCCTGAAGTTTCCTTACCCATGTGTATCTTACCTACATGATGTTATTGTTGTATTTGTTGTGAATATTTGTATCTAAAAAATAGAACTGTTTGAAACATTGACTTAGTAAGAAGATGAAGGAATAAGATAATAAAGAATAGCATGGGCATTGCATGGAAAATTATTATCTTAAAATTCTACAATTTTCCAAACCATCTCCAGTTTTATAGCATTAAATGTTAACCCTCTTTATTGTTGAGCAGGCTTTTTATTATTGTCTTCTAAATCTAGTATGTTATAAAACTGATCTTAGCAAAGGTTTGGGGCAAGAGGTATTGAAAAATAAAATTAAAGGAGACTTTTATGTGAGATTCATGTACAGCATGAATAAAAAAGTCACTTGTTTTAGCATCAAAACAAGTATTTTGAAATATATGCAACTCATTCCATTCACAGTTTCAATGAACATAAATTTCAGCTATTTATTCATTTTCACAAGTGAAAAAGCTCTTCACAAAAAATTATTTCACAGACATTACAATCATTTATTTGGGCTTCTGCATGAATTCTGTATCTTCACTGGGAGACACTATTTTTATGCTTTAAAAATTTTTGAACGTCAGAATAAACATCCTTTTGCATTTGCAGGCTTGAAGACTATCGTAGGAGCCCTAATTCAGTCTGTGAAGAAGCTCTCGGACGTAATGATCCTGACTGTGTTTTGTCTGAGTGTATTTGCACTAATAGGGCTGCAGCTGTTCATGGGCAACTTGAGGAATAAATGCCTGCAGTGGCCTCCAGAAAATTTTACTTTGGAAACAAATGTTACTTCCCAGCTAAACAGCACCATAGGTGAAAATGGTACATTGGTTAATTCAACAGTGACTCCGTTTGACTGGAAGGGGTACATTGAAGATGAAAGTAAGTATTGTCAGCACAATTCTTATTAAAGTGATTTAAGGTTGACCCGGTTCTTAGAAATAAAGAGGGGAAGGGATGATATGTTCAGTTAAGACAAAGAAGAAGAGGTGTTTTCTTTTTCTCAAAGATCTGCTCCAAATGCCAGCATAGAAGAGGGAGCAAGGGACATGATCTCTCTACTTGATACAGTTCTTTTTCTCAGCTCTCTCTGCCAAATCCATGTCTTCTCTGAGACAGGAAGAGGCCCAATGGAATTATTAAAGTTATTTAATATTCTTAATATTCTTATTTTCCATTCCAATACTCCAAAAGAAGATCAGCAACAATCTGCAATGTCGTTTCTGACAGACGACAGAAACTTCTGACGTTCAGTGAGGACTCCAGTGATGGAGTCCTCAATATTTTCAACATCTATCCATTCTTGTGCTTCAGTATCCTTATTACAAGAAGGATTTTTTTTAAGGTCTAATGAAAATTTCTTACTGCAATTGAAGCTCATTTTTCTTATCAACTTCAGCACAAGCATTAAACCAAAATTATTCCATATCATTAATCACCATCTCATAGATATTTTGAGACTGTTCTTATGTTGCCATGCCCTGATCTGTCTTCTTTCAGTCTGCTCCTTGTATGCTAAGCAACCCAGATAATTTGCCGTTTTCTCCTTAATTTCTTTTCTAGATCTTGATCTCTCATTTGGATCCTTTCTTGTTCTGTTTTATGTCCTAGACTAGGTCTTGCCATTGTTTACAAATCCTGTTCAACATGTGGTCTATATGCTTTACAGATCTGTACCTCTTTGAGTTTCCTTTTTGTATTTGCACAGTTCATTGCTCCAGCCTGAACAGCACCCTATTTTTTCAGACCATCTTTCCAACTGTCCTGGATCTTTTAAGTTGGAATTGCTTCCTCAAACTCACCACAGTACTTAGCAGATCAGTATCATTTGAAAATTTGATAAGCATTCTTCTATTGTCTAGATTAGTTAAAACCTTGAATTGCAGCAGTCTCAGACAAAACTCTTCATAAATTGTTTTGATACATCTCTCCATTTTGATAATTTCCCAAAATATTATTGTCGACCCAGTTTTGCTGATACAGAGCAGTTGGTCCAACTGAGGACAGATAAATGACCACAGTGGCCAGTTGTGAAAACAAGTGGTGAGTCTCCTTTCTTGGGTATCTTTTCCAGTGATCACTTCATAATACTTTTCCCACAGGAACCATTTGTTTTTCATTAGCATCTTCTCAAACTCTCTATGGGTTATTCCTGCTTCCAGTGCTATTAGCACTAATTGGAATGCACTTTGATCAAGGCAGGTGCTGCACAGCTAGTTGATTTTTAAGTTCATACTTGCATGTTTTTAGGTCACCTAATACAAATCGAATGCCACTAGTAACGAGTAGGAAAAAGAGGGAGAAAGAGGATTTAATCTCACACCAGAGACAGTTGCTTCCTATGACTACCTGCTGTAACAGGAATATGTTTGCGTTTATAAAGTCATAGGAATAAAGGCAACATTAAAACAAAGGAAAATTAGTGCCACAGAGGCTCTAGAAAATATTGCCACAGCAGCTTTCTTGAAAGGCTGCAAGTTCCAACTGAGAGCCAGGGTATAGAAATGCAATTAGGAAGCCTTTAGCAATAGAGAGGCTGAGGCATCTGAAGCACTGTGAAACAGATAGAACTCTGACAAATTAAGGCTAAAACTCTGCAACCAAAAAGCTAAATAGTATCCTGTTTGCACAAGTAAATATCGATCAGGAAGGCAGTATTACCTCTGTATTTAGTGCTACTGCAGTTGCTACTGGAATACTATATAAAATTCAATTTAATATAATGTTGAAAAATTGGAAGATGTTCAGAAAAGAGCAGAATGATTAAAGGGTTGGAAAACATGCCTTATACCAATATAGACCAGGAGCTCAGCCTACTTAGCATATCAAAGAAAAGATTTAGGGGATGATTTGATCACAGTTGAGAAAAACCTCATGGGGAACAGACATTTCATCATAGACATATCTTTGATCTAGCAGGCAAAGATATAACAAGTTCAATAGCTGCAAGTCAAGGCCAGACAAATTTTAAATAGAAATAAGACTGCTTCTAACTGTGATCACACAGCTGATCATTGACTATGGTGGATTTCCATTTGAAATTTTAAATCAAGATGCAATCTTTTTGTGAAACTCACTTTGCTTGACTATGTGAATTCATAGAGAACCCATGCCACAGAGGGTATGACAAAGTCTAAGCAAAGACTCCTGATGAAGACCTAGACACTCAGGTCAAACTTCATTTCTAGATTTTTTAACAAGGAATCTATAAACTCGTACTCTGGTTTCATTTGAATTAAAGAAGACCTGAATCACCTTGAAAAACAAACCTGAATTGAATTAGTTATAGAAAGTACTTTATTGAATGGCTGCTTGAACCTTTGGTATATTTACACAGGATTTTGTGTGTATTATGAAATTTATAATGAAATTATGAATCTTATTATGAAGTTAATAAGCTTATCCTTGCTTGCCAGCACTTTCAAGGAGATAAACTATCTTCTTGCAGCTTTCTTTTCTGTTTCTGCAGGTGGGCAGAGAGAATACAGAAATAATTCTGAAATTCACAGGGCAATAAAAAGGGACTTACTTGGACCTCAGAGCAGTGCAATAACACTGTCTTTTGTAGGAATTATAAAAGTTTTTATACCAGTAGTTGTGTATCCTATGCAAAGAAGTCATATAAGCCCTAATTTTGTCACTGAAGCTAAATAAGTTTATCTTGGCAGACTTCATAGAATCATAGAATGGTAGGGGTTGGAAGGGACCTTTAGAGATCATCTAGTCCAACTCCCCTGCAGAAGCAGGCCCACCTAGATCAGGTCACATAGGAACATGTCCAGGCGGGTCTTAAACACCTCCAGAGAAAGAGACTCCACACCCTTCCTGGGCAGCCTGTGCCACTGCTCCATCATCCTCACAGTGAAATAATTTTTTCTTATGTTTAAGTGGAACTTTTTATGTTCCACCTTCATCCCATTACCCCTTCTCCTGTTGCTAGATACCATAGAAAAAAGGGATGTCCCAACCTCCTGACACCCACCCTTTAGATATTTGTAAATATTAATAAGATTCCTTCTCAGTCTCCTCTTTTCTAGACTAAACAGCCCCAGTTCCCACAGTCTTTCCTCATATGAAAGATGTTCCAGTCCCCTGATCATCTTGATGGCCCTGTGCTGGACTGTCTCCAGAAGTTCTCTGTCCCTCTTGAGCTGAGGAGCCCAGAACTGGACACAGGACTCCAGATGAAGCCTCACCAGGGCAGAGTAGAGGGGAGAAGAACCTCCCTCAACCTTCTAGCCACACTCTTCTTCATGCATCCCAGGATGCCATTGGCCTTCTTGGCCACGAGGGCACATTACTGGCTCATATTTAGTTTATTATTAATCAGGACTCCCAGGTCTCTCTCTGCAGAGCAGCTCTCCATCAGGTCAATCCCCAGCCTGTACTGGTGCATGGGGTTTTTCCTCCCCAGATGCAGGACTGTGCACTTGCCTTTGTTGAACCTCATGAGGTTCCTCTCTGCCCAACTCTGCCGAGATCCCGCTGACTGGCAGCACAGCCTTCTGGTGAATCAGCCAGTCCTCTCAATTTGGTGTCATCAGCAAACCTGCTGAAGGTACACTCTGTCTCCTCATCCAGGTTGTTGATGAAGATGTTGAACATCAACTTGCCATAAGCATTTTTTTTCTGGGAAATGGCATCTCACAATCTATTTTGGGAAATTACAATTATTCTCCTAGTTGACAGTAAACTAACCATGAGCCAGCAATGTGCCCTCATGGCCAAGAAGGCCAATGGCATCCTGGGATGCATCAAGAAGAGTGTGGCCAGCAGGTCAAGGGAGGTTCTCCTCCCCCTCTATCCTGCCCTGGTGAGGCCTCATCTGCATCAAGTCCAGCACAGGGCCATCAAGATGATCAGGGGACTGGAACAGCTTTCTCATGAGAAAAGGCTGCAGTATCTGGGGCTGTTCAACTTGGAGAAGAGGAGACTGAAGGACAACCTCCTTAATACTTACAAGTGTATGTCAAGAGGTTGGGACAACACTTTTTTTTCTGTAGTGTCCAGTGATAGGACTAGGGGTAATGGACAAAAGCTGGAACACAAAAAGTTCCACTTAAACTTTAGGAAAAACTTCTTTACTGTAAGGATGAGGGAGCCCTGGCACAGGCTGCCCAGGGAGGATGTGGAGTCTCCTTCTCTGGAGGTTTTCAAAACGTACCTGGATGCATTCCTGTGTTCAGGACCTGCTTTAGCAGGATGTTCGGACTAGATCAACTTTACAGGTCCCTTCCAACCCCTACCATTCTGTAATTCTGTGATTCTCAGTCATCAGCCTAGGTTTATCCTAAAAACTGTAAATTCCTTTTAAGTAAAGTGCTCACCTACCAAGTATTTTTTCTCATTTCTCAACCCAATAAAGGAAAGCCAAACATATACCATATTACCTTTTGAAAAATACAGTTCAGAGTTTTGCCTCTAGTTAAGGACACATGCTTATACCACTCATGTTGTTATAAAAATTTTCTTATCACTATTATATTTTGAGCATTTGTCACGACTGTATCAGTGTACCCAGAGAAAGCCTGGGTGGCTATTGTTTCCTCTGTATCTGGCAAGTACAGCATGCTTACAGGGTGCATCTTGTCTGAAACATTGAACTTGAATACAGACCCTATTTGAGTGGTTCAGCTCAGCTGATGTGGTACTGATCATGACTGACTGCTCCATGCAAACTGTATCAAGTCAGATTTGCATTCTTCCCAACCAGCTGTTTTATTCAAACATCTTTTCATTGTGATTAGCTGACATAATGCAAATAAGGAATTGCTTTGTAAGGGTCAGCTGTGGTCAGCATCATGTCAGCAAACTTTACTATTTACAGCTGTGTTTCAGCACAGTGCAGTTCTGCAATACATACCATATCAGAATAACAGCGGCCACTCACAGGGTTGTGCATTTTGTACAGTACAGAAGACTGTACCTTATAAGACACAGGTATATCATTAGACACTGAAACTGAGTCCTCCATAGAGTGTTAGAACAAGGTCTACATACAGCTTAAAACCTAACTTTTCCAAATGGTGAATTTCCTCACAGAATGGAGAGATGCATCTGGCTGGGGTACCGTGTCCCTTCTGCTCCAGATCCATGTGCAGAGCGGGTAGCTTGTGACACCTCCCCAGACTCCAAATTCATTAGCTTTGGTAGTAACCCTCCTTGAGCAGCACAGTTGCCATAGATACTGTCAAGTTTAAACTCAGCTGTGTTGGTAGCATTTCACGTGAGATCATTTTATAGGAAACTTAAGAGGCCAGTTCAATGGAAAATAATTCCAATGTGAGGTTTAGCTCTCCTCAGGAAGCAAAAAAGGTATGACCTTAACTCTGAAACTGCTGTACTTCAGAAGTATTGGAAATTGAGGGATAGTCAGGGTACTATCATCATGTCTCTGCCCTGTCCTTACAGACGTCCTGAGGCAAAACTATTTTTCTCCATCAGAAATGGGATACTGGGCTATGTGGTCTGACCTTTTATAAATTGCATTTTTAAGCCTGTGACCAAATGGGAGATCGGTAGTAGAGAAGGAAGCTCCTCTTATGATAACTCTTTCAAAATCAAGAGCTTAGCAAATGTAGGTGTCTGAGGGGAAAAAGTAAAGCACTTCTCAAGGATACCATCAAAGTGAATCTTAATAAGCAAAACATTTTGCACATTATCTCTTTATTCTTCTAAGAATAGATCAATTTCTTTGTTGTTTAAACCATCTAAAATGTCCTTTAAACACAAGATTACCATGTAGGTTATGGGATGGTTGGCTACAGGGCGATTCAATGGAACATACACAATTTTACTTTCCTAAGGTGATCAATAATTTCTACATATACTCCTTAAATCCTACCTAGACAAGTGACTGTTGCAGTAATTGTCTGAGTTAAATTTAGATGTATACCAATCAGCAGGCTAATTGCAGTGTCTATGCATCCATAACAGTTGGAGCCATTGGCATCTAGTTGGTTTTTGGAAAGCTCACATATTAGATAACTGTCACAGGTGTCTGCAAGTGACAGACTGGAACCTTGTCAATACTGATTAGAAAGTTGGAAATAAATTATCAATATATTTTTTCAGATACTATTGAATTATTCTAACAAAAAACTGTCCAATATAATTTCACAAAGTGTGATTTAGTTCAGAGATCAGACTGAAGGGAGAAATTTACATTTCATCTACATCCAGTGGCATTTGGCAGAATTGTTAGTAGATTTCGGTATTTTAAAAGTACGTGGTGTGGATGATAGTACACTGCAATTTGTATTGTCATTTACTCTACAGTTATAATACTGGTTCTTAAAACTGCATCTGAAATGACCTTAACACTTTTCAAGTGGGGCCATTTATTTCATAGCGCTGTATCATACTTTCTTATTCAGAATTGTTTAACTTTTTAAAAATTCTTTTCTAAACAGGTCATTTTTATTTTCTGGAAGGACAAAATGATGCTCTGCTTTGTGGAAATAGTTCTGATGCTGGGTAAGACCAAATTTCACCATATTAGTGCACCATGTACAGATTAGATCCATCTTCTTTAGATGTGCATTTGGAGGGGGCCTATACTTTGAGGGACCACTTCCTTTCACATAAGAAACACTACAATTTTACAGTTGACTGAGGATTTGGGTTCCTGATCAGAGCCCAGTGGATTGGTTAGATGAGCTTAGTCTTTGCATGAATGAAACTATAATTAGTGTAATGTAATGAAATTGGTATTAGTGTAGCTCCTGGCTGGATGAGAACTAGCAGACACAGAAGCTGGACCATCACGTTAATTTGCATTTCTAACTGCTCATATGAGTGCTCACAAGCTCAGACAGTAGAAAACACTGACATTGACATTGCAACATTAATAATTACATAAATTATTTTTAGTATTATGTTTTAGAAACTTATATTAAACCTTTTATACTAATTTTTATATGTGTCTCCTGCTTCATTTTTATACTGTCCTTAAAAATTATTTTTCTGTTAAAAATGACAACTGGTGTTTTTTCTATTCTGATTGTTGAAGAATAGTCCTCTTTTTAATCCTAATCTTCTCCTGGACATTCCAGGTGATAGTATTAAAATACCCATATAAGGTAACACCTGGTTTGTCTTTGTAGGCAGTGCCCAGAAGGATATACATGTGTGAAAGCTGGTAGAAACCCCAATTACGGCTACACAAGTTTTGATACTTTCAGCTGGGCTTTTTTGTCACTATTTCGCTTGATGACTCAAGACTTCTGGGAAAACCTTTATCAATTGGTGAGAACTTTTTAATGCAAAAGAGTCTATATATGTTTATACTAATAATGCAAGAGGCCTAGAGTAGATTTCTTGTAATAGCAGTATGAAAAACAGAACTTTTGTTAACCTATTCTCACTTATAAATGCATTCTTTTTCCAGACACTACGTGCTGCTGGGAAAACGTATATGATATTTTTTGTTCTGGTGATTTTCCTGGGTTCTTTCTACTTGATCAACTTGATCCTGGCTGTGGTCGCCATGGCCTATGAAGAACAGAATCAAGCAACCATGGAAGAAGCAGAGCAGAAAGAGGCAGAATTTCAACAGATGCTGGAACAGCTGAAGAAGCAGCAAGAAGCAGCTCAGGTATAATTTATGATATAGTAATGCAGAAGTGTATATTCATCCTCTGCTTTCTGAAGTTGGTGATATAATACATCTTCTCAGACTTTGAACAGCAGAGATGTAGCTCAGAGATGTTTCTATTCTGCACTAAAAACATTGCATTGTGAATGATCAAGCCATAATTAAGGAACAGTTGAGCAACGTGAATGTACATAAATCCAGGGCCCCAGTGGGATGCACCTGCAGGTGCTGAGGGAGCTGGCAGAAGCCATTGCTGGACCACTCCCCATCACCTTTAGTAAGTCATGGAGAACAGGAGAGGTGCCTGAGGACTGGAGGAAAGTAAATGTCACACCTGTCTTCAAAAAGAGCAAGAAGGAGGACCCGGGTAACTACAGACCGGTCAACCTCACCTCCATCCCTGGAAAGGTGATGGAACATCTTATCCTGGGTGCTGTGTCCAGGCATATAAAGGACAAGAGGATCATTAGGAGCAGTCAACATGACTTTACCAAGGGGAAGTCATGTTTGACCAACCTGATTGCCTTTTATGAAGACATAACCAGGTGGACAGATGGTGGTAGTGCAGTGGATATGGTTTACCTTGATTTCAGCAAAGCATTTGACACCATCTCCCACAGCATCCTTGCAGCAAAACTGAGAAGGTGTGGGCTGGATGATCAGGTAGTGAGGTGGATGTTAACTGATTGAAGGAAACAAGGCAGAGAGTTTGATCAAAAGAACAGGGTCCAGCTTGAGGACTGTATCTAGGGGAGTCCCTCAGGGATTGGTTCTGGGACTGGTACTGTTCAATATATTAATTAATGATCTTGATGAGGGAACAGAGGATACTGTCAGCAAGTTTGAGGATGATCCTAAGCTGAGAGGAGTGGGTGACACACCAGAAGACTGTGCTGCCATTCAACTAGACCTGGACAGGCTGGAGAGTTGAGCGAGGAGAAATCTAATGAAATTCAACCAGGACAAGTGTAGAGTCTTATATCTGTGAAAGAAGAACCCCATATACCAGTACAGGCTGGGGAATGAACTGTTAGAGAGTAGTATAGGGGAAGGGGACCTTGGTGTATATTGTTCATTATGTTTTTCTTAGTCTAGTGTCATTAATACAGACTGTTAGACTTATGCATTGTAAATACTACTCATGAAAGATGGGAAAAGCCTATGACTAATATATCTTAAGTCAATTAATAACATTAGAAAAAAACTCGGGAGAGTTGGTGGAAACTGATGGAAACTGTTAAGATTCTGGGCATTTGGGCTACAAATACTGTATAAGTAAATTTTTAAAAATCCCAACACGTTGTGGTTTGCTCAGTGACACAAATTCAATCTGAAACATGGCAGGCAGCAGCAGTGGCAGCAGCAGCAGTAACAGCATCTGCAGAGTCCAGGGAGCCCAGTGCTGTGGGAGAAGCAGGAGGTCTCTCAGAAAGCTCTTCAGAGGCATCAAAATTGAGCTCAAAGAGTGCAAAGGAGAGGAGAAACAGAAGGAAAAAAAGAAAGCAGAAAGAACAGTCTGGAGGAGAGGAAAAAGATGAAGATGAATTTCACAAGTCTGAGTCAGAAGACAGCATCAGAAGGAAAGGTTTCCGATTGTCTATTGAAGGCAACAGACTGACGTATGAAAAGAAATACTCTTCTCCACATCAGGTATTGCATAGTTATTTTTAGTGCAAGTATACTTAAAGCACCATAGGCTAAACACTACTATAGTCTTCCTTGTACTGTAATATGACTATACAGCCTAAAGAAACACTGAGATTTTCATTAAACTTTATTTGTTACTAGTGCTTGAGCAAAAGTGCTTTAGCTGCTGGACTGTTTAGTAAAAAACCACAGAGGATTAAATGTAACCTCCTATCTCTATTCTTGTAATAGGAATGTTTAAAAATCTTATTAAAATATTCTCTGATTGATTCGGTGGGTTTTTTTTAAAGTGATTACATATTATCTAGACTTATTAAAATGCTACAGTATGTTTTTATTATGGTAGCCTCATATTTTCCTCCTTCAATGATCTTTGAAGTTTGTTTCAGTAATTGCAAGATGCTGCATACCTGAAAGAACGTGTGTGTATAGACTCCCTCTTTTCCTGATGGGTGTTATGCAATTGCTCTACTCAGCAACTCTAGCTGACATTAGGAGAAAGCAATGCTCAAGATTGGTTTTGTCTTAACAATCCATGAACAGTGCTATTTCTGTCTACAAAATATATACGTAATGAAATACAAAAAATTCAGAGCAGCATTTAGATTCTGGGAAAAGTGTTTACTCTCATTTAACAAAAAAACCTCTCTTATCCTAATAACAATCCAAAGTATGAAGGTTTCAGCTATTAATCACTTTTTTTTTTTGCCTACAGTCTTTGCTGAGCATTCGAGGCTCCCTGTTTTCCCCAAGGCGCAACAGCAGAACAAGCCTTTTCAGCTTCAGAGGTAGAGCAAAGGATATAGGATCAGAAAATGACTTTGCTGATGATGAGCACAGCACGTTTGAAGACAATGATAGCAGAAGAGATTCTCTCTTTGTGCCGCGCAGACACGGTGAACGGCGCAACAGTAACATTAGTCAGGCCAGTAGGTCATCCAGGATGCTGGCAGTGTTTCCAGTGAATGGGAAGATGCACAGCACTGTGGATTGCAATGGGGTGGTTTCCCTGGTTGGTGGACCATCTGTTCCTACATCGCCTGTTGGACAGCTTCTGCCAGAGGTGATAATAGATAAACCAGCTACTGATGACAATGTAAGAAAGTTTTAAATAGTTTAGGCATTGTGGCCTATTCTTACTGCACCAGCCAGTGTTTTCTCCAGAATGGAATCCTTGGCACTGCTTCCTGGTTGGTCAAGCTGTGAATGCTCCTGCATCTTGTAAAATCTTTAATAAATAAAACAGCTAAGATAGGTTTGCAACCTAAGCATTTATTTACAAATATTCTCATAACTAACAAATGCAATTTTCAGTTTCCAAGTAATAAAATATTAACTCACACATTCATAAAAGCACTAAGCTTATTGTATTACTGTGCTATACTTTACTTTTGCTGATCCAAAGGTCCATCTGGCTATGGTCTGCAAAATCATAGTTACTATACAATTGAAAACAGTATACAAAAATATTTTCATGTGTTGCAATCATTGTAATGTTGCTATTACACTTTATCAAAATTGGCATTATTAGTTAATTTTGATAATATTCTTCCTTATTGGCCCCGTTAAAAATCTGAGTTGACAGTTCTTTGTTATCATTAATTTCTCATTCCTATGTATTTTCGATCTGTTGCTGGTGGAGTTCTGTAGCATAGCAAATAATTCACTGGAAGATTACATTTCAATATATATTTCCAAAAATACAAATGTGTGCAGCACATATCACTGCCATTCTCTTACCAAATATAAGGTAAGAGAAGATGTCTCAGACAAATTTCTTGCATAGGTCAAAGTTGGCTACTCACATTACTAAAAAAATACTAGCATGAGGAAGCATGAGGAAGTCAGACTTTTCTTACTTGCTAGTTTGCTTGGGAGAAAAAATAGAATATTCTGTCATCAGGATCAAAGAGAATAATTAGTTAGCAAAAATTTTGTACAGTATTCTGAACTCAATCCTTTTCCATTTGTTTAAATATTTTTTTATGTCTTGAAGGAAAGAAGTGCAAAAGTTAAGTAAATAAACCCTCTCTCTATCTTGAATGGTAGATAACTATTGCCTCATACCTATTAAAAATTATTTAGAAGATACTAAAAGGTAATAAAAGTCTGACACTTTAAAAATTTAAGTGCACGAAGCACGTATCGAAGCTGACATTAATAACAGGGTTCTGTATAGTATTTGCTTGTTTGTCCAATATAACCTCACCTATTCTTGTTCTCTGTATAGGGCACGACTACAGAAACAGAAGTGAGGAAGAGAATATCAGGCTCTTTGCACGTTTCTATGGATTTTCTAGAAGATCCGGCTTTAAGAGAAAGAGCTATGAGTATTGCTAGCATCCTCACAAACACTGTGGAAGGTGTGTGCTATGCATAGCTCAATATTAAATACATCTTTTTCCAACAGACTTCTGAAAATTTTAGTTGAAATATTTAAAATAGTTTAATGAACAGATACCATCCCACAAAGCCACGTGTTTATCAGTTTATTACTTAACTAAGCATTAAAGTTATTACATAACTGAGCATTTTTGGCTCATTGTTTAGCTACTACCATCTACCTCATGTTGTCATCAGTACTACAGTTATGTTAAATGGCCATAACTGAGTGGGTGCTTATGCACAGTAATTAAAAAAATATTATTAGACACAAAAAGACCACTGAACATTTTTCAAACATAAACAACCATTTAAAAAATATATTCACATTTTTAGCAGTTACATTTATTCAATTACTCTTTAATGAAGTACTACTCTAGGTGATAAAAATGGGTTTTTTGTTGAACTAGGACAGAAAATTATACTGAAATTTTTTACCTAAACACAAATTTTACAATTATCAGATTTACATAATAGAATAGCAACTGAGAGGAACTGGCTGAAGTGTAATCAAAGAATAATTAAATACATCACACAAATTGATGTATAAATTGATACTGATTAGCATAGTGTTTGGAATACAAAGAACTTGTGCTTGGTAGATAAGCTTTGAACAAAATTAATACATTTGCTAGCAATTTTTAAAGACTTTCTCATCCTGTAGAAAGGATGACAATTGACAATTTGATTGGTACAATTCATATAGGGCTGAGTAATAGTAGAACAATCACACAGTTACCTGTATGAACTTTCTTTTCCCACAGAACTTGAAGAATCAAGACAGAAATGCCCACCATGTTGGTATAAATTTGCAAACATTTTCTTGATATGGGACTGCAGTCCTCATTGGTTAAAAATAAAGCATATTGTCAACTTAGTGGTAATGGACCCATTTGTTGACCTGGCTATTACAATTTGCATTGTTTTAAATACACTCTTCATGGCTATGGAACATTATCCGATGACTGATGAATTCAATAACGTACTTTCAGTTGGGAATCTGGTAAGTCTGTGGGATTTTCATGTTCATAATTTGGAAGGAAGCGTGTTTGAAATAACTGAAAGAAGAAGTTTAAGCAACTTTTTAAAATTATTCTTTAGCAAGTAGATTTATTAGACATTTCTTGGCCTTCAGATTTTTGGAAATGTCAGTGTCAACCCTGACTCATTTAACTTAAGATACTGTAAAATCAATACATTGCAGTGTTCTGCAAAGCCAAATTAAAAATTTAAAATATGGCACCAATGATACATTAAGTAAAGTCCATCTTAAACAGAAGTTGATTTGTCTAACTACCAAACCAGGAAATGCATTGCTTCTGTGAAAAAGACACTATACAAATGAACACGGTGTTACTTTTTCAATCAATACAACACAAATCTTTAAATTATGAATGTGTTTTTAATTGCTCCGTTTCCTGAGCACAGGTTTACAATAGCTAAAAGAAGCATTTAAAAGCATTTCTAGAATTTTCTTCTGTAAAAGACTTGTGTGAATATGGGCATTGTTTCCTGCATGTTTTATCTAAAACTATGAAAAAATAGTTTGCAGTACTTTTTCTTCTGATTTTTTTTATATTTTTTATCATTAGGTAGTTAGTAAGGTATCTTTTCCTCATATTGTCAAATATATATTTTTCTCCCTTCAACTTCAAAGAGATAAATTATTAAAGAATTCAGGAGTTAATTTTTTGTAGCTCTGGTGCTTTTGAACTGACAGGTTTGATCACATAGATGTATCTGCATCTGCAGCTCTACTTTGTCTCTTATTTTAAGAATCGATTTTTTGTAATGGGATTTTTAATGATCCTTGTTTTGCAATAAGGAAAAAATATCATGGATCATGTAAATAACCACAGGATTTAGAAGGAAGAACTAATAGATGAATGTATAGCTAGTTTTCATATAGTCAAGAGAAAATCTGAATCTGAGTTTCTCAGTAAAATGTAAAATCTTGTAGCTTTTTATAGGTTTGCTTTCCAACCAAGAAAATGTCATAAATCTTGGTGAACTTCTGACTTAGAAAGGGAGTGTAAGAGAACCTGATTATAAGGGTCACTTTGAGAACCTCACCATCCTGATCATTAGGAACCTAAGTCATTGTTTCAGAGTGTATTTATTCGCTCTTATCTCTTCCTCAGTGGTTCCAGTTCAGTAGCTTAAAAAATAGTAACTTTTCTCTCTCCAGTGTTTATATCTGGAATTTATTTAAAGACTGTAAGAAAAACTATCTTGAGCATTGTTGTTCCTAGGCAGACTTTTTGTCCATCTCCTGATTATGCCAGTTAGGTTATTCTCTTTATCTGTCTCATTTTCTGTTCAGCTTTCTTGAAAATGGGTTATCAAAGCAAATAAATAACTAAAAACACAAAAACATAAATACATAAATAAATAAAGCATTTCAGACCAGGGCTCAGACAACCTTTATCAGTGGCTTTAGTACATTCCCATCTTGCAGGAAATTCTTCTAAGATTTTTCTCAAAGATGCTCAGGGTAACTACCTTGAGGCTCCTAAATATGATTCCTACTTCATTCAGCGTAGCATCTCGTGAGAAAACATTACGAGCAATGTCATGTTTAAAATTCATCTTTAAATGCTCCTTCATTCCTGACATCTGTGTGATTGAGGCAAGCCACGGAGCTTATTGGAAACGCTCAGCTTCAGCAAATTGTTGATCCCCTCTGGTTTAAATAATTGTGTCTCTGTTAAACTGAAGGGAGTTATGCCAGGCTATACCAGCAAAGGAGCACCTCGGGAGTCTTAGGTTTGGCCTCATTCATGCTGGTCTATGCTGTAATTAAGATATCAAGAAAGATGTTATACCATGTAATATGGAAAGCATTCTGGTTTATGTTGTGAAAATCAAATTTGGGATGTTGTTTGTACAGTACAAGGGAAAGTCCATATCCTGATAAAGTTGAAATCAGATTATAAATGTTATAAGTCATATGTTTCTGTATTTTTCTTAGTATTAAATTTAATTACTTGAAAAGATGATTGTATGGCACATGTTAAGGGAAGGTGGACATACAGTACAATGAACTATTTTTAAGTATCAGTTTTGGATAACATTGCATATATGTAGTTTCAATTAAAAACCTCAACAACGGTTAAATCAGTAATATTATATTTCGCAATGAAATAACAAACCTCATTTTGAATTCAGGTCTTCACTGGAATCTTCACAGCAGAAATGTTTCTGAAGATAATTGCAATGGATCCTTACTATTATTTCCAGGAAGGTTGGAATATTTTTGATGGCTTTATTGTAACCCTTAGCTTGGTTGAGCTTGGTCTTGCAGATGTGGAAGGACTCTCAGTTCTTCGATCATTCAGATTGGTAAATATACATCAATCGCATTGATTTTTCAAAGAGGCTTCATGATTTTTTTTTTCTTTAAAAACTTGCTTGAAGTTTGCCATGACACTGATCCTGATCTCTCTTTCATTAGTACAAATCCATATTACTTGTGGTATCTTACTGTCTTCAGTGGGAATTGATAGAGATCCAGAAAAACAGAAATGGATGTCCTAGGCCTCTTTCCAATGCATTTATTGTATATACACTCTTTAAACATCCAGCTAGGCTGAAACAAATTGACTCAGTTGATGTATTTTGCTCTGATTGACACCACAGGAATACATCCACTCTGCAACTAGCAGTAGAAAAGTGGTCCAGATGATTTTAACAGATGGGCCTCAGATTTCAAATTCCATCTATTATAACCAGTAACTTCTCTGACCTTTAGTAAAAACTACGCTCTGAGAACATCAAGCTCCATTTTCATCAAATTTTAACTGAACCTTTCATCTTCATGCTTTTAAACAAGAGGATATTCTTGCAATAGTCATAGTCAAAGCTAATTTTGCAGTAATATCCTCCACAAATTAACTTTAAAATATCTTTGTGTCTTTCTTACAGGTTGTAGTAATGACATTTTTCTTTTCTTTCAGTTACGAGTTTTCAAATTGGCGAAATCTTGGCCAACTCTAAATATGCTGATTAAGATTATTGGCAATTCCGTGGGGGCTCTGGGGAATCTGACCCTGGTGCTGGCCATCATTGTGTTCATTTTCGCTGTGGTTGGGATGCAGCTGTTTGGGAAAAACTACAAGGAATGTGTCTGCAAAATTGCAAGTGACTGTGTGCTTCCACGCTGGCACATGCAAGATTTTTTTCACTCTTTTTTGATCGTATTCCGAGTGCTGTGTGGAGAATGGATAGAAACGATGTGGGACTGCATGGAGGTTGCTGGCCAAGCCATGTGCCTTACTGTCTTCATGATGGTCATGGTGATTGGAAATCTAGTGGTATGTAATCAAAGTATTAGCAAAAAATTATTTGTCAATAGAGTGAGCTCAGTCCTAAAGTGAACTAAGTGTTCTGGCTGTGCTTCAACAAAGCACTTATGCAGGTGTTTTCAAACAATGCTTAAATTTAAGTTTAAAAGGTTTTTTGGATGGATAACAAAGTATTCTGCAATATCAAAATCCTAAGAGTGTTAAAGTGAGCACTTAGTCACATTCTTAATTTGTCTTTTGGCTCATAAATGTTTTGTGTTTCGAATAATTGAGGTTATGAGCTCTTTATAAACCATTTGCTGTGGATTTTTCTCTTATTATTTTTCCTGTATGATTAGTCACCTAAATAATCTAATTTCTGCTGTGTGATGGCATAAATTAAACTTTTTTATGATGATGAATAGCATCTGTTACCTCCATTTTTAGACACTAAGATTCGGCACCAAAGTATTTATATACTGCCAGGATTTAAAGACACATTTTCAGATATTAGTAGGAATATTTTTAAATAGTGAACGTGACCTAAGCAAAATTTTAAAACCTTGGGTTTTTATGGAGAAAAAGTTTTGAGTGTGTTTTTCTTTGGTTCTGGTGAATTATTGGGATTTCAGTCTTTGATGTCACTAACGTGTCGATTTTTAATAAATGTTGGGATAAAGTCTAAAGTATCCTGTTTTTCTTCCTACAGGTACTGAATCTATTTTTGGCCTTGCTCTTGAGCTCATTTAGTGCAGACAACCTTGCTGTGACGGATGATGACAATGAAATGAATAATCTCCAAATTGCTGTAGCAAGAATGCAGAAGGGCATAGATTATGTGAAAAGAAAAGCACGTGAATTTATCCAAAAAGCTTTTGTTAAAAAACAAAAAGCTTTAGATGAAATCAAACCACTTGATGATCTGAACAACAAAAATAGCTGTATTTCTAACCACACAACTGTGGAGCTAAGCAAGGATCATGATTATATTAAAGATGTAAACGGAACAACTAGTGGCATAGGCACAGGCAGCAGTGTGGAAAAATACATCATTGATGAAAGTGATTACATGTCATTCATAAACAACCCAAGCCTTACTGTGACAGTGCCCATTGCTGTGGGTGAATCTGATTTTGAAAATCTAAACACAGAGGAATTTAGTAGTGAATCAGACCTGGAAGAAAGCAAAGAGGTATTTACATATTTTGTGCATTTCTCTCTGATCTTTTGAGTATTTTTCATTTTTTTCAGCATAAGCCAGTGTATTTGATCCTTAATCATTTGTTATTTTGACACATCTTTGTATATGGGCATAAATGAGTGTATAAAGGAGAGTTTAATTCTTAAGGAAAGTATGACAAAGGGTGCCACAGCCATAGCCTTATTCCAATGAAAACTTTTGTTTGCCTCCTGTAGCAAGAGTCCCATGGGGTGCTCATACACCTTCTCTCTAACACTCAAAAAATCCCCCTCCATTTGTTTTTTTTCTGAGCAGATATAAACAGAAAACACTGGAATTATTTGAGATTTTAAAATATTCACCTCTTCTAGACCTAAATCCCATAAATAGAATTTTTGACTACATACTCTTCCATATACTTAAAATTCAACTAGTTGTTAAAATGAAAAAATAGTATAAACACACAAATATCTCATGTTTCTAAAGGGATGCTAAAGCACACTATATATATAAAGGATTGTTGAGACTTGCAGTTTAAAAAAAATGTATTAAGGCTATAGCTGTTCTTGTACATGAATTTTTGTCTGTGACTTTTAACAAAATAATTTCAATTAATTTGAGAACATAATTTGTAAAGCATCCTCACTCACTTAGTTTCTTGATGTTTTAGTCAAATCGTAAAATTATCTTCCCAGATACTTAAGGAAATTAACTTTTTGACTTGAGCTGCTTCAACCTTAAACTAGCTAGTTTCTATTCTCCTAGCAATCCAGTTTATTTGTGAGGTAGTTTATTTTCCCCCACCACTGTTATATTGCTAACAATACTTCAGACATCTGAATTCTGTACTGCAGCGACTTCTGTGTGCATAAACCGTCTATTGTTCTCAACAAAACCCCAATGTTTTGTGAAGTACAATCATTGGATCCTCACCCAAGAAAGGAGACATGTACAAAACAGCCTGTGTCCGTGGCAACCTGTTTCAGAGACTGCGTTGTTCACATTTCCCAGTTAATATCTGAAAGATTAATATTTCTTTTCCCGTTAAGTATTAGTCCAACTGTCTTACAATTTGGCTTTGACTGCTGCGTTTGAACCGCTACCACAATAGAGGTTATTAAAACGATTTGAGCATATTGTGAACTTGCCCTGGCAGGAAGAATTTCTAAATAAAACAACATTCAAACTAAGATCCATCACAGAAAAATAATGACTGGTCATCTACTCTTCACACAACTACCTTAATGATGGCCAGTTCAGTGTTACAACCCATCATAGAGCAAGCAGTCAAATGGAGTGACACAAGCTGGCTTATGTGGTTTATGACTGACCAGCGGGGAACAGGTTCAGTTTAAGAAAGCTCTCTGTAAATGTACTGCTACCTGTAGAACCAGGTTTACCTAGGACTGTAGAAAAATGGGACTACAGAAAAGAAATTAGCATCAGAACAGCAGAGCTTTTGGATTACATGAGTTCTTTTATGGGACACCACTTAGAAAAGACTCCATCGATTCTCTACTTTCTCAGGTCAGAGGGCATTAACAGGTGAATTCCAGCTGGCTTTAGGCCATATTGTTTTTCAGCATCATACCTGGAGTTTTACAGTGCTGACCAGAATGTCTTTTTCCTGATTGAATCAGCTCTAAGCATGGAAGTGGGGCTTGGAGGTTGTGGGGATTTTGTTTGTTTGGTTTGGTTTTCATCTGAGTACTCTTTTTCACTCTTAGCAAAGTACAAGATTAATAGTCTTAAAATTGATGACGCACAGGTGAGGTACTAGAACAGGTTTCCCACAGAGATTGTGGATGCCTCATCCCTGGAAGTGTTGAAGGCCAGGTGGGATGGGGCTTTGAGGAACTAGATGTAGTAGAAGGTATCCCTGTGCATGGCAGAGGGCTTGGAACTAGAGGATTTTAAGATCCCTTCCAACTCAAAGCCTTCTATAATTCCTTACATTTCGCTGTTAATTTCAAAGCACTTAATCTAGTGTGCAAAAAGTGGCTGACAATAAAATTACTGAAAATCTGCTTCTTAGAAGAAAACAGGGAAATAAAGTGAAAAGATTTTCTTCCAAACATGAAAAAGCTTTGGAAAACTATTTTCAGAACTATTTTAAAAACTGCAAATCATACTGCAAAGAATCGTTTGTGAAAACTGGATTTCTGGAAGTATACTGTGTTTTTGTAAAAATATCGGAGAGGCAACTCTGTAATGTAATTTGGAAAAAAACCCTCTATAAATTGATTCTTGTGACAAATAAGGACAGAATCTGGAACTGGATACAAAAACCCATTCTCCTGATAAAGTTGAAACGTTAGTCTTCCAAACTCTGAAGTCAACACAAGTTGAAATTAACTAAAAAATAACTACTTAAAATATTTCAAATTTTATTAAGCACAATGCAATGCAATATCAATGCGTCCTAGAATTGTTACTGAAAAACATATTGGCTACTGCTTTGTTAAGGGTTTTGTTGTATGGATTTAGGGAATTTTCTGTCCTCAATATCAAAAAGCCTGCTGCAACCTACCATTAGTGATTGGTTTATTGCATTTATTAAATTATTTTATTCGCCTCTACAGCCTTAAATAAGTTTTTTTCACATTCTGTACTCAATCTTTAGCTACAATACCAGCCAGCTAGATTGCAACTAAGCCCCCTCGGCATGTGAGAACATTTTTAGAATTTTTAGGATGAGGATTAGCTTAATTGCATTGTTTCTTAAAATTTGGTTTCCACCTTCCACTTCTCTCTCTTTATGCTCATCATGTTATTAAAAATTTAATTTGGTTTTAAAACATAATCTGATATTTTATGGCCCATCCTTAAACTGTCTCAACCTTATTATGTGCAGCTTTTCTTCACTCTGAGTTAGACTTTCAGCAGTTTTAATCTGGATTTGCTGACCTCTAGAGTATAGCCTTCTCTGCTGATCAGTGGATTTTTTTCTCTTTCTTCTGAACTTCTCACTTCTGTGTAGGTCAAGAGAGCATCACCACTTATGGATAGTTGTGGTCATAAATGTTTGCAGGCTTAGCATGGTCATTCATATTTTTCAGTTTAAAGCGTAGTGTTTTTTAAAACCTTGTGTATCATTGATACACCTTCCATTAACACGATATCCATATGATGCAGAGGAAAACCAAAGATTGTACAAATTTCACATATCAGCAATTTAATGATGTTTCATACTAGAACATTCAAAAACAAGGCAGAATCACTTATTCTGAAAATAACTAATATTTGTCTTAAAGCTATTTACTGAGCATTTGTGATGCCTCTTTTTGCATTTACAGAAGCTAAATTCATCTAGTTCATCTGAAGGTAGCACAGTTGATATTGGACTTCCTGCAGAAGAGCAACCAGAAGCTGAACCTGAAGAAGCACAGGAGCCAGAGGCCTGCTTCACAGAAGGTGTTTGGAACAAGACCACTAATAATACTTATTCATGAAATATGAAATAATTATATATTTAAACTAAGTATTAATTTTATGTATGGAATTACTCTAGTTCATGTTTAAGCTACAGTTATTAGCGATGGTACTTTTAGACCATAATTTATCATATGAGTAATACTACAATTGTACTTATATATCACATAAACAGTTAAGAAACCATTTTATCAGAAAATTGTTATTTTAAAAATAAGAAAAATATATCACTGAAAGTTTTATTTTAATACAAACTACTGTACTTTCTGAGTTTAGTTACAACCTCAGATAAAAAAACCAACACACTATATTTATACCATTGTTCATAAATATCTATTCATTTGCTTGTTGAAACAGGTGTTCAGTGGTAAACTAAAACTGCACCTGGCTAGTCTTGTGCAAAATGCTAAATAAACTTTCTACAATTTGGCAAAAAGAGAAGGAAGAGCCCTCATATGCCACTTGGGGCAAGAACAGTCTCATCTGATGGACTCATTAATCTTTCCTTCTACTTTCTATTGGCCTTTTTACACAACTCAAACAAGAATCTGGTCATAAACTTTATTTGAAAGGGCATTTCCTTGTGAGAAACCTTATAGATATGTACAGATGAAGGAAGTGGGAAAAAGAATGGGTTTAAAGCAGTAATGTAAGGATAGTAGAGCATTTTTTTTATTTCTGCAAGCAAAAATTAGAATTCGGAAAATAAATGCTACTGTCAGTGCTGGGACTGGATTATTTTTGGATGTAATAAGTCATTTGTCTAGAAACCTACAATCAACTAGTAAGGAGTAGTATTTAATAGACTTGGATTTGGCAAAGAAAACACTACTATTGATTATTAGTATTTCTCTACCTAAACTAAAAGAAAAATCAAATCAGCAACTAAATCATAAAAGCTTAAATAAAGGGCACCAGATAGAGAAGTTAGCTGGTACTGAAAAGCTCAGAACTCAGATAGGAGGTTTAAATTTTTGCATACAGTAAATGCAAAACTGTCTGAAATTAGTATGCCAAAGAAAAGAAAGTACAATTTAATAACACTTGCTTATAACTTACTGCATAAAACTATGAGTTTGTATATTTTTACTCATACTTTGTATTTTGGAATTTGACTAGATTTTCCATGGATTTTCATCTTTTGTATGCACTGTATTGAGCACCTTGTTCTTTATAAATGAGAAATACTTTCTTCTCATTTAATGTTTATTTAAATGTAAATTCCAGCTGTCTCAGTATTAATTTTTTTTTTTTGGTTTGGGGAAAGAAAAAGTAATCTAGGTGAAAATCTACTGGGTTTTTACTACATAGCACAGCTTCTGGAAAGATAGCATTGTATTATAAACAGAATGCATAACCAAAATTAATGCAATTTAACAAAATCTTTTTTTTTTTTCCTCTCAATACACACTGTTTTAAAGGCTGTGTACGGAGGTTCAAGTGCTGTCAAGTAAGTATAGAAGAAGGGAGAGGAAAGCAGTGGTGGAACCTTAGAAAAACCTGCTTCAGGATTGTTGAACACAATTGGTTTGAGACTTTCATTGTCTTTATGATTCTCCTCAGTAGTGGTGCTCTGGTAAGTAAAACATGAACAGTGTTACAGTGTTGTCAGAAAACTTAAAAGCTGTCTCTTTAAACATTGTTTAACTTCATTTTCTCTGCCAGAAATAAGACTCAATTCAATGTCTTTGAATGATAGGACTAAATTTTAGTCAGGTCCTTGAAAGAATGGTAGAAAAAGCCTGTTCTCAACAATATGCTAGAAAAAGGACAACATTGATTAAAAAGTGCTTAACTCCTTTGCTGAAAGTTAGTGATACACCTTAAGCAGGGAGAGGGACAAGATGCAATAAAGAAGACATATTTAATTTTGCTATTTCCATTTGCTCTCTAGTTTTTCTGGTACTTACTCAGTAAAAAGAACTGTCATTGATGAAAAATGCAGAGTTTGTAGAGTTTATACCATTGTAGCAGTATAAACAGCTCATAGTATCTTGTAAGAGCCAGAGCTAGCTTATACAGACTTATAAATGTTATATTCTAAACAGCAGGAAAGATTAAGACTGTGTTTGTAATTGTTCCCTTCTAAGAAAAAGAATTTAATATTTATGCTTCCATTTCAGTCTTCTATTGACTCATACACATGTAGACTAACAGAGTATCTGTAAAAACATGAATTTGCTTTAAGTTTAACAAGTATGTGAGGGCAGAATAGAAAAAAACAGCCACAATATAAATCTATAAATATAAAAGAAACAAAACATAGCAATGATATATTATTTCACAAATACAGGAAATGACAAAGAATAATGAACTTGGAGACAAACTATTAAACAAAGGTGACCCTGGATACACACTGAGCTGAAGTCTGTTAGAAAAAATACTTGTCCCAATATAACATTGAATAATTCTAGCATCTACCCTGGTAGATTCAATTAGCCTTTGGTGAATTACTTAAGTTTCTACTTTTTTTAAGGAAAATGTGTTGCAAAATTGTATTGTAATTGCATTTTAAACTCTTTAGACCACTACCACTACCACAACCACAACCACAACCAAATACCGCTAATGGTTAGCAGGTTATTATTATATCAATCATCAGTTTCAGTTAAACTTTTAGCAATCACTCTGCTTTTATTTGGTCTAACATCAACACAAACATTAAATAAGCAACTTTCACTCATCTGACAAAGATGAATTTCCATCATTGTATTTACAGGAAGTTTGAGATGAGATCCCACAGTGTTAGTACCTCACACTTGTGAACCTAAAGTGTGTGTCATCCACAGAACTGTTTTGGTTTTTTTTTAAATGTTTCAGAGGCCAGGGGTTAGCACAAGACTGTGAAGATATGAAACCATTTGGCTTTTAAGTTCCTTTGTGATAGTGAAAAGGTCTCTTTGGACTGCCAGAACTGAATCCCAATGTTCACACCAAGACCACACTCTCGATGAATCTCGGTGTTATACAGACAGAAAATATAGCAAGCACAGGCACATTGCAGGCTGCCTGGAAACCACCACCATAGGGGCATTCACGGAGCAGACACACTTCTAGCTGCAAAGAGCACTGCTAGATTAGGCTCTGGCATACTTACATTTATAAGAAGGAAATGGTATCTGTTGGCTCATCTCTTTTTGTGAGATGTATGGGATTTTTAGAGATTATCAGGTACCATAGAGCCTGATCTAAGTATCCAAAATGATATTAAATTTGATGTCTGATGGAAAAACACTAATCATTTGAACTGACATGTAAAGGGATTCAAAAGCAGACTGAGTAAAAATGAATGTTAATATCAATAAACACCTAAATCTTTCCAAGTTATCAGAGCATTCCAGTTCTTATAATCTGATAATATCAAATATTCTATAGAAGAAATAATAGCAAAATTAAGATTTAAAAGTAACTAAAGGGAAAACTTCTTGGAGAACAGGAAAACAGAAGCTATATTTTTTTTCAATTATCTAAAAATCAGGTAACACAAAAAGTCTGAACAGCATTGCATGAATCTCAGAAATTTTATGTATCATAAAATGTGAGCAATACAGTGAAGCAGGTATTTACTTTAGTTCTTTTAAAGAAAGGAACACATTTTATGATTTATGACTTGATTTTTTTCAAAAAGCAATGGGATTTAAAAACAGAAGGTGAACTGTATTGCCAATATCCCCATTGTATAGCTACGGCCTTCGATTTCTTAAACAGATCTACCTACATACAAACCAAATCATGTCAGAAGAATTCAGGTAAAACATGCCACTCCACAGTATCGATGCTTTTTGTGGGTACTGAAAATGATCTGAGAAGAATAATCCATCACCTGCATCAAATAAATAAATAAATAAGCATCTCTGACTAGTGGAGTATCTGCTGTGTAATATCTGCTTTTTCTTCCTATGAGCTGGAAAACATAGTTTGATGGGGAAAACCAGGTATACACTGAGTTAGCAAAAAAAGGAATCATTACATAAAAGTAACACTCCCATGACTTTTGTTGAGGAAAGATAGTTTCCTGGTTGGGTTTTTTGTGTGTTGTTTTGTTGTCATTGTTTTTATATTTTGAGGTTTGTTTGGTTGGGGATTTTTTGTTACAAACCTGAAGTATGTGCAGTGACAAAACAGAATGACAAATACATTTGAACACTTTCATTCACAGGCTTTTGAAGACATATATATTGAACAGCGTAAAACTATCAAGACCATGCTGGAATATGCTGACAAGGTCTTCACTTACATCTTCATTCTAGAAATGCTACTGAAATGGGTGGCCTATGGTTATCAAACATACTTTACAAATGCTTGGTGCTGGCTGGACTTCCTGATTGTTGATGTATGTAGTAGATTTCCTAGATGTTACTCCTATATTCATTTTGTTCTGAATTTTTTTTAGCTACTTCTTCTACAACCATGTATACAAACTAGTTTACTTTTCGATTAAAAAAAGTAAGGAAGATGGAAAAAATCCATATTTCTCTGTCTTTCACTTTATCATTACAACACTGCCTTCCTACACCCTATATAAAGACTGGAAGTTTTCCTGCTAACTGAAGAACTTCATATGGTAGTTCCACAAGCAGTTATAGGGTTCAAAGAGCTGTGAAAAGTGATCTATCCTCCATTCTGCCCTTGGCTGCTCATTCCCACCTTCCTTCCCACTGTGTTCTAAGTCATATCCAGCATTCAGATGGTCTACCAGCCATCAGACGTGCATCTGGATTAAAATTCCTTGGGCAAAAAAACAAACATCGTGCTCACAGATTTCAGCATATGGCTGAATTAGGGTTTTACAAAGAATGCAAGATGTATCCATAGCATTGATGGAGTGACTTATTTAGTATTAAAGTCAAATAAATATTATTGAACTTGCAATCTTAACAGCTGTGTTTGAAATCAGACTCAACAATATTTCCTTTCATCTCATAGTTATAATTCTACGGTGCTATGAAATGGGGGAGATCATATCTTAATGCATTGATACAATTATGGAGAACTTAAGAAGTAACGTCCTAAGTATAACCCCTTGAGAAAATATCCAATGTGCAGAAATGCATCCTATTTCACGCAGTTTTGCATGACACTAAAATACCATGCTTTACATAGCCACTGGTTGTGGTTTTATAACTACATTTTTAAGACAGAAATTTCTGGTAAAATGTATATAAAGAAAAAATATTAAACAAGCTCAATTTTAAAATTAAACTGCATTTTTGTCCTGGTTTCAACGACTTAGAAGCAGACACTGAATAGGTAAATGGTGAACTTCATATGCATAGCTTTATTGACCCAAAGAATTACTAAAAATCCACCAGTTTCCAGGATACAAGAGTTATCCAAAGCAGTTTATTTTTATGGTATTATTTTCCTGAGCTTTGTTTTGTGATGGGTGTCTACAACCTTTCTGATTGGTGTACATTATGGATTAAAATCTAAGATTCAACTTCACAGCTACAGATAATGGAGTTCAAACAAAGTAATAATACAAAGTACCCTCACTTTTGTTGATTAGTATCTAAATTCTTCTCAAAAGGAGTACCTAAATGGCACCTATAACAAAAACAAAAAAAAAAAAACACCTGTTCTGTTTCTAGACTAATTTTCACTAATATTTGACCTTTTAAAAATCATAATGTCCCAAATAGCCATGTGAAATGTGAAAGTTTTGAGACTTCTTTTTTCTGAAGGTATAACACATATTCAAGTGTCTGAATAAACCCATGATTAAATCCTGGAGTTATACACCTGGATATTTTCTTTAGTTTTACTTTAGATTATGGCAGCTTGAAAGCTTGAAAGTTTTCAGTAGTATGATGAACGTGCTGGAGAGAAAAAAAATCAGGTTTCAGAACCTAGTTTTTTGGGTTGCTCAGGACTGACAAGTATGGAATAGTTATTAATTTTTAAAAGGGAAAGATTTCACATATGTCTGTTTTAAATATGGTTCATGAAGGGCACTGTCTTAGAGTTCTCTTTACTTGATTCATTGTTCTTTTTAATGAAAGCATACTTCAGACTATTATGCTATTTTTGGCCCAATAAATAGTTAAGAAATTAGAATAGCACAATGAAAGAGCATTGGAGGAGGAAATGGGAAAAAAACAAAGGATAGGTGGAAGGAGAAATGTTGCTCTGTGACCCATCTGTTAATTCAAAACAGGTCTGACTCATTTCCCTTTCAGTTGTGGGCAATCAAATGGGCATTATCAGCTATGATTACTGGTCCCAACAGCATTGTAAAACAAAGTAAAACAAAAAAAAAGAGCATTAATTTAATTAGCTTTTTGCGGTTTTAAATGCCCTCAAATCACTAGCAAAATAGAAAATTCAGAAGTATTCATGTTTCCAGATACTGTTGCCTTGTGATATTTTTATTTAACTATCCTACTCTTCTTTCATATTCCTTTTTTTTTAATTTTTATTTAAAAGACTTGCTATTCCTGAAGAAAGTGATTCTTCTAAAGAAGTTTCTTTCTCACATCTATGGTATGTAAAGTAGCATGTACAATGTAATAATTTTTACTTTCCTGTTTTCATATAGGTCTCTTTGGTTAGCTTAACAGCAAATGCATTGGGTTACTCTGAACTTGGTGCCATTAAGTCCCTTAGGACACTAAGAGCTTTGAGACCTCTAAGAGCTTTGTCACGATTTGAAGGCATGAGGGTAAGACAACATGGAAGAATCTGCACATGTGCATGCATAGAAGGAATCCATGCATGCAGAATAAGGAATGACAAGTCCATGCAGAAAGGCTGCACTATCTTTCTATCTATTGCATATCTTCTACTAATAGATAAGCAAAAAGCTTCATCAATTCACCTAAATCCATATGCAGTATCCCATAGAAGTTACATTCATTAAGGTTACTTTACTTTCTAGCCAATCTCAGGAGTTTTCTGTATAAGGCTTTGGAATTACCAAGTATGAACTCTCTTAACAGACTCTTAATAATTAATACAATATTAAAATACTATATTAATTTTTTACTGACAAATATATCACAGAATTTGATACAGGAATTTAACTTAACATTAGTTAAAGATATTTTCTGTTACCAGTTGAAATCTTTCATTTTTCTTTATATTTGTTAAACCATTTGTTAAACTTTGGTCTAACCCCACTGAATTTTACTAGATGGTACTGGATATATATTCATATCTGCCAGTGGTCTAAATCTTTCTGAGTTTGGCTGACTTTAAAAAACAAATGGATTTATTTGATTTCTCTATGAAGTTATTCTTTTCTTAAGGTAAATTCTTTACTTGTTTTAACAAATCTCTAGTCAATATTCAGTACTATGTATATAAGGTTTTTTCTTGTTTATTCTTAGAGACCCTGCTTACTGTTCATTTCACTCAAGAAAGCATTTTAACTTATTTTTCATTTGTTTATACCTTCTGTTCCTTAAAGCCACTGAATACAAACTAACTCTATATGCATGTCATTGAAATATGTTTTAAGAGAATGTTTTTTGCTATTCCATGGAAATGTAAGAGGAAAGAAGCACCAATGAATTTCAAGTCAATTATAAACCAGTGGAATACCCTGGAATATACTGTCTGAACAACACTTAGAAGCAGATCTAAGCTTAATCAAACCAAACTGAGGCTTAGAATTCTGTTCCTTAAATTGTATTCATCAAGCTATATACCTCTACTTCACGATGCATTAGAAAAAAAGTAGCTAACCAACAATTACTAGACTAATACATTTCAGATTCATATAGCAAATTGGCTTTTAATAGTTTTCTCATCATTTGAGATTCGTTAATTGTCATTCAGCAGGGTAAGAGCTGGTCAAGTACTACAGAACGTACAAATTTTCATTTATATTTTGAATGATTCTTTGATTTACCTATTTTCTCTTTGTCTTTCTTTGTACTTACTGTTCATGAACATTCAGATAAATGTGATATTGTGCAGACAAATGTTGGGAAATTGCTGTCAGCTTTACGTTTTTAATAATGTTCTGGTCAGCTGCAGAAGGACTGGGAGAACAGTATAGAAGATACACGGAAACAAGAAATGCAGCTTTTTAGATGATGTTGGAGAAAAAATAGATCATTTCTAGAAAGATAATGTCTAAATTGATTGCTAAATGTTTCGTCCATGTTTCTGTATCCTTAATTAATGGCCTTAGTACATTTACCACATAAAAGATTTAGAATATTCACGATCAAAGAAAAGTACCTGTTACTTGAAATCTATTTACTGCTTTTGCTTATTTCTCACTGATTGACTAGGAAACTATGCCAGAACCCCAAACATATGATAGAATTTCAGATACTCAACATGAATTGTTCATGAGCACCTTACTGTTTAGGAATTATAGACAAACCTGGAAAAGCAAAAAAGGTTTCAGCTCTGTCCTCTGTTATTAATGATAATCAATGAAGTATCTGTTTCCAGTCACTTTGCAAATTTTACTGGCCAACTGTATGGACCTTTACTATTAGTTATGTGCACTTCTAAAAATGGTTTTTCCAAAGCACTTGGCAAGTATTCATATCTTATTGATAGATAGTAGCACTACTTCATGAATGACTCACGAACAGTAAAAATATTCAAATAATAAATTGTTGACCAGCTCATGATAAGACTGTAGTCAAATTGCAGCCTTGTCAGAAACTGAGTTTATATCATAAGAATCTATAAAAACAGATTATTTGATTTGCCAACAGAAAGTAAAAATAAAACAACCTTCTTTGCTTTCTTATATTGCCTATACTTACACAGAGCTGTGACCAAACAAGCTGAGGTTTTACTCAGCAAGTATCTATAATCTTAATGTTTACCCCTGTGTTGAAAACTGTGAAAATTTTGCCTTGAAAATATACAATATCATATGTATTCCACAAAAGTATCTATATTTAAAAAGCTCTGCATAATTTTGTAAAATGATGAATATGCTGAGTTTTCAGCTACTTTAAGTCAATCTTTTATTAATAAATTCACCATTCTAGTGAATTGTCAAAATGCAGCATTTTGCAGTCAGTAAATACTAATAACTATTCTGTAATCCCTAAACAAACTTCAGTTTTAAAGTTATTTTTTGTGAGTCTACAGTTATACGCTGTAATTGCACATTAATTTTGTAATTATGCTTTTTTGTAAATGGGGTAAATTCTCTTTCCAAAGTGACTATAAGATACATGAATCACTTGCACCAAAATAGGGTACAAGTGGTTCATAGCCTGTGCTTGCCTTGAGCACAGAACTGAATCTTGCCATGTTAAAGGCATTTAAAGTATCTGCTAGGATACTGAATTCAGAGAAATGTTAATACTTCCACCAAAACCAACTCCACCCAGATGCTGGAAGGCAAAGTAAAGAACTGCTTTAATTTAAGTTAAATTTCTGTCTTAGGGTATATATTCTCATCTCAATTAGTGTACACGCTGAGCAGAAGTATCCGGAAACTGAGATTTGAATATACCCATTGCTTTTTGTTTAGCTTTTTAGTACTTGCAATATAATGCTTTTGTGCTAGTTTTGAATTGGTTTGCTACTTGTAAATGTAGAATACTAAGTATACATTGCTTTGCTGAGTTAGAGAATTAAGTGACAATAAAGCATGCATTTGTCTCTAATTTCACAAAATAAAGCATGTCATGCAGTGCTTGATTTATTTATTAGAGAAATAGTAGAAGGCAGCAAATAATCTGAAATCCACTTGCACTTTCAGTTTTGCATGCCTTATGCATATTTCTGGCTGATGGCTTTAAACATTTACCGTATTTCAAATTTCCAGTCCAATTTCATAACTTGTAAAACTAAATTATAGTATTTGATATTTTCGATATCCTCTAAAATTCAATGGCTGTTCCTTAGATTCCCTTACCAGGAAAATGATAATGAGGCATTTTCAAGAGTATTTCAAACCTCATTAGTAGGAAAGAAACATTTCTTATATGATTGAGTTATAAAACATAACATCAAGTGTCTGTCATTTCAGATTCACAACTAATAACAGGCTATATATTTCTGTTTCATATAGGATAACCTTTCTTCAGCATGGATGGGGTGGACCACAGGTTCCTCCCCTTTTCTGTATTATGGGTACAGTATTTCCCCTTTTCTACCCTTAATGATTAGAGTGTGACTAGTCACTACATTGTGAATTTAGGGTTAGGAGAGAGAATCTGGTTTGAGAATACCACTAGGAGCAAAGTTAGATTATATTTATTCACCCTACAAACCTTTCTTAATTGCTTTAAATCTTTGGAAGTAATCCTTAGTAATTTCTGATGTTACAGAGATCACATGAAAACTTTGGAGAAAATGAAAATTGTTTTTTAAGAGTTATCCATGTTCTTTTTGGAGGAGAAGAGTACCTCAACTATTTTTCTATTTTTGAGATGCTTTTTAGCTGAGCTAAAAAATGTCTTCCTTTAAAAATCTGAGTCTGGCTTTTATGTTACTTTGGGAAGATCTGTTCTCTTTTGTTACTCAATATATAGCTACATACATTCAAAAATAGAAAGCTTTGAATAGTACTTTTAATACATTAAACACACAGCAAACCACTATGGTCTGAACAGTCACAACAAAACTAACTCTCGCGGTGAGGTAGGCCCACTACTGAATGAGATGGGTGCCTTGGTGGCAGAGGATACAGGGAAGGCAGTTACTGAATGCCTTCATAGCCTCTGTCTATACTGCTGGAGACTGTTCTCAGGAGCACCAGACTCCCGAGGTAGTCAGGTTAAAGGAGGAGTTTTGTTTGGTTGATGAGGACTGGGTTAAGCATCAGTTGAGCAACCTCGATATACATAAATCCATGGGCCCCAATGGGATGTACCTGCAGGTGCTGAGGGAGCTGGCAGAAGCCATTGCTGGACCATTCTCCAGTAAGTCATAGAGAACAGGAGAGGTATCTGAGGACTGGAGGAAGGCAAATGTTACTCCAGTCCTCAAAAAGGGCAAGAAGGAGGACCCAGGTATCTACAGACCAGTCAGCCTCACCTCCATCCCTGGAAAGGTGATGGAACAACTTATCCTGGGTGCTGTCTCCAGGCATATAAAGGACAAGATCATTAGGAGCAGTCAACATGGTTTTACTAAAGGGAAGTCACGCTTGACGCACTTGATAGCCTTTTATGAAGCTATAACTAGGTGGATAGATCGTAGTAGTGCAGTGGATGTGGTTTATCTTGATTTCAGCAAAGCATCTGATGCTATCTCCCACAGTATCCTCACAGTAAAACTGAGAAAGTGTGGGCTGGATGATTAGGTAGTGAGGTGAATTGTTAACTGGTTGAAGGAAAGAAGTCAGAGAGAGACTGAGGGGTGATCTCATTAATGTTTATAAATACGTAAAGGGCAAGTGTCAGGAGGATGGAGTCAGACTGTTCTCAATGATGTCTAATGACAGGGCAAGGGGCAACAGGTACAAGCTAGAGCATAAGATGTTCTAAAGGAACATAAGGAAAATCTTCATCACTGTGAGGGTGGTGGAGCACCGGAATGGGCTGCCAAGATGGGTTGTGGAGTTTCCTTCTCTGAAGACATTCAAAACTGACCTGGATGAGTTCCTGTGTGACCTAGTCTAGGTGGTCCTGCTTTGGCAAGGGAGTTGGATTAAATTACATGATCCCTCTTTACAAGTACCTGAAGGGGAGTTGTAGTGAGGTGGGGGTCAAACTCTTCTCTCCAGTAGTGAATGATAAGACATGAGGAAATGGCTTCAAATTGCACTAGGGGAATTTCAAATTTGACATGAGGAAGAACTTTTTTACCAAGAGGGTTATTAAATATTGGAACAGGGTGCCCAGGGAGGTGGTGGAGTCACCATCCCTAGAGATATTTAAAAGACACATAGGTGAAGTACTGAGGGATATGGTTTAATTTAGTGGTGGGCTTGGCAGTGTGAGGTTAGTGATTGGACTTGATCTTAAAGATCTTTTCCAACCATAGTGATTCTATGACAAAAAGTTTGCATTTACTATCAGATCCTTAGAAAAATTTAGTTCTTAGACTACAGCCCTTGTAAGTACCAACTGTATGAGGATATCATTAGTGCAAGGTTATTTATAGCTTCAGTGTAAATCATGTATCAACATAGTATTCACTGTAAATTTAGCACCTTATTTCATAGTTAAGAATTATGTATTCACTCCCAAGAAAGTGTATTCACTATCTTCTGCAAGTTTCTCTTAAATAGAGAGAAAGATATTTCGTTGATCAAAATATTGTGAACTTTAAAGGATTTTTTGAGGACTGTGATCTTATTCATTACCTCTGAGTTTTAAGGAAAGTCTATTAGAAGTGTTATGTCTCCTGAAAAACAAGTAAAACCTTGATTTGGTTGTAAGAATACTTTCTGTTTAGAGGTTCATGAAACATACAAGAAATATCTTAGTATTTTGAGATTGTCCTTAGACTGTAATTCTACAATTAAAGAAGAACTTTTGAAGAAGTTCCTTATAGAATTGAAATTGACAAGCTTTTTGTCTGGATTTTTGTTTATTGTATCTTGAAGAAAATCCTTACTTTTAGGATCATAATTTATTGATATTTGAATGAGATACATAATATAGTTTATATTTTAATCACAAATGTGAAAAATGCATGAAGTTCAATAACATTTCATTTATGCAACAAAGACAAAAGGTAATTTTTTCACTGCATCCAGTGAAATTCAAATATGTAGTTCCCACTTTGAATAATTACTCTGTTTTCATGTTAGTGGGATTTATCAGATCTCCTCAAAAAAATGCAGACATGTGATTTATTGCTTGGCAGATAATTATTGTATTTCATCATACAATATGCTAAGTTATGTCATTTCTTCTATATTGTCTTCAAAAATATTTTGTCATACTCTCATTTTCTAGTGAGAAACAGAATCAAAGCTGCTACAAAAACTCTTTATTTTATTACATTCAACAGTGTAGCCTTCTTTTAATAGACTGTTACATGAATAATACATGCTTCTGCTGCTACTTTAACCAAGTTAATTTTTTTTATAAAACCTATGACAGAATAGAAGAATTGTTGAAAGTTAGAAGGGATCTCCTGTGCTTATTTAGTGAAACTCCCTTGCTAACAGTTCTAGATATAAACTCACCACCCAACAGTATTAAATTTTTCCAGCACAAAGTCTTTTGTAGTTTGTGTAGAGTAGTTTGTGTATTAAGTGTTTCAGGAAGCATTTTGCTTTCTTTGAAGATAAATCCCTATCAGAAGCATTATTCAGTCAGTTGTACATGTACTGTATCAGTTAAGGAAATGTAAAAAAGACTGCAACTCCCATGTTAAGGGAATGATTTTCTGTTTCTCTGAGATCTTTTCTCTCTTGTTCCAACTTTTTTATTTACTACTGTTAAGATTAAGATTTAGTTATATCTCCTTGTCAGGTCTCTGATTCTTTCAGTTTTCCTGTCTTGTCTTTTGCATACTGTCAGTTAAATCCAAAGTTTTATTTACTATTGCTACTTACAATTTCTTCATAGTTTTCTAATAATCTTCACCCTGTATTCCCAATACAGTCTCCATTTTACTTAAAAATCAAAAACCTTGTAATAAATCTTGTTATAAATACTCAAAGTTTTTCAGCTGTTACACATGAGGTGCTTCTCATGCAGTTCTAACACTGACAAAATGCATTAATTTGTTTCATGAAACAACCTTTTTAATTCTTTTTTCTTGATTTAAATAATATTCTAGTCTCACTATTTAATTTACTTTTACATACTTTATGCTTGCTACTTTGTAGTGATCCTGAATTAAAGATAAGGAAGTCCATTAAGATAAACTATAGAGGAGCAATTAATTGAAAAGAAAAAGGTTGGAATAACTTTGAGAACTCTATATGTTTAAATTCACTGTAATTCCTCCCTAGAGCCATTATTTGGATCATTTCAAGTAGATTGCACTTTCTCTCATAGTAATTCTCATCCTCTGTTGTCTTAGTTCATAGGTCATTGTCAAGCACACAGAGCGTATTTCTTCCCAGTGTACCCCCTCCAAACTACTCAATGATGAAATACATAGTTTTGAGTTGTCTTGTTAAAGTATGCATTAGCAAGTAGAAGAATTCTTGACATCTCTTTCTCTTCTTCCTCTCCCTTTCCTCTTCCACATTCAGTCCTCATATGCTAGGTTGCATTGTCAGATGTGTTTTACTACGTGACATAAACACTGCAAAAATGTGATAAATTTTCTTTATTACCTTTGAAAAAAGTTCCCATCTATGTTACTACTGTATGAATGTACATATACTTTATCCCTTCAAGATAAAGAACTTTTATGTCCATACATGACACCCCTCTTCCATCAGATTTGATGGATACACTCAGATGAAACATTGAGTGGGAATATTTTTCCTGTACTGCATCATCAGTTATCTTCCTTCATGGACACCTCCAAACCTCATGGTAAGCAGCCATGGCAAAGATCACAAAGCCACCAATGGGGATCAGTCTTAATCCTCTGCACTGGATAGTGTCTATGTTCTGTCTGCTGGCCCACAGGTCAGCTGCCTCCATGCTGTTTGGAAAGGAACATTTCAGATTAATGCAGCTTCTCCTAATTTAAGCATTATACTCCTTTCCACCCATCCCACTTACTTTCCACTGTGTTTATGACTTGTAGAAGTGGCTCCTCTAACTTCAGAGAAGGGCAGTTTTCATCATCTGTTTTGTAGTGCCAGGGAGAACAGAAAGCCATTGTTACAGCATTTTTGTTATTAATTGTTCAGAATAAAGGGATTGCCCCAACCATTTTTCTCACTTTGAATCCCTGCCACCTTACAAACACTAACAGGTTGCATACAGGAAGGGACAACTGGAGTGATGGCACTGCTTTCATGTGCTTTTCATTGCGGAAACAAAATGGTCCCTGCTTTGCAGCAGAGACTGTAAACACACAGAGTGTGTACTGTACTACTGTGACAAGATCTTTACATTACATGTGCACAGACAAAATCACTGTTTTGCCATTCAAGTGCCAGACCCTTCAACTTTGTAACTTATTCCAAATTCTTTAGAGTGAAAAAGGATTACATTAGGTTAGATTTTAGATGGTAGGTGTTAGGTTTAAATAGGGGAAAAGGGTTTTCTGTGCCTGTATGTATATAGTTATGTATAAATCATCATATTTTGAGTAAAATGGCAGAAATCTTAACCTGATTTTAATTCAGTTTCACAAGTTCAAACCCATCTCCTACCTAGTTAAAAACCTATGCCTATGAGAATGAATTAGGCCAATTTTGTTAGAAATTGTTTGCACTTTACTTAGGGATAGCACATTGCTGATCTCAGTGCTGCCTGTCACAAGATGCTCTCACAATGAAAATGAACTCAAGTAGTTATCATCAAGTGGGCATCATCCAACTGAATTATTTTAAGGATGTCGCAATTTTAATCTCAGTTATTTAAATATTAAGCTCACCTTCACCCTTTAATCTTTGCACAAACCTGGACAGCAGCAAATTTTACCACTGCACTGGTGGATGATTTCATGAAAATTGTTGAGATTTTTTACTGTTGATTTTGTTTGTTGATTAAGACTTTACCACCACTGATAACCTGTAGGTCCACACATTTCCTCTTTTTACCTGACAAATCAAATGAGAAAACTGAAGGAATTGCACCTTTCTTAAGGTACTTCTCTTCTAGAAATCCAGTGCTGTGTTTTACATCAGACTGCATATCTACAGGGTTCCAGACTAAGAATCTTTAGAAGAATCTTTCTTAAATTTGGTTTGTATAACAATTTTTTTTATTTCATGTCACTTTATGAGCATCTGACTATTTTTGTAAGCACTAGTCTTTGGAAAACATCCTTATCTGCATATAGAGAGGTTCTTATTGCATATAAGACTTGTCTTATAGGAACATATGCCCATGCTTCATGATGGGTAAACCAGAAAAAGCATATTATACATATGATAGAGGATCCAGTGATAGTTGAAAAGCTATCAGTTAAAAGTACATGAAGGAGAGCCATGCAATGAATTAAAGCTGCTGGACTGCTGATCTCACTGTGTTGATAGTTAGCTTGTGAAGGTCCAATGGTATTCTTATGCTTTCATAGCACAAATATATCAGCTGATGCATGGCTTCTCTTATAGCTATTGATTCATTAAATCAAAGAGCAAGGAATGATAATTCTCAAGACTGAGATATTTTCCACTGATTCCTTGCTTCGGACTATCAGATAGTGCCAATCTTTTTGATTCAGGTACAGTCCTTCTTCATGGTCTCCTTCAGATGCTCTTTTAGTTCCCTGATCATGAAAGTTACTGTATTCCTTATGTCTTTTCCTCCCTTGCATCGGCTTCTCCACAGTTTAAGAGAGAATACATGTGTCTGTTACCTGATACACACCACCTATTCAAGTCAGAGTGATTTCAGCATCTTCTGGCCGCCTTTGTGTGGTGTCTTCAAAGTCCTCCACTATAACAACATGCTAAACTCAGATCATGTATGTCACCTGAGCCTCCAATCTCATGCACTCAAGGTATACCTACCTGCTCCTTCCAGCAATCTTATCTCTGTGGTGAACCAAGAATCCAAACCAATGGCTACTTGCTTACTTCATCTTTTAGTGTAAACGTTCTCTCTGGCAGCTTTGTGTACATCTGGACTTTTGCCAGTGGAGCAGGGGGATTTCATGATCTTACAGAGATCTATTCCTTCCTTATGCTTGTTCGAGACAAGACAATACCAATAGCTTGCTATCAAGTTGTGCCCAAGGCAGTGTCAGTGTTTCATTTGGGCCAGAAATGAATTTTTGTATTTTGCTCTAATGTGACTTATGCTAGATACAATGTTGTCAAACTCCTTGTGTGTACTGCTGTCTTTGAACAGCTGGGTCTTTGTACCGCTAGGAGTAATGAGTGGCTTTTTGTAACAAGCACCATCTGAAGTCTAGGTCTGTGTGACTATACAGATAGTCACTTAAAGAGAAAGAAACTATTCCTTTTTTTGGATGTATATATTCAAGCACACGTGTTGTTCCTCTGTTGGAGTTCCTGAAGGCTTTCTCTGGCTTTCCCAGCTATCAAGGTACTGAGTACAGGAGGAAGATGTCAGGCTTAGGGTCATATGGAATGCAGAACAGATAACATCCTAATGAAGTAAAAATTGTTTGGCTTTTTGTGCTTGTATATGTGAATCTTATGTGAGAATGTACACATAGGAAAAAAAAAAAGAAGTAACAGCTAAAAAACCTCTACATACTTCAATGGACTCCTTCAAAAAACTCTGATTTGTGATCTGGCACATCAAGGCTTAAGACTAAAATTATGAAGTTGACAACTATTAAAGTGAGAGAAATAAAGTATTTTGTCATTTTAAGTAGGAAGACTGTTCGAGACGTAATACTATAATCTTCCCTTCTGCTCAAAAGATGGTAACTTACTCCTCATTGGCACTAGATACAGAGTTCAAAACTTCTTGAAGCTGAAAAACTTGTGGAAAAAAAATGGATAAGTATTACTGAAGATTGTTCTTGGTTTGTTTACAGATTTCAGGAAGCCCTGATATATCCATTAGTCACATCCAAGGTAAAGGAATACCTGGAAAGCCTGTGGCTGCTAACGTGCTAGGACCTATTGAACTTTTTTTGCTATGCGATCTGTTATACATTCAGATCTCACTTCGTGTTTCATGTATGTGTTCCACAGCAAGGATGAATTTAGTAAAGCTTCCTTATAATCTACTCATACAGCAGGGATAAACTGGTATTTTGTACAGTCTTTATTCCATACATACACACAGCTCTGGTAGAAAAACTGATCTTTTTTTTTTTTCTTTTTCAATTCCATATTGTTATCTCCTTCAGACAGTGGTCAAAAAATATATACAAACAGCAACAACAAAATCAACTGGACTACTAATTTGTATTGACAATGTCACCTGAGCCAGAAGATAAGACAGACAATTAACATTGCAGTAATTCTTTTATCTTAAATATGCATCTGATGTTGGAAGATTGATGTTATGAAAATGTAAAGATGGAAAAAGTGTGTCTATATATGAAATACTACGCTGTTCTAGAGGAGACATGGTTTGCCATGATGATTATTTCTCTTCCTGAATGAATATCAACAGAGATGTAAAATAGTCTAGAGCCCATTCATCTTTCTAGATGTCAGATGTTGCTTCTCACTTGCACTTATTGCTATTCCACCTACCTGAAGCTATAGGAAGGTGAACAAGGAGAATCAGCTTGGGCTTTTGCATCTTGCTCACCTTAGTCAGTCTGACCAACATCATCCTGGCCCTAAGGAAATTAATAGGTAATTTATACATCCTTTTCCAGTTTATTATCATTATATCCTATAACAAGGAATGACAGAAAATGGGTTGAAAGAATGGCCTCTTTTAAAATAAAAGTTTCTTTTAGAGTCATATCTATCTGATCTAGATTTGAAGAACGAGCAAAAATAAGAGCTGTAATTGCCAATATTGTTTTAACCCACTACAGACTCTTTTCAACAAAACTGACCCTTTTAATTTCTAAATTTTAACTAATAAGAAATGTTAATTGATCTCTCTTCATTCAGCTAAATCTTAAATTGGTTCTCTTTTTTTGTTTTCCTCACTTGCTGTAACTTATGTTTCAATAGGAGTTGTGTGTGTATGTATGGGTGCTATCTTGGATATATATTACATGAGCTAATGTCCTGGTTATCCTGATATACCTCAGCTATTCCCAAAGAAAACATCAAAAAAGAAACAGAAAAAAACCCACTGATAAAGCAATTGCCACCAAGTATATGTGTTGAAAAAACTGAAGTCTTCTTCCCAAGGTGGACTTTATAGTCAGTTGAGCACCTGACTAGCATGTAAAAATGCAGTTTTACATTATAAATATGATAGGGCAAAGACTTTACTCTGGTGGGGGACAAAAATAAAAAATCAAACAAAACATAATTCAAACAGAAAACAACTTCTGAAAGTTTTAATTTTCTTTTCTTCTTTTCTTAAAAAACCTTCCAGGGGGACTGGATAGCTCAAGGGGTTGTTAATAGGATACAGAGCCTTTCATCTCTAGGTCACCAGTTCGCATCCAGGCCAGGTCAGTAGTGACCAAAAATTGTTACCATTTGATGGGTTTTCAGTGACCTATATGAAATAAGTTGTTGGAACTGTTGTTGGAACAGTTGCTGGAAACTGTTCACTTCGTATTCAAGATGTGGCTGATCTTTTGGCAGTCTCAGCACTAAGACTGCATTACCTGTTCATCTAAAGATGTGAGATACAGTGATGGCATTTCATAGAAATCTTTCTTTCTACAACTATTATAAATCTGTAGTTGTTGTAAAAATTATTGTAGCTGTTAGTATTCTTCTGCCTGTTCTGGATCTGTGCTGTGGTCCAATGGATCTCAGGGTTGTTAAAAAGGTAACTGCTACAGGCACTCATTTTATACAAAACCATTCTTCATGTGAGCACAGATAACCTTAATTTATTTAAGTTGCAGGACTGAATCCCCATCTTTCTTTCTTGACATCTTTATTTTCAGGTTTTTCACCAAGATTAAAGAGAGGAATTCAATCAGTATAATTAATCCAGAACATTTTTATGGGTGAAGAAATAATCAAAACCAAAAGATAAAGATAAGACAAGCACTAGCTGGCCTAGAATTTCAAAGCAGCAATAGTGTCATAGATCAGGTCAGACTTGGAATGAATTCCAGAATCATGGCATTCCTATTTTTAATGTTGTTCTCAGTTCCACCAAGTTAAGTAGCAATAGATTTCTTCTTCCCATGGGAAAAAGAACATTTCCCCCACGCCTTTGAAAATAGGTTCTTATATTCAGAATATTACTGGGACGTTGCTTGCCTTTTTAAGTGGCTTTCTTATGCATACATCACCTAGATACTTCACATTTTCTATAGCAAAAATCTCAAAAAGCAAGCATGTTTCCTTAAAAGCTATGACCAAAAAAATCAAAAGCTGTCACGAAAAGCTATTTTTTTTTTAATCCAGGGTTTTATAAAAGATGAGGATAATTCTGATACAGAAAGGTCCCGTTTCTACTGTCTAGCAAGGAAAAGGGTCCTTAAAATGAGAAGAAAATGTGCCCTGAAAATAACATTTCTACCTAAGATCTCTAAATGGGTCCTAATTCCTGGCCATAACATTTGGGACGAGGAGGGTGTTGAGTGATGAATAACACTGACACAATACTCCACTGACACAATGCTTCCAAAGGCCTTCGAGACACTATGAAATACAAGTAGTATGATTGAGCAGCTCTGAGCTTTCTCAGAATTATGTCGGTAGTGCAAAAGACCCCTCTATGTTGCAGAAAGCAGGGAGTAAAGATGGAATACGACACCTTAGTACACCCCAGGTATCCATGCCAATTCTTTCCCATCTTAATCAAGACCCTACTGTATATTTTCTTTTACCTTCCTACAAGATCCTAAAAGTTTTACAGTGAAAAAAAGTAAAATTTAAAATGAAATACAACTTGTAAATGAGATCTGGTATTGCACATTTAATGAGAAATGATTACTCAGCTACTAGCCAAACAAGTATCAGAATTGTTTTGATAGCTCTGACAGACACATGTGATTAATTAACATACATATCAGAAAAATACACTTTTTATCTACATAATTAATTATTGACATCTTGCCTGCAAGGGGCTGAGAAGGTAACTGGCCAAAAATAAAGCGCAAAATCAAAACCCCTAAATATGTCCTTGATATATGTCCTTCTTTACAGAAATGAAGGGTATTACTAACTTAATACATGAAACAATAAGACTGGAGCTTGAAATAAATTATGTTGATTCAAGTAGGCACATATTGCAAAACTGTCTTGCTTTTCTATACAAAGAGATTAATCTTTGTTATAATCTTGCATGGAATAATAAGGCAATAAAGATATGTATTTAATTCCTGCATAATCCTTTTAATGTAGAGCTTAGTTTCTAGATTCATGGCATTTGTGTTTTCAGCTTAAAATTCAAAGCTATGTTGATCAAATCTTCAGGTTTCTATTTTTCTTTAAACATTTTTCAGCTATAATTTGATGCATTTTTAGAATTTTATTATGTCTGTATTTATATTTAACATGTTTGTCATTTTTCTATGGAACACATCAGCGTCAGGCTTCATCTTACTACCACTAGGTTTTCTCTTATTTAGAAAAAGCATTTTAATTTTCTCATTCATTTTCCTTTCATTACACATACTAATGTTAAGTATTTAACAGAACAGTGCAATTCCATAGTATTAATGTACTGCTTTAGTATTTACGGTATTAGTTTCTGAACAAGCATTTATTAAGCATTGGTAAGACAGTATACAAAGCTTTATTGCTGAAAATATTCTTACACTGTTTTTTTTCCCCCCCTGTATTTGTGTACTAGGTGGTTGTGAATGCCCTTTTAGGAGCAATTCCATCCATCATGAACGTGCTTCTCGTTTGTCTTATATTCTGGCTAATTTTCAGCATCATGGGAGTAAATCTGTTTGCTGGGAAGTTCTACTACTGTGTTAACACCACAACTGATGAAAGGTTTGAAGTCGACCAAATCAACAATTTTAGTCAGTGCGAGGAACTCATAAAAAACAATCAAAGTGCCCGATGGAAAAACGTGAAAGTAAACTTTGATAATGTAGGATTTGGGTATCTTTCTTTACTTCAAGTAGTAAGTGATCACTCTTTATATACTCTTACTGTTTATATGTCATAGTGAAAGCAATTCTAGCAACAGAGACAGGAAACATCTGTGACTTAGTAATACTGCTGCACTGATAATTGATTATTTTCTTCATAATAGGCAGCAAGTAAAGCCTAGTAAGATGAAAAAAGAATTTTTAGGTTACCTGATGGAACAAGTGCTATTCTTCATATTTATAGCTCCCTTAGTCCTCAAGCCTCTTTTAGCTTTAAACATTTCTAGAAGTATCTAGGAACAGCACTCAGCTATTTGAATACCTTACGTTTTACTGTTGCTGAAAAACAAAAGTCTGCACTGGTGTAATGAAGTCACAGAGAATAATTTCAGGTAGGAAATCCCATCTCAGTGATGTGGCTGCCACCAGTGCAGACTTCTGTGATCTAAGGAGCAATTTCTCATTTGGAAGACATACAGGAAAAGAATATTTAGGTATTATAATCTATGAAATATTTTTCCCTGCTATTTCTGTGCATAAACACTTGATGGACTTTATTTAGCAAAAACTGAGGGAAGAAGACAAGGAAGAAAATATGTGCAGAAAGATACTTTAGGATTATACCTTTACTATCAAAAATTGTGTCCTTACAATTCTAACCATCTTCGTATTTTGGAGTAGCTAACAATCTGACCTAGCTTTAATCAAGAAAATTTGTTATTCTTTCAAAGAATAATACTGACAATCTCTTCAGCTTTTCTTGGTTAGAGATAATACAACGTAAATCTTTATTTTCTGCACCAGTGAGGTGATCTGGATTGGATACTACTGGAAGTACTCCATTTTCATGACATAAGAACAAGCCAAAAGAATTCAAAACCCTCACAATGAGGACTTTATTATTCTGAGAAAGACACAAATGAATCCCATCAATAATTTTTGTTTTGAATAATGAAAAGCCTTTTCTAATAGTATATGTATAGTCTGTTCATCATGGAAAAAAGACCCAACAACTTCTTTTTTAAGAGTAATATAAAATAGAAACATAGGTATTTCATGCAGAAATACTCAAAAGAAGTGAGATAATTTCAGAAAGAAGTTTTCTAGGCTCAAAAAATAGGTTAGAAATGCGTGGCAGTGACTTTTTAAGCAAAATGAACTCACTGGTGGTGACTAAATTCCTGAAATGAGGGAATTTTTTCTTCTATAATGAAGCATAGCTCATATTGGTCTATGCGGACCTGCAAACTTCTTTCTTCTCTTGGTCTGAATTTGTTTGAGTATTTCTCTGTCCCTAAAGAAAGGCATCAAAGCAGAGACAAATCTGCTGGAGAAATTCCTTTCACAATTTTCATGCACGAATGAGTGAAGAGGAAGAGACTGGTGTCCACAATGAGATGTGGTATCTGCCCTAATAATTTTATGACCCTATGCCTTTTTAACTTGAACTCAGTGTTTGGATACTTTGGTAAGTAAATATCCTAGAGGCCCGCTTTTATCCTGCTGGTAAGCATATATCTTGCTTACCGAGACAAAATGTGGCAAACCAGTGGGTCTCAAAGCACAGTGTTATATTATTCTGCTGTTACTAAAATAAATAAGAAAACAGATCTTATGAAGTGCAGGATAAAAAAATCAGAAGCTAACCTGTAGGTAAGATTAGGATGGCTTCAAAGTTCCAGAAGTTTAGTCATTTAAAAGCAAGATGCTATGGTATCTCCAAAAGGGAATGTGAATCTTCCTGGTGAACAGATATAGTGGTGAAACTCCAGCATCACTTATAACTTCAATAGAAATTATTCATCAAAAGTCTACATACTTTTAACAATAGTAAAGATAAATTTAAGCCTAACATGAGCAGTTCTAATCTTCTACCGAATGCAGGAGAAATCACACTTTTTCACAAAATTGATGCCTTGACAGTGAACCTCCAGTTCCATTATTTTCTAAAGTTCAGGAAACATATTTAAAAATTACAAGTTCTCTTCTGAGCTGACACTTCTCTTCTGGGAATTAAAATAATTTACCACAGCCAAATTCTCAACTAGTGTAAATGGCTTTGTATAATGATGATAATAATCACTGATTCCTACTGATTATCAGGAGGGATTTAGAATAAAACAAATAATATTATGAGGAAGCATACTTTATTATTAAAATTATTTAATTTTAATTAGGTTTAGGGATTGCTGTTTTCTTCATTTCTTCAATAATGGTTATATGGTTTTATGAAACTCATTGGGAAAAATACACATTTTACTTGAGATATTTTGAACTTCAAGATAATATTTTTCTACCCTCGTGCTCTTTTCAAGTTGCCTTCTTAATAGTGGTAATAAGCATACAACAAGCTTAGTTCTTCAGTCCTAGTGCTAGCTGAAATGGATTGTTTGTTAATAATGGAATGATGAATGATGATGATGAAATTTAATATTTTTAAGTTAGATCGTTTTTTCTGTTCACTCTAATTAGTCTAGGTTACACCAATAAATTTAAAAAAAACGAAGTCATTCCTCTTTGCCTGGAGTCATATGCAAGGATCATCATGTGTCTGAATCTGAGGCAACAGCATACACTTTGCAGAAGAGCCACTCCACCATTTGCATCTTCTTTCTGATGTAAAAGTATGCCTCTTCTTTGCATTCAGGTTGAAGTGCTGATTTCAGACTAAGTCAAGACATTCAAAAAAATGCAAATAATGTACCAGGACAGAAATAAAAGCAGCACCTGTAAGATAAGAAGTAATAATCCTGCCCTATTACGACCTTCAGCTGAAATACTGAAACCAGTTTTGGTTACTATTTCAAGAGAACAAGTGGAAGAGGGCTCAGAGGAAAATAATGAGAATTATCAGAATTCCGGAAAACAAGATCTATACATAAAGACTGAAGGAACAGTGGTCACAGCCTACAGAAGAAAGTCAGCAACAATCAGTTTGCAAATAAGTAAAAGATGCTGCACAAAAGATGATTAGTACTCTGTCCTCCAGATATGTAATGATTATGGCAAGTGACAGTCTTAAATGACAACAGAAGGATTTAGATATTAGGAAACAATATAGACAAGTGCTGGAATCAATATTTTTATGAAGTTATGGTGTGTTCATCATTAAAAGTCTTTGAGAACAGGTTAAACACATATTAGGAATAAGACTGATCCTGCCTCTCCTAATACCTTGCAGTCCAAATATTCCACAAAGACACAAAATTCTTCAGCTGAGACTTCTACTTGTTTCAGATTTATTTTTTATTTATTGGTCCTCTGATACTACACTTTGATTTTACCATTGTACTGTAAGTTGCCTGCACTTCATATTTTCTATGTTGGTGCCAAGATGTGAAAGTTTTTGCATATTGGATTTGCATCTCAGGAAAATTATGCTCTTTTTATTATTCCACTGCTTCAAAAGTATAAAAGGCTTCTTTTACTTAAAGAAAATAATTCCTTCTCATTTTAAGTTCACTTCAGGATAGTACCGGCTGCTTTGTATGTGGCATAAGCAAAGTCTTTTTGAAATCTCCACTAGAAAGGAAACATCAAGAAACCTCTTCACCAAGATACAGCAGTAACCACAGATGAAGAGTCTTCCATTCACAACTTGTTTCTGTGACTAGTCTCTATGTCAAGAAATATGAAGGAACATCATATGAAGGATCTGTAACCTTGTGTAGAAAAACTATAATAGGGATTAAACCACAGAGAACTACCTCATATCTTTTGTTTTATTCTGGGCACAACTGGATTAAAAATTAAGTGATTTCTACTTGGAGATGTTGCCTAGTCAAAAAAGAACTAATTGCTACAACAGAGAAAATTATTTTCTGGTTTGAACATTCAGATGTGGCAATCTACACCTCAGTGTCAAATATAAAGTTTTCTCTAAATACTGCCACCTATAAGGCATATGAAGTCTTAGATGCACAAAAAACACATCTACTTACCAGTTTATCTCAGAACATATCTGAGGGATCTAGCCGCTGCAAAACACAATACAGTATATTTAAAGTGGCAACAGAATTGCTAAATAGAGTAAAGTCTTTCTAAATAGAGAAAAATAAAAATTCTGTTTCATAGGACAATACTTTTTGAGCTGATCATTTTTTTTCCCTTTGTTTGCCACCTTTCTGACTGATTTGAGATGGAAGGTTCACACATTGGTGGCAACTCAGTTACATAAGGCTATTTCTTCAGCTTTGCAATTGACATGGTTTGATGAGCATTTAGTCTACTAAAATGATACTGCATTCTTTCATTTGTGATCATTAATTAGAAATAAGTTAATTATGCTTACTGCTTAAAATGTTCACATAGAGACCTGAAAGAGAATACATGGCACTGTATCTGATGAGCAGCTGTGAAGAAAGCCAAGAGACAGAATTATCTAGAAATGTCATGTTATAATACTTAGTCCTGGTTCTGTACTCAGTTGATGGAAATAATTGTATGAATTGTCTTCAAGCTCTACGCTTAAACAGGTGTGTACTGTTTACAGGCTACATTTAAAGGCTGGATGGATATTATGTATGCAGCTATTGACTCAAGAGACGTAAGTACTGCAAATATTTTAAATTATCTTCTTTTCTTGATGTTTATCTATCAAAGAGTGTATATTTATCTTCCAAAAGCAATTAATATCCATATGATAGAATGAAATAAAATTAAATCAACTAATATAAAATTCTTCTGCAACAAAGTGTGGAAAACTGAATGCAAACAGCCAGATGCTGTTGGTAATAGATGGAATGGACAAAATACATTGATATAAGTGACAAGACTATTATCCAAACACAGAACATTAAGGACATCTTGCCCAAGGTTGCCACTTGTTGAGTTGAAATTTTCACATGAGATCTTAGGAATGGTATTTCACTTTTTTTTCCTTAGGTATTACAACAACCGAAGTATGAAGACAACCTGTACATGTACTTGTATTTTGTCATCTTTATCATTTTTGGGTCTTTTTTCACCCTGAACCTGTTCATTGGTGTCATTATTGATAACTTCAATCAGCAAAAAAAGAAGATAAGTATTGTTTCATTTCTCTTCTAAAGATCCCTTTTTTCTATTGTAGCTAGCAACAGGACAAGGGATAATGGGATGAAGATGGCACACAAAAAGTTCTATTTAAATATAAGAAAAAACTATTTTACTGTGAGGATGACAGAGGAGTGGAATAGGCTGCTCAGAGGGGTTGTGGAGTCTCCTTCCTTGGAGGTCTTCAAGACCCGCCTGGACATGTTCCTATGTGACTTGATCTAGGTTGACTTGCTTCTGCAGGAGGGTTAGACTAGATGATCCCTACTTGGTCCCTTCCAACTCTACCATTCAATGATTCTATTATTCTATGATATTCTAAAGTACTGCATTTTTGCATGTACATTATATATATATAGAATGTGCACCCAAGGTTTGCTCAAAATTGAAAAAGCTGAAGTATATCAGGATATAAAATCTTACCAAGATGTAGTATTTATTAATATCATAAGACTTTGCCTCAAAGTGAATGGGACACACTTTTACATTTTCAACATCCAGTTTAGTCTTCATTAAGTCTTTTGCTTTTCCATGCCTAACTTCATGAAATCTCCTTGCAGGACCAAACTCTTGATTAGGCCTCCACATTCATAATTTTTTGACAATTTACTTCTTGATTTGTAGTGATTCTATCAGCACAAACAAAAAAACCAAAAAACACTAGGTAAAAAAATTAGGTATGGATTATGAAAAATAAAGCTATTTTTCATCATACTACTACAGATGTTGTTTTAATGATCCCAAATATTCAAGTTCTATTTTGTGGCACTGAATGATCTGAAACTATACAGAACAGGAGTGGTTTATAACTATCTCAAGGCCTTTTTCTATTGTTTCATGGTGTGGGTGGAGATAATGTCAATATATAGATTGGCTGAGTAGCAGATGCTCTACTTCGACATTTTCTGTGAATAGCTAAGGTCATGAACGCTAAAGGATAAAAGCAGCTATGAATGACTTGATTAATTTCACCTTACTGGACTTCATCACTTTCTTTGCATTTATGTTACTAATGAGAGATGCAAAGTAATATTTTTGGAACTTGTACAGGCTAGAGGCCTAGAGGTACACTGTTATGGAGACTGTCCAGTGTACAGGGTCTTCAAGCTTCCTAAACAGTCATCCACAAAAGGGCTGCATCCAGTCCTCTGTGTCTCTAGACATTCCTGGAGTTTGTATCTTTTCTCCAGGAAAACTGACTTCAAGAGATATGTGGAATCTGATGGGGTTTCAAGACATCTCTTCAAGAAAGTTACTGTGTTCAGAGAATTTTGGTTAGATTGTTGTGAAAGACCATTATTTTATCTTTATCTGTTCTGTCAGACTCCAAAGGCCAGTTCTGCTTCTTGCTAATCAGAACTTCAATGAACAAGAAAGCTGATCAAGATAACGACTTAAAAGAGAGAATTTTGCTATTATCAGTATCAAATGCCTCAAATTCCAGCTTCCTCTGAAGTCTGATAATCCACCTTCTCAAAAAACTTGAAGACTTTGAGTCACAATGCTAATGTTGTGATTGCTAAACTAAAATTACCTAAAGTACTAATACATTCAGGTTCTGAAAACCTGGCTTTGTTCCTTTCGTTTCACTAAAAATCACAGTTCAGAAGTGACAGTACTGAGCAGCCTAGACTATGACATTATCTCTGATGCTTTTTTCTCTATCTCTTTCTATAAAGGGAGTTACTGGAAACAGCTTTTGGAGGTCAAGGGAAATAACTATAGAAAAATGGTATTTTGTGAGATGCAGTCCTGGATGTCAGTACAACTGCCGGACTAAATGCTTAGATTGCAGAGAGTTGCATTTCATGGCTAAGGAAATTTTCACAATTCATCTGTCTTGATTTTAATGAAATAAATTAAAAAATCATATCTCATCAAGAGTTTTTTTCCAACACTGCATATAAATGTGATTATAACCAGTTTTGATTTCGTGTTTTTACTTTGGAGGTCAAGACATATTTATGACAGAAGAGCAGAAGAAATACTACAATGCAATGAAAAAGCTGGGATCCAAAAAACCACAAAAACCTATACCAAGACCGGGGGTAAAACTATTTCTATACATCAGACTGCAAGCTATTTATGTAGAGCTCCATTTTTACTGATATGGAGAGAGCAGAAGTATGCCCATTTGAATAATACCATTGAGTTTATCAGTCAGCAAAACTAGAAAATGGAATACACAGTAAAAAAAGCTATTTTTCCCTTTCGACCATTTTATCTATGACTATACAAACAAGGAAGCTGAACTAAGCTGTTGTATTAACTTTAGTTTGACTACTTAAGATCACAAGCTATACATATTTATGGAAATCTCACAGGTCTTAGTGCATGTATTTTTCTGCTTTATTCTAACAGAATATTAAAATAAATTACAGTTTATATTGCACTTTTTTTTTTCTTTTCCCCTCAGAACAAGTTCCAAGGCATGGTCTTTGATTTTGTGACACAGCAAGTATTTGATATCAGCATCATGATTCTCATCTGTCTTAATATGGTTACCATGATGGTAGAAACTGATGATCAGAGTGAAGAAATGGAAAATATTTTATACTGGATAAACCTGGTGTTCATTGTCCTTTTCACTGGAGAATGTGTCTTGAAATTAATTTCACTTCGCCATTACTACTTCACTATAGGCTGGAATATTTTTGATTTTGTAGTTGTCATTCTCTCCATAGTAGGTAAGTCTTGTTTATGAAACTACAAAGAGGGTAAAATGAACATAGTTAACTTTTACTTGAATGGAGCTATATAGTTGGTTTTTGCCAATGCAAGGTTCACAACTAAGTCAGGCCGTTTTTTATCCAGTAGTTTATCTAATCTATCGATTAAAACTGTTGTAATCATTCAAGTTATATTGCACCTGCAAATATTAAGTATAACTGGTGTAACAGAAATTATGCAAGCAGTATCTACATAATATCTGTAGCTGCTACAAAGAATCAGCAATTTTTAAACTGTTTTTCTAAATTTCTACTATGATATGGAGACTAAGTGGTAATGGTTTTATTTTTTTCTGTTCTAGGTATGTTTTTAGCCGAGATGATTGAAAAGTACTTTGTGTCCCCGACACTGTTCAGAGTCATTCGACTGGCCAGAATTGGTCGAATCCTGCGTCTCATTAAAGGCGCTAAGGGAATCCGCACTCTGCTTTTTGCTCTGATGATGTCTCTTCCTGCTTTGTTCAACATTGGCTTGCTGCTCTTCCTGGTCATGTTTATCTATGCGATATTTGGCATGTCCAACTTTGCCTATGTGAAGAGGGAAGCTGGTATAGATGACATGTTCAACTTTGAAACGTTTGGCAACAGCATGATCTGCCTATTTCAAATTACCACATCTGCTGGCTGGGATGGTTTGCTCGCCCCAATTCTTAACAGTGGGGAGCCAGACTGTGACCCTAACAAAGCCCATCCAGGGAGTTCTGTGAAAGGTGACTGTGGCAACCCTTCCGTTGGGATTTTCTTCTTTGTCAGCTACATTATCATATCATTCCTGGTGGTGGTGAACATGTACATTGCTGTGATTTTGGAGAATTTTGGTGTTGCCACTGAAGAAAGTGCTGAACCCTTGAGTGAGGATGACTTTGAGATGTTCTATGAAGTCTGGGAGAAGTTTGATCCCGATGCAACACAATTCATGGAATTTGAGAAATTGTCTGATTTTGCAGCAGCACTTGAGCCTCCTCTTCATCTACCCAAACCAAACAAAGTCCAGCTTATTGCAATGGATCTGCCCATGGTAAGCGGTGACAGAATTCACTGCCTTGACATCTTGTTTGCTTTCACAAAGCGTGTTTTGGGGGAAAGTGGGGAGATGGACGCCCTCAGAATACAGATGGAAGATCGGTTTATGGCATCCAATCCTTCAAAAGCTTCCTATGAACCCATTACAACCACATTAAAACGAAAACAGGAAGAAGTATCTGCTGTCATCATTCAGCGTGCTTACAGACGTCATCTTTTAAAACGAACAGTAAAACAAGCTTCTTTTATCTATAACAAAAACAAAACTGAAGGAGGAGCTGGTCAGGGTGTGAAAGATGAAATCCTGATTGACAAGTTAAATGAAAACTCATTTACAGAGAAAACTGATATAACCGCATCAACAGCAGTTTGTCCACCTTCTTATGATCGTGTAACAAGGCCAGTCAAAGAAAAGCATGAAAAGGAAGATAAAGATGTTCAGAAATAAAAGTAAATAGCAAGCAAAATCATCTATGTGAAAAATAGTTCATAGGATCATGTGTTTGTGTCAACAGGACTCCTGCTGGAGGTCAATGCCAAACTGACAATTTTTACATATATACTGTACATTTAAGGTCAGTGCCTATTAAAAGACAGCGACCCCTCATCAGAGACAGTGACTGTGATATGGGGAAACAGCCTTGACAACAGGTTACTGTTCTCACTACCAGCTGACACTGCTGAAGAGGAGAGAAAAAAATGGCTACTCAGACTGTAGGGACCAGTTAAAGGGGTGCAAACCAAGTATTTGTGTGTTTAGCATAAAACAATAGGGTAACTGTATCCACTGTTTGCATTTCAACTGCCACATAAGTCATATTTTTACAAAATCTGTGTTGGTGTATTCATCTTATTTTTATTCATATGTTGTTTATTATATGTGACTATTTTTGTAAATGGGGCTTCTGTTGGGGAAGGGGATTAAGTAAACCTTTACAGGTACAAGGGACAGGTGTTCTACTATATGACTAATATGCACACAGAAATGATTTGCATGAAGGCATGCTGCACTTATAGATCATGCATGAAATTAACATTAAGTCACAAAGAACAAGTTTTTTTAGCGCAGTGTTTCTGGAGAGGAATAACAGATTTTGAGGTGCTTAGCTAATGTATTCATGTTGTGTCATGTCCAAACAAGTCTTGGTTTGTCTGTAAAGTCCCCTATAACTCACAAGAAGAGTACAGACAGATTATTTTTTGCACAAACCATTAAGTTTCAGAAAATGCAAACTTCTTTCTAGGTCTGGAGTCACAAATTTTGTCATTGTCTAATGTCTTTCTGCATACAAATACTAAATGAATCTGCCACAGCCCTCCAAATTGATCAAAAGAGCCCTTTATAAAGCCTCTTTTGCTTTATCCTGCAGAATTGTTTAGCCATCTTCAGCTCTCAGTAAGGTTGATAGCGTTGTACATGTTAATGAAAAGCCCTTTGCTGTGTAAATAGTAATTTTTAACCTGTGGTGCATGTTTGAGCAAACAGATAATGACATTAGCACATTTATTGCATCAAATATGTACCACAATAAGTGTAGTGTGCAAGCGTTCAACAGGTAAAATTACGTATTATCTACCATTATAGATAGTTTGGATGCTATCAGTGCATGTTTATATTGCCTATGCTGCTGTTCCTTTGACTGTCCGGGATTCTTAAATATGGGAAGCCATACATCAGAGCTAAATGGAACAAACCACTCAATGAGACCTCATTCCACCATACCGTTAAGCAATATTTTGCAGCTATTTAGGAGCTTATTTGTTTAACATTTTGAATTTTCAGTAGAGAGCATATAGTGTATATCCAAACTGTACAGACATGTTGAAAACTACTAAACCTGTTGAAAATAATGTTAGAATTTTATAAGCAAATATAAATATTGTAAAAATCATTTTATTTTGATTTTTCAGCATTATGTACATAAAACAAGAACTGAATTTTATCTTCATGTCGATGTGACACCATTTTTGTTACTTTCTGTCCATAGCACTTTTTCACAGAAGAACTCCAGGGAATGAGATATAACGAAAAGAACGTATAGCTGTAGGTTCTTATTTTTTACAATATTTGCAAACATGTCAATACTTTCTGTGAAACAAGTTCATAATTTGCTTCTAAAACTCTGTTTGCAGTTGGGAAATGATGTAAACTTCAAGCTGAATGTCTAAGCAGTGCCTGCATCATAAGTTTTCAGATACAACCTTTTTTTTTCACAGAATCCTTAATCTTTTCTCATATTTACTCACAGACTATTTTTTTTTTAATTCATGCTGCACTAGAACAGTTCTAAATGTTATCTTGGGTCCACAATATTTTTTCACAAAGAGGAAGTAGCAAAATTGTATAATCCAACACATCAGGACATTTTATGTTTCTTACACAGGAAAATTAAATATAGATTACTTTTACTAAAATTACTGACTAATACTGTATTAGTGAACTGCATGCAGGAAAATGCTCCTATTAGCCTAATTGATGCTAAAGAACATTATTAAGGCGCCAAAATAATAAAGAGTACATTTTTTATTGTATGTTCCTTTTGTCTTTATTATCTGACATTAATATTAAAAAGGTATGCTATTAAAACCACAGAATAAGATAGGGAAAAACTTTACAGCCAGCTATACTGTTCTTCCATGTAAGCAAATCTTTGAGGCTTGCTTGTTAGTCACCAACTAGGAATTTCTAATTCAAGGCATGATCATGGTAGTTCTGCATGTGTCAATAGTACTGCCAAGAGTAACTTCGTGAGTTCATGCAGCATTTTGATGCAGTGGAATACTCAGCCATCAAATGCCAGAGCTGTAGGCTCAGAGCATTTGCAGGAATGAGAACTGAGCATTCATGAGTTAAAAAAGATAACATAAGGATAAAAATGGTACTACATATATGATGTTCTCAAGAGTCAGAGTGAATAACAATTACTCTTTTCCTCAAGAATTTTTTAAAATCTCTCTGGAAACACCACCTTCCTAGAAGCTATCACTTGTGGATACTGATATGGAAAAATGCCAAATGCAGATGGAAAGTGGGCATGTTGGTTAGTCTTTATCAATTTTTTCAGCGAACTTCTGAAAGTGTTCATTTTATATGCTTATGGAATTTCATGTTGCATTCCCTTGTAACTTACAAGGAAAACAGTGAGAAGTGAATACTGAACTTAGTATAAAAGAAGTTTATGAGCAATCGTATTACATATGTTTGCTCAGTTGCTAATGCAGAAAAAAAAATTCATAGCAACTCCCCTGAAATTCATCACAAATCTTTTGAGGAAGGAAAATGTTCCTCCTTGAAACTATTCTGAAATGCACTATGAAAAAAACTCTAAAACTTTCTTAGAAAAGCATAGGTATCAAAATTAACCAGGAAGTATTTTAGATTAATATATAGACAAAATATGTCTTAAAATGTTACTTTAAGAAGAATATAAATCATCAACAAACTGTCAGAAATAATAGATATTTAAATTTGAAGTATTTTTAAAATGACACAGTAAATTGAACAAGATTTTCTCATATTCTACACACAGCTTTATACACCTTTTCTCAAGGAAATAGTTTTAAGATAAATGAGAAGTATAACACTGTCACAGGTCATGGCCACGCAAAAATACTTGCTTCTCATATGTATTTTAGGTTTTCGGTTTTCCAGAAGCTGAAATGTTCCTTCAGAACAGTAGAGCATTACCTAAACATAACAGGGAACTCTGAAGATCACCTTGGCCAAAAAGGAAAACCAAATATGCTTATATAGTACTTTCTTGGAACATTCCTGACACTGGGGATGAGAAGTGTATAATGGAGCAGAGCCATGTGTAATGAGTTTGTTAGGAAAGCTTACTCTGAGGGCTTTCTGATTGAAGATTCGGCTTTACCTACTAATTCAGTGCAAGATGCATTTGTCTTCTTGTCCTAAATGGTATTATTAATGGTTTTCACGTTGCATGGTCAACATAACTGCTTTTAAGGAACATAATTTAGCAAAGGTTGTTTCTGGTGTCTAGAGATGGCTGAGGAAGCTTTCACCTCCGTGTGAAACCTGAATTTTACTAGTCTTTGCAATTCCATAATTCCCTAGGAGGAACAAATGGGGGGGGGGGGTAAGAAACCCAAGGCCAAACCAAAGCACCCACAACTTTCTGCATTTGATTTTATCTTCATTTCTATTTAATTTCTACAGAGAAGCTTCACATAAATTGTTCACGTATGAGACACTTAGTCATATGTCCAGCCAAGAAACAAGCACAAAAAATAAACAAATTCTCAAAGCGCCCCATTCACCATTCAGGCAGCGACAGACCCGCTGCTGTGCGCGCTCCTGACACCGCTCACTCCCGCCGGCAGCGGGCGCCGCACTCCGCCACCAGCATCGCCCGCCAAGCCGCTCAAACACCGCCCCCTCGCCTCACACGCCACGCCTCGGGGCCTCCCGCCCGGCTGGTCCCGCCCCCTCGCGTCAGCCGGCAGCCCTTTTCCGCGAGTTTATCTTCCTGTGTCTCGCCCGCCTCCTTTCCCTGCAAACCAATGGCAGCGGGCTCTCCTGCTGTCCGGCCACTGGCAGCCCGCTGCCTCACTCCCCCTCGCCCTTCCGGAGACTCCCTCAGCGTCGCTGGGTAGCAACGATGGACGCGGAGGTGCAACAGGTTCGCCCAGGCGCTTTCCGCGGGCCTGGGGCTGCGCAGGGGCCGGGGCCGGCGGCGAGCTGCAGGAGGGGTTGTGGAGCCTGGGGCCGTGCAGGGACCGGGATCCGCGGCGAGCTGCAGGAGGGGTTGTGGAGCCTGGGGCCGTGCAGGGACCGGGATCCGCGGCGAGCTGCAGGAGGGGTTGTGGAGCCTGGGGCCGTGCAGGGACCGGGATCCGCGGCGAGCTGCAGGAGGGGTTGTGGAGCCTGGGGCCGTGCAGGGACCGGGACCCGCGGCGAGCTGCAGGAGGGGTTGTGGAGCCTGGGGCCGTGCAGGGACCGGGACCCGCGGCGAGCTGCAGGAGGGGTTGTGGAGCCTGGGGCCGTGCAGGGACCGGGATCCGCGGCGAGCTGCAGGAGGGGTTGTGGAGCCTGGGGCCGTGCAGGGACCGGGATCCGCGGCGAGCTGCAGGAGGGGTTGTGGAGCCTGGGGCCGTGCAGGGACCGGGATCCGCGGCGAGCTGCAGGAGGGGTTGTGGAGCCTGGGGCCGTGCAGGGACCGGGATCCGCGGCGAGCTGCAGGAGGGGTTGTGGAGCCTGGGGCCGTGCAGGGACCGGGATCCGCGGCGAGCTGCAGGAGGGGTTGTGGAGCCTGGGGCCGTGCAGGGCCCGGGACCCGCGGCGAGCTGCAGGAGGGGTTGTGGAGCCTGGGGCCGTGCAGGGCCCGGGACCCGCGGCGAGCTGCAGGAGGGGTTGTGGAGCCTGGGGCCGTGCAGGGACCGGGATCCGCGGCGAGCTGCAGGAGGGGTTGTGGAGCCTGGGGCCGTGCAGGGACCGGGATCCGCGGCGAGCTGCAGGAGGGGTGGTGGAGCCAGTGGCAAGAGGGCGGCCGAGCTGGGCCGGTGTGAGAGGCTCGGCGCGACCTCCGTCCGCCTCGGGGTGAAGCGTTTGCACGAGTGAACTGACGCCGCTTCTCCTGCAGGCTCTACTCAATTATTACTGCCAAGAAGGGTACTTCCAGCATGTCCGGGCTGCCGCGGATGAGGCGCTGGGGCGGCTGGGCAGCGACCCGGTGTTCCTTTTCTACCGGGCGTATGGCGTCTTGAGAGCAGGTAATGGGGGGCTGGTTGTTGTGTCCTGTCCTTCTCCGCCCTCACAAAACACTGGTCTTCCTTGAGTCACAAAATTCAGTCTTCAGTCTAATACCCAGAAATAAAGCAGTGTTGTGGACTCTGAGTGTTTTCCCGGTTGAGAAGGTGTTTTGTGATCTGTCTTTACCCTCACCCCCCAAGTTTGAATGATACTTATCTAGACCATATAATGCTGAGGTGAGAAATAAGTGATTACAAGAACATGAGTCAGGTAAATGGGTTCCTTAGGTGGAGCTTGAGCCCTGCCCAAAATGCCCATTGCATTTTATCACAAAAATAAATAAACTTGTTCCATCAGATGTCTTTTCCCTTCAATGCAGCTGTGTCTATCTTTGTTGTATCCATCTGCCTCAGAGGAGCTGCAGGATTTTAACTCAATCCAGATTTCAAGGATAGCACAAAATGCTAACAAATAACCTTAAGTGGGAGAAGGCTATGTGAGTGGACTAGGAAAGACTAAAAAGATTTTTGAGACGATGTGTCTGTTCCCAAACTCCATCATACACTCACATTTTTCAAGATACTGACTCTTCTATTGATGTTAAAAAGGTTCATACAGACAAGGCAAAAATCCTGGCTGTATAAAGAAACAGAAGCAAACAGCTGCTCAATGTCTTGTATAAAAGAAATAATTAAGATTATTTTCATCTTTATGGCAGTTGGCATAACTAGCACATAATTCTTTTCAACTTCTCTGCCTTGAGGTGCTTTTTCTTTCTTTTTTGTGTCTGTTTGAAAGACTTCCATGAACAAGTGAAAATGGATGTGTGAATAATGAAGATATTAAGAGAGTGTTATCAAAAACAAGAAAAAGCAGAGGGAAAAATTTAAGTCATATTGAGGTTTGATGCTGATATTCTCTGCCTTCAAAAAATGTTGTAGCCTATTCTGTGCTTGTGTTCGCTAGGTGACATCCAAGAGGGTATTCGACAGTTGGAGTGTATTAAAAACAGACAGGAGGTGTCACTGTGTACAATGATGGCTCTGATTTATGCCCATAAAAAGTGCCCTAATCCAGGTATGCTTTTTAAGATTATATTAATTCATGTTTGTGAGTTGTTTGTGAGCATCTGAGAGCTATAGGCTAATTCTGCTTAAATAAAAAAGGTATACTCCAGCTTTGCATTTGACATGACAGTGGCACCAAAATGCAAAACTAGGAAGAGTAAGACCAAATCTTAAAATAAAACATTAAAAAGTATAAAATCTGACTTAGTTACCATAATGAAAAATCTTTATGGGAAAAAAAAATGGATTAAGCTCCTTGTGATTGTTGTTCAGTCATGTCTGATATCAGTTCTTTTGAGCAGAACTGCAATTTAACAAGTCATGAAAGTCACACCTTTTGTATCTTTCAAGTTACCTTACAAATGGAGAAAAGAATTTAGTGAACATTACTATTCCTTTCTCTAATCTAAAACCTAGGGTAATTTTGCTAAGAACTAGCTTCTCAAAACCACAGTTTATCAGACTTGTCATTAAAATACTACCCCAATGTCTTCCTGACTGTGCAGATTTATAACTTACTGACAGTTTTGTGATGCAGTAGGATGTGAAACAGCTCTTTCTAATGAAAACACTCTTATTTGAGTCCCTGAGAATTAATACTGTAGGACATTAAAATTACCCTGTATTTCAAAAACCCTCTGAAAAAGTCATGGCAGTAAGGGGCAGTAATGGCTCTTAAAAAAGGACCAGAAACGAATGTGGGTAAAAGGAAATATTTGGCAATAAATACCACACACCAGAAGAAATTTCTGTGTGGGATTAACCTGATGAGAACTGACAGTAACAGTGAGCATGTAAGAAAATGAGCTTTATTATTAAACACATCACACAGTTTTCAGGGAGCTAAAGCGTCTTGTGTTCAGCATTTTAGGACTGCTCTACAATTAACTGTTTACTTATTTGACAGACTGGCGTAAATGTGAACATTAATGTCAAGTTTCCATTTATCTGTCAAAAGTCTCAGCTGCAAATCTAAGGTCTAAAGCAAATAGTGCAAAGATGACCATGTTCATGGCAACTTTCTTCCATGTTTTACGTCTGTACCCAATTATCATTTTTAATAGAGAGGGATTGCTTGTGAGTTTATCAAGATACAATGCAACATTTGCTTTGGAAACCCTTGGCTTTTGGAAGCCCTTTTTTGTAATATTTTGAGATGCTAGCAATAAAATCTTTGAACAAAACCTTTTCAGATCGAGACACTATTCTAGAGTTGGATGCAAAAATGAAGGAGCAACGCAAAACAGCAGGGCAGCAGGCTCTCTACTTTGCTGGCTTGTTCTTGTGGCATCTTGGTCGTCAGGACAAAGCACGTGAATATGTTGACAGAATGATCAAATTTTCTGGTGGTGGTAAAGAGGTAACCTTTTTTTTTCTAATGGAAATAGTAATAGGACCATGTGTTCTGTGAAGCCAGTCATCAGTGCTATTGGGGATTTCCTTTTTGTATTTCAATACTTTCTTAATGTCATCAGTTCATTTGAGTAGACTAGAATTTTCACAATGGGTTTTTTTTTTCTGTCCACCAAGTACTCATTTTCACTTAATGAGTGATGGCTCTGCATTAGCCAATGGAAATAATGTGTGGTTATGTCAATTTTGCTACAAGATAACTGGGCATCATAATTCCTAACAAAAAAACCTAGACATGATACTCTCAGAGGGAGACATCTATTTAGTATCTGAAAACTCAAAAATACCCAAAGGATCAGAGATTTAAATTTTCAGCCTTGTTAAAGACAAAATTTATTTAGGGTTTTACTGAATGTAGTTTTATTTTTAAATCTGTGTAAGGGTTGGTATGAGGCAATGTCTTCTGCATTAAATACAGACTTCAAAATTCACTAGAATCTTTACTTTTAAAGAGATTTGTGAAAAATTGCTGTGTTATTTTTTTAAAGAAGGTATCAGCTTCAATTCAAGAAGAGAAAAAACAAAATCCCATTATTTTTAAAAGGAAGGGCTGTTAAAATTGAATGCATAATATCGCAATAACACATGTTTCTGGATTGTTCTTTCATGTGGTTCAGTACATTGCTCTGTTTGTAACCTACAGTTCCATGATTTCTATGACATTACATGAGTTAGAAATCTGCAACTATTCCAATCCTTAATTTCTGAAAGTACATTATGAATGTAAATAGGGGCTTAACTTTTGAATTATCACTGATTATTAATTACAATTGTTATCTTTAATTACTGTCTCATTTTTACTAATGAAAAATAATTAAGGCATCACAAAATATTGATATGTTAATGTCTAAAAAGACTAAGCATATACCATTTGGGTTAAATGGCAGTATTTATGACTGGTTTTTAAAGTCATAGTAGCAGTTGTCTTTAAGAGACACTATTTGGGAATGTTGCTTAGTAGGAAATATTTTCAGATGAAATATCTAATGGGAAGGATATTATTTTAATTTTTTTTTAAGAGAAGGACACACCTACAGATATACACCAGCATTTAAATATATAGAACACAAATAAGTTTCCCTTTTTCCTAAATTCACATCTGCTTATCCCTTTTCCTAGTTTGCCAATACCAAGTTGTGTGTACTTCAGATTTTTTTGAGAGGTGGTTAGGGGTGCTTAAACTCGGTGAATATGATTTCCTTAGTATATACAGTTTGCTTTGCTAAGATGCTTTATGTACTCCTGATACAGAAGTGAAATACCTCCTGGGGTTTTTTTAAATGCTTGAATATATGAATTTCAGACAGTTTCTGTTGCATAACAAAATCGTGATCCTGATTGTTGGTGATTACAAAATACAGATATTTTAACGTTTGAGTTTTAAATATATGACTCCTTTAATATTACAAAATATATTTTATATTTGAAATTTTTATATTTCAGATATTTTCTAGTTCAACTTTTTGTTTTGATGGTAATCATAATTTGGCTAAATAATATAGCACTTCGAGATAGATTTCATTTACTTAAGCTGTAATTAAATATCTGGAACACATAAGAAAATAAAATTCATTAATGAATGAAAAGACACATTTCACCTTTGAAAAAGTTCTGAGTACTGTATGTCTTTATTATCCTGTTGGGAATTTGGGAAATGGCAGATCTTTGCCATTCACACAGGTTTTTTCTTTTTAATCAGGCAGTAGAAGGAAAAAAGTTTTCTCTCCTTTTTCAGCACCTCTATGTTTCTCAGTGTCTCATGTAAACAAAATCTTAAGAAAATATTCTGCAGCAACGTTTGTGGAAATATTGTGTTTTGTATGATCACTGCAGGATATTGTTCTGTCTGCTGAGCATGTTAGTTAGGTGTCATTGAGTTTTTTTTAGTCCCGTAAGTAAATGCATATCTGTTTAATTTACTGGTCGAATAAGTTATTAATACTTTAGATTATGCTGTAGACTGCTTATCATTTCAAAGATATATTTTAAATAGTTAAAAATAGACATTTTAAGTCCTATTTTATTTCTACTTATTACTATATCTAGTGTACATTTTTATCTACTTAGTGAAGAATTCCAATTTATGTTGTGTTTACAGGGGTTGATTTTGAAAGCATGGCTTGATCTCACCTCTGGGAAGGAAACTCACGTCAAAAAAGCTGTGAAATACTTTGATGAAGCACTGCAGGAAGGCAATGATGTTTTTGCTCTGCTTGGTAAAGTAAGTTTACTTCATGATTTTAACGCCTCCTGAATGTCGTATTAGTCTTGTAGAGTGATTGGAGAGATGCTGAGAAGAATTGTCTACAAGTGAGCTTGTCCAGGCTCTTTTTGCTCAGAGGAAAAGACTAAGTTTTACCAGAAATGATGTTTCAGTTGATTTATGAAATTGTTTAAATAATATAAAACAGTTGTCACGCAAGTTGATTACTAGCACAATAATACTGGCACTTTCGTTTCCTGTGGTAAATGGCCCATTTTAAACTGTTTGTACATATTTTTAACGATTAACTGAGATTCATAAGACTTCTCACTTTCTTTGTAGATTGAGACAACGGGGAATGCCTGCATTGCAATACTAGTACGCTGTGTCTGTTTGTTACCTTATATGTAATTACAAATTTCTGAGGCATTCTTGTTGTATTACTACATTTCTGTAGTGTCAACATTCCTGCAATGATAATATAGATTAAATAGTCTAAATGGATGTTATGATTTTACTACGTAGAAATGAAAAAACTGAATTTATTCATGTATTTGTATGTGTGAAACAAAGTTTCATATCTTTTTGCGTGGGACACCTATCCACATTGCAGAATTGCTCTGTGCCATGGCAAAAAAAGTAGTAGTTAAACACAATATTGTGATCACCTCTGAATATTGTTAATGTAATTTCTAAATTGTCGTTAGTCTGTTTCAAATGTTCATTTTCTGGTTTCAGATTATACTACTTGTTTATATCCAGAAATTGTTACTCATTAGTGTGTATTCTAAATATAAATGCAGAAAAAAATGGTTAATTGAAAATAAGACTGCTAAAGTTCAGGAGAGCATGCACAGTGGTATTTGGTTAGGCATGTGTATATGGCTATATGTGGACTGATGAGTTCAGTTAGCAGTATGTTTCAAATTTAGTTACTGTGATTAGATTTTAGACAAACGGCTCTTGCCATGCCTTACAAAATAAACTCTCAGAACTACTGTGTTTGCACCATTTCAACCTCAAAGATAGGAAATAGTATGACATGCACACAGTTACCTGGACTATGGTAAGTTAATTTTAAGCATCAAAGCAAAATAGAGGATTTAAACTTCAGATTAATTTCCATTCAAATTCATTTAAAACTGTGATACTTGATACTTCTGAAGCAGTTTTGTGTTTTGAGTGCCATGTAAATTGCTTTACAATGAAGAAATTGATAAATCTAGCAACACCAATAGTGACCTACCGAGTAGATGTTTTTGGATGGTATGTAACTCAGGGCTTGAAAAAATACTTAATCTGTGAGTCAAATACCCTAAATATCCTAACACTGTGAGATGCTTTGTACAAATTTATTTAAAAACTAGTAAGACAAGTTTACTTTTAAGCTACATCTCTGTCTTTTTCTTGATTGTAAATAAATAGTAACTTGTAAATACTGCAATTACCAGGTTTTGAATGGCATCTTTTGCTATTTGATTATTACAGTATCTCGAGTTGTAGCTGATACTGAAGTAAAACTATTACTTTAAAGAATGATTTTTTTTTTCTCACTAGCTCTTTTGTGATTTTAGCATGAACTTCTGAATCTTCTCACTTATGTGAGTGTACAGGCTTTTGATGTGACTTCTCTTCCTTTCATTAGGCACAGTATCTTGAGGTCCGACAGACTTATTCAGGAGCTCTGGAAATTGTGAACCAGATAATTGCCAACTTTCCAAACTTTGTTCCTGCTTTCATAAAGAAAATGAAGTTACAACTAGCTTTGCAGGACTGGGAGCAAGCAGTTGAAACGGCACATAGGTTGAGTATGAAGTAACACACCACTAATTGTGTTCTTGCCGTGTTTACACTATAAGAACACTTTGAAACAAAAGTAGTTGGGTTTCCATTCATTTCTAATGAATTTTAACTAGTTGAATCACTTTTTCTTAAAATACAAATTTGAGTTTTACTAGAACCTAGCCTTGCAATTCTGTGAGGATACTGCATCAATACCCAATCTGTTTTGGATGGAAGAGGATCTTTTTCTACATAGGCATGAAGTAACAAAATTATAATTTGAATTGAGAGCTCTGACTTAATGTACCTATGCAATGCAAGTTATTTTATTCCCCTTTAAGGATAAAATAGACGATTGAGCAAAGATTTTGTTTTGATTTCATTACATTCATCTTTTGTTTGGCTGCAGACTATTGCAGAAAGATGCCCTCAATTTGGAAGCCATAAGAATGGAGGCCCTGCATTATCTGTGCAGAGAAGGAAATATATCTGAGGTGAGTCTATGCGGCAGACTACTGAGCATAACACAGTATTTGCAGGGACTAGATGCCACATGCTCTGTCTTCTTTATGTCTTATCCTCATATATTTTGTCTGGTCCTGTGCTACACTATTTATCTGCAGGAAGAGGTATATTCACCTATTCTGACTAAAATGGCTGCTTTATTGTTCGGATGTTTTCTAGATTTTTTTAGAAGTAGATTTTGAAGTGATAAGTTTTTTGAAGGGGATCATAGTCATAGTCTGTCATGTTAGGTCATACAGACTGTGCTTTGCTCAGCCTTTTTGACAATTACTGGGAGGGTTTTTCAGGAAAAAGAGTTTGCTGTAACTTTTCCTTCTACTCCTGACATCCTTTTCTGCACAGGAATATATGCTTGTATCATGGAAGATTATGCCCTTTTTCAGGAAATTTAAGAAATATATTATCTAAATTGTAACCAAAACTAATTAGATATTATTTTAAAATATCTTTTTTTTTTTTTCATTATGCAGAAGTGCTAGTATAATTTAAGTGGAGATTTAGCAAAAAAAAGTAAAGTGTCTTCAATGTTTTGTAGGTTTTTCCAAGTTGTAGTGTAAAAGGTATTTTAGATTATTTAACACTTTTTAGTTATTGCAAAGAGCTCTTTAGTCATTAATGTATTTATAGTCAAGTTTAAGTCTTAATTACGCATAATCATAGGAAATATGGAGAAATAGTGACAATTGCAGATTCTAGTTCAGTAAAGATGTCCAGGAATGAAACATGCTGGTCATGGCAGGGTATAAACAAAAGATTCTGGAGCAAAATGTCACATGTGACTAAGACCAATGTCTAGGAAAAAATTAAATAATTATGAAATGTAAACATGATTCAGGTGTCTGTATCAAAAATCATACAAAAAAACTTTATTAACTTTCTTATTGTAACCCCAGAAACACCTAAAATACCTTAGATGGTTTGAGAAACTGTGATGTTAAAAGTCTGAGCATCTGGAAGTGCTTTGGTTTTGACCATATGTGTCTGTGTCACACTGAGGCCCATACAAGATTCACGGACAGGATTACTCAGACTATGTTGCTTTAACGGACTGTTCCATTATATCAGAATCAGGTTGTCTTTCACTTTTTTTAAGGTGTGTATAGAGGAGACACCATTTCATTCATTTCCACTTTACTATTCAAAAGCATTTTTCTAGAAATTCTAAAAGAATCTAACTCTTAGCCTTGAAAACTTCTGAATTCAAATTCCAAGATACCATTGCACACTAAATTATGTGACTAGTTTTTAGTGAAAACTGTTCAATTTTTCTTACTTTTCTTTCCATTTCTTATTGTGTTACTCCTTTTTCTCCAAGGCTTCAGCAAGACTGGGAGACCTAATTAAAGCTTTGGACAGATTAGAACCACGTAATGCACAGCTCTTCTGTAAAATGGCTTTAGCTTTCAGTAGAACAGTGAGTATTCAGGTTTGTTTTCCTTCAGCAGCATACAACTAACTCCATATCATGGGATTTATTTTATTTCCTGTTAGACAGGTATTAAATATCTACTAAAAAGTAGAAGATTGCAGACAATTTAAATTGATTACCTCATGCAGCCTTTGGTAACTACAGTATTAAAGTTTTATATTCAGTATTAATTACGGTATTTAAACCATCTCATTCTAAAAACGTTTACACAGCTTGCTTTTAAATGAGAAAAGAGTTTCCAGTGTAAATGCACTCAAATATCCACCAACGGTATTCTTAGTACAGGAAAGTGACAAGGTTAATCATAGATCCTTGAAACAAAAGGCTTTTTTAATCTTTAAATTTATTAGAATTGTCATAAGGAAGCATTGAGAGCAAATACCAACTGTTCCTTATTGTATGGTATTGCATATTTATGTTTGAATCCAGCATACTTTAATGTCACAATTTTTATATAATTACTACAAATTATGTTGGTTTTGTACTGTCTCAACTGCTGCATCAATATTCAGTGGGTTTTTTTTCTAAGTGAATCTGAAAAATAAGAAAAACTTAAACTTTAAAGATTGTTCTTTCCATTAGTGTGGCCGGAATCAGCTCATTCTTCAACACACACAAGCATTAGTTGAAAGAGCGTTTGATTTGGCATCCGACAATGCAGAATTTGCCACTGAACTTGGCTACCAAATGATTTTGCAAGGAAAAGCGAAAGAAGCACTGAAGTGGTACAAGACTGCTATGACACTTGATGAAACAAATGTTTTTGCGCTAACTGGTAAGATTTTGCACTTTGTTTTGTGTTCTACTGTTTTTAAGATGCAAACAACTCTTTGATGAAGTCTCATTTTGCTTTATGATGCTTCTACTTAGTCTAGAACTAGCTGAAGATTTACTCTTTTAAACTTGGTAATAGAGGGGATGAGATCTTTCCACAGAACTGCTTTATGGCATTTTGTATATTAATTTATCAATAGTGTATCATCTGTCCTAGGTATTTCTAAGTACATAAAGTCTGCATTACCATAAGTTTTGCTCTATTTCTTCTTGTTATATCAACACTTTTTGAAGAGGTTGAGAGAAAAAAATAGTTCTGGAGAATAAAGCATGTGCTTGACTGGGAAGATGAATCTGCAATAAAATGTTAAAATATGTTACAGGAATTATCCGTTGTCAGCTAATACAAGGGCAATTAGAAGATGCAGAGCAGCAGTTGGAGTTTCTTAATGAAATTCAACAATCCATTGGGAAATCTGGGGTAGGAGACACCTTCCTTCAGTAAAATACTTTGATTACAGGCCGAATTGTCATCTACTATCTACTTAACGTTTGCTTCAGTCACCTCAGCATGGCTTTCTTAATGGGAATGCCATTAAATCCAAATTTCCAATTCTTCTACCTGTCAATCTAAGTTAGTGTTACCTAACTCTGCAAAATAAGGCTTTTTGCTTTTAGAGCAGAAAGATCATTGCCTTCTTGCATTGCTTTATCTCTAAAGATAAGTTTGAAACATCAAGAAGCAAGGGGTTTACTTATTTTCAGGATTTTGCTGTCAGAAGAAAATTAAAGCTTCTTGCATAAATGAAACTAATGCATTGATATATAATAATCGTGTCATTTACAGTGAATATACTAAATGTCTTACAGTATCCCTAAAGATGAAATGACTAACATGAACAATTATGTAGTATGGTATGAATAACAGATTAATATATCTGGAGCACGGAGGATGTTTTATTTCTTTTGTGTTTCTTTTCTATAGGAATTATCTTTCCTGTGTGCAGTACTAGCTATGAAAAAACACAAGAGACAAGAAGAAGTTATTGCTTTATTGAATGATGTTCTGGATACTCACTTTTCATCTTTGCATGGTTTTCCTCTTGGTGTGGAATATTTTGAAAAGCTAAATCCTGATTTCTTGCTAGAAATCATTAAGGAATATCTTAATTTTTGCCCAGCACAGGTAAGCAGCTCTAGATCACGTCTGTCTGAAATTGGAAATTATTATTGGATGTAACTTGAGATTAGATAATCATACAGCAAAAGTTGAGAAAAATTTCCCACTTAAAATTTGGATTTATTTGAAGTAAAATGTGTTTTGTGATATTAAACTGCTATTTAATAAAAATATCTAGGAAAATATGTGAGCAAGTAACAGTAACGACACATGAGGAATCTTGAGTATTTGTTTAATGCATTCTGTGTATGTATTTATACTTTCGTAGTGTCTCTTTTGATCAGGATACTGTAACAATACAGGGAATAGAACTATCTCAATATGAAACTAGGATATTTACACCGATGATCCTATTCTTGAAATATTTTTGTCAGCTCATGATATCTTTACATACGTTCTTTCCTCGTTTCAGTTTCTTCTGTGTGTTGGTAAAAATGAAAGGAATATTACACTTTTATATTTATTATTCCTAATTCCAAAGGAAAAAATCTCACCTAGATGGCTAATTTTCTGTTACTGAATTTGCTTGTGCTAGTTTCTTTAAATAGTATCTTCCTTAAATAGATTATTCTTCTGAAGTATCTGGGAGATGACTTGTGCCACCCTGTCATTAGCATACTTCTCGTCTAATTATAGAATCTCCCCATAAATATTTGTTTACATACAGTTTTAAAATCTAATAGGAAAACAAGTAGTTTTCCATCGTTATGATCTGTCCCACCATCTATAATGAAAGTGCAGTGTTTGAAAGTCTAAAACTTCAGTAGTAATGACAGTTTCATGTCACAGATGGAGATACGTAAGAAGCATCATTCTATGGAAGTGTCTTGTCTGAGGATTTCCCTGGGATGTATTCCAGAAGTATTTCATGGCAATGATGGGTTGTAATTTGGAATGAAAACTGGTTTTCTTGAACTTTTATCCATAGAAAGATTTGTAAAAGAGATGAGCTTTTCCTGAAGTTCTGTTATCTCTTCATTGGAAAAGGAGTTTGTGGTATTAGAAAGTATTTTAGCCAGGTGGTGGAGGCTTCCACTTTGGTAGTGGAGGATTGCTGCTTTCTTAGGGTGTGAGTGCCTTGGAAATGTTAGCTGTGAACAGAAGGATCTCTGGGTTGCCTTTTCCTTTTATAGAACGGTTAGCAACTAGCTGAAGTAATAGATGGAAATGCATAATGTTTCTGATAATGGGCTCTTAAAATGTGGTAGGTTATACTAGTAGCTTACGTGAAAGTAGTGATTTTTCAGCTGCTCTTTTCAGTTTGTTGCTAACAGTATGGATATGTTCCGTGGGATGAAATGAGAGTAGGAAGGATAGGGTAAGAAGAGTTTTTGCTCATCCCTTTGATCTTTCATTGTAGCTTCAGCTCTCTTAAAATTTATTTCACATTAGCATTATGTTGGATGACTTGGTGTGGTAATTCAGATTATGTCACCAGATGTTTATGCATTGACTCTTCAGCTATGTTAGGTCTAAAGTGTTTTACCATCCCTGAAGTCCATATGGCTGTCATGTTCCTGCTGGTGTAGAGAAGGTGCCCTCTTACATTTAAAATGTGTTTTAGATTTCTTCACAATGACAGCTTTCAGCTTTTTGGGTTGAAGAAAATAGCAATGCTTTGTTATTGCTCATTTGAGTTTAAAGTAAAGCTGAGGCTTAAAATGAAATCCTGTCCAAAAATCCAAAACCTGTCAACTGAAGTCTTGTTTTTCTATTTGTTTGGGTTTTTTTAATTCCTAGCCTGCAAATCCTGGGCAGTCTCCTTCACCACTTCTCAAGCACTGTGCTTCTGTTCTTGAAACTGTGGTAAAAACCGTGCCTGGTCTTCAACGAGCTGTCTTTCTGCTTGCAAAAGTGAAATACTTGTCAGGTAATAGTTATGTGAACAGCTAGCTGTCTACCTCTTAGTTACTGTTATATTAAAAATTAACTTTACACTGTTAAATCATAACAAATATTTTTCTTTCACTGCAGAACATGCTTTACAGTTAGGTGAAGAACATTTCCATTGCCTTTTTTGTGATTTCTAAGAGTGTAACTGAATTGTACAGGCATATAAATATGGTCATTTTTCATCTCTTGTTTCAAAAATAGATGACTTGTTGAATGATTTTCAGATGGAACAACAAGAAAATATCTTACCTTTGATCTGGATTTTATTTCATTTCATAGGCAAATAATACTGAATATGAGTTTATTCACTAAATGCTCACATTTATTTATAAGCAAATAAGTTATAAAATTGGTAATTAATAAATGTTCTAGATTTAAGCTCTCTATTTCATATCAAGTACTTTATCCTTTTTTTACTTCCTAGGTGATATTGAAGCAGCCCATGGTAATCTACAGTACTGTCTTGAAAGGAATCCTTCTTATGCAGATGCACACTTGCTAATGGCCCAGGTGTATTTGGCTCAAAACAATACTAAGCTATGTTCTCAATCCTTGGAACTTTGTCTGAGCTACAATTTTGAGGTGAGATGATCTGAAGTTGTATGGTTTTGTATGTAAATGTTTTATGACTCTTCCACTACAAGCTCAGTATCTAAATGTTTGTATAAATACAGTATTTGAATATTTATCTAAGAAATTGCCATAAGGACAAGATTAATACCTTATTGCAACTTACTGAAATTGGTTTGAAATATAAAGGCTATAAATGGTAGCTTTTTCTCAAATCCTCACATACATACTAAAACCATGTTATATAAGGAGAATTGTAATTCCAGACTAACCTTGCACCAGTCTTTAAAAGCTAACATTGGATCACTCTTCAGGTACTTTTTTGTTGTTCATGGTCTTGTACAGCTGTACAGTTGGTAATGAAGATATACACAGATACATGAGGGGAGCAGAGGGATCTGTAGTTACCTCTTGACAATATTTATGCTTTTTAAGCACTCTTAAGTGTTAAGAAAATAGTCAGATGCCATGCTCTCTTTCATTAATGTCAGATCTTTGTCCATCTTTCTTGTTCCTTCAGGAGCAAATTTGGAAAATTACACACTGTATTAGAAAACTTTAACAGTTCTGTAGTGATCCTCACCAGTTTTATTTCTTGGGACTATATATTGCAGTAGGATTTTTGACTTGTTGACATCGATGGAGTTTTATAAAGGATTAACACTGAGATGGGAACACTCTATACAGCACTTATTAGGTTGGAGTTGTGCAAAGTCTCTTGACGGTTCACTTGCACAAAATTACTGTTTGCTTGCAAGCATGCTCCCATCATTGTGCCTTCCTCCAAGAAAGCTAAAGATATTAACTACTCAGTTAGGAGATACCAAGGTGCTTGTAACTTTCTACAGTTGCATTTTCCTTATTGACATTTCATCTTCACGTAAAGTATGTTTTAAGAAGGTGGAGAAATGGCAGGCAGGAATTGTGCCAAGTAATGATTGTATACTTCTCTTAATAGCCTGATGAAATGTGCATATAGCAGTGTGAGAGATGCTCAAAATCCTTTAAAATTCAGTCCAGTTTCAAATAACACTGTAATGGAAGTTTTATTATCCTAAACCTTTATCTCATGTAATAGTTTGTGGCTTTAATAAAAACTTCCTTAATTATTAGTTTGTATACTCTATGAAAATGTCAGAATTTTCAGAAGTAGATTTCTGAATTTGAAATCGTGTGTATTTCGAAGAAAGAAGGAACCAAGGTCAATATTTAAAAAGAAGAAAAGTCTTCTTTCAATGGGTTTGAATAAAATAAAATTTGGAAACTTCTTGTCTCATTTTATTCCTTTAGGTGAGAGAACATCCTGTTTATCACTTAATTAAGGCCCAAATACAGAAGAAGATGGGAGAACTAACAGAAGCTATTAAGACCTTACAGATAGCAAAGAATTTGCCTGGAATGAGAAAATCTACAGCTTCCTCAAAAGCTAAAGGAAAAATCATTGAAATTGATGCATGTGATCGTGCGTCTGTCTTCCTAGAGTTAGTAGAAGCACATCGTTTGAATGGAGAACCGGTAAGGTGGCAAACTTGTTAAGATGTAATACATACTGGTAAGAAATTTCCTCTTCCCACTAACAGCAGTGTCTGTCCTCCTTAGTTCAGAATAAAAACTGTTACTTCTTTTACCAAGAGGATTTCTTTGGTAAATTGCCAAGATGTTAATATCTGACTTGAGAGCTGGTACCTGAAATTGTCCAGAAGGAAAAAAAGAAAAAAAAAAAAGACTTCCAGGTGCTCAATTTTGAGTCTACAAAACCCCTTTTAATTACCCTTACTGTCAACTGTATCTTAATAAACAGTAGGACTCTGCATATGTGCGAGAATATAAGAGAAACCATTCGATCGTGTAGTTGGAGGTGACCTCCGGAAGTCATTCTGCTCAAAGCAGGACCTGTTAGAAAAAGGTGCTTAAAGCATTGTCCAGTTGATTTTTTACCTTCTCTTTGTATATATACAACACAAATGTTCCTTTTTTTCTACTAAAGTTTTATTTACAAAATGAAGAGAGAAAAAAGCATATGTTTTAGCAAAACAAACGGATACTGTGGTTTGGGAGTTTCTGTGGTTTTTTGGTTGGTTTGTCTAATGCCCCCAGACATTCATTTACTTGTGATATCTTTATTTTTGGCTGTTTAACAACAGGAAGTATATTAATTCTCCTGGTTTTATTATTTGCAGCATGAAGCTACTAAAATACTGCAAGATGCCATTAATGAATTTTCTGGAACTCCTGAGGAACTAAGAGTTGTGATTGCAAATGCAGATCTGGCAATTGCTCAAGGAGATGTTGAACAAGCCTTGACTATGCTCCGAAATATTACACCTGAACAGCCTTACTTTGTACAAGCTAAAGAAAAAATGGCAGATATTTATCTTCAGTACAGGAAAGATAAGAATTTATATGCTGGCTGCTATAGGTAAAAGTTTGTTGCATGTATTTATTTTCCTAGACATTTAATGATAGCATTTCCCAAGTGACATAATGAATTCGAGTAAGTGTTGAAACAGTTAAAACAGTAATTGGAAGTCCTTTTTTTGAAAGATATCTCAGATATTTTTCTTTGGTTTATTTTCAGAAATAAAAACTAAAATATGCAGAGGGTAAAAATGTTGTGCATATCAAGTATTGACATGTTAAATATTGACAGAAAGTTCTGTCTTCTGTTTCCAGAGACCTAGTAGAAAAACTGCCAAGTGCTCATACTTTTCTTCTTCTTGGTGATGCATACATGAATATTGAAGAAGTAAGTGCTTGCTAGAGATGAATAGTATGATTCAGTCATTTGTTGCCTTTGGCAAGTGGAGACAATGTAGCATGCTGACTCTTATTGATTGGCAAACAGAAACTGCTTTAGGATGTAAAAACCCATAATTGCTGATTGTGAACATAATTGTTCCAAGTTCAAAGAAAAAGCTGTTGAAAATACATTTCTTCTAATAACCAACAGAGAGGATTTTATCTAGAAGAATACTAACCCATAAGACTAACAAAAATCTAAAGTGAGAGCTAAATTAAATTTAGAAAGAAGTTAGAAATGTTTGGAAGAGTTCTGAAGCTTTGAGTAGTTCTAGGTAACTTAGTTCTAATAATGAAAGTTTTAATTAAAATTAAGTTATTGAATATCTGTACATTTTTTATGTCCTTTGCTTTCCTGATGAACTGGAAATGTTGTTCAGTATTTGTAGAAGGCAATGGAGTCAGGTGGACACAGGAATTTGAAGAATGCACATTCGAAGTCTTATTTTGAAAAATATATTACAGGACATGTAATTAATGATTGTTTGCCTAGTAATGTTTGTGTGTAGTTATCTCTTTAATGAAGAATTATAAAACAAAAGGGAGTTTGTTTAGATCTGCTATAAAATGGTTAAAGGGGAGAAATGGATGATCATTCAACACAGTAATAAGTTTCTTAATTAGTGAATATAGTAGTAGAGAGATTTCAGTGGAAAAGGAATCAGGATAATTCAAACTCACTGATTTGCCAAGTTCTCTCCCCATTCTCTTCTAGCACAGAAATATAAATTATGTGGGCTTTACACTTCTTGCAATGTGTGACCATTTTTTTCTCTCAGATGTGTTGTGGCTTATGAACCAGCATTCATTCCTCTGTGTGTGTTACCAGGATTTTGTTTTCTTTATACACTTACCATCTCAATCTTTGTCTTCTGTGTTTTTATTTTTTACTGTTGAAGCCTGATGAAGCCATAGAAGTCTACGAACAGGCCTTGAAGAAAAATCCAAAAGATCCAGCTTTAGCAAGTAAAATTGGAAAAGCTTTGATTAAAATGCATAACTATGCAAAGGTATTCTATAAGTACTGTATAAAGCCAAGTATTGTGTCCATTATTGTCAATGTGGGCTTTGCCTGATTTTGGTTTTAGGTTGGGTAGAAGAAGAAATTCTCTTTAAAACACTAAACAGACTTTTAATCCTGACAATAAGTTTGTAGATCCCTTTGAAAATGGCTTGTCAGTCAGCTCTGTGGCCATTGCACAATACAGGAAGGGAGGAAAGTCTTTTGGGGTAGCCTGGGAGGGAAGCAAGCAGAGTTGTAATGCTGGGGACACGGCATGATTGTACTCTTAGTGCTCAAATACAGGAATCTTGAACCTGCATCTTATGTTTTGTGTATATGTCACTGAGCCTTTTAATCAGTGTTCTTAAATGGGTCTTTTTGACAACATGGAGATTACATGTTTTGTGTTTGCAGTGTTCTTCCATGTACATGCTGCAAAAGAAGCTTGAGAGATTCTCATTTCTTTTTTGGAGGAAGCCAGCATCTTCCCAAGCTGCCATGTGCATTCTTCACAAGTGGCTTTGACATGGATTGATAGACAAGTTCAAATTGCAGAGGAATCAGTGACAACTTCTTATCTTTCAGTAGCTGCTCTTTTTTTCTAGTCACTTGTACTGAAATAATAAACAGTAAATGAGTACAAACAGTGCTTGGGAGACTGAATAAGAGAAATGGCTCTGTGCTTTGTTTCAGCAGCTCCTCTCCCGTAAATGCTTAGCTCAGTCTTCCTGTGTATTTGTAAGAGTCATTTCAAATAATGAGTGGCCTATATATCATGGACCTGGAAGAAGTTAAAATGAGGATCATGAAGGTGATTGGGGGCTGGAGCACCACCTTACCTGTGCACACAGGCTGTGAGAGTTGGGGTTTTTTAGCCTAGAGAAGAGTCCAGGAAGCCTTATAGCAACCTTCAAATACTTAAAGGGAGCCTACAGGAAAGATGGAGAGGGCTTTTTTATTTAGGAGTGGAGTAATAAGACAAGGAGTATTACTTTTAAACTGAAAGAAGGTAGATTTAGATTACATGTTGGGAAGAAATTCTTTACTTTGAGGGTCAGGAAATACTGGAATATGTTGCCCAGAGAAGTTGTGGATGCCTTCTTCCTGGAAGTCTCCAAGGCCAGGTTGGTTGAGGCTTTGAGCAGCCTGGTCTAGTAGATGTCCCTCCCTATGGCATAGGGATTGGAACTAGATGATCTTTAAGGTCCCTTCAGACCCGAATGATTCTGTGAAATTTCTTTTCTGCTTTGGATTCGGGACAGGACTACTAGCTCTAATCATAATTTCTTGACGGGCTTAATGTTGATTGAACATCCCAGTCCAAGGTTGTGTATTGGCAGCTTTGAAAAGTGATACTGCACAGACTTTTCCAAACAATGTACTAATATGCCACCATCTCTACCTGTTTAAATTTACACATTTATTGCCATTGTCCCAGGAGATTGCCTAAGGGCAAACATGGCGTTAGCTCCATGGAGCAAATCCAAAGGTTCTGTCTCCTCTTGGAACATCAGTTTGATAATTTATTTGCAGGAAGACAGTTAATGACCAAGCAAGTTACCAAGTAGTGACTAGGGAGTTGTGTTGCATAAAAATTCCATTATATATTTCTTTCGTAGCACATTGAATGTGAAATAGTCAGTGTGGTGTTCCAGAAAACGTACAGATCTTTGTGTTTGGGATGTATGAGCTGGTTCTTGCATATGTGCAATGTGGTTAGTCAAATGCACTATCACTGTTTTCAGATTGGTTAGATGGAAGCCTTTCACTTTAAAGCACTAAACAGTGATTGTTATCCTGGAAGTAAGTTTGCAGAGGCCCTTCAAAATATCTGGCCAAGGCAGTTAACGCGTTGGTGGATATACAATTGCAGTTCTAGTGACTTGCAGTTTGTGGTTTTGGGCCTACACTTAAAAGCATCTTTAATTACTTCACCATTGACCCAGCCTTGTTGTATTTTCTAGCCTTAACATTGGCTAGGAGAGTAGAGATGTAGGCTTTAATTTCTTATCATAGGAAAAACAAAATAAAATGTTTGGGGAAAACTTACAGGAGCAAATTATTTTATTTGGACAATCTCAGACTGTTGGAGGATGTGTCCAAATTGTGTTTTGTGCCTGCAATGTTAGAATTTTCACTTGCTTCTGTTTAGGTCAGTATTCCAAGCAGTTCTGTATATGATTCCTATTTTGCTCCATGATACTTCAGACCTTTTGTGTGTGTGTGTCTAGTAATCTAATGTACTGTGAGAGTTCCTACTGTTTCTAAAGAAAACCTTGTCATCTACATTGTAATGGATGTTTTATGGACTGAAGTTTTTGAGGTTTCGGCTATGTTATCCTTGCAGTGCTTAAGCCTATAATAAGTAAGTTGCCTAAAACATGCACTGTGATGTATGTTATGCATGTTTAAACGTGTTCTGCCTTAAAGCTATAGTAAAATATTTAAAATTCTTTTTGGAAATGTAAATTTTCAACATAATTCTGGTTCTGATTTTCCTCTTTACTTAGGGAGGTAACATCTGATTTTAAGACTAAGTTGTTATTTTTAGGTGGTTTTCATTTTAAACTTTCAGAATAATAGTTTCTTGATTCAGAGCATTCTTTTTTTTCTTGAGTAAAGATTTTACTTTTTTCATACGATTGTCAGTTTTTATGTTTAGAAATATAAAGAGAAGACTTCTATTACATTATACTTATTTAGTACTTTCAAACTTTTCATTGTTTCTTTGAAAGTAATGAAAAATACTTTTTATTACATCTTCTTTGTAGACTTGGGTAAAATATTTGTAATCTAGTATACGGTAAATCAGAACTTTATAACTCCAGTCTGACTGGAATTATACAACTTGAGCAGCTAATGAAAATGCAGTTTAATTGGCAGTGATCCTATCAAAGACAGAACGTGATAATGTGGTTAGGCTCTGTAAATGCATATTTAGCAAAATGTGGGCTCTAGTTATTCTAAGCATCTCTTATTTGGCATTACATTTTTTGAAGCCTGGACTTGCAACTGAATAATATCTTTTTAATTATAGAATCATAGAATGACAGTATTTATTAGAAATTACATAGTTAAAAAAGAAGTGAAGAAGGTAGAGAAATCTCTAAGCAGCAAGTCATTAAATACTTAAGCAGCAAGGTTGTTGTCTTTAAGATTTGCCTTTGAACAATACTCATATTTTTGTTCCTTCTCTTTAGGCAATCAGTTACTATGAGGCTGCATTGCGAAGCAGTCAACAGAATTTCCTTCGCTATGATTTGGCTGAGCTTTTAATGAAACTGAAGCAGTATGAAAAGGCAGAAAAAGTACTTCAGCAAGCTTTAGATCATGAGCCTGGTATGAATGTTACTAATTTACAGCAAAACACACAATTTCTACTGTTTCTTTTCTGCATGATTCTAGGGAATAAATAAGTTCCATATAAACTTGTATTTGAACTGTAAAATATAGGAAACTATTAAGTGATGAGAAACTCACTCTTAAATTTCACTTACATTTAAAAGTCATTTTGCCAGGACTCTTAAGCCTGGAGCATCTGTGATAGATAAAATCAGTAAAAACAATAGCAGAGCTCCATATATGCAGAGTTCACTGTCATCTGTTCTAATTAGTGTTCTGATTCTGAAGTGATCAAGTATAGATGAGTCATTCCTGCTGTTAGGGGATGGTTATTTTGGAGGTAATTGCTGCCCAGTATCCTTCAGAGCAAGGAGACTAAACTGGTTGAAGATGTCTCTCAGAGCCCTCTGTTCTGATTAGAAATTTGCACCTAGAAGCTAAAACTTACTATACCCATAATTAAGGAAAACATTTTACGGTGGTTTAATTAAATCTGTTAACTTTTATGATTATCTGAATACTGAAACAAAATTATCAAGATAACACTTTGTCAATAGCTTAAAGTGAATGCACGCCAGGGAGAACTTGTTTTCTTCAATATTATTTTATGTGTATATATATATATATATATATATACTTTAACCATTATTCAAAAAGAGCTTGCTTTTTTGAATAGATATTGAAGTATTTAGTTAAAATAACTGTGTTCATGTCTGTTTCAGACTATAGCAAAAGAAAGGTAGTTTTAGATCCGACTGAAATTTCATCAAACAATATTCTGCTTTTTGGGTGTACAGTAGCTCTCACTGAAACAATTTGGATATTTTTATTGACTTTGAGGAGGATTTAGACAATAAATATCTGAAAAGACTTTCCTGTCGACTTAAAGCAAAAGCTTTTCTCTCACACTCCTCTATTTCTGACAATACAAATCACAATAGACTTTTTTTTAAATCTCTTTTGCATCTTTCAATGTCTGTGGCCTACACTGTCTGGAGCTTGTAATGTTTACAGTAACAACACACCCAGGCAAATCATGATCTTAAATACAAAAGATTGAGCCATGAACTTTTCTTTTGAGCTCTTGTCTGAAGCATGAAGAGAGCTTGCTCTTTCTTTGATTTTACCGCTATCAGTTCTTAGGTCTGTTTAATATAATTCTTGCAGCTAATGAATTGTCTTCTCTGATGGAAGATGGACGTTACCATGTGCTTCTGGCAAAAATTTACAGCAAAAGGGAGAAGATTGATGAAGCTATTTTTTCATTACAACAGGTAAAGGGGAAAACAAAAAACCCTACAAAAGTTTGCTGTGTCCTCACTTTTGTTGCTGATTTCACTTTTATCTCAGATTCTAACCACAATATTTCTGTGAATGAGAAAAACACATACATGTTAGGGATAAAGTACCAGTGAGTGATGTGAAATGTAAAGAAAATAATTGCTTAGAAAATCTGAACTTTTTGTGAGAAATCATAGCTGAATGTTAGATCAGAATACAGACTTTTGCAGGACACCTTCATTCTTACTATGCACTCATTTGTTTGTGGACCATGGTTTTAGCAGACTAGGTTAAAAGCAAAACTGCTTATGGGGACAGCCACGTTAGATATCCTTAGCTCAGCATTAAACACCACCAGTATAATAATCTGGAACAGCTTTCAGTGGCTACCCATCATTTTGTTGTACTACTGTTTGTTTTAAATAGCAATAATGACATCTCTTCATTCTAGAGTTGAGTATTATCACTTAGACTGAAAGTAATTAGAAACTTAAAAGAAAGTTGGAAGCTAGATATAGTTTAGTCTATTTTAGAAGGCACTTTCTCAACACAAAGGTTGAACAAGAGGTTAGGTCTATACATTCTCTTCCATTGTACCTCCACTTTGCTAACAGAAGTGGGAAGCCTACATAGCATCTTCTGACAAGCAAGAAAAGTAAATTGTGAAGCTTTGTTAGATAATTATACATAAGAGTTAAAATCCTACTGATCCTGCTGTTTAATCTGTTGTTAAATTCTTATTTTTCTTTTTTCCTTGTAATTTTTTTTTAAATGAAAGTTGATTTTTTTTTTACTTCTCTTTTAGTAAATTTCCCCCAAAGCAATCTATTTCTCTTACTCATTACTTCTTTAGTTTTTTCCAATTTCTCACTGTATCAGACTTCAAAACTTTGTGCTTGTCTCTCTCCCCTTTTTTCAGGGCAATAACAACAGCAAAAGAAAAAACTGCCCTTCATTGTATCTGTTCTCTTCAGTCTTTTCTTGCTCTTTTTCCTGACACATTCATTTATTTTGATGTATTTTAATTATTTCAGCAGGACTAACTGCTTGGTCACGTTCTTGTTTCTTCTTGAACAGATATCTTCCCTTGATTTTCAGAATGATGTTAGAAGTTCCTGCCCTAGTTTTACTTTGTATTTTAATTCTTCCCTAATTTGTCCACAAAATGGTAGGATGGTAAGAAGCACAATAATAGTAGTGCTTCCTTCTCTTTAGCTCGTGAATGTTTAAGTGAGCAAAACAACTCTTCTGAGGTTTTATTTCCATGTTAGATAGTTACAAAACAGCTTGAGGAGAAAGAGGGAATATCCTGTGTCTTAATTGACTAGAATTGCAATTGAAATAAAAAAAAAAAATGATCAAGTGTAATCAGAATTGGGCATAGGTATTTCCTTATCTGCCTTCTTTTGTGGCATCTGCTATAAACAAAGACCTCTGTGCTTCTGCTAGATTTTCCTTAATCATTCCCTAAATGAGTGACCTCAGGAAAAAAAAAATATGAAGTTTTTTTGTCTTTTTTTTTTGTTGTTTTTCTGAGTTTTCTGTGCTTAATAGATTGAAGCACATAGAGCTACGGAGTTTTGGCTTTTCAACTTTTGTGTATACACCTTATCAAAAGCTTAATTTTAAGGAAAAAATCTAAAGAGTTCTTACATGCTTATTTATAATATTTTTGATATAAGAATTGTCTTGGAGACTAAGGACGTTCCTAACGGGAACCCATGTACATAAGAAAATTGTTCAAAGCAAAACTGTAGGGCTGAAAGTGCAAAAGCATTGTCCTTTAATAATGAAGCTTTGTTCAATTATGTCCTACACCAGCATTTCTTGTGATTACAACTTTGCTAGGACTTGTGAGTTGGAACTTAACCATTTGAGTTGGGCAAGAGACTAGTTAAAAATAATGCAAGCCACAGAAATATGAGGAAAATGAAGACCAACAAAACTGTGTCATCTTTATTCAAATTAATGTATTTGACCTAAATATTCTTTAGATGAAGTACTAAATAAGCTTGTTCATTCAACCCTTTTCTTCAAGTACACGAGAGGTAAAATAGATCTCTCCTTGGCTTTTTACTTTAGTTTCCTGTTCCTTACATTTCACAAAATAAAATAATACGGTTATCTCAAAATTATGCTCTATAAAGTATAGATTAAATGTTGTCAGGTTGGCATGCAGTTACCATAAGGAATGTTTTAGAAAAAGTGTATTGGGATTCCATCTTCTTGATAGTATTAAACACTTAATTGCTTTTCAGCATGTTTTTAATGGGAATTTTGTGGAAGCAAGGCAGTTTGAGGCAGGTTGTTGAGTGAGAGACATTGGAGGATTTTGTTTTGGTTTGGTTTTTATAGCAAAGGCATTTTTACCTGCTTTTTTATTCTTTGGGGAGTTTGGTCTGTAAAATACTTACTGTTTTTATAGAACACTTTAAAAATTTGATTATTATTTAAAAGTAGATAATCTAAAATTAATTCCTTTGAAAAATTTTGCCTGTTGTTTCTTTTCCCCACTCTAGGCTCGGGAATTACAAGCCCGAGTGCTCAAACGGGCTCAAATAGAACAGCTGGATGCAGTTCCTGCACAGAAACAGTTAGCAGCTGAAATTTGTGCTGAGATTGCAAAACATTCTACAGCCCAGCGAAACTATGACAAAGCAATTAAATTTTACAAAGAAGCTCTTGTTCACTGTGAAACGGATAACAAGGTCAGTTCACCCTCTGACTGTTTTGCATTGGTTTTCCATTCAGTTTTAATATCTAGTACTACACTTTTCCAATTATGCACAGTGTAGAGGTATATTGGCAATTATTTCTGCTTTATGATACACATAGAGCCTGAAACTTTCTCTCCTTCGTTGCTTATTGTGATAATTTCTCATACCCAAACTCCCGATTCAAGTGATGGTCTCCATGCACTTTGAGTTTTCTAATAGATCATGTATTGAGCCTATTTTCACATACCAGTTCAGCACGTGTAATGTGTGACACTAATAATGGAGACTGAAACAACCTTACCTGTTGCCTGTCCTCTGGAGGGAAGTCCTAGTGATTTCAATCACTTCAGACAATTTCTCTTTATCTGTTTTAGCAGTTTTATACTTTTATCTGGGCTTGGGGGGGATTCTGATGTTAGTCACAAAATGCAGCTGTGCATTGTCTCCTTCCCACAGGTCTGCCTGTTGGTAAATGCTGTTGAGTTACTTGTATCCTTATCTTCCTTCTCCTTTCACAGCTGTGGGTTTTAGAGACGAAAGAGTGATAAACAAAAAGGCTTAGAAATGTGTAATGAGCACCAAAGTTATGTGTCAACTTCAGTGGGGTTTTTCAGATTAAAAATAAATAAATACAGTTTAAATTTTACATGGTTAAATCTGGTAAGTAATATCCTAACTCATTTCTTTTACCAGATAAGAGACAAAGCAGTTTCCAGACAGAGACTTGAAGTAAATTACTGACAGCATCAAGCACATCATTTCACTGTACCATTGTTTTGGGGGTTATAGAGATTTAGAGACCACTTTCAGTCACTGGAATCTAGTATAGAAGTCCAGTTTAACTATTCTTCTCTGACTTGCCCAAGGCAGGATGTGTTCCTTGACTAGCAGACTGCTTTTTGGTCTTCCACTATGTTATGCATGTAAGGACAGTGGCTTGAGGAAGTCTTTCATAATTAAAATTCATGCATGCTATCCCCATATCATTTCACTGCTTACCCACCTACCTTTCTGATTCAAGATTATGTAGTGTGTGAGTATGTAAACAATAAGAAGCAGTTCTTCGATAGTATGCAAGTGGCCATCATATCCTGAACAGTTCAAAACAGTTTTGGTTCAGCAGTACCTTCCACAGGTGTAACTGTAGAGAGAATTGCAATGCAATTAGAAATGCCTCCTTTTGGAAAAAAACATCAAAGTACAAGAGAAAATTAAGCAGGAGTGACGTTTACTGCTTGGCTGTTGCTAATTTAACTTTGCAATTAGTTGAAGTAAACAGGAGTTAAATGGGAATGTGGTTAAATCTGTGGTAACTCCCGTGTTTATAAACTTTTCTGTGGCACTATTCAAAATAGTTGATGGTGGGACTTTGCCTTAAGGATGCATGCTCTGTACGTTTCAGTTTGTTAATATTTACTCTGCGATTGCTTCTCAGAAATCTGTCCACGCACAGTCTTAACAGGGTAGATTAGGAAATGCAAATAAGAAAACTGTTTCTGCTGGAATTTGCTTATACTCCAAAACTAAGTGGTGAATATTAATGAGGTACTGGCTTCTGTCAATGAATTTAAAACTACTTGCATTTATATTTTCCCAAGAATTCTAGTCTTCTGAGCAATGCTATCTGAGAAGCTCTGTGTTCAGTGTACCTCCAGAATATCCCTCTGAAGAAGCTCTATCTGCTTTAAAAGGTGAGGGAACGGAAGTGTGTGAAATTACTTGACCAAGAGTCCCTAGGGGACAACAGAGAAAGCTCTCTCTTTAGAAGAGAAATACATTTTCCCTGAGGCTCTGAAATCTCAGGTTAATACTCATAGAACTGAACCAGCTTTCTTCATCTTTGGATTATGTATAGTTAAATACTTTTATCTACAGGCAATGTTGGAACTTGCACGTTTATATCTTGCACAAGATGATACTGATGCCTGTCAACATCAGTGTTCCTTGCTACTGAAGAACGACCAGGATAACGAAGCAGCAACAATGGTATGTACTATTATACGAATCCTGTATCATCAGGGTTTCGAAGTTTATGTGTCTGCAGTGTGATGGATCCATAAAATACTACTTTTAATAAAGCCTACAGCTTCTGATGTAAAAATAAAAAACGAAAATGCCTTTCTGTTTATGCTAGATAATGGTTCATTGTGAAGTTTCTAGCAAAATATCTCTTCTGAAGTACTAGTAGAGGAAAAAGAGGTAGTTGTAAGCTTGACTAAAGCATGGCTTAATGCATGTTCTATTTAAAGTTGACTAATGACCAGGGAAGAAATTATTTTTCCAGCACAGTAATATAAGCAAGCATCTAAAAAAATCTCCAGAAAGAAAGAACTGTGTACTTAAGATGGTTTTACATCCTTGTACAATCATAGTTAATCTTATTCTTAACCATGTTTAGTCACAGGTGCAGATTCTGTGTGCATGATTTGTGTACTTCTTGGTTTAAAAGACAGTTCAAGAGATTGAGCAACTTTCACGATTTTAAGATGGGAATATTTTTTTTTCTCATAGTAGTCTAACATCTGGAATTTCACCTAGTATGGTGCAAGAACAAGGGTAATAGCACTCTTAAAATATGTTATTGAACCTATTCTTTATTAGCTACCTCTTAGTGGAGATAAACCAAACTTAAATAATGTATTTTGCTTCAACTGCTGCAGTGGGCTATCATTTTTCTTTTTTACTAACTTTATACTAAGTTTGCTTTTCTGTGTGCTTAATCTGCATTTATGGGAAATAAAAATGGGAGTAAATCTATACAAGTAAGACAAACACATTGCGAAGGTATGTTTGAACACGTTTCCAACATATTTGAAAGATACTTCAAAGTGTTTAATTCATTTGTAATTTCTACATTAAGTGTAAAATTAAGATATGAGAGTGTACATGATCATTATTATCCTGTATGTTTATTCAGAGAGAGTGTTTATTTTTCCAGAGAGTAGTGAAAAACCCAACTCAGTTTATTTCTTGTACAATACTTTCAGCTCTCCACTTTGCAGAACTAGAGTTTATTATAAACCACAATGTATAATATTTTGTTTTGTTTTCTCTGTATCGGTCAATATTGCAGATGATGGCTGATCTCATGTTCAGGAAGCAGGATTATGAACAAGCTGTCTTTCATTTCCAGCAGCTCCTGGAACGCAAGCCAGGTGAATATTAAACAGTGATATTTTTTAATTCTTTCAGATACATAGTTCTAATGAGACAGAGGAATAAATATCTCAATAATGCTTTGTATCATTAAAAAGAAACATGCTATTTATAATATAATGGATACTAAAACAAAGACCATTACTGCATATAAAAACACAAAGCTACTGTAGGGAAAGATGAGAATTTTTTTTTCTCCTAGATACAATAGTTTACTTTGAAATGTAGTGTGCATTGTTTACACCAAGCCAGATGTAGTTAGAGTGATGTTATCTTGTTTGACTTTACCTTTGTTATCAAGTGGATGAACAGAAAGCTGGCAGTCTATTTTAGTATTAATAAGGGAGATTTGTCTTGGACAGGAATGTTTGTTTTAGCAATTTGCAAATTATAACCACAGAGAAAAGTAATAAAGTCTATTAAATAATACTGTGATGAATTTAAAGCTTCCTAGTGGACTTTGTGAAAGAAGCATAGAGCAAATGTTTTTGTTTGAGTACTTTTGAAAGTGAAGTACAATTATCTTTATAAAGGTTATTATGGAAGTTTTTCAAGTATCACTTGATAGCTTCAATCTTGCATCTGTGGTTACTGTGTGATATGCCTTATTTATTGCATTGCTTTTGTATGTGATGAAAATGAGGATCTTTGTTTCTTAAGCTATTCATGCAGCAAATAACTCAAATTACAATGTCCTAATGATTTGTATATTTAGATAACTTTGCAACCCTCTCACGGCTAATTGATCTGTTACGAAGAGCTGGAAAACTGGAAGAAGTCCCAAGGTTTCTAGTAATGGCTGAAAAGCAATCTTCCAGATCAAAGCTTGAACCAGGATTTCACTACTGCAAAGGACTGTATCTTTGGTACTTGAAATTATAATTAACACAAGGTTTATTTAATTATGTAATACATATTGAAATTACCTTTGTCATCCATTATCATATAGTGTGGTAAGTAAGTGATAAGCATTATAGCACTGCTTTCCTAATTACTTAGTCACATAATCACAGAATCTCAAGGGCCGGAAGGGACCTTGAAAGATCCTCTAGTCCAAATCCCGCTGCTAGAGCAGGACCACCTAGAGTAGGTCACATAGGAACTCATCCAGGTGAATTTTTATGTCTCTAGAGAAGGAGACTCCACAACCCATGTGGGCAGAAAGTGTTAGGACTTTAGGAAAGGTCTCCTTTCACTTCCAATGAGCTCGCCTTTAAAATGAAGCAATTTGATCTATCTCACTTCCATCTTTTATGTTTCCTGCTTGTTAAAAGTGATGTTCTTCCTGGTCCAGTAACATAATGTTGCTTATTTGCAAATTTTAGAATTTATCAGACAGTTTTTCGTCTGCAAAACCATGTTCCTTGCACACATGCTGTTTAAACCTTACATTATCCGTGTGTTCAAGTGCATCATCTGTTTTTAAATACTTGGATTTCTTCTTGGGATTTGGGTTGTATTTGGGGCAGTGGGTTTGACTTGCCCAGCATTAAATACTTTAATTATATGTCTAGGTACACAGGTGAACCAAATGATGCACTCCGACATTTTAATAAGGCTCGAAAGGACAATGACTGGGGACAGAATGCAGTCTACAACATGATAGAAATTTGTTTGAACCCAGATAATGAAACTATAGGTGGTGAAGTTTTTGAAAATCTGGATGCTGACATAGGGTGAGTGAATGCAATAAATATTGCTTGGGTGGTTCTGTCATCCCCTTCTTCTACTGTCACTTTGTAGTGTGGCGTAATTGAAATCGCTAGAACTTTGAGCTTATCTAATGCTTTGACTGTTGTGCTCACTATACTGTGAGAGACCATCCTAGACTGTAGTAAGTCAATCTCAAGCAGAAAATACAGATTTTGTCTGGAATCTTGGTCACTTCCCGTGTTAAAAACAGCTTGTTAGGTTGGAACTGCTGCTGTTACAAAAGAAAGTCATTGTAGAATGCCTTCTCAACACAGCCAGTTTTTACAAAATGGAATGCCTTTAGCATGGAATTGGTACTAACTCTGTATTATTTTGCTGTATATTTTAAAAAATAAGCTTTTACAAACTCTTTCCGATAGCAGGAATTCCACAGAGAAGCAGGAGTCTGTACAACTGGCTGTAAGAACAGCAGAAAATCTTCTGAAGGAACTCAAGCCTCAGACCATTCAAGGTCACGTTCAGCTACGAATCATGGAAAATTACTGTCTCATGGCAACCAAACAAAAATCAAACGTTGAACGAGCACTGAACACTTTTACTGAAATAGTGGTGGCTGAGGTTAGTAACCTGTCTCATTTCCTCAGTCTTCCCTTTCACATTTAGCACATTTTAATTCCTTTTTTTTTTTAACTAGACTCGCGGTTTACGTTAGGGAATAGTGGCATGTGTTAGTGCTATTTGTTCTAAGGAATTTTTTTTGCCTATTAAAGACTATACTATGTAGGACTTGGAAAAGAAAACCATGCTGAAGTTTCCAATTGGAATTGCAAATTTATAACTTGACTAAATGCTAAAATTGCCAGTGACTGAAATGTGATTAGGCTATTTGCTTTGAGTTGCTGGGTTTACTTTTTAATTCCTAGTCATGCCAGCAGCATATCTGATGATAAAAGTCTATACAGTAATTATAAAGAATTCTGTAAGCAAAAACAATTATGTATAAGGTCCTTTCATGTGCTTCATGGCAATTTGAAAGAATTTAGATATCGGGGCAAGATTATCCATCGCTTAGAGTTCATCCTTACGATGGAAATCATGATTGTTTTCTAGCTAGTTATAATGGTTAGCTTCAGGATGAATAACAGATACTCTTGTTACCAGCACCTTTCAACAGATTGTGCTTAAGCACCTGTAGATACATTTAGTCCCTCAAAACACCAAGAAATATCATTTACCACTATCCAGTATGCTAAACTGCTCCTTGGCTGAGCTGAGTATACTGATGCTTATCTCGTGTGTAGGACAATTCTGCGAATCACAAGCAGGGTGTCTCTCTGCCTCCAGTACTAACTTCCTAGCCCTGCTCAGAAATTATCTGAGCTCTTGTAAATATGGAATGGTTTTCACTTGTACTGGAACTTCAAGTGTGTTCGGTTTCTATCTGAAGTACTTATTTTTGTAGCAGAATCTTTCATGTTGAGATGAAATACCTGTGGGTGCTTTCAGTGTTTCCTGAGCCTGAAGAAGATTGTTTTGAGCCCAAACTTTATATTCATCCTCATAATTATTGAATGTGCTGTTTATAGTGATTACTTGTATAGAAACAATCGTAGCACTAGGGGGAAAACATTTTTGTAAGATTGTATGTTCTATCTGTAGTTCCTTAGATTTAGCTTTTAGTTTAGTTTCCAGACACTTGGTGAAAATTGTAGTTTTTAAAAAAAAGTTAAAAGCAAAATAAAAAGGAACCAGTCATTCTGCTTTTTACTACAGAAGGATCATGTACCAGCTCTTTTGGGAATGGCCACAGCCTACATGATCTTGAAACAGACTCCAAGAGCCAGAAATCAGTTAAAACGAATTTCAAAAATGAGCTGGAATCCCATTGATGCAGAGGAGTTTGAAAAGAGTTGGCTTCTGCTTGCAGATATATATATTCAGTCTGCAAAATATGATTTGGCAGGTGAATTATTAAAAAGATGCCTTCGTCATAACAGGGTAAGTGAATACATGTTGAAAGTAACCTTTGTAGCCTTCCATTTTAATTCGCCTGAACATTTGGTTTTCCTCTGAAACATGGTTTCAAAGTGTATTTCTTTTTCTGATTTCCAGGTATTTCCCTTTGTTTTGATCTACTTCTGTTGTTAAGACATGTTATCTTGATATCTTAAAATGTGTTTTTATACATTTATTTTCATAAACTTGTTACTCTACAGGATTTTTTTTTTTTTTTAATGCTAGTATTAGTCCTCTGTTGTGAAGATACTGTCTGGTAGAGTGTCTGGGAACAAACTGTAATGAGGATTTCTGAGCAGGCAAACTGCCCAATACCTGCTTTGGCTATGGGAACAAGAAAGAGCGTAGCACTTGTGCTTATTTTTCACTTTGTCCTTTTTTGCCGATCATATTTTTCTATCTGTACATTTCACATTCCTTTACATGAGGCGCATGCAATAGACTAGTTTTCCACAGGTTCTACTCTGCAGGTTCAGGATACACTTTTTAGTGCATAGATTTGGTTAGAAAATAACTCAATGCTGTATATCTCTTTTTCCGAATTCCTTGATATAGAAGGTAAGCTGCATCAGTCCTTGGTATAATGGTATCATGTACTTCTGCAGATGCCCCTTAAAATAGGATAGGTTCAGTTTCATTTTTACAGAAAATTAGTTTGAATTTAGTTAAGAAAAAATTCTACCTTAAGATCAGTTACACGCTTGTTCAGATGGCCAAGGGAAGTTGCAAAATCCCTACCAGTGGAAGATAAACATGAGTCATCTCCCAAAATAAGACATGTCTTGAAATGGATGATCTGTTGAGCAGGTATGTACCACAAATGACACTGTTGCAGAAATTCCTGAGCAGCTCTAAAAACAAAGCCTACCAAGTAATTTCTTCTAAAAAGTTTGAGACCCAAGAGGGACTCAGATAAACAAGGTCTGCTTAATAGGAAAGAGGATGGTAAATTAGAGATCTGCAGCTCCAGTACCTTAGCAAGACAGCACAGTAAAGATACTGACTTTTCTCCAATTTCCGTGCAAAGCAGCTAAGCAGGAGTTGTACTATAGAAATAGATGTTGAGTATTTTAGATCTTAAAATATCTTGCTCGTTCACAGGACAGTGGTTTGCATGGTGGTCTACAGTTTGGAAGATTTGATTAGATTGGTGAAATGTTACTGTTATAAATAAAGATTGGTTTTAGGAGTCAGAATTGAGTGACAGATATGTGTGTATATATACATATACACAATTTAAGTAAATATGTTGAGAGAAAACTTGATAAAGCCTACTATCTTGTAACATAGATTGGTTTTGATTTTGAAAGACTTGGGTTTGGTTAATGAGAGCCCAACAAGCAGGCATTTTGTAGGAAATTGGGGTTTCTTACTAATTACTCTTCTTGATTTTGAACTTTCTGTCTTTTTTATCACAAACAAGAGGGGGAGTATATATTTATCCTCATCTTCCAGGTACTCCCATACTGCTTATTCCAATATGCTGTGATTTGAAAGATTTCACCAGAAGATTTTGGAAATGTGATTGGAAATAGTGAAGTTAAAGATGGAATGTAATTTATATATCAGCATTTCTTTGCTCTGCTTCTGTTAGAAAGGTGCATATTGTCATAAAAGCACAGTTTTTCTCTTGAAAATATCTGACCTATTGGCAGCATGGTAATATAAGCTGTCCATACTAAAGGCATACAATAGTTAGTTTTGCTTATTTTTGTGGGGCCTTTTTTCCTGCTTTATATACTGAATGTAAGATTTCTGTGTGAATTACTTTATCATTCATACTAACTTTTATTGTGGAGTTAAATTTATTTTTATGTATGCATAACATAAGCAAGGCTAGTGTTTCCATCTAGTGCTTAATAGTTCTTGGAACTTGTTGTTGCCTCTAACAGCACTTGGAGTTATACAAAATGAAATAATTAATGCTTCGTATTCTATCTTTTAGCTTTAAGTGGAAAATTAAACTGCAAACTAGAATGTAAAACAGTTCCCAAAAATAAGGTAGTAAAAATACCTTTTTAAGAAGAAGGGAAACAAAAGTATTTGTAGAAGATACAGCACTGGATACAGTCTGGACTTGAAATGCAGCTGCTGTAGGTTGATGTTACTAATTGAGATATGTACAGGGTTAATAGAAGCTCTAAACATTCTCAAAGGAGTAGTTGCTTGTCGTCTGTGACGGACTCTTTACTTGACTCAGAAGTTGCTGTGCAGAATTCCGTATATCTGATTAGCATTACAGATGTTTTAAGTCAAAATTATCTTGTTATAAAAGTTAGTATCACTTAAGCTTTCCAGTTGTACAGAAACGAAGTAAGATTTTTAATGCATGTTTATGTTTTGCAGTCGTGCTGCAAGGCTTATGAATACATGGGATACATAATGGAAAAGGAACAAGCGTATAAGGATGCAGCAATAAATTACGAGATGGCATGGAAATATGGAAACCAAACAAACCCAACAATAGGCATGTATAAATAACCTATATGTATGATTTCAGATAGTACAGTAGGAATGAAACAGCTGCCCTTTACTGGAAAGACTGCTTTTAATTTTCTATAGAGTATCCCTGGTTTTCCTTCAAATAAAAGCCACAGGTGTTTGAAGGTGTACAGAACAGTCTCTTGGAAAACACTGGTGGCAAGAAATTACAGCTTTAGGATACTTCAGAAGTCTCTACTCGCTGTCTTAATAGTTTGATCTGAAACAGTTCACTCTTTGAATAACTTACAAAAAAAGTACAGCACTAATTTTTAATAATGTATTTATAGCAATACAGTATGTACTGTCTATAGTAGAAAACCTTTTCTAGCACCCAGTACATATCTGATGATGGCAGAGTGTTGATGTAATAATTTCATTTTGATAATTGGGCAAATGATCTCTTTATATGGATATGGTATTATATACATAAGTAAGGATTTTAAAAATAAATTACTTAAATGTCTTTAAATATATCAGGTTTTAAAAAGATGGTTAACTGAAAACTTGGGATACTAGTCAAGTTCCAGTTTGCATGTTTAAGTCTACACTAAACTGTCACATTTTTAGACTGTTTTAACGCAGGAAACCCTTTATGAAATGGATACATAGGATAAAATCCCCTTTCTTATTCAACACCTAAAATTTGTCCCTAGGTCCCAAGGCTGCTGGTTTACACAAATTCTGTTCCAGGATTTGGGCTATGCTTATGGCCCCTCAAAAATAGAAATTTCTTGCAGTCTTTAATCTGTTGTCTTATTTTGTGCCCTAGGTTTTTTACTGATAGGGTGAGAGAGCCTTTAGTATTGACTGGAAAACCAGTGATATTTTTTTATAACAAGGTTGTAACTGTTATGCATATTAACTGCCATACATTTATTTCTTCAGCTGTAACTCCCAGATGCTGCAATGGTTTGGTTCATGATTTTCTGTCATATTATGTGTATATTAACATAATGTTTTGTTGATTAAAATAAAGGCTTTGTTATTTTGCTCCTGCTTCTTGTAACACCATTAAAGATATAAAAATGCACAGGCATGAATGGATTGTCAAACCTAGATATTGCCAAACCTCCATGTGGTGAGTCGTAAAATTAGGAGGTTCAAAGCAGAACGAAACCAGAAATTAAAATGAGAAATTCTCTGATTACCTGAGTTTGGATGCAGTCATTTTACTAGTTGTTCAACTAGACAGACCCATGAGTATCTTGGCCTAGATATTGCAGTTGTTGATTAAATAAAACGTATTAGAAGGAAGAAGTTGTAATAGTAAACAGGTGTGATTTTTTTTTTTTTTTGAGTATGTAGAGAGTGTAGGTCAAGACTTTTTTATTATGAAACCCTGTAAAGGGCAGAAATTGAACAAATCAAAAATCATTTGGTGTCTAGACAAGAGAATGCCTTAGTGAAACTAAACTGTGACATGATTTTGAGTACAAAAAGTGAGACTATTGTTTTGAAGGTACTATGTGTATATTGTTTTCTAGTTTTGCTTACAGCATTGTGAGAATTATCATGAATTCAAGTTAAAATGGTTAAAGCAATACAAGCTTTCTGATGTGTAAACTGTATAAAATTGTATCAGGTCCCTTGTACTCACTATAAGTTCATAAATGAAATACAAAGTTTCAAATTTTGGAAACTGGATGCTTTTATAACCTTTTCCTTTAGCCCTGATCCCTGTCCAGGCTGATACATTTGAAGTGTACCTTTATGCTGAAAGTATCAGCCTCACATGTTGCTATGTGACTGAGCCATTCCATTTGATTTTTTTTTTAATCAGTGCTCTGCTGACAGTGAAACAGAATAGCAGTTTAATTCCCTGTTTTGTTATTGCTGTCCTGATTTTTTTTTTTTCTTCTTTTATCTGCTAATAATGGAACTGCCTTTACAGAGGGTCAGTGTATTGTAGGTCACACTGAGAAACTCTGTGGGGTACCATAGTAATTGAAGAGGAGAACCATTATGAATTCTCAGGAGTAACACATGCTCTCCAGAATAATGTCTCCTTTTGATTCAAACATAGCTATCAGTGTGTAAAGGACTTTCATTTTCTACTTGAAGTGACTTTCAATAGAAAACTTTATCTCTGCAGGCTCAGAAAGCAAACTTACTAATTTTAGCGGTACACAGTGACCAAAATGGCTTTGATTGTGATATTTTCATTATTCAATATAGAAACTGTAATTGTCGTCTTTTTTCCTCCCCTTTACTTACAGGATACAAGCTGGCTTTCAACTACCTGAAAGGGAAGAGATACGTTGATGCAATTGATGTTTGTCATAAGGTAGAATTTGAATTTGTACTTGAAACTCTTATCTGGTTTTATTTCTACATAAATAATCCTTTTGTGTTGTTTAAATTTCTAAAATACACAGCTTAATGTCAGAAAGATGCCTTATTTAATAAGTATGATTAAATGAAGTGTCCTTTACATAATCTGCTTTATCTTGAGCTCCCTGACCACCAGGTAAATAAGAGATAAAGTGGCTGGCTTTATCATATATGAAAGCATAGTCAAGTGGCAGCACTTTCTTTTGGCCCTGTTGTTGCAACTTGATAAATCCATACAGAAGTATAGGTGAAGTTAATATCAGAAGACTGCTAAAAAGTAACTTGCAGTGTTATCTTTGTGTGATTCAATATAAATAGAGTAAATGCACAATAAGAGGAAGGGTTACTGTTACAGAAGCAGAACAGACATTGTGAATTGATAACTATTAGTGTTTATAATGAAATATATTATATTTGTTTGGGGGGCATAAAGATAACTAGAAAGGACAAAATGAATGGAAGGGTGAGGGAGAACAGCGAACTGAAGGGCAAGAAGATGAAATGGATAGAGGGAGAACCTGCAGGAGTGAAAGTATTAGACTAGTTTGTCATTCCAGAGAAAGTATACTTAAAACAGTGGAAATATGTCAAGAGGTCACTGTTCTGAATGCACCCATTTTCAGCCACTCAGAGGCTGTGGCCCTTGACCTCAGTACTTTCACACCAAGGTGACAGGGAAGCATGGGAAGGGAAGCAAGGTATCTTTGTTAGAGCAGTTCTTGACCTCCATACATGGTAGTCTCTAACCACAGTTAAATATTTATGTGCTCTTAAAACGAACTTGTCATGCTGTTATTTTAGTGTTACAATATGTAAGCTCAGCGATGAGGGGGGTAACCAAGCACAATATTCTTTTCTTCTAGACACAGAACCTATGGCTTGTTTTGTCTTTTGACAGATCCTTGAAGCACATCCAAACTATCCCAAGATCAGAAAGGAGATACTTGACAAGGCTCGTGCATCACTAAGAACATGAATTCATTTTTTATGTGGTTTATGAACTTGTTTGTTTAATCTGACTTCAGAAACTATGAATGAAATACTGCAGTGACAGAAACCACATCAGCACAGAGTATTGTAAATATGATAAACTTAATTATACTAGAGATCTGGATTATTTTCAAGAAAAATCTACAGCCCTGAAAGAAATTATATTTGTTCTCGTTCAGGAGAGACTATTGCTTACATGTATACCATGTAAAATGACATCCAACATTATACATATATCAACATTATAAAAATATTTCAAAGCACAAAATTCCATATTTTGTTTTATTCATTTGAAATAGCACTCAAAACAACTGCCTGTCCTACTTGGTGCAAGAGCATCAAGTTCAGTTTATGTGAACCATTTCTTCATAGTTAGTGTAATCTTTATTACTACTATTTCTAAAGTATGTGGGTTTATTTTTACATATATTATAAGCATGTGTTATTTTTTGTTCTTAAATAAAACAGCTGTGTACACTGTTTTCAATGAAACTTAATATTTTAACGAAAATCCAGTATTTTAAGACTGTATGTAAACATCCAGTAAAGGCACAGAATTTCTTTTCTACTCAATGTTGTTAATTGTCCACCTCTCAGATTTCCATTAAATGTTTTCCATTTTTAATTTGGAGTGCTTAGTCTTTCAGCACTGTATGTGTAGACAGTACAGTCATATGTGCAAAAGTTAGCAAAAGTTACCTTGTTTAATCTGTAGTGGTTTTACCTGGGCTTTTACCAGGTTTTTGGTGGGCGGGGGGGGCTACAGTGAGGGCTTCTTTAAACAAAGAGCTGCCAGAAGCTTCCCCTGTAGCTGATAAGGAGAGAGCCAGTCAATTCTAAGATGGGCCCACCACTGACCAAGGCCTGGCCAATTAGTGACTGAGGTCACACCTCTGTGAATAAAGTATTTGAGAAGAAGGGGTTGTTGCACAGTTGTTAAACTGCAGCAGCAACAGGGAGTGAGAATGTGAAAACATCTCGGCAGACACCAAGGTCAGTGGAGAAGGAGGGGGAGGAGGGTGCTTAGGCCCTAGAAGAAAGAGTCCCCTGTGACCTGTGGTGAAGACCCTGGTGAGGCAGCTGTGCCCCTGCAGCCATGGAGGACCATAGAGGAGCAGAGATCCATTCTCAGCCTGTGGAGGAGCCCACACCAAAGCAGATGGATGCCTGAAGGAGGCTGTGATTCTGTGGGAAGCCCACGTTGGAGAAAGTTCCTGGCAGAACCTTGGAGCCCGTGAGTAGAGAGGAGCCCACGTCAGAGCAGGTTTGGTGTCAGGACTTGTGATCCTGTGAGGGACTCGGGCTGGAGCAGTTGGTGCCTGAAGGACTGTTCTCCCAGTGGATGACCCACGTTGGGGCAGGGTGTGAGGAGCTGCCCCTATGGGAGGCCCCATGCTGGAGCAGTTCGTGAGGAGCTGCAGCCCATGGAAAGGACCTACGTTGAAGAAGTTTCTAGGGGACTGTCTCCCATGGGGAGGAATCCCACACTGTAGCAGTAGGAAGTTTGATGAGGCCTGCCCCTGAGAAGAAGCAGTAGCATAGCAAGGTCCATCCGTAATGAACTGACTGTAACCCTCATCCCCGGTGCCACTGGGGAAGAAGGAAGGAGAGTCGTGAGAAGAGGGAGGGGTGGGGGGAAGGTGTTTTAAGATTCAGTTTTATTTCTTATCTCCCTGTTCTGATGGTTTATTTATAAATCAAACCTTTTTCTTCCCAAGTTGAGTCTGTTTTGCCTGTGATGCTAATTGCTGAGTGATCTCCTGGTCCTTATCTCGACTCACAAACCTCTTGTTATGTTTCTTCTCTGTCCAATTTAGGAGAGGGAGTGATAGAATGACTTGGTGGGCACCTGGCACTTAGCCAGGGCTAAACCACCATCTTTCTGGAGAAATCCTTTTGATCACAGCAGATTATGAGCTTATCTCACGTAAGATACTCGTGGATCTTTAATGGAACCACAGCATATCATAAATGAATGAGAGCAAGGAGAAGGATCAGGGGTTTTTCAGTGATGCTGAACTTTGGAAAAAGACCCCAAATGCCTAATAAAAATCACAGTCATGTCATTGTACTTGTTTTTCAAACAGGACTCGATTTTGTATGCACATGAGTAGAAAAGTATTGGTTTTGCATGAAAATAGAATTCCAAATACTAGTGATTAAATTTCTTAACCAATTTTCATTTTCTTGTTAGGTAATTTTAGCTTTTCATGTTGACATTGTGTAAAGTAATTTTCACTGGATTTTTTGGTTTCTTTTTTTATCACATTAAGACTACAAATCTTGCTTATCAATAACTGGATGCTGTATCGTGTGTAACTTTATAGCCCTGCTTCCCTTTAAAAAGATGGACATTCCTTGCTTATGCAGTGATGCTACCTGCTGGTTTTTTTCCAGGCTCTGCATTCTAGAAACTTTAGAGTTATTAGTGAGCTAAACTGAAATTAATAGATGTGTCTCAGGACTATAACACTTCAGTGTTAGAAGTGAGAAAAGCAGCCTCTCCTTCCCTAAGGAGCCTCGAAACTTAGCTGTTACCTTATCCCTTCTGTTTTGAGCACTGGTAATCAGTGTGTACACAACTTCACCAGGCACAGTACAGGTTCCCTGAGTTTTGCCTGGAAATTGTTATAGAGCATGATAGAGCTCTGAGGAAGAAGATTTAGGAGAGTAGGGGAAAACTGGTGGTATGGGAGTGGAATGAGGAACGTGGAAGGATGTGGAAAATGCGGAAGCTAGGGGGAGAACTATAAGGGAGCTGGGCCATAGGGGTCAGTAGACTGAGAATTCTTAAACTATGCTCTTTTGGGGTTTTTTTCACACTGCTCTATGAATATGCACATAGGCCCCATCAAAGCAGTTTCTAGTAAAACAGCATTTCTTTGTACACAGCCCTAATCATGCAGGATCAATGTGTTTTTTGCTTACTTGGTAGCATTGGAATAACATTTAGCTGAAGTTTAGAATAGCAGTAGGTAGGTTTGTATCAATATAAGCAAGATGTTTTGAGGAAAAAAAAAGGGAAGACTAATCTGCATCTATATCGTCTTTATTTTGTTTTAATCATGAGCATAAGATGGACGTTGCCCTTCAATAAGATGGGTAACAGATTAGATCTTGTCAATAATGAGATACAGATATTAGTTAAAGAAAATTAACTGAGTCTTTGAGCTTCTTCTGGCTAACTTTTGTTGAGGAACTTTATTCATATACCATGGAGATAAAAGATTTCTGAGTTTCTATTAGCTATCTTGAGCAAACCTAGCCAGTAGCCTCTTTTTATAGATGAGGTCTTTAAAAGAAGAGTGCAAATGAGGCAAAGACTTAGATTTCAGTTTAAAAATGGTGGCTATAAGTAGTCCTTGAGAGAAAGTCCTGCTTTGATATAGTATTCTCAGAAGGAATAAATGGCCTTCCCATTTCCCGTTTGGTTTATATAAGCCAATTTAAGTTTTCTGGTCCTTCCTAAATCTTTTTTTTTACTTTCTCTGCAGAAGGAATAGCTTTGTTTCATTTCTCTTTACTCCAACTAATTGAAAGTGTTAATTTCAGCTTTCCTTCTGCTCTTGCAGTTTCTTATTTTAAAAATGCATGTCCTGGTAGCTTTTTTAAAGCTCCTTTCTTAATAAATGGTTTGAATGGAAGAGACTCCTGGGATGGAGGGGAGTCAGTAATGCTAATTTCAAAGAGCTGCTGCAGTCTTTAGTGAGGTGTTGCTTAGCAACCCATCTTCCAGATTTTGCCTTTGGTGAATAGGAGAGTGGAGCTGTGCTTTCTATTGATTCATTCACTGAAACTGGAAATCTAAGCATCTTGTAGCTATAGCAACATAGGCCATAGGTGTCTCTTCCTCTCCTCTATTGCCTCCCTTTCCCTTGCAGGTACAGACTGCCTAGAATTATCTTTCAAAGTATATGGAAACATGTTTTCGGAAACAGTGCACTAAATAATGCTTCTGTTTTAACTTCCTCCTGCTTTTTCCAGATTTGTACCAATATTAGAAAGATGGTCTAGAAGGTATCATTAAGTAAAATAATTAGTACAATTAGCTAAAATAACTAAACTAGGCAGACTCTTATGGAACAGCAGAAGTAATTTGCAGATTTTTCCCATTCTGGACTAGGTTTGACTCTCGTGAGTCTACAGTGGCTACAGACATTTTTAGAAAGGCTTATAAATCAGCCAGCTCTGGTTTAGTAACATAAATCTTGTTACCCATTAGTTGAGTGGGGAGCTTTGCAATCATAATAGTTTAAACAGAGTTTGTAACATTGAAGAATTTGTTGAAAATTCTCAGAACAAATAATCTTTGAAAGTGGTCTAGGAGACATTTCAGGGAAGCGGGGGTGGATTCTGGCCCTTCGGAAGTTGATCATAAAGAGCTCATTAATCTATTCCCCTTGCAATGCTAAAGAACAAAAAAATGGGAAAAAAAGGAAAACAATCACTAGCAAGAACTTCTACATCAGCTTGTGACTATGCCACTTTTAAAAGTAGAGTCACTATTTTGTCAGGTTAGGCTCCTTACAACTATGATTTTAATTTATGGCTTCATTCATCTGGTTTTACCTCTTGCTTCATCTTGCCATGAAATCAGAATTATTGTTTCTGAAAAATTGACCTGCCTTAAACTGTTCAAAAATTGACCATTACTGCAAAAATCACATGCTTTTTTCTCTGCTAAACCTTGGTTTAGCAATTATATGAGATCATGCTTACTAAAAGAGGAGCTGAGTGAATGGTCTAAATCTTGTTCTGAAGTAAAGGGCGGGGGCTGTTTTGTTTTGTGGGCAGTTTTTAGGAGTCAGTATGCCTGTTAATGCAGGCTTTATTCTGGAAACAGCAGCTTTTCAAATGTTCACACTAGAAATTTGCCTGCCTTGCATTTTGTGCTAGAAGTTGAATATTGGCTATGCATATTGAATATTGGCTTAGGTAATGTAGTATTTGCCACTCTTCAGACCTCAGCTTCCAAAGACATAAGGAAGGGTTTTAACATGCAAGAAACACCAGGACATATTAATTTTCATTAATTCTGGTCTGAATCTTCATTAAATTGTTCCAGGGAAGATGAATTCAATTGTGAAATGGTGGTATTGAGAGTCTTGTCCCTGCTGTAGAATCAGTATAAGTGCTGCCAACTGCCCATCTATTTGCTGAGCAAGTCTAGCTACCTTCGGTTCAGTAAGCTGAAAGAAATCAAATCCAAAGTGCTGGGCTGAGACTGTAATTGTACTACTGCTAGTTGAAAGTAGGAAGAAAGAGTGATTCTGTGCTATGTTAAGGAAAGTGAGGAACAAACTTTGTGCCCTTTTTACTTTTTCTTTCCTTCTCTCAAATTAAACCGTGCTCTTATAGAAAAGTTATTTTATATCTCTCCATCTGGGACACTTTGTATTGTAGAGAGGGAGCTCAGTGTGATACCCTTTCTCTCAAACTCTGATCTCACCTCTAAGGGATTGGGTGTTCGGTTTCCCGGCAACGTGAGCTGTGAGTGCTTGGTCAACCACATCTTGGACATGACCCTTAGGTGACTGAAGCAAAACCACCGCACCCTGCCGTGGTTCACTGCGGGTCGCACCCAGCCGCGGTGCGCCTCGTGTAATTACATTTTCCTCGGGGTGCAGAAGGCGAGGCGCGAAGCGAAGGCCGGGCCGCGGCTCCGCAGCCGCCCGCCGCTCGCCAGGGCTGCGCCCCGCCCGGCGGCCGCCGCCCGCGCACCTGGGCGCCAGGTGAGGGCGGGGCGGCGCGCAGGCGCAGGGCCCGGCCGCCCGCGCGCACCTGGCGGCCGCTGAGCGGAAGCCGCGGCAGCCCGCCCGGCCGCAGCCTCCTCGCGCCGTGGGCGGCCTCCCGGCCGGGGCGGGGACGGTGGCGGGCGCCGGGTTCGCCCTGTGCCTGTGGCCGCTCTCGCGGGCAGCGCCTTCCTCTTCCTCCCGCCGGACGAGGTGAGTGGAGGAGCCGCAGGGCGGCGGCAGCCCGCCGGCCTCAAGAGCCCCCCGCGCCGCTCGGCTTCGCGCTGCTCCGCCGTTGGCGGGGGGCCGTGGCCGGCGGCGGGGTAGCGCCCGGTGCCTCTTTACCATTGAGCGCGAAATCGTCCGGGTGCGCGCGGCGCGGGGCACAGCAGGCGGGAGGGAGGCAGGGAGGGAGTCGGTCGTAACGTGAGGTGCTGGGGCAGACGTGGGGTAGGGGCCTGCCCGGAGAATTCTCCCTCAGCGACCCCTCCGCACGCGTGTCGCCCCACCCCCGGACCCACGCACATTCTGTCCCCTCAGATCCCCGCAGCGCAGCCAGTCCCAGGGGCCCTGCAGGGGCCAGGGGGCAGCCCAGCCCCGCGTGCCCTGCTCGGGGCGAGCAGCTCAGGCTGCGGAGAAGCGCGCTGCTACTTGGCACCTGGGCAAACGGGTCTCCGGGAAGTGCTGCCCCGCAGTCGGATGCGCTGCCCAAACCAAAGGTATTGACCGAGGGAGATGGCATTTGCCACGTACTGCTCCCGCCCAAGGACCTGTCCACAGCACCGCGTTGATTTGGTAACAGCCGGGCGGTGAGTTTCCTTGTGTACGTTGCCACCTTCCTCTGGTATATTTCATCCTGTGTGGTGTGCTTGAAAGTTACTGGATTGTCTTATTTTATTTTTCTCGGAGGTTTGCTAGTCTTCTACACAGCAGGTGACAGCTCTTAATATTTTCTTCTCTCTGGAGAAATACCAGGAAGAGTGAACTGTAGCATAGATAATGTTACTGAGATGAAAGTCTTTTTTAACTTTATATAAAATAAGCTTCTACAAATAAGTATTAAAATACATTTTTATTGATTAAATTAAAAACATCTTAATGATAATACAAATCTTAGGTATGCATCTTGGTACTGTTTTGCATGTTACTCTTCTATTTCAAAACATCATCTTTTGTTTTAAAAATTGTAAATTGTATTTGGTCTTAACAAAAACCAGAGTCAGGCTGCTGAGCTGAGTGACAGAGCTAGAGACCAAACAGCCAACTTATGGCTTTTTGTTTCTTTTTTTAGCCAGGTTTCCTCAGTGGCCTGGTCAGCTTGGCATCTGCTACTATCATCTCAAGGCTTCTCAATAGCAAACTAAAAATTAAGTTAGTTACAGAGAGCCCAAATTTCTATTTTTGTTGCACTGTGGGAAGGAGCAGTTTTTCTCCTCCTCATAATGGATCTTGCCATTTAAGTTTGCCTGCTTTTTGAGTGGGGTAGTGCCAACAGCAGCCTGGATATCTTCACTTCTGTCAAAACAAGAACAAGATATATTGCCCTCTCTGTGACATTTCCTCAAAGTGTGGTTCTAGGTGACAAATTGCACTGCTCTGGCACTATCCTTTTTTCTTTGCAGAAACTTGTTGCTTAGTCTATCTGTTCTGAGAGCTGATAGCTATTACAGGGCTTCTCCTTTCTTTGGAATCAACTAGAGTCATGTTTGTAAGACGGATTTCTGATCAGGTAACTGCCAGCATTCATGAGTTCCTTCTCCTAGCCTGCTCCTTTCTGTGCTTATCTTCTAGAAGATTTGAAAATGCCTCAGGTTCCTAGACCGTGAAGTGCTAGATTTTGCCCACTCATGTAAAGAGTGATTATATTCTTTTTCTGTCTAACCATTGTCTGATTTTTTTCCCCTAAGATTTGCAAATATCATGTGCCATAGGAAGTAGTTTTGCTTGCAGAGAAATCGTGTCACAAAACTACTGATGATGACTTACTAACTGAATTCTGTAGTCAAATGACTATTCATTGTTAGGTAAGATTATTCAGCTCGGAAGTGCAGCTGGAAAAGAACCAGTCCAATGGGGAGAGGAGGAAAACAGAGATACCTTTGGGAGACTGGCAAGGATGGGTTTAGCAGTCACTGACCCAATAAAGCTCAAAAAATCCATGAGGAGACTTGCTTTGATTTACGCTTATGATTTAAACAACTTAAAAGTTTAAGGCCAATTAGGGTGTAAAACCGTAATTGCAAACCCTGCACTTCATACTCAGATGCTCTTGTTATCTTAGAAATGTTGCTCCAATTGGAGAAAAAAACCTGAATTCCCTTAGTAATAATGCAGAGATTATTTTCTGGTGCTTAGGTGAAAATTAGACACTAATCCTTCTAAGGTAAAACAGCACTTTACAGCTGCTATGGTGCTTGCTTGTCATCATTGCATTTCAAGGGACAGTCTAAAATGATTTTAACAGAGGCCCAAACCAATCTGGCCAAGAAAGTGAAGGAAGCTGCAGAGTTAAGTGAAATTTAAATTTGAGTTCAGTGCATGTTTATAGTCCCAGGACTGTAAAAATAAGCTATAAATTTTTTTTATAATATATGATTACTGTATGCTTTTTAACATGCTCTCTGTTGTCACAGGGAACTGTCTACCTATTATGTAGTGTGCTTAGCTATAGAGAAATAGTAGTAGTGCTCTTTTGGAAAGAGTTTTTGGAATCACTTCCATTAGAATACATAGAAGAAGAGTGGTTGGGGTTTGAGGGTTTTTTTTGTATTGCTTTTTCAGTCTCAAAGAAGATACTGAGGAAGATAGTTTGCAAAGCTGTGTGCCAGCTAGGTGTTCTGGGCAGCTGCTGCTGCTCTGAACTTCTTCAGCCCATTGTGTGTTCATCTAGTTACAGCTTCTGATTTTTCTGTAATAATCCCTGGGCCAGGTTACATCCAGTCCTCGCTGGAATCATCTGTGCCCTTAATGTTTCTAAAATGAAGAGTCAGAAATGGAATACGTTCAGTATTCCTCTTACAACTTTTTTCAGGAGTGAAACCACATTTCCACTGGCTGAGCTTCAAAGAATGTACCCAGAGGAGCAGTATCTGGGTCTTGCGAACCTCTACTTCTTTTACTGAGGCTTATGAATCTCTATTTCTTTTAGGTACATGTGCCCGATAGGGAGTGCAGTCAGTAGGAGTTCTAGTGGAACAGATCTTTTGTTGCAAGGGTAGAGATAAAAACTAGCCAGCTGATTCTGTTTCTCCTGTTCACATGAAGCCTTAATCTTTGTAATCTTTAACTTCCGTACACTTCCTTTTATAATTTATTCCTTACTTAAGCCAAGGGCTAATATTCTTGAAAACAGTAGCACGGTTTGGTAAACTTAAGTAACTGTCTGTATTTTCCACACTTTCTGAAATTCCTTTTGGTTATATGGAGGTTATTCATATTCCATATTCAGTTGAACTTGTATGAAAAGTTCATTCCAAACCAAACATTTCTTTAATCTCTTCACAAGAGGTGGTAATGTGAGTGGATGTTCTTCTGGGATGTACTTCTAGGAAGTGGAAATGGTTTTCTTCAGTAATTTATTTATTCTTTTACTAGTAGAAAAAAACCCTCAATTTCCATGGTGGTAGAAGATGGGAATGTTGCTTAGAAAAATGATTATTTCAGTAGCTAAAATTTTAATACTATCTACACTGGAATTCCTGTAAAAAAACCAAAAAGCCCCATCTAGAATTTTAGATTCAAAAATCTCACTGGTGAAGGTAGCGTTTCTGATAGGTAGAGTGTCCCAGCATATGTGGTTGTGTAGTAAAGCCTTTGGCCACATCTCACATGAGGAACGGCTGAGGTTCCTGGGGCTGTTTAGCCTGAAGAAAAGAAGGCTCAAGGGAGACCTTATCGCTCTCTGCAACTACCTGAAAGGAAGTTGTAGCAAGGCAGAGGTCAGTCTGTTCTCCCTTGCAACAAGCAATAGAATGAGAGGAAATGGCCTCAAGTTGCACCAGGGCAGGTTCAGGCTGGACGTTAGGAGGTATTTCTTTACTCAACAGGCTGCCCAGAGAGGTCGTGGAGTCACTGTTCCTGGAGGTGTTTGAGACAGTTGGAAGTTGTACTTGGGGAAATGGTCTAATGGTTGATAGGGCTGGGACAAAGGTTGGACTCGATGATCACGAAGGTCTCTTCCAGCTGAAATGATTCTATGATTCTCTGACTTCTACTAGTTTGATGCGCACAGTTGATCATGAAGTATCAGGAAACAATTTCTTCAGTGTTTCTATTCACTTTATGGTTGAGGGGACATTAAGGTCTTGATGAAAGAATTGTGTACTTGGATAAGAAAAATAGACAAGCTTTTTAATGATACTGTGCTTCTGGATTTAGAAAAGAAATTAGATTAACTACTGCACTCTTAGACAGTTGTGATTAGAATAATTTTGAAGAGGTTTTTGTCCTATTTTTCTCTCGTTGTTTTGAATTTTTTTATAAAGTCTGGGGGTTTTCTAGTATTTTTTACTCAGTATTTTATTTATTTTTAAATATACATTCTGTAAACAACATTCTCGGGAACATTAGAATCATATTTAAAATTCAGAGAGAAGAAAAACAGATTCTTAAACAATTTTATTAAAGGATGTGACATCAAGTACATTGTTGATACTAACCCATGTTTTCTCATCACTGGCATGGTCTGAAAGAGTTTGTACTGATTTGGGTTATCTTGACATTTTAGGGGTTTTTTTTAAAAAAATGTTTGTCTACAGTGCTGTTCTGACCAAGCTAACAAAAACTCAGAGTTGTCTACATACTGGCTACTGTAGTGAGGCTTTATTGTCAGCCAGAGATTTTGCAGGCAGTCTGACATCAGAGTTAGTGGGTGGCATAATGTAACATAGACTGTGTATTGAATTCAAACACTGCCCATGTGATGTGGTTGGAAGTAGTGTGGCAGCTGCCTTTTGGCACTTTCAGAAGACTTTTGTAGTACATACTAGTTTTCTGGTTGTTTTCTTTTTCTATTTTTTTTTTTTCTAAAAAAAACCCCAAACCTAAAATCCAACTTCTGAGGTTTAGGGCAAATTATTTCAAAGTGCTGTAAGAATTCAGAAAATAACACTAATGAATAGAAGATTAAACTCTTTGCTGAACAGTCAGTTCAGGGAGTTTAATCATGCTACATGTTTCTTCAACATGTCCTGGAGGATGGAGAGTAGCTTGGTCTGTGCTTACTGACTTTTCTGTGTCATAAAAATGTGAGACATCTGTGAGGAATAAAGATTGCATTTCTGACTACAAAATTGTCCTGGTAAAAACCCTAAGGAAGATACAGTTTTTGTGGCCAAAGTTCTTTGGACAATGTATCTGTGTTCTGGAAGCTGCTACTCTTTTGTATGTGACAAAGAGCTGTTGTAAGCAGAATCTCTATCAGATATTTTGTCAATAAAACTACACATGACATTTGTCTGTATTAAAGAGTTTCATAGAATCATAGAATGGTAGGGGTTGGAAGGGACCTTTAGAGATCATCTAGTCCAACCCCCCTGCAGAAGCAGGTTCACCTAGATCAGGTCGCATAGGAACATGTCCAGGTGGGTCTTGAAGACCTTCAAGGAAGGAGCCTCAACAACCCCTCTGGGCAGCCTGTGCCAGGGCTCCCTCACCTGAACAGTGAAATAGTTTTTTCTTGTATTTAAGTGGAACTTTTTATGTTCCAGCTTCATCCCATTACCCCTTGCCCTGTTGCTGGCTACTATAGAAAAAAGGGATGTCCCAACCTCCTGACACCCACCCTTTAGATATTTATAAATGTTAATAAGATCTCCCCTCAATCTCCTCTTCTCCAGACTAAACAGCCCCAGTTCCCGCAGTCTTTCCTCATGTTTGCTGTACTGTGGCAAACAGCCCCACGTTTGTTGACTTCACCTCTGCTGTGCGTATTTTCCCAAGGCTATCATTTGATCCTTTCTTTAAAAAAGAAACATCACCTGCACTTTTTTCTGTGCACAGCACACTGACAGAGGTGCTACTGGTGCATACTAATCCATGGTGAAAGGGTTACATTGTGTTGCACAACCCACTTAACTCAGGTGAGTTGTCTTTTCATTTCTAGGGACAGACACCTGCCACCTGTGTGTTACAGCAGCCTGCTGTAGGTAGGCCTTAGCAGCCCAGAGACAATGATCCAATGCAAGGAAACATGCTGCCAAGAAGTCACAGTGTGTGCAGATAAAAGTGAATGTAGTCACATAGGGAAACAAATGCTGAGTAAATTGCTACACGATTTTGGTTGGTCATTAGGTGTTGCTCATTATACTCTTTAAAAGAGACTTGCTTCTCTGAAGAGAGATACACACAGTGCAAGAATTATTCTGGATATATCTTAGCTTTTGTTTATTTTCATTTACAGATAACTTGACTATTGTGTTGTGTTGTTCATGAGTATTCTAAGGATTTGTATGTGCTCAGCTTGTGCAGGAAATAATCCCAAACAAAAATAACAGCTGTTTAGTTTAAGGTTTTGATAAAATGTACATAGGTACTTTAATGAAGAATAGGTTAGTGTGTCAGCATCAAAGCCAGGAGCAGCAAAAGTCTGAAGTATGTGCTAAGAAGCTATGGAAGAAATCTTTGGTATTTTCCAGTCCATTTTTCCTTTTTGTTGCTGGAGACAATGAAACCAAAGAAAAAAATTATGAAGTAGCCTGAGTAAATATTGCTGTGTTAATTGAAACACTGAAGATGTACAGTGAAAAATCTAACAACTGCAACTTTAACTGTCTAAAGTAATTTTTTAATTAGTTACAAGATTTCTCTGATACTAAGGCAGGTAATAGATATATAGTTGTACCATGTAATTCTTCTAACCTTTGAGTAGTCTCTTGCCAGTTCATTAAAACAAAAAGAGACAGACATAAATATTTGACTCAAATACTGATGCAGTTCTCAAATGTATGCATAATTTCAGTGTAAAATAGTCAATGTTGCTATATAGAATTAATTTTAACCTCTCCTCCCTTGACATACCTTAGGTCCCTTCCAACCCCTACCATTCTATGATTCTATGTTCATTAAAGCTTAACCTTTCTCTTGTCATGGATGAATTTAAGTCTCTTTCCCAAGAGGAAGAGGCCTAGAGGAAGTTGGAGACTATTGTTACATGTTTAGTGATAGAAAAGAAATGTGAGGACAACATTTGGAAACAAACCAGCCTGCAAATAAGGCCCCCCCTCCCTGGATGCTTGCCCGATTGACTATGTCTAATGACTGCTTATGAGATGAAGAAGCTGCCAGACTTCTCTGATAATTCTAAGTGCCTCAAATATTAAAAAAAGGCCTTTATTTTTCTGTTTGAGGAAGATAAATTTATATTACTTATTGACTCCTTAGCTTTAAGATTTACTGATATTACGTATGCATGTGCACAGTGCACCAGGAATCAGAAATGTGATTGTCTTTTTTTTATGGTGTTATAAAAAGACAGAGGTTGTAGGCAGAGCCCTTGCAGATTTATCAGTAGTAGTTTTACACGTCATAGTCTTCCTGCTGGGTCCTGATCTGCACATATGCTTTGTGTTTTACATTGTGTATTGCATTTACATGGTGAGGTGGGGATGATTGCAGGGGTGGTCTCTGAGAAGAAGGCAGGGTTTGCCCCATGCTGGACACAGCTGGTTTTGCTCAGCTTTGAAACGGACCCACTGCTAGCCAAAGCTGAGCCACCCACTGTAGCAGGTGGTGCCTCTGTGATAAGCTACTTAAGAAAGGGTAAAAAAATGCTGCACAGCAGCTGTGAGAGACAGGAGTGAGGAAAATGTGAGAGGAACAGCCCTGCAGACACTGAGGTTGGTGAATGTCCCAGGCACCAAAACAGATATTCTTCTGCAGTCTGTGAGGAAGACAACAGTAAAGGTTTTTCTCTGCAGCCCACATAGGACTCCATCCAGGAGCAGGTGGATATGCCCCAAAGGAAGCTGCCGCCCATGGAGAGCAAGATCCTGGCAGGAACAGTCACCCATGGATGACCCATGCTGGAGTAGTTTTTGCTGAAGTACTGTACCTTGGAGAGAGGACTCGCACTGGAACAGGGGACAAACGTGAAGAGGAAGGAGAGCAGAAATTAAGTGTTGACCACAACCATCATTCTTTATCCACTCTACACCACTTATGAGAAAGGAGATAGACAAGTTGGGAAAGGAGTGAAGTTGAGCCTGGGGAGGTGGTTTTAGTTTTGTCTTTGATTCTTACCATCCTACTCTATTTTTAATTGTCTATAAATTAAATTCAGCATCTTCAAATTTGTTTTCCCCACAACAGTGACTGGTAAGTGATCACACTGTCCATATCTCATGCCCACGTGCTTTTCCATCTTACTTTCTCCGTGATGTCATGTTGAGAAGGACAACTGAGAGAATGGCTGGGTAGGAGTTTGGCAGACAGCCAAGATCAACCCAACAGACATTGTGAGAAAGCAAGGCATCTTTTAATCAGTCAGTCAATACTTGGAACAGAAGTTCCCCCAACAAAAGGGAGTTAACTGTAGTTTTTATCTAGATGCTGCTTATTTCTTTTCTCAGTTCACATACACACTACTTGCACAAAAATAAAGCTGTGCTTTGAATTCTATCTGTTTGCTATTTTTCCCCTTCTTGTAAACTACCAATTTTGCAGAGAGAATTTAATTCAAATCACTTGGATTCTGGTAGTCCTCAAATGGTTTTCATAGTTCCGCATCTTTGAAAGTTACTGAATAATTGCTTGTACGTGGGAAAAAATAGTGGCAGAATTCCTGAAAGAGGAGAGCTCTCTTTGACATATTCTCTCGATGACTTGCAGCAGCACATGCCAGAAAATGCATTACAAGTGAATGAAAAAAATATACGATATGATTACTTGATCCTCAGGCTACATTAACCCTACAGCAAATTACCTGTATGAAGTCTGCATTAACCATGTGTACTAGATAACTAAATTAATCTGAAAATTTCCCACTGAAAGTAGGAAAGTGTAGAAACAGTGTTTTGTTCTTAGTTTTATGCCTACTGGTTCATCTGTTTGAAGTGTGTTAACATACACAAAATGCACTTTCCCTGTTTTTTGTTTTATCTTATAGATAGGTTTGACATATCTTTAAGTGATGAACATTTAATGCCTGAGAGTTGGGAGTTGTGAAGTAATTCCTGACCATTTGTTTCTTGTGGACTTATATTGCTGAATATACAAGATGTCTAAATTCATGCTTTTTGTTTTAATTTACAGGTGTTAAAATTTCAAGAAATGCTGGGACCTGTTTAAAGAACATCATTCACAAAAACTTTTGTGGTAATTTTTTAAAACTAGAATGGCCTTGAAAAAAGCACTTAAACTATTCAAGAAATTATTTTTTCACTGGAAACTTTGGAAGTTCAGCATTATTGTATTTGTCTTTCTGGTATTTTTATTTTTATTGCAAAGAGAAGTCGGTGTTCAGGATTTTAAAGATGAAACAGGGATTGAGCCAGTTGTCAGAAAGAAAAGTCATGTATTAGGTCTCATGTTAAATGCTATGAACAATATCAAAGGTGCAAAGCCCAAAATGCAGATAAAAGCACCTGTTAGGCAAACAAAGATTCCTGGAGAGACACGCTGTTTGCCAGGATACTATACTGCTGTGGAACTAAAGCCTTTTCTAGATCGACCTCTTCAAGATCCTAATGCTCCTGGAGCTTCCGGTAAAGCATTTAAACCCATCAACTTAAACTCAGAAGAACAGAAAGAAAAACAGCGTGGAGAAGAAAAACATTGTTTTAATGCATTTGCAAGTGATAGAATTTCTTTACATCGAGATCTTGGACCAGACACTCGACCTCCTGAGTATGTTGAAGTTTGTATGTCCTGATAGTTGAAAAATTTGTCAGAAATGCAGACTGCAAAGTGATTTGAGTTCAGCGTTGGGTGATAGTTTAGGAAAGTCTTCTAGCTATATGTAGTGATTGGCTGTACGTAATAATCCACAGTGCCAAAGCCAAGAATGTTTAGAAAGGCTCACTTCTTTCATGGTTTTTGAATCCAAAGTAACCATATTTTAATAAGGTTTTCTGCTTTTGCCGTTAAACTACAATTTCTGAGTGACTTTTTAGAAGTCTTCTAAGTTTTACTCAGAAGAAAATTAAAAATGTGGTTTTAACTTTTCCCAATTTAAAAAACATTTCCATTTCCCTGCCCTCCTCCCCTTCTTTTTTAATATTTAGTGTTAATAAAACCACCGGCATCATTTCATAAATTAGGAATTGTAAACTGTTGAACAAGGCACTGAAACATCTCAGCCATCTTATGTTATTGAAAAACTTTACTAATGAAGACTGTAGGGCTTGGCTAGACAGTGTTTTGATTATGAACGGTGTCTATGTCAGATTATATATTCTCAAATCTCTGTGTCAGTAGGGACTAAACTTACTGAGCTGCTGCTGGTAGTAGGAATATCATATTGCACATGGCACAGCTCACAATAACCTTTGCTAAAGCATAGCTGGTGAGTTTTTTTGCTGTATTTTGTGAGGCAATGACCGTGAGAATTACCTTGGGGAGTCTTCCAATCCCTAAAGCTGCCAGACAATGAACAGTAAGCATGAAGCTCAAAATTACAGGAGAATTATCTTGTCATCTTGACTTGCAATTGGATTAAAAGTTATGTTTATAATAGAACAATCTTGAAAAACTAGGAGTTTATAATTGTTTCCCTTGAATGGGAAACATGCTTCCCTTAGGCGGTTTTATGGCAATGCTGCAAAATTTTGAAGTTCAAAATTAGATCTGTTCTATTTCTACTTGCAAACTCTGTATCCTTCTGATAAATACTATTCTTTGCATTTTGGGGCTTCAACAGTAATCGTGTTTTTGCAGCTCAGTATCTGCCTATTTTTTTTCTGAAGACCTGGGTGCTATATGGAACATACTCAAACGTTTGTGAAATAGAAGCAGAACTGAAGCAGTTGTTCAGGTGCAATTTTTGGCGTCATACTTAAAAAAAAAAAAAGTTTGTATGCCTCCTCCAGTTGGAACACTTGCCTTTACACTCCAAAACTGTGATAGTAAGTGGAAAAGCTGAACTATTTGATGTCCATACTTAGACAGCTTTTTGCTAGAAAGAGAAGGATTTCTTTTGAGTCTGAACTTTTTGTCCACTTTATAACATTTGACACTTTCTAATCCGTAGATGTATTGAACAGAAGTTTAAGCGTTGCCCACCATTGCCAACCACAAGTATTATAATAGTTTTTCATAATGAAGCATGGTCCACTCTGCTCAGAACAGTTCACAGCGTGATGTATACATCTCCTGCCATCCTGCTGAAGGAGATTATTTTGGTAGATGATGCCAGTGTAGATGGTAAGAAGTCTTTCTATTTTATATTGATTTTTTTTTTAAGTTAAATTTAAGATATGTTAGGACTGCAAATAAATTGATTAAAAGGGGATATCTCTTTGCCACCATTAACATGTCTAATACGTTCTAAGTGTTTTTGCTCCTTTCTTTTTCTGTAAAGTATAAAATAATTCTCTGTCTTTTTTTCATAGTGTAGTCAAATAGGAAATTCTTGTCCTCTAAAGGTTTTTAAACCTCCTTTTCTGATTATTCCAATTCTAGTGCTGCTTAAACTGTGTAACTGGTTGCATGACAAGTAGCTCTGTAATTTGTGCTTCAAACCAATTACAATTTATAGAACAAAGTATCCGAATACATCGGTTGCCAGTGCTTGTAGCAGTTTGCATTTTATCATATTGTCTTTATGCAAATTAATTTAATCGATATGAAGGCAAATGTCTTTCCTGGAAAGTATATATATATTTAATAGCAAAATCAAGCTCAAGCTGATTGCCAAAAATAATTGAATGTATACTGAGTAGGATCACAAATCCTACTTCAAAAAACTTTATGTGCTTAACTTTTATGAACGTGTCTATACATACATGCTTATATTAATGTGTTATTGCTCTTTGCAAGTCTGTATTTAGTATACTAACACTTGGATGTGACGTATATTCAGTAGTACAGTCTAATACTAAGGATGGGCAGAGGAAGGAAGATGATGTTGGGATGTTTAATGAGAGGAGTAGGGTTGTTTCCCAGATTTTGCACATTAAAAGAGTTTTTATATAGTTTCTGTTGCTCATGTAAATATTATACGCTTTGAATACTGTGTGTAAAATGTGCTGTCATGAACGAAAGAAATGTGCATTTTCCACATTGCGTAAGTTGGTACATGATCTGTTTGCTCTGAAAATGGATTTTGGAATTGATATTCAAACTGCAAAATAGATGCAAAGCTGCAAAATGCTGCTAAAGAGATGTCCTAGCACATGTCCTTTCTCTCTTAGAATATTTGTAGAATATTTTCATTTTCCATCTCCTGTTCTCTGACAGAAACCTCTTCCTGCACCCCTAAAAATAAAATTCAAAGGTCAGGAACTTTTTACTGCTTTGATGCTAAAGTCATGAAGTATTAGTGCAAATTGTTTGTCCTGTTAGTTTAAGAATGTAAAAAATTAGGCAGTGGCACAAACACACACTGAAAATCCTGAAACTGCTTTCTCTTTCTAGAATACTTGCATGATAAACTAGATGAATACGTGAAACAATTCCAAATAGTTAAAGTAGTCCGTCAAAAGGAAAGAAAAGGTCTGATCACTGCACGGTTGTTGGGAGCTTCAGTGGCAACAGGGGAGACCCTTACCTTTCTGGATGCTCATTGTAAGTGTAACCTGTAACTATGCTAGGTCTGGTTTATTAATACTGTTGTCTTTGATTTCATGTTGAAGATTATTAATGAATTATGAACATTAGCAATGTATCATCTTCCCTACTGCTATTTTATATTCTTGAAAGTATAATTAGCAATACTATTTAAAAGCAGTGCATATTGGCTTGCTGTGGGAATGTTAAAATATTCCACGTGTCCTACTTTACAGCCAACTAAAAATTGAGTGCTTGTTCTCATTTTCTCTACAGGTGAATGCTTTTATGGCTGGTTAGAGCCATTATTGGCAAGAATAGCTGAGAACCCTGTTGCTGTTGTCAGCCCTGATATTACTTCTATAGATCTAAACACTTTTGAATTCAGTAAACCGTCTCCTTACGGACACAGCCACAACAGAGGAAATTTTGACTGGAGTTTGTCATTTGGATGGGAGTCTCTTCCTAAACATGAAAATAAAAGAAGAAAAGATGAAACCTATCCAATTAAGTAAGCATAACTTGAATAATAATTGAATACTTCAGTTTTCAGCAGTCTGTAAATGAAATGGTTCTTCAGATAAGTATGATCTTAAGTCTTAGCATCTTAGATGGTTTTTGTAGTACTTTCTTTAAGGACCGCATTGGAAGTGTTGAACCTTTCACAGAACTGTAGCCTCCTTAAGACAGTAATTGCTATGCATTCAATTTTTTTTTTTTACATACACTAGGTACATAATAAGCAACTTTACTATGTGTCAGGAGAAGGGGGAGAGGAGGATAATAAAGAGTTCTTTTCAGAGATAGTACCACAGGTTCTGGCTCCTCATTCATCATCCTTGAGCGGATGACGACACAAGGGTCAGAGCAACAAAATACAGTCTGTTAAAGTGGTGCATTTTATGATAATTGCTTGTGCTTTGGCCACAGATAGGTCACTCGTCTGGAGGAGAAATGACTTTGCTTGATTTCCTCTATACAGGGAAAGGAAATTACTTTGCTTGATATCCTTCACATAGGGAAAGTACGTTATTTTTCCTGATGCTGTCTTTTATACTAGCAGTCATTAGTCTAAACCAGTTGATAATAAATGACAAGAAAACTGTCAAATAAAACTTTATGGGGGCAGATTGAATTGCTTAAAGTGTTATCTATGCCAGGAAAATATATCAATGTGGTAAAATGCAGACAAATGCATGGAAACTTCGTAGAACCATTATACCATGTTTTTACATCTATATTTTAAAAAACTGCCTGTTTGAATTATGTCCTTGTCAGTAAATTTCTCTTTTTGCAGAACACCTACTTTTGCTGGAGGTCTCTTTTCAATATCAAAAGACTACTTTGAACACATTGGAAGCTATGATGAAGAAATGGAGATATGGGGAGGTGAAAATATAGAAATGTCTTTCAGAGTAAGTTTAGTCACTTAATAAGCGGTGGTTCCTATGCTGACAGTGTACAGGGGTTTTGAGGACAAATTAGTGCTAGATCATAGAATTAGTTCTAGATCTTGATTTCTGTGCTGAATCAGCCAACCAGGACATGGAAAATGAATTACTACTGACTTCTTAAATAAAATACACACATGCTCACCGATTTATAATTTTTTTTTTTTAAGTGTGTTTGGGGTTGAGAAGAGAAATGTACATTTCCAGGGTTTACCTTGTAGGAAACTGACTTATTGTGTACTCGGTATCATTGACTCTTGATATTGGTTTCATGGTTTTTTTCCTGGTGAGCAGTAACATTGCTGATTTTTGTTTTTCACCCCCTTAATTCTAATTGCAGTGCACTTATACAAACAATTGCTATTATTAGGTGTGGCAATGCGGCGGACAGTTGGAGATCATGCCTTGCTCTGTTGTTGGCCATGTCTTTCGCAGCAAGAGTCCCCATACTTTCCCAAAAGGTACTCAAGTGATCACACGCAATCAAGTTCGCCTTGCAGAAGTTTGGATGGATGAGTATAAAGAAATATTTTACCGAAGAAACACCGAGGCAGCAAAAATTGTGAAACAAGTAGGTGATGGTGGTGGTATTAGAAATCACACTTGCTGCGTTGAAAGTTTTGGTGAGCAAAAGTTATTTATTGACAAAGTATGTAAGGTTTCTAGATATTCTAATGAAGAGTTCAGTTTGTTTAGTGCTGTAGCCTCAACAAACATAAAAAAAAATAATCAGTATTTGGGTGCTGATGGTGCTGTTTTGTGGAGTTTTTTTGGTAAGGTTTTTTTCATACCTTTTCTAAAATCTTGAGTTATTTGCATAGTTCCAGTAGCTGCACAATCAGAAAAGCTGCTGAGCACATAAAATGCAGACTAACATTTTCTGAAGTGAGAAATTTAGCATCTTGTTAGTCTCAAATTGCATAGTTTCTTCACTTAAAAAGCAGATTTTGTTTTCTTTAGCTGCAGAATGAAGCTTATTTGATGATAGATATCCATCCTATCTATCTGCTTAAAAACATGTTAAATTCAGGGGCATTGAGTGTTGGTTTATTTTCATAAGTTTTCTTTGGGCTTTCCCCCGTTGGAATCTAGAGTTTTCTTCAAGAAGCTGTTTTTTCTCACTTCATGTGATAAATTTTTGTGACTACAACATCGCTAATAGCATTACATTTTCTAAGCATGTATAACAGCTAGACAACTGAATTTTCTCTGGGAGATTTCACATTTATTGACTATTACACTAACTCATTCATTCATTCATTGTTTCACTCTTTTAAATGAGATCAATCAGCTTCAGAGCTGTCATTGCTGTGGCCTTCTATGTACTTTCCCACTAGGTAGCTCCGTGTTAAAACTCTTTGGACGCTAAGGAAACTTCTGTTGTTTCAATGTTGCAACGCACTTTTCTTGCACAGCTTTAAAATGCTGCAGTCAGGATGTCAGTGATGTTCTGATACTGAAAAACCAACAGCGTTGACTGTAGTAGTACAGTATTGAGAAAAAACCCAACGGATTAAGCTTAAAACTTGCTTAATGCTACAATACAGAATATCACAAGTACATATGTACAACATTTGTATCAGTAGCATTAATAATTTTTTTCTTCCTTACTTCCCTTCTTCTAACAGAAAACGTTTGGGGACATCTCAAAAAGACTTTATTTAAGGCAGCATCTGAAGTGTAAAAATTTTACCTGGTACCTCAATAATGTTTATCCAGAAGCGTACGTGCCAGACCTGAATCCTTTGTTTTCTGGATATGTAAGTTTAATTTCAGTTATTTCCTATACTCTTCCATAATCCAGGAATCTTGCTGATCTTTTGCACTGCCTTAGCCACTGCATTTACATTTTAGCTCTCATTAGGTGATCCGGTGTTTTCTGTCACCACTCTGGACAATGAATCTCTTCTGCATACCTTGCTATTTGAATATTTTATGGCTTTCTCAATGGCAATCTAAATTTAAGGAAAGGCTACTGTGATCTTACAGCCTACTAAGATAAACAACATTGTGCCCATCTCTAACAGTTAAAATGACACAAAAGTACTAAGCCAATGGTGAGAGAGTTCTTGAGTGTTCGAGGTAAATTTGGTTTTATATAGAAAGAAGTCTGGGAGAATTTTTAGTTAATTTTAATAAGGAAATCTGGACATCTCTTTGCTTCTCAATTAGGTTTATGATTAGGAAAATGTGTGTTTATAACTTTTTTTAGAGACCTTGCATTTCCTCTGCCAAGTAACTTCTTCGACATTTTATTGCTAAAAACAAAAAGGCCTCAAAAAATAATTCTTAGTTTAACTGAGGGGAATGTTTAGCATATGTTACAAATAAAACTTCCCCTTCCTCCAATTTTGAATGCTTTACATGTATTTCTTCAAATCGCAATTTGAATAATAGTAACTTAGTGCACCAATAGCCTGCTACTTCACACTGTGTAGCTGCAGAAAAACGATAAGGTAGTTACCTAGGCTTTTGGTTAGAAAAAGTAAACTGACAGATCGGGATTTTTAGACTTGAACATAGCAGAAAGTAAAATTGAACTGATGTTGTACTTATTGTTAAGCCAAAGTTTCAGATTTTGATACAGCTTCATTTTTCGTCATCCTCACTGAGCTTCTTTCTTACTTTTTTTCTGATAACACCCTTTCCTTAGCTGAAAAATATTGGGAACCGCATGTGTCTGGATGTTGGTGAAAATAACCATGGGGGCAAACCATTGATTATGTATTCTTGTCATGGACTTGGAGGAAATCAGGTAACATATTTGATACCTGGCTTTTGGGATGTATTTAGCTCTAACTTTACCATAGTAAAGTGCTTTGTTTATTCTAAAGAAATGGGCATTTTTAATATGCAATTTTTTTTTCTCTCTTTTTTCTTTTTTAAAAGAGTTAATTCCTATATTTATTCAAGGAAAATTTCATACTGCTCTTTGTGTAGTGTCCTGCTTCTAACATTTGATGTTCAGCATACAGATTCAGATTTTTAACACAGTTGTACTGCTTCACTTGATCTGTCTTTTCTATGCAAAACCCTTTCATGCTACCTTTACTACTTTCTTGCAAGTGTTGTCTTAATTCTTCCTTTCCTTATGCTTCCTCCTATTGCTTCTTTCTCTGCCACCAGGACTCGCACTGTCAAGGAAGATGTTGGTGGGAATGCAGCCAATGGGAGAGCAAGTGGCCAGGCCTGAGCCACGTTCCCTATCATGCTTTGCAGCCTCATAGTGTGAGGTCGAAGTGGTTTATCCTGTACTGGCTAACGCAAGTGAATAACTTGATTTAATTTGTCCAAGAAGAGCTCTGTTTGATGCATAGCTCTGGGAGGCAGCAGTGGTGCTCAGTTTCTTCTACAGTATGGCTTGCTGAATCCTTCAGGCACTTCTGTATTACTAAAAAAAGTAACGCCTCCTTCCCTGACCAGAAATGAACACTTCTCTGTTGCCTTAAAGTTATTAGGTGAATAAAATTTATGAACTGTAGTGCCTTAATAACTAAAGGTCAAGAAAGGTTTAAAAGTTTTTTTTTTCAAATAAAGTTGTATTTTTTCTTCCTTTAATAAAATCTTCAATCTTAAAAAGTACTGTAAAAACTCAGACACGTTATGCTAGCTAGTCATTTTTTGTGTGAGATAGCATACTGTTGAGATTAACTACTACCCTATTATGTTAGCATCTTACAGTATTGAGCTTTTTAAAAATTCTGTTGTGGATTAATACTATTTTAGGCTTTTCACATTGTCACAGTCATCATTGCAGGAATAATGAACCACAACATTGTATTAACAGATCTGCTGTATGCTTCTATTGCCATCTCTCTCTAAGTTATCTTGGGCTGTACTAAAACTCTATGCTTTCAAGCGTTTTTCCTCCTGCCATAAAGTAACAATCTGAATCCCTCTAAATGCCAACCCTCAGAGAATTTTAATGTAGGTTCTGCTGATACTGCTCAAGAGATGTTCATATTTGCTTACTTAACCCTTCTTATTGCAATAATCTGTTTTAATTTGTTTTATGTTCTTTACCAGACTTTAGCAATGTGGGCTGAAATTTTCCATGCTACCTGTTATCTCTCCATGCTGGGAGAAGGGACTGGAAGTGAGAATATGGTTTTCAGAGTTGTACATCAATTGTTTATCGTTCTTTTTTAGAAGCTTGTCTCTTTTAATTATGTATGAGATTCCTGGGGGTGCAAACAATGAGATATTTCATCATAACGATACATCAAGTGACATCAAGTGTCATTCGCAATTTGTATTTTTCAATACTTCTAAATACATTCCACTGCGCTGGTATTTTTAAATGTGTTTGGTTTTGTAAACAGTTTTAAAGTGTGGGTAGAAATCAGAGAAATTATTCTGTAGTCTCAAATTGTTGAATAACATCAGAAATCTATTTATGTACTGAAGTTTCAAAGGGATCGTTTAGTTTAATACTCTTGTTTGTGTTTCGTTTATTGACGTTTTAAAAATTATTTAAATAGTACTTTGAATATTCTGCACACCATGAAATTCGACATAACATACAGAAGGAGCTTTGTCTGCATGCTTCCAAAGGACCTGTGCAGCTCCGCGAATGTCACTACAAAGGCCAGAAAACCTTTGCTGTTGGAGAGGAGCAATGGCTGCACCAAAAGGTATTCAGACTGCGTAGTAAACCAGCATTTTTGTCAGTGGTCTTTTGTACGAGTTTATTGGAAATTTAAAAATTAGGAGAACATCCCAAGGACACAAAACTCTGAAGCCAAAAAAGAAGTTCTTTTCCTTTTGGGAGGAAAATGTAGATAATTGCAGCTTTTCAGTTACCAGATCAAAACTTGATGATGTCACTATTTGAAACGTAAAGTAGAAATCTCACTTATAAAACCAGTTGATATCATTTAGTATGTGTCCACCTGCAATTTGGTCCTAATGTTTTGTATCTTTTAAATTATTTTTTTAAGTCTTCATAACAAAACAACTTGACACCTACATACTACTACTGTTTGTTTGCTAGCCTCTCCCTGCACTGTCGCATGGCCTTACTCTTTGACTCTTTGACAACAATGAACCTTGGGGGAAAAAAAGAAAGAGTAAGGGGAACTAGCATACTCATTGTTTGTTCACTTTTTTCTTCCCTCCTCTTTTCCTCATTTTAGGATCAAACTCTGTACAATGCAGCGCTACATATGTGCCTTACAGGAAATGGACCACATCCAAGTTTGTCATCCTGTAATCCTTCAGATCCCTTCCAGAAGTGGCTCTTTGGCCAGAACAATTAAGATCTTCTATTTCTAGGACAGGAACGTTTTATTGAAAGAAAAGACCCATTATAAACTGTGATCATGTATCTATGCTGCATTTTAAGTGATGCATATGTAAATGCAAAATGTTTAAACGGTTTCTTATTCTTCTTATTCAAGTTGGATATAAAATGTGTCATCAGAGATTCCCTAGGAGTCTGTTATACCAAAGACTATTGAGATCTCAATTAAGAAAAATGTTTACAATATTTCTCTGCTAAGGCTTTATATGATCACCACTGATTCTTGGGTCCTATAGTCCTCTTTCATCTTGGGGACCACATGTTTTCCACATACTGTATTTCTGAAGCAGACTAGTTTTCTCTGTAGAGTTGTGAGACACTTTATATTTATATTTTTATGCTCAATTGGTTTATTTTTTTTTATCATTTACTCAGTGAACTTTTCTCAGTGTTTTTTAAGTTGCTTCACTTGAAAAATTAAATATTTGACCTTCAGGTTAAAGCCAAATAGGCTACCACACTGTTCAAGGCTTCTAGCAAGTCACTTCTTCTTTCGTAGAAGAAAAAATAATTCTTGCTGAAATATGTATGTATGATTCTTTTAATGGAAAATCTGCTTATTCTGATATTACTCTCCTTTTGTTTAGCCAAAACTTTTTGTATATTTTTTTTTATATTTCATGAACTTTTAAATTTATGGCAAAATTATATTGTCAATGATTTCTGAGCTGCTTAATATTAACACCTATTTTTTCAGCATTTTGTTCATTATCACTTAAATTACATGTTATCTCCTAAACCCCCCCTTTTTTTTACTACCTTTTGGTTTATGCAACATTTACCTAACAGGTTTCTAGTATTATCTGTACAAATCTTGTGTGCAAACACTTTGTGTTGATTTTGGGTTTTTTCTTGTTACTGTTTCCCCTTTTACAGAAGACTGACCTTAGTTTTATCAGTCCAAGTGAGACTTTGGCCTTACTAACTATTCTGCTAGCTCTTTTCATGAAATACTGTATTTGTCTAAGCATCTCCAAGTATACTTCAACAGATCATGCAGAGCTATGACTTCAAACTATCCTTCAATTACTTACAAATATATATACATTTCTTTGGTTATTTTATTGGATGTATAGTTGTTAAAACACCCTCCAGTTAGTCTTCCATCGCAATCGCCAATCGTGCCCTTTTTCTCACTGTGATTCTCAGGCCTTCTTTAGCAAAGATAACTCTTGTACACAAGGGATGTGCTATTTAGAAACAGAAATGTAAGCTTACTTGAAAATGTCTGCTTTGGGTATGAATGTGAGATTAACGACCATCCCACCTTTAAAGCATCTAAGGTCATGTAAAATTGCACTTTAATACGCTAAGTTATTTCATAATAAAACTTTCTTATTCTGATTTGAAGAAGACTTAATTGGTTTATACAAATTATGTAGGTTTAAAAATAACCTTACATTTGCATGTTTTGTTATATGGGAGGAAAATGGCTGTGAAATTAAAATAATGAACTTCTAGGAAGTTCATGGGCCACCTTCTGGTCCCCAGGCACCTCACCTGTGCTCCATGATCATTCAAACAAGGAGAGCAGCTTAGCAATCACATCAGCCAGCTCCCTCAGGACTTGTGAGTGTCCAGCTTGCCTACTAGATCCTTAACTCCAGACTTTATCCTCCAGGGACAGGACTTCCTGAGAGCCAGCCCTAGGAGTAAAGACTGAAGCAAAGAGAGTAATCAGCAGTTCCACCTTCTCTCTGTCCACTGTCACCAAGGTACCCACCTCATTGAGCTGCAGGCTCACATTCTCTCAGTCTTCCTTTGGCTGCAGGTATACTTGAAGTTGTTCTCCTTTACATCCTTTGCCAGGTTCAAGTCCACGAGGGCTTTAGCCTTTCTTGTGTCATCCCTGCATATTCTGATGGAAATTCTTATACTCTTCCCAAGCAACCAACCAGTCCTTTACTTCACCTTCCATAGACTTCTTTCTTCCATTTCAGTTGTTTCAGAATCAGATTGTTCATCCCTGCAGACCTCTTAACTACTTTACCTCATCCTTTACTCGTGGGAATACAGAGATCTTGAGCTTGGAGGAAGTGGTTCTTGAATATTAACCAACTTTCCTGGGCACCTTCTGGAGTCCTATCCCATGAGATTCCTCCAAGCAGGTCTTTGAAGAGGCCAAAGTTAGCTCTCCTGAAGTCCAGAGTTGCAATCCTGCTTGGTATTCTGCTGCTTCTACACAGGATCTTGGACTCCACCATCTCATTGTCACTGCAGCCAAGGTTGCCTCTAACCTTCACCCCCCTCAGCCAGATTATTTGTTAGCACAAGGTCCAGCAGCACATCTCTTCTTGTTGGCTCTTCAGCCACCTGTGTGAGGAAGTTGTCATCAGTGTACTTCAGGAACCTCCTGGTCTGTGTGTGATCAGCTGTGTGACTTTGCCAGCAGATATCAGATATAGCAGATATTGAAGTTCCCCATGAGAGCCAGGGCCTGCAATCATGAGGCAGCTTTCAGCTGTTTGTAGAAGGCCTGATTGACTCCCTCTTCCTGATCAGGTGGCCTATAGGAAACTCCTACAACAGTATTATTTATGTTACCCTGCCCCTTAGTCTTCACCCATAAACTTTCAAGCCACTCTGCATCCCTGCCTAGGCTGAGTTCAATACATTCCAGCTGTTCACTTGCATAAAGAGCAACTCCACCACTTCACTTTGTTGGCCTATCTTTCCTAAAAGGTACATGTACCTCAGTGACAGTACTGCAGCCCTGTGACCTGTCCCACCATGTCTCTGTACCTGCAAGGAGGACAGGGCCCTGCATCTGCATACGTCTCGAGTTCTTCCTGCTTATTGCCCAAGGTGTGTGTGTTGGTGTACAGGCAACACAGAAGCTTACTCAAGCATGCAGGTTTCTCTGGATGGGTGCGAGAGGATCCTCCACAGATATGCATTCCCTTGGGGTGGTCACCCCTCTGCACCTTGTCTTGAAGCTGAGGAGCATTCGTCACTGCTTTTAATGCCCTGATCTGCGTCCCTGTTGGATTGGATGGCACACGCGTTACCATTTTGCACCCTGTCCCCTGAGTCTTGCAGTCTTTCAGCTCTCTTTACCAAGTTGTCCTATTTCTAATGCATGTCCACATGGAAGAGCAGCAGGGGATAGTAGCCCACCTTCTTGACAAGGTGTGTCCCCTTCTCAGCACCATCTGGATGGTGGATCCCTCACAGGGCTCCTTGTCTGCACAATAAATTGATCTCTCAGTGCCTTTTAACAGGGAGTCACCCCCCACAAGCACACAACGCTGCTTTTCATGGTGACTGCTGCCTGTTGCTGAAGAAGTTGTTGAAGTTTTCCATCCTAGTCCTTGCTCATGTGTGTCAACAGGTGTTAATGCTTCATATTTGGTTTTGGTAGGGACACTGGAGAGTGAGCTATTCTCTTCAAATGGAAGAAAATAGCTGATGTAATAGTAACCAGCTAAGCATTGAACTCTGTAACAATCTGAATCTCAGGGAAGGTGCACAAAACAGTGGAAAGTTAAGCAATAAGATCAGGCCTAGTTAGATGCAGTGAGTAACTGAGTTTTTTAGGAAACAGTATTTTCTTTAAGCACTGTACTCAGGAGGGAGATTAGGGAAAAAATCATGGCCACCAAAAGAAAAGGAACTGCAGATGTTTCAAGTGAAGACAGATATTTGTCTGCGTGATCAATTATCATTGATCATTTATCAACTTAAAATTGACAAAGCTAAGAATAAATTTTGAAGGGATGAGCATTAAAGATTGAATGGGATAAAAAACAATAATATAAAATTTGTCCTTTTGTCCTAGTAAATAAATAACATCATTACAGATACATGTGAATTTATGTATAGAAATGGATGGATGGATGGATTATCCAGGGTTTTTTATTTCTAATGGGGGAAGGGTAATTTGTTTAATTTACAAGTATCTGACTTAGTGGGTTCAGCTTCCAAAGAAAAGCAAGAAAAAATCCTTTCAGTAGTTTTAAGTCATCTAAAAGACAAGTTAATAAGCAAGGAGCAGCAAGAATTTGTCAGGAGCATTAACTTAAGCTAATTTTCTGACTTGGTAATCATGCCTTTGAGTCATGTGTTAGCTTCTGTGAGGCTTTTGGTGGTACCTGTGAGAATATCCCATGAAGTTACAGATGAATAACTTAAAAAAGCTTGCTGTAGTGTGGATATAAATTGTTGAAAAGGCTGTACTGGGAAAGGTTGTTAATGCCACTGTGAAACAAAAGCTGTATGGAATGGCGTTGCACCAAGATCTGCCTGTGCTCTCTTATCAGTATTTCCAATATTCAGTAACAGAATACAAAGTATTCTTATTACTTTCACAGATCAAACCAATATTGGGAGGGCAACAAATGCTCTTGACAAAGTGGAGAAGGACTTGAGCAAAAATAGGATGCAGGTCGGTGAGAAAATTGCTAATAAATATGAATAGAGGATGGACGAGATGGGAGGTTACATAGATAGCAGCTGTGCCATGTTGACCTCCTTGAAATGAAAACTGAGCATTTGAGGACCAGTTCTAGAAGACAAGGTACTCATTGTAACTGTTTAAAAGAGACTATTATAGCAGATATATCAATACCTGTACTTATCGCTCTGTTTTCTGCAAAGATTAGGTACAGCAGGTCATCTAGTAATTGTATTTGGTGTTCTGTTCTAGCAGTGGAAGGGAGAAATGTGATTTAAAATTGTCTTAAGATTTTCCTTTCATTTTTTGAGATTTCTTTTCTTACCTAACATAGGACAATAGTCCAAAATTCCTAATAAATTTAAACATAGAGTTTTTAAACTACTGCTGCTATTGCAAACACTCCTTTTATACATATGTTTACTCCCAGTTCTTCACGAGTGACGCTTGTGTTTTTACAGTACTTAGTACAACAGCAATTCAGTCTTACTTGGACTCCCTACTACCTGCCAGAAAAGAGAGAGGCAGATCTATAAACAGAAGATGACATTAAGTGATTTTTCTGTTCTGTTCCAAGATCTAACTTTGAACTAACTGCTGTGTCTACACCGAGTATTGAATTTGCAGATATGCATATATGTGTGTGTATATATATAGATACCATACAATTTTAGAAGAGCAATAGAGCTGTAAATATGATTAGAGGTTTAGAATTTTTAAGTTAATTACATTTTTTAAAAATTACTTCTTCAAAAGTCTTTTGTCTTCAACCTTTCCTGAAAGGTAAACTATTTTGCAGGGGTTTTTTTTGAGGTCAAAAGCAGATGTTCTCTTTAGCATAACCTATTTCTCCACCATGATTAAATGATTTTTGCACATTCTACTATGCAGCACGAAGTTTTCCGTACCTTATCTTTTGCACAGTAGTTTTTATGGTTTCTTTTTTTAAAAAATCCTGTGGGCACTTTAAGGAGGAGCTCCAAGGTTTGAATCGTAAAGTGCAGATGAGGTTTCTCACTGATGACTTTCACCAAAGTTCACTGAACTAGTGATCCTTTTGGAGTGCCTTGAGGCCTCCTATATTATATAGGCCTGAGAAGTCTAGATGCTTTCTTCTTGGCTAAATTTTCCATATGTCAAACATGCAGTGCTGTCAGGAAAAAGAAAAGTGGCTGAATATGGTATCAGAAAAATCATCCCATGCCTTGATGTCTGGTCAGTTGACAGGTTGCTAGCTCCTGGGTCTCTTGCCGAGGAAGACAGTTCTGTACATTTGAGTCACTTGCTGTCAGTGTAACTGCTTCTAAAGGCTGCTCAGTAAAATAACCTTTATCCACAGAGATTACCTTGCAGCTAAATAAAAATCTTTTCTTCACTTAGTATTAACCCTTGTGTTGATATTTAGTAATTTATATGAGATTGTGAGATTTGTAATTTAATGAGACAGCAGTTCACAATGACACAGGAGGGTTACCTAAAATGTTCAGCCAGGAAACATTCCCCTGAATATACTTTGCCTGACTGTTAATCCAAGAGCTGCTGTGTATATTTTCCAAAGGAACTGGAATGTGTAACAAGAGTAGAAGAAGGACTAAGGGAAAGCAAGCACCTGAGCTTGAGGAGAACCATGGCTACTACCTCCTTGCCTAGGTAACCAGAAATGAAGCGCTTGACTTATTCCAGGCCTGTGGCTGAAGTGTAGACTGGCAGTGTTATTGCTGGCTGTGGAGCAAAAACTGGTTCCTGTGGGTTGGCTGGGCCTGCCTAAAAAGCTGGGCTTCTGCTTTAGCTCTGCCATGAGCAAAGCCTTATTGTTGGCAGCAACTTGGAGCAAGAAAGATGGGACTTGGAGCAAAATGAAGCCATGCAGAGGCCAAGCAAGATGAACAGCAGCCTTTGCCTTTGATGTAAAAGGAAAAGAAGAGGCAGAGGCATGGCCAAAAAGGTAATGTGCAGCTCTAATGTGCATTTCAAATGTTTGTTGTGACTGGAGTCAATGCCTAAGGGAAATGCTACAAAAAACAGAAATAAAAATGGGGTTTTCATGGTAATTTCTAACCTAAGTGGAAGATGTCTTCTGCAAAGGCTGGTTTGCCATTATCCACGGCTTGTAGCACTCAAACCAGTTAAACACAAATATGGAAGTAAAATCTGTTTCTGCAGTCAGCCTACACAGTGCACTTTGTGGTGTGCATATTAAAATTAATCCATTTTAGTATTAGAAACCAAGACATATTTGTTGCATAATCCGAAACACTCTTTAGTAATGACATAATAATTCATTTATAGCGAAAGTAGGCTAGGGTATTATATTACCATACCTTAACCAGCTTAAATTCTGTTGAATTTCCCCTTGGGCTAGACTCCACTTTGTACCATGCCACCCTCCTTCCAGATCTCCTTTCTTGTTCATTACCAGAAAATTGCTGCTGAAATTTCTATTGAAAATATTTGGCTTTTTTCCTTCAGCAAATACCTTCATTTCTCCTGCAGACATCGTGGTCAGACACTGAAACATGTAAATCACAAGCCTTTATTCTCCTTTAAGCTCATAAATCAAACTGAAGATTTTTTTTTTAAATGCTGGATTACATCTCTAAAAACCTACTTAAAATATCTCCAAGTGCGTTACATTACCTACAGCTCTTCTAGATATCAATGGTTACTGCAGTGGCATGGTGGCATGCTGAAAATCAGTGTTTTCTGCACAGAGCTCTCTGGCTCTTTTACTGCCTTAAAAAAATAGAGTAAAACCCTTTCATGAATGGTATTGTCATGCTCTTCCCCCACAGAGGAGGCAAAAATACATGCTGTTACATATCCAGCATGTAAAAACAAGTACATGGAGCAGGTTGTGTAAACTACTGAAGGTTACCAGAGAAGCTAGCACTAGTGGTAAACCTCTATCTCTCCATGCTCTCTTAGATATCCAGGAAAGTAATCACAGGTGCTGAAGGCTTAATTTCAGGATAGGACAACTTAGCCTTCTCCCCAGCAGGACAAAGCAAGTCCTAAATGTTCAGGGACTTCAAGGCCTGTGGCTCTGGGCGTGAACAAGAAGCCCTACTGGACCTTCAGGGCTCTGCCTGCCCTGGTTATGACACCATTAACTGCAGTGGGACTTCCCCAGCTCACCACACCTGAGCAATTTTTTTCTTCACCCTTGGTGTAATTGCTGACTTATTTTGTTATTATTAATAGATCCACTTCCAACTGAATCGTAGTGCTACATTCTTACTGCTGAACTGGCATCCTGATGTCTTGGAGAATGAGTGTTGGATGCTGCTTTACAACATTTTTTTGTGTCAGTGTGATTCCAGAGTAGTAACCAAAGGCCACAGCAATGCAATGAGCAGTCTGACAGCAGATGTTAATCTATTCCACTCTGTGTAACTCAGAACAAATTAAGAACAACTGCTACCTTCAATGCTGTGGGAGCTTTAAAAAAAAAAAAAAAACCTAGAAAACACCACCTGATCTTCATCAGGTTTGTAAACACAAATAATGTAGCCATACGTAATTTGTCATTAATGCACACTTAAGGACAGTTTACCTTTTACCAATGCACAGCTCAATCATCATAAATATCAGTATAAAAAGACAGCAGAGACCTGTGACTGTCAATTATTCTCACAGTGAAGCAATGTTGACTGGCAGTTTTCAAAATAATTAACTAGTTGCCCTGAAATCGAACAGTCTGGTTTGTATGCCATTGTAGCCATTGGAATGATGTGCTGTATAAAATTACTGCAAATTGTCCACAAGAGAGAGCTGTTGCCATTTTTTTCCAACGGCTGTTGAAAATGATTATTTTGTTAACTTGAAACCAAACTGATGAAATTCACCATGATAGGTGCAGATGAATCATGTAGTTTATCCCATTGGCCAAAGAAAATGTAGGCAGTAGTAAGATTATAGGGCAAATGGATATACCTAACAAAGCATTTCTGTTCATTTCTTACATATTGATATGCTGTTTAAAAAAACCCAACAAAAATGAAACTCTTTTTCCTGACCCCATCAGACTGTGAGGAATGGGAGAAAAGCCTGAACTTTCACAGAGCATCTTTAGAGGCTCTGCAGGTCAGGGGGAGGAGGTGCAGTATTGATTCTGGCTCTGTTAAATGAGAGGGGAATATCTAGTGACTGCATAGTAGAAATAAGATGCACAGTGCACTGTCAGCCGTGATGTAACGTAGAAACCTGTTTTACTTCATTGCAAACAAATGGACAATATATATTGTACAATATATAATAAAAATACAGCTGATACCAGTGCCACTAATTAACAAAAAAACTAATGTTAAGACTTAGAAATGCTCATTTTTGTAATATATACACTGCAGTAATAAGCCACAATAAATACATCAAATTCCATATCATTCATAATAAATACCGAAAATATAAATACAGAAGAATACAGTTAATTTGAATAAATTATTACAACATAAGGTCTAGGTTAAGTTCTGTTGAATATTATTGTAGCTTATATTACCCTTTGGCATCTTTGATGTTACAACTTGTTTAACAAAAAGGAAGGAAATTTAAGGACATGTGTAGTTCATGAAGCTTAAAATTATTTCCATATACAGACTTTAAGATCAACTTTCTTTCCCTTTGCTGCTTTGAACAGTTTAAAAGCAGCAGTCCAATTAAATATGTTGCTTTTCTGTTGCAGTCTCCATAAATTTAGTACACGACATCATCTGTAATGGAAAACGTTGGTAACGTTATTTTTCTCAAAAATTGGTAAAGTTAGAAGCAATGTACAATTTTTAAAACAAATGGCTGCAATTACACCACACGTTTACTAGTCCCATTTGAATAGATTACGTGTCTGAAAGATCATCAACTGAAGTGCTTTTGAATCCATGCCAGAGTGGATGATTTACCATTCACCAACAAAAATTTCAAAAGCAATTTTTTATGTCCTTATAGGGATATATATATACAGACAGCGATGAACCTCCTCAAAGACAGGGCTGGACTAGACACTGTAAATGCTGTGGATCGTGTTAAAACAACGAAAACACTCTAAACATTAAAACAAACTAATAAATGTTGGGTTTGTTGGTATTTTTTACGAAACTGCTGTTAGCTGTAGATGGAAACAAATCAAAATAACCAGTTGCCATGGTTTATGTTAACAGGTACAGGTTAACCAGTACATTTGTATTGTTTTATTTGTTAAAGGTTATTACACCAGAATGCAATTTTACTTAAAAGATTGACTTTACTAAGACAATATTACAGGCTGAGGCTCTTAGGAAGGGGTTTGTAATCTACAGCTTTTGACTATTTGTGCACTGTTAAATGTCTAGTGCTTATTTTACATCAAACACTTTTATAACATGATTCACAAACTACGCTTCAGACGTATTCCCATAGAAGTGCCTACCATCAGTCAATTAAAAGAAGGGCCCATTTGTTCAGCTTTGTTTACATGGGCATTGTTATGTGAGAACCGAAGCAGTGGCATTGGTGTGGAATGGTTTGAAGAAACAGCATGCTTGCCTCTGGTTTTGTTTTTAAGAGAACCAGCTGCCAGTGCACACAATGATGCAATCTTTTCAAGAAGCTGAAAACTCCTGCTCAATTTGTCTATCAGAGAGTCACAAACAGATGGCTGGTTGTCTACAATGCTCCTCCAGTACCCCAGCGACGCTGACCTTCACCCATAATCCAACCCAAAATTGCGTTCTTAAAAACGTCTGTAAAAACTTTCAGATGGAGAAACCTGAAGGAATTACCTGACACGATGTGCAAAGCCTTATTTGAAAATCCCAGGGTAAAACGCTAACAGACAGGACACCTACTTTTTCTTTGCTTTTAGTGTCTCAGAGTTAACTAAGGGATAGCTGGTATCTAGTATCTAGTGACAGGACAAGGGGTAATGGGATGAAGCTGGAACACAAAAAGTTCCATTTAAACATAAGAAAAAACTATTTCACTATGAGGGCGAGGGAGCCCTGGCACAGGCTGCCCAAGGAGGGTGTGGAGTCTCCTTCTCTGGAGGTTTTCAAAACCCACCTGGACACGTTCCTGTGTCACCAGATCTAGGTGGGACCTGCTGTGGCAGGGAGAGTTGGACTAGATAATCTCTAGAGGTCGCTTTCAACCCCTGCCATTCCATGATTCTATGATATTGAACATGACTGCAGTTGACATAGGCAAAGAGAGGGTAGCAATGCTTCTAGGGGGTTTGCTTGCTTTGTAGGTTTTTACCCCATGCTTTTGGAGAAGTCTTTTATTTAATGTCCATCTGTATACAACTGGTTTTGAAAAAAGATGTTTCCTGTTTGCACCGAGTCCATGTTTATTTTTAAATGTATTAAAGAATAGAATTAATATTACAATCTAATGTGGCCAAGGTTATAGTGGACACATATTTGGTTTTCCATCCACGCTCTGGGGATACCTTCGTTACCCTATTTTTAATATATGGTTTTGTTTGCCATTTAGAAGAAAAAATTGTTCTCAGCAATCTACCTCTTGCATTCATCCTTTTCCTCTAAACTGCCCTTTCTACCCTTGTTTCACTCACTCCAGGGTATATCCACCCCTGCTTCAAGAAAAAGGATTGCCCCCATCATTTTATTAGAACATTGGTGTTCATTTGTATCTTCCAACATTTTTTTCTGTCCATTCAGAAGAGCTAATCGGGTCTCCATGGCTTGTTGGAAAAGTGAGAACATACACGTGAGGCAAACCTTCTGATTTGGTTCTATTTGACATTCATTCATAAAATACCTAAGTAAAACAAGAGAGTCATTGCCAAGATCTAAATTAAGATAATTGAGTAAATAAATGAAGTCTGCCTTCTGAGGGACTGTTTTGTGTCCCCTGCCTTGGATGAAGGACTATCATCTTCTCAATTCAGAAGCTGCAAGACAGATCACAAATATGGTTCTTCAGTCCTCCTGTGTAGCAGGTACCCTCTTAATCACAAACACTGTACAGCAGTAGAGCAATACACATTTTACCTTTTCCTTTTTAAGATATAATTCACTTCTATTTTACAAAAGGGTGGGTTTCATTTATTACATACATTAGAAAAAAGGAAAAAAATGTTATCAGTAGTTTTAAGATAACTTCTTGTTACCTTACGTGATGGTTTTCTGCCTTCCCTAATTTTGGATTCTTGTCCTGTGTAGGGCTGTGCTGTATCAAGTGTCCCTGTGCTTTATGACCTACATGCCTCAGGCGACAAAGCAGATCCCCTCCCACACCTCTGCACACAGCTGCGGGCTGAGTGTCCTTCCTGTTTGTGTGTATGCAGAGTGAGAGTCTACAGACTCCACTGGGGTTGTTCCCACGACTCCCAAATTCAGAGCCTGTGGGGGACTATTTTTCACCAGATTTCTGACCCATCTTCACGCTAATGTTAAGTGAAAAAGAAAATGGAACTCTTTTAACAAAATAAAGAGTTGGTAGCACAGATGACACTAGAGTTGCCCTCATACTTCATTTTAATGAAAAGCCTGATTGCACAACAGACCTTTCACAGATACCAAGACGAAAGGAAGAAGGAAATCAAAAGAAAAGACTGAGCCTACAGAACAGATATTTCATGAACTGGATGTTCTTATGAAAAGTAACATTTTTGCTATCAATCAGCCATGAGGGTGGCAAAGAGGTCTTAAGCATGTTAATAACTTTCCTCCTTAAGTGAAAAAAATACTCTGGCACATTTACTAGCAACAAAATTAAAAGCTGCCTCTGATTTTGGAGTGGGAAGAGACAGTGAACAGGAAGCACTTAGAAAGAACTCAAGTGTTTGTTCACTCAGACGTCTTTACAACTAAATCGACTTGTTCATCACTTGACTGCTCATGGTTTGGATTTCACACTTGGAGAAAATGAACAATTAATTTGCACATGGGGAGCAATTACAGAGAACAGCAAAATTAAAGACTATTTTTGGTTTTAATTTGGAAACATTGACAAGGCAAATGTTGAGATTTCTCACACCAAAGGACATGTTAATGAACTAGACTCTCTTCTGAAAATAACAGTAGCTTTCTACCATTTAAAAAAATAGTAATCAGATTTAATACGTTAGAAATAAATTCTCTAGAATATATTCTCTAAGTTAATTCTAGCTTTTCTATCTTACACCAACTCTTCTGTAACCGTAATAATGTAGATGATAGAATTACTCTTCAGTGTTAGTTAAACACTTAAGGATTTCCCATGCCATCCTCTTCTGTCCCTGTTATGACTGCTTCAGGAAATGAAATAACTAGTACAATGAACATGAGTTGTTCATGAGATAGAACAAAGGAGTTTCTTATGTAGCAAATACCTTTTAAAACAGTACCATGGGCCTCTCTTGCTTCAGGTCTGAGTGAGGGCACCTGCTTTGCTACAGGAGCAGCCTGGACAAGACATTTCAACAGAGAATTCAGCTGGCAAAAGAAGACAATCGGCAAGGGAATAAGACTGCCTGTTGCTGCTAAGCATGGTGTTGCAGGCAAACTACAGTCTTGCTGCTCAAATGTTAAGCACTCAACAGCTTTTATTCTAGTTTTCACTGTGAAAGTTATTGTTTTGCCCATTTGTCTGGTCCCTGGAAAGGAGAGCTTGCTTTTGCTAGTGTTCACATTACTGATAAAATTTCTATTCACTTCTGAGCTGGACTGGGCTTTATTGGGAAAGTGATTTAGTTTTCAGTAATTCACTATAATGCCCCAGAAAAGGGGGAAAAAGGGTATTTTGCCTGTCGTATAGATTTTTTTTTTTTCACGACGTCTTCAAGTACCTTATAAATCACAGCACAGAGAATGGAAGCGATGCAGCAGGACAAAGGCAAAGCCAATGGAACCAACGTCTCCCCTGTCTGAGCCCAATACTCTCTATCCAGCATATGACATTTCTATCAGAAAGTCTGGAACATCTGAAATATTAAAAACCACAACATATGTTTTGTTTTGCATACAATTGTGTGTATACAGTCTTTAACAAACCAGCTGTGCTTCATGAAGACATCCTGCAGATTGTGAGGCAGGGAATGCTACCTGATCGGTGTGTGTTTACTGAAACACAATACTCAGACAAGATTAGCAACTGATCTGGATCAGTTAGCAATCCACTGACACCCCCGTGAATACTACATGCAATTTCTGCAGAACTTGGGACGAAAGGCAGGATTGCATTCTTCACTGACTCAGTTGACAGAGCTGTGTGCAGGCTCAACCATACTTAGAGCAAGTGATGACTACTATGACAGTGTAATCAATGGCCTTAAAACAAATAAATGCCAACTCACACTCTGATTCACTATCAGAAACGGATGTAAATGAACAATAGTAAAACTGTACAACCCTAGAACTTTCTGATCTAAATGGCACACAGCTCAACAAATTCTTTTTTTTTTTAAAAAAAGGAAAGAAATATTAGAAACTTACTGACCAGATTTTAATATTTTAAAGGGTAAGGCAGCAGTTACAGCTCTTAGGAAACAATTGCCATTGCTGCAACTTCACCAGAAAAGTTCTGATTTTATGTCTAATGTCAGTTAAAGCTTTATACATTCACTTTAACTATGCATTTTTTCCTGAGAGGCAAAGTTCACATTACAGGCAAAAAGGCTTCCAGGTTTAGGTGCTGTTCCAGTGATCTCTGTGAAAATTTCATTTCATTTTAACAGAGGGAAATGCTTTTGTTTTGACTCATTTCTCTGAGCTATGTAGTGTAGTTGTAAACTATCTAGCACTTTATTATCTGGCTTCTTAGGAGTGATTATCAGTAGCCAGATATCTTGGGAAATAAGGCTGATACAGCTATCAGCAAAGTAAACATTTCCACAAATGATATACTGTGTCAACAGAGAAGCAAATAATGCTGGTTACCATTTAGTGATATGGTGCATTTTATCACGTAGAAATAAGCTTGCTCAAAAGGAGAGGACTGGTTATCAACCTGAATATTAACCAAGGGGAAAATGGGACACATATTATTATATTCATATATTATTATATACTAGCCCAGAAAATAATACATAAGTGTTTTTCATCCCATGATTTAGAGTTTATTTTGCCTTATCTCAAGAGTATTTTATTCCTCTAAACAAAATATCAAAGTCTAATCAAGGGGTGGGAAACTTGGCTCTCACATGATTTCTACAGCCTACTCTCGATTTCCCTCCCACCTCCAGCAGCCTATCTGGTTTGGTCAGGGCTGTGCTGTCACTCTACTCAACTTATACTTGCTAGAATAGGCCTTAGCTTTGTGAGTTGCTGGTACGGACTAGTTTGGGGAAAATATTTAGCCTGTATCAAAAAAGGAGGATTCTGTTTATCTTTTTTTTTTTCCCTCAGGATGAGTTTCTCTCTGTTAGAAGGCTTGCTGATGTTATTAGTGTAGCTACCAGGAAATCTCCACGAATTATAAACAGACTTGATGTTGTAACTCATTGCAAGAACTGAACAAGATTTGTTTCTTGTGTACCCTGAGATCACAAAACATAGATCAGATCAGAAGGTAGATTACTAGCCACATTATCCCCAGGAAGTTAAGAATATTTTTTCAACATAAATCTTTCTTCTGCACATTTTACTTTGTGACTCCCAGGAATCAGCTACTTTAAACAAGGGATAACAGCGTAGTGCAAGTTCTTTCAATAGTTGCTGCCTTCTCTACCCTTTTACAAGCTACTGCTTGTTATCCTACCCTGCAAGCGTTATAGAGTTCAGCTGTATTCACCCCTGCTGCCCCAATGGCATGGAACGCTTAAGTACTCAGAAGTTTATACAGATGCTAATATTAAGGAGGCCTGGGGTCTTCAGGCTGTGCCAATGAAAATATTAAATAACCATCAGCTCAGGAATGTAAAGCTAGGCGAGATGTATTTGATAAAGTTGAATCACTTACTGTGCTTGCTAATATTATTAAAGATATTTTTCATGTGAAAGCACAGGGGCCAAGAAAATAACTCCTTATTGCTTAGTAAGGGGATGAATAATGAAACAAAAGAATTCATTTAACTTTCCCCTGAGAGAAATACCCTGGTAAAGTGTGCATGATCCTCCAAAACACTCTGAGGTTAAAAAGCTGCCACTGATTCACAGCTACCATCCCAGCTAAAGTAGGAGGGATTTGTGCTTTCGGTGCTGGTGTTGAGTGGGTTTGCCAGATTTAAGCCTGCTGTTAATGCGAGATGCCTATATATATATACACAGATTAATATCATTCTTAGACGCAGAAGTATAAGAATTAACATGTTTCTCTTTAAAAATAAAGACAGGCAGTTGCTGCATGGCATTGGAGAACACATGAGCTTACCTGGCTACCCAGCCTTTAGGGAAAGAGACTAGTGTGGCCTGTGACCAAGAGAACAGTGGCTAAGGGACTGTTGAGCGACGTGGCCAGAGTGGCTGCACCTTCCTGGGAGATGGAACACGTTGCAAGTGTGGAATCTGGTCCCTAGAGGCTTCTCCATGCAGCTCATATAAAACATTTAAAACTTTTTGTGGAAACAAGTAAATAAAAAACCTTTCCAGCTGCTACATGGAGTAAAAATATTTTACTAATTTAGCATAAAGATGGGAAATCACTTTGTCCAGATTAAAAACAATTAAGTCAGTTCATTTTTTAAAATCTGGCAGTTTTTCTACTGGAGTACTGTACACGGTGTTTAAAGAGCTTCTAACCAGAAGAGTCACTGACACACAGCTAAAATTCACCCTGTGTTTACATACATACTGTTAGCCATCTAGATTTGACACAGATAAAAACCAAGATGCTGTCTTATTTTGACAGACAAGACATTTCAACCCACTTGATGTATAATAAATAACAATTTCTGTATTAGAAGAACAAAAATGTAAAAATAGATTTTGAAATCAAAATAAGGCAGTGCAGAATTATCTGAGTGGAGACAAGCAGGTTCCTATACCTCCTTTTCTAGAAGAAAGGTAGGTTGGTTAAAAAAATTCAAGGTTGAGATACAGCAGGTAATTTCATTCCTGTTTCATTTTAAAACAAATGGAGCCCAAGGTAACGGATGTCCATGTGACACGCACTATTCTGCTTGCAAACCTTAGCAGACACAAAATCGCAGAAGCTATGTTTCCTCACTGCATCTACTGGTTTATAATGAGACCAAATGACTCTGTACATTTGAGATATGACCAGACATCCACGAAAGCCAGTCTTGTGTTTCATAAAAACTGAGAAATATTTAGGAACTCTTGACACTTCCAGATTTTTTTCTATGCTTCACTCAAATCTTGATCGGCAAGACTCTGCTTTTGGAAATTACCTCCTGACGCACTCAATACACTGGCTTGGGAAAAACATACAGGTTTTGTTACCATCAATGTTATGATCTCACATACACCTCAGAGTCTGGAGCTATGGCATTTCTCCAAAATAGTTCACAGTTCCCGCAGTTAATACAGTACTGCAAAATGGCACTAAAGTGCATAAGTATCTGAATGTTTGTTGGGCTAAAAGGTGCTGTGCAAGCTTAAGCTACTGCTTTGCCATTATATACACGATCATTGTTCTTTAAGGAGGGGGTATTGGTTCTGGAATGCCACCGATTTTAGTTTTAATGGAGGATTGTCTACTTTTCACCCTTCTAGACGCTATAAACGCCTCCTTTCTGACTCTTCTGTCAAGAACAGTAAAAGATAAAATATTACACTCTAAAAATGCATTTTGAGACAATTTACCAGAAATGGTATTAAAAAAAAAAAAAAAGGAAGAACACAAGGTACTCCAGATGATGAAAAGTGGACATGCTCTTCATAACTAGCTGTGGATCTTCTGCTCAAATGAACATGCTGTTCATTTTTATCAAAACATGAGTACTAAACTACCATAAATAAAATACATACAGTACAGAGCAAGAATAACTTTTTTGTACAGTAGTTACTTTTACATTAAACTCACCATCTTCTCAGATACGTTGAAAATTAGGACTCTAAACATGATTATTTCAAAGTATCATTTTTAACAATCTTGCACAGGCCCGACAATCAAACACACAAAGCTTTGATTCAGATAGCTTGGCAGGTTTCACATACTTTCCTAGGTAGGCTACTTTGAAATACGTTGGGTGTTTTTTACTTACGTGTTTTATTTTTTATCAAAAGACAGTTTGATTATTTTTATTTAGATCTTTACATGAACTGTTTTTGTGCAATACCACTGCCAGTGTAGCTTGAGAAAACAAAACGTGTCTGGAACATCGACTATAGTCCAAGTGTTGTCTGCCTCTTAAAAAAGTAAGATTCTAGGAAATCCAGCACGAGTGCATTTTGACACAGGAAGTCAGTCCTAGAATAATTTTAATATTAAACAGGTACTGTTTCTACCACTGGCGATTTGATGCACTCTTCATGCAGTCTGCTTTTTTCTGGGAGGTTTAGTGAATTCTCAGCAGGGTGCTCTTGTACACGACTGTCGCCGTTCAAAGCTGAAACAAAGCCATCTTGAGAAGGACCTTTCAAGTACGAGTGAAATTCCACTGGAGGGTGACTCGGCCTATGCTCAGTGTATAAACTGTTACATGGAGCACCGCCATCACCTTCAGAAGACGAGCAGCAAACAATCACCGAGGGGTTTGCAGAAGGGTAATGAGGGCTGCTAAAAGCTTCCTCTGATTGCCGTGTGTAGTCAACAAATTGTTCTGAAGTCATGTTGTAAGGCACCAGAGAAAGACTACCGTTCTTGACAGCATCCCTTTCTGAGTAAGTCTCACCGATCTGGTTAGCAGTGCCAGCAACGTGATTCTCTATTTGGTAATACAGATTTGAAGAGTTAGTATAATACGAGGCATTTTTAGAGTGGTTTTCATGCACAGCAGTTCCATCAGAGTAGCAAAGGACAGAAGGAAGAGGCACCATATCAGCATGGGAGCCCATGCTTTCTACAAAATCATCTGCTTTTTCTTCCTCATCATCTTCCTCCTCATCTTCCTCTTCCTCTTCATCATCATCTGATTCACTAGGGGCTAAACTCTGTGTGCTAGAATCTGTAACTCCGCTGCAAAAGCTACTCCCATCTTCCTCTTCCTCCTCTTCCCCTGGGCAGTCCAAGTCCTCAGCTGACTGAGAATGCATAACTGCAGCCGGAGGTTCGGTTTCAACCTCAAAGTTTTCTGCAATGGAATATTCAACCGGATGGGGTCCTGGACTCACAGAGCTAGTGTGTGCACTTATTTCACTGTGGCAGCCATTTAGGGATGGAACTTGCTGCTCTCTGTTTTTCTCCAATTCAAGTTTCATTATGGTGTGCAAAAAATGAGTCCGTACACGGATAGGGTTAAATTCAATTCTACCTGCTGTATTGCTACACCCTTCTTTAGTGCAACCGCATGGAAAAGACATACGATCCACCTTTATGGAAAAAACAAAAGGATACAGATGAACAATACACAGCAGAAACCTGGTGAAATGACAGAACTTACACAGCCTAGAGAAACACAACAGTGAAGCTGGGGGGTTGGACTAGATGATCTTTCGAGGTACCTTCCAATCCTTAAGATTCTGTGATTCTGTTAAGTGGGATTGACCTTGAGAAGCACTCATCAGATAGGAAAAGCTAACAATAAATCAGAGTTAACCCTGGGATTTTGTGTGAGGGACTCACACCTGCAACACGGCTGCACAGTAGGCAAGACACGTTTCTGTCCCATAGGTGAAAGCATTACCCACTGGAACAAAATGTAGGTAGTTTTTCTATTTATGGATCTGCTGCAGCTTTACTTCCTGTTGTAACACTCAAATCCAGGCTAAAGCATTATCAGAAGGGTCTTAAAATTTAGTAAAAACAATGGAAATTAGAAACTTGTTGAAACAAACACAATGATATATCAAAACCTTCAGGAAGTTGCCAATTGAGACACCTGACCACAGAAGTGGGCATGAAAAACTCAAGTACATTTTAAAACCTATTCCAGCCAACTGCAGATGCAACACTGTATGCTCAACAGACCGTGTGCAGAACTTACCTATCTAATAACAGACAATCAAAATTTCTAAAGATGTGGCTGAATACACATGTCATATAGTTTGATTATATAGCTTCAGGTCTGTAATACTTAAACATCAACTGTGATGCAGAGGAGAACCTCATAATCTTGTACATCTTTCCAATATGTGAAGGTGAAAACAGGAACAGCAAAAAGAACACAGTAATAAAAAAAAAAAAAAAAACAAACAAAAAACCAGAGGAATTTTAGCTTGGATTTAAGAAATTATGAAAAATGCGTTCCAGAAGAAATCAACTCAGCTGCCTAACAGTGACTCGGGGGAATGGGTAGAAACATCTCTCATTCTGGAACTTGTTGGGCCATTTAGAGCTATACATACGTAAATGTACAACATGAAACACCGTTTCAGTCTGCAGAGGGAAAACAACCTGCTGTATTACCAGATGTATTTTTTTATTGCCCTCATGCAAATTTATCACACATGCATTTTAAGTATCATGCATGATAAATTAAGGATAGCACCACAGAGTTTCATTTATTGTTTCTCAGTGAGTTTGGACTATAATTCCCATTTGGACAGTATGTGAATGGTCTCTAAAATAAAAGCTAATAACCCTTCTGAAATCTGCAGGCTACTGATTCTTCTGTTGTCTGTATCTGCGTTTTTAGAAGGTCAAAAAATGGATGAGGAGCAGAATGTCTGTGTAAGAATTAAAAAGCCCTCACTACCTTAAACAATGTACGTGCCTAAATCAATCATAAAAATAACTAAAGATGTTTAAGGAGACTGTATTACATGCTAAATCCTCTTCTGGCCTAAAAAAAATGGTTTGTGATCCACAAATGTCTAATAATTAACTAATTTCCAGTAGATCTAACTTTAAAAACAAAAGGTACGCACGTGTGCACACACACACATCCCTCACCTTCCCCTTGACAGCTGAATGATGACAATAATATAGACAGTTACCTGACATTTTATGCCTGCAAGACTGCAAGTGCAAGTTTCTGGATCACAGAACACACGGCAGTCACAGCCACAATCCTCCCTGGACAGGCGGATGGCCCGCAGCTCGTGTTTTTCTTCCACATCAATCTTCTTCACTCCAGAGGCTCGCAGCAACGCCCTTCGCTTTTTTGTCGGCAGCGGTTGTAGAAAGAAGTACTCATCTACTTCAGTGTTGTCTAGATCAATATCATCATCAGAAATGTCATCTAGTGTCAGTGTATTAGCTTCTTCAGATTCCACTGTACCATTCTTTGTCATCTGTTGCACAGAACAATTAACAAAGTCCTTAAACTATACTCACAGATAAATACATGTAATGCATTGTGAATGTGAGAAGCCATAAGTGAAAACGCTGCATGACTTCCAGTAAGTTTCAGAATACAATTACAGACAGGGTGGTAAGGCAGCTCTTTCACATGTTAACATGTGAACTAAATATATATTTTTAGTTTTGTGTTTATCACGACACTATTTTTTTCCTTAAGTTTCTAATTTCTTGTCTGTTCTTTACATCTCTTAATCATTTGTCACTGTTTGCCAGATCACATGCCAATCTCTCAAATTCCAGTCCCTTCTACACTGTTTTGGATGATAATTTCCGAGCCCTTATTTGACTCTGACTCCTGTCAGAGACAGCAATTACACTACCAACATCGCTTCAGATTATGATGCATCAAAGATTTGCAAATGGAGTATTTTTTGTTGTGCTTGCTAACCCGTTCCTCTTTAGCCTTGCAAGTTGGTGTTTGTACAGCAGGGGTCACAAAGCAGTATTTCTACTTGTTTGGGCAGATATCTATCTTTGCTTCTTGAGTTGACAATTCAAAGCCTGGAAGTCACTTCGTTTTGTCCCTTTCTACCTACTTTATGTTTATTTGCAATAGTTCATAGTGCTGATGCATCTTGTGAAGTTTTTTCTAGTCCTCTTTGGTCCTAAAAGTAACTCACTTAGCTTTGCATTGTCATAGATTTTAGTACTTCACTAACCAGTCCAGATTATCCTTAGGTTGTTAATGAATTAATAAACTTAGAAAAAACCTCTTCATCAGTGCCTTCAGAAAAGTTTTTAGAGGATTCATGCTCATTTCATAGGGATATGAATTTTTGGGCCTCTGTAGCTAAAAGTATCCTGACACTGTATCATTACTATATAGACTCCAGCTCCCAAACCTCTCAAAAATTGCTTCAAAATGAAACAGCCATAGCCACCAAGCACAAATATCACGTGCCACTTTCATAAGATAGCATACTTCTGTACCATCCATACTGCTGTTACCCATCTCATGTAGAAAGCGGTGTACACATTCAAGGATTAAAAAAACCCCAAACTGCTGCACTGAAGGAAGGTTAATTTTCCCATCTATGGTAGAGCTCACTAATTTATCTGCCAGGTAACACAACTACAGAGCTCATAAAGGTTCTAAAGAGAAAACTGCTTGAGAATCAAAAGAATACCAGATGTTAAAATTAAGTTCAGAGAGATGATGACTTCCACTACAAAAAGCACATTTTCTGAAACACAAGTTACTCGATTGACCATTATACTACACAGCAAATGTGCAGCAGGTACTGTTATATGATTTGTCATATAATAAATCCTTTTTCTTTTATTATTGTTCTATGAAATAATTTTACTTAAAATGGAAAAGCAAATAAATTAAAAAAAACCAGATTGCCAAGGTTCATCCTGCTCTATGTTATGTTCTCAATCGATGAGGCTGGTGGTTTACACTAACTAAGCATCTGGGCTCATACCTTTCTGAAAAGAACATAGTGCAAATATGTGATAATTATATACTGGTGAAGTTTCAAGTCTCATTTGCAATAACAGCTTCATGGGCATCACTGCAACCTCAGAAAAATAGCCTCTGGTGAAAGTAATTTGAGGGTTTCTTACCCCCAAGATCAGCCATTTGAGTTTTTTCTCTGTTTTGCCTTTCTTACTTGAAGAAAATTTCATCTTGGCCTGTTATCTCAAATATATCTTTAGACCCATTTTAAATAGAGATAAAATACAGAGGTCATAACTACTGTTGGCTGTGTCTTCTGCATTTCACTGTTTAGACATTAATTATCACTGTAAAGCTAACTCCCCATTTATTTTCTACTAAATCCTGTGACCTCCATCTAGCCATGCTCCTTATGTGTAAGAAAGCAGCCCTGAATCTCACCCATTCCACTATTTCTGCTTTTACTGTACTCCCAACAGTTTTGTTTTCCCATTTATATTAACAGTTTGTCCTTTCCACAATCTTATGGATTGTAACTGTCATTTATGGCATTACTGAACTCCTTGACACTGAACTCCTACTGACTTCTTAATCTTTTTTTTTAATTGCAGGTCTGTGATTGTAACAACCGTATAAAACATTCAAAGGAAAAAAACACCCTAATTACTTCCGACTTGTAAAGTCAGGTTAAAAGCAACACCCTTCCTTTTGAAGGAGGAGTCTCAGTGTCATGACTGGTGGTCCGTACGTGCAGCGTGTGTGTACACATTACACTGCACAAAGGAGAATTCTCCTGAGATCAGAAATCATCTTTTCTCAGCAAGTCAGTGCTATATTTAGTTCATGCAGAGGTGTTCTGCCCCTTCCACGGCTCCACTTTATTACCATTATTGTTTCCTTCTCTTCTCAATGTGTTCTTAATTTTTCTCCATAACGGCAGCCTTCGGAGTTTAGTGCCTTCATTTTACTTCATGTTTCATTTTATCTACCATGTCTGTTTTCCCTATAACATTCATATCTCCTTATGTGCATATACTTCTGGCTCTTTCTTCATCTTAAATGTAAACATTTTCAATATGTCCTCTCAAACTTCCTTAGTATTGTTTTCTTACTCTATTTCCTATCACTCATTCCACTTCACAGTGACTAGGAAAACACAAGGTGCTAGTTCCCTCATCAGTTTTGCCTGGCCCTTGGACAACGGAGAGATTATTTACACCGGGTATTTTAAAATACTGGTTCAGTAAGGTAGGAAAGACAACATTAGAAGCTAACCTTTTTCTGTGTAATCTACAGTGACAGACAGGTAAATCCAGAGAGTAATGAAATGCATCTCAAACAGCTGCCTGACACCAGTGGGAGGGAATACTCCACTGCAAGGGGAACTCGGCCTGAATGTTCAAATCCATTATGATATCTTTGGGTTTTTTCTATTTTTCATCAGCTGGGCACAACCAAGTACAGTGCATTTATGTTTCTTTAAAAAAATAAAAAGTAGAATAGGAGAATGATCTGCCTAAGAGTTCTGATTCCTCTGGCTTTACATACACAAAGCTCAAACCACTCCTGAAGCAGATCACTGTTAATCGCCCACAAGAATTTCGGTTTGAAACTGAGGAAAGGGAAGAACTCTAATCCCTGCTTCTGTAATTATTTTAAGTATTTGATTCAATTACTTGTAATAAAAAATAAGTTTCAGGGCTCTTACCAAGGAGGTGAATGCTGTAACTGCTCAGCTTACAAAGACATCTATAGAACCAAAACCTGTCATGAATTTCTCCTTCTCCTCCTGCTAATCTTGACTGCTTTGCTACACAGCGGTAGAGCACTAAGGAACAGACTCCAGTCCCATGCTGGTTCCAGCAGGCAGGAAAGCCTGGTCATCAAGGGGCATTAGACAGCAGCTCCCCGTTCCAAAGCAGCTTAGCTCCTTTGCTGGATGACTTCCTCCTTGTCTCCTCTGCTTTGTTTTTTCTTAATTTTTTCACACAAAGAACAAATGAATTATTGAAACTAAAGATTCAAACATTTCTTAGCCTAGTAATTGGGTAACTACAGAGGGATGAAGACTACTAAGAAACATCAAATACTATGTTCCAATATAGAACCTCGAGGGAATATTAAGGTCTCTCAACTGATATAATATTGCTCATCTGAATCACATTTGCTATGTGGAAGCGTAGAATTTCTCTCCTAAAGGTTAATGTTATAACAACAAAACAAGCCAAGGGCCAATGAATGAATACATGAAGCCTTTGGTGAAATTCTCTTCAACTCTGTAAAACATGAAAAATTTCCCTTGGACACCTTTGCCTGCCCTAGCTGGAAATTATTCCTTGCCATTTCCCACAAAAGAAACCAACTGTGTCCATGGAACTGAGGGCCTTAACATCACTAGGGTCATGCTAATCATTTTAATACATCTTAATTTGAGGAGACATTATGAGTAAGCAATAAGGACTATGCCAGCTAATTTATTGTGCTTACTCACAATGTTTTCTCAAATGACAACATATTAAAGTAAAGCCTACCTTGTACTTTTCATCTTGACAATATGGCTTTTATGTCCAGATTGCCATTAGAATTTTCACACTCTGCTGCTAACAAGTGTTTATGTCAATGTCAGCAGTGTTTACACCAAAGTGCTGGTGCTAAATGGCTAAAGTGACTTGAAGATTATTTTAAAGTCTTTATCTGCTTTTAATTAAGAGATGTTGTTTATTTGGTTCTTCACTTTTAGCAAGTAAATAAATAATAAACAGTACCTAATATTATGGAGACTCAATTTCAATATATTCCTGTATTCCTATTTTTAAGCAAATTCTACAATACAGAATGCTTTCTGCCTACTGACTTGCATGTTTTAATCCAATGCAAAAAACCCCAAACAAAGTAGGGTGCTGTGGTTTAACCCCAACCAGAAACTAAGCACTCTACAGCTACCTGCTCACTCCTTGCTTTGATGGCAGAGAAAATCAGAAAAAAAAAAACTTCTAAGTTCAGAGAAGAACAATATAATAACTATAATTAAAGACCATAATTGCTGACATAACCTTAGAACAGCACAGCATTTCCTTTTTGTGTTCATTTAGAAACCATGTGAATAAGAAAGCAGCTCTTCCATCTCTTTAACGGGAAATCAGCAAGGCCCGGTTGTCTTAAGCAAATAAAACACGCTCAGTGATTTCAGTGGCTTTTCAGGGAGTCCTGGATTTCTTACTATTATTATAATATTTCTTATTATTTTGGGATAGAAGGTGGATTTTGGTTTTTTTATCCCAAGTGTATAATCAGGAATATGACTGAGTTTAATGACCTAGTTCAAAAAGGAAGTTTTCCATCCCCTATATTTTTATACAAGCTCTAGAGTAAAGAGAAATATTTTACTCTAGTAAGATGTTACCATTGTTAAGCCATTCTCAGGATTCTGAAGATCTAACCACAATTTCTTAATATTTGTACTGAAACTCTGGAGTCAGCTTAGCATTCTCAGAACATGTTAGTAAACTATTCCCACATCAACTGCTGAAGGTTAAAGAAGAAAAAAATCCCACTGCTGCTAAATTAAGTGTAGGGGAAAAGACTTTTCTATTTGGTAAATGGAAACAGTTAAAATTAGGACAGAGGGAGGAATGCAAATCAGGCTTTCTTGAGAGATTTTGAAGGAACTTAACACAGTAAAGACTACCATCCACTCAGACAGGTGACTGGGGAAATGAAAGAACACTTGAAAGAGCAGCAGAGAGTGTATTTCCCACCCCCAAAAAAGAGTGGGCTGGAGTGAAGTTAATGAAGAAAGGAAATCTACCCCAGCCAGGAGGCGAATTATGAAAGCATAAGGAGCTGAGCTCTACTCCATATAGATGAAGGCTAAAAGGCCTCATATAATCTTTGGAGGTAAACAGGATCTGTGAATCTTCTTGATTTAGTTTTCAGCTATAAAAAGAAAAAGTGAAATATATGCATGCCTTACTATTCTTTACTCTCTCCACTGGGGATTCCTCTCTTTGAGCTGATTCCTAGAAGTGAGCCAAGGGATCTACACAGAGTGACTGATTATACTGACACAGCTCAGTTCATATTTGATGACCTGAAGATCCTGTGATGCAAGATGTTTAGAGATATAATCTCTATGGAGTGGTAAGTCATTGATAACCTAGCCTTTGGTTTTCAGCCTGTTGAAACATCTGTCTTTAGTGTGCCTTTGTCCTGAATGGTTTTATGTGTGTTTGTTTTAATTAGGATAGTTCAAATTTTGTAAACTATTTAAGAATCTATTTAGTTATTCAAATTAAAAAAAAAACAAAAACAAAAACGAGGACACTGAAAAAAGTAATCACAATAGTAAGGGCCATACACACACCTTCAACAGTTCAGGAAACAGACTCAAGTTGCACCAGTGGAGGTTCAGGCTGGATATGAGGAGGAATTTCTTTACTGAAAGGGTAGTCAGGCACTGTAACAGGCTGCCCAGGGAGGTGCTGGAGTCACCATCCCTGGAGGTGTTTAAGAGACAGTTGGATGTTGCACTTAAGGAAATGGTCTAGTGGTCCATAGGGCTGGGACAAAGGCTGGATTTGATGATCTTAAAGGTCTCTTCCAGTTGAAACGATTCTATGATTCTATGACATAGGACTCATGAACATAGTTCATTCTATGGGAAAAATACTGAAAGGCACTTCTTAAACTTGGAGGGTATCAGCTAGCTTTGGATAACTGTAGTATCTGAAACGGGTATCACAAAAGAAGGGCTACAGAGCACAGCAGTTTGGTTACAATAATTAACATTGTTCATTGTTACAAGATTCATCTGAAAAAAGATCCCAAAATACACACACCACCATTCATTACACAGGAAATGTTTCATCCACTGCAAAAACAACAAAACCAGAGTGGCAGCGATTCACTTCATTAAAGGCCCTGATCCAGGGACAGTGACTATGGCCAGAGCAGGCCGTGTCCCGTGGGGGGGGACTCAACCGCTTCACAGAGGCAATGATTTTCTTCTTTAAAACTATGGCCGGAGCAGGCCGTGTCCCAAGGAAGGGACCCAATATCCACAGCTGTAACTGTGGGGAGGAACCCACGACAAACCAGCTCATTAAACTTATGCCCAGAAGAGGCCTTGTCCCGAGAGAGGGACCCTGTAACTGCAGAAACTGCAACCGCGGTGAATAATCCACACCAGAGATATTCACCAAGGACTGCGTCCCGTGTGAGGGACCCTGTATCGGCAGAAGCCACAGCTGTTGGGAACACCCCACACCAGAGAAGTTCATTAAGGACTGTGTCCCTCAGGGGGAACCCTGTGTTGGAGCAGGGGAAGAATGCCAGGAGTCATCCTCATCTGAGAAGACAGAAGCGGCAGAGCCCATCTGTGAGAGACTGACCACATCCCCTATTCCCTGCCCCCCTGAGCCATTGAGGGGGGAGGAAGTAGAGATATCGGGAGCTGGGCCCAGGAAGAAAGGAGGGATGGGGGAGGGAGATCTTAAAGTGCTGGTTGTAATTTTCTCATCATCCTACTCCCTTTTTGCTTTTATTCTGTTCTGTTTCTTGTAGAATAAACTTTCCTACTTTCCTCTCAAAGTCGAGTACTGGAGTCTGATTTGCCCGAAACCATAATTGGCAGTGAGCCCTCCCTGCCCTTGTCCTCATCCACAACAATCTTATCTTTTTCTCCCATATCGCTGGGGCCTCTGCCATCCTAACAAGGGTGGGGAGTGTCACTAATGGGAGACACCGAGCAAGAGACTGTTGTGGTGCTGCTGTGCTAGCTGGGCCAAACCATGACAAACTGGATGATCTTTCAAGGTGCCTTTCAATCCTTGAGATTCTGTGATTCTGGATTCTGTGAATTTGTCTGACACATTTTTCCTTAACACAGACATCCTTTGGTGTTAAATATGCACAACCACGTAAATTAGTCCACTGAAAAAAGAAAAACATTATTACCGTTTCTTACTTTTTTTGCCAAATTCCACCAAGTTGGCCAAGAAAACAAGCTGTTTCACTTTCTGTACTTAGGATGGTACCATTCCTTTGTCTAATAAGGCTCAGAAGACTCTTTCCCTTCCTGGCACTTCAGACTTCTGCTGGACACTGTTCAAGGCTAACTTTTACCTCTCTCTGCCTTTGTTTTCCTCTCTGTAGAAAACAGGGGCTAAACCCTGTAAAGCACTTTGAGGAACACATCAATAAGAGCTGCAACTGCACTTGGTACTAACAAAGATACATCTTCAGTAAAATAAAAGGAAAATGGCATTGTTTTGATTGAAAGTGAAGTTGATAGGGAATGGTTTTGTTTGAACACACACATTGGGCCAATACAGCTCTAACACTGTTCATTTAAAAACATAAGGTAGAGAATAAAGTCTTGAATAATTCTTACCTTTAATTTTAGAGAATTGAGTTTCTCCTCCCTCAGGTGCTCTCTCAACATCTCTCGATGAAGCCTCTCCTGCTCCATCGCAAACTCCCCGAGCGTGTACTGGCGCACGCTGTTGTGGCGAGTGGACATGCCCAGGGTGCTTCCCCCTTGGCTGGGCACGCTGGTGAAGCCTTGTCTTCTCGTGAAGTAATACACGGTAACACAGTTAAAGTGAACATTCTTTGCTCTCTTTCGCTTCTCTCTCTTCAGGATTGAAGAAGCTAGAACAGATGCAGATTGCAGAATGAATGAGAATTTGCAGTCACATAGTAAATCCATCACTTGTGTAGTTCCATTTACCTTAACAACACACCTGACTACGTACATGCTAAAGTTCCAAAGTGTGCAGTCTAAATGAGGAGATAACATTGGAAATATTTACTGTGTATGCAAACCTAAAAGCCTTTACAAACTGATACATTCATGACCACTATTGTCTACTTCAGAACATAAATTCTTGGCCAGGACAGTTGTATTTTCCCAGAGCATTATAAAAATGTTTTATCCTTTTATGAAGGAAGCAAATAAATCCCAGCAAAAGGATCTTCTTTCCCAGTGTCACCTCAAAGACAGTGATCCGCTGACTTGCTCCTCTTCAAACCGCTGCGAATAAAACAACATTGCATATGACTGCAGTGAGGAGAACAGCAGACAGAGTCTCTGACAGGTCTACAGACACTGTTACTATGATCTCAGCAAGGCTTAACTGTACAGATCTGTATCTACACCTTTAAAGCATTGGATCACATTGGCAGAAAAAGATTCTCACCTTTTATAATCTAAAATGCAAGAAATTAGTGTTAGAAAAACTATAAAAGCAGTATGTTTAGTGTTTCAGAAATTCATACCATCGCCATCATCACAGAATACAGGCATAATGCTGATTAACAAACAGATCCACTACCTTTTTCTTTACCTTCATCCTTCTACTACCATTCGTTGAATCTGTGTATAAATAAATTCTAATTTTTGATTAAAAAGTCAACCTAGTCTTTCCCAGTTCCTTTCTGACTGCCCTCACACTCATGCTCAGTTTTTCTTATATACATATGCAGTATCATACAAAATGGATTTGTTTCAAAACAAATGCCACATTGCTATTTTCTGTTTTTTAACTCTTAAATATTGTTCTTTTTTTCTACAGATATTTAGTAATTCTTTCCAACTGTATTGATCTATTGTTTCTCACTGGTAACAGTAGTGAGCCTTTAGATTAAAAAAAACCCAAACCACAAACATTAGAGAAGTGACCTTCTTGGTTTTTAAGATGAGCAACCTAACTTATTTATTGCAAAATGGCAATAGGATGTTGAGAATTTAGATAGCAAGTCATTGCTTTGCAGTTTACAGGCAACAGGGCAGGTGTGAATGAGAGACCTAACTGCCAGAACTCGGGTAGTAAAATGATTTAAAAGGCCCCTGACCACTCTTGAAAGACTTGGAATCATTCTATAAAAGCAGGAAGAGCAACATGATGTACACCACTATCTAAAATTGCACAGCTGCTAGAGAATGGAAGGACTTGGCCTTCAGTCTTGAATTTCTAACAGGTGTGGTTTATTGTCACAATTCAAATACAGTTCATTCTCCAACATTGTTAATCATCACAAACATAAAAACCTCAAATTTCTGCATGAAGTAATTAATCAAAAAACCAGCATAATCACCTAACTATATGAAAATCAAGAATAGTAGAAAACATAGTCCTGTAGTCAAATTACAGTTTGCCCTTCTGGCATAATCATAAAACTATTTTGGACTCAGTATAACATTGAAATAGCATTATTTTTCCTAAATATGGATAAGCAGCTAATAGTATGGTTTATTGTATAAACTGCATGCACTTCTTCAGATATGCTGCAGCTACATTCCATTATAAAAAGAAAACAGAAAAATAAGCTCAAGACCTATATTACCTTAGATGCTCTCAATGCAGGGTCTTCCAAAAAAGGTGTAGGATGTACAAAGAGGAATCAAAAGACCAAATCTGTTATGTCAGGCATGTTTAAACTTACACTTAAGTTTAAGGAAATCTCCTATCAACAGAACTGGTCAAAAATACTTCTAGGAAGCTTTTAGTGGGGGAAGAGGTCTATTTTGTTAGAGGTCATTAGTTGACAGGGATGTGTCAATTTTGTGACGTTAAATATCATTTTAAACATACTGGTTTTTTTTGTACATGCCGCAGTTTTGAAACAAAACTATCTTAATTAAACTCAAACGTTTAGAGTCTGGAAGGTGAAGTTGATATTGTGACTTTCTCTTCTAATTTAGCATGAAAATAAATACTCTGAGTCACAACCTTCACTGTCTTTATGCCCCTATGTACAGAAAGCACATATTAAAAAATCCTGCTTCTGCTGAATGTATCCAATTTCTGATACAACAGTATCGATGTTATTTAGATCTCAATTGGATCTTATCTCTATTATGGAAGAAATATTGACAGCTACTGAAAGACAAGCAGCTTTTTTACCCAATAAAAGAACCAGTCACAAATAGATTGAGAGAAAAGACAAAAGATTAATCTTAAAAAAATACTTTTGCTTCACAAGGAAACACAAGGTAATTGTGTATGTAAATCGTATCAGCTAGTGAATGCCTTTGAATTTTCATCTGTAAACTCCAGTATCTACCACATAAGATCCATGTTTACAGCAATTTGGTTTAGACCTTAGCTATAGAACTCCTGACATGGCAGCTTACTGGGAGGAATATGAAACTCTGCAACAAAAGTCTGTCAATCTCTTAATAGAAGAGAGAGTACTTTCATCCTATTTTCCATACATAAAGAAATCAACCTTACGTTTTATCCACGTTACATACTAATAGTTATATTAATAGTTAAAATATTAATAGTTAAATGAAGCTGGGCAGAAGGCTCTGTGATCTAACTACTTCCCCAGCTTAAAAAAAGAAATGTGATTGAAGATAAAAATTAGACTACATGACTAAGCTTTTCCACTATGCAGATTTTTGGGGAGGGGTGTGTGCTGTCAAAATTTAGAACATGAAATTCATACATTGTCAGATGTTAATGCTGAAGTTTGGTCAGTAGTCTCCCTCAGTAAGACTGCAGTTGTCATGAGCTGTCTTAAAGTAGCCCTTAATGCATTTCTTCAACTTTTGAATAGGTCTTGGAATGTCACACCAAAATTGTTTGTTTGCTTTTTTTTTTTTTCCCCTAATACATATCACTGACAAAAACTGTGTTGAAAGAGAATTCAGGTGAACTTCAAGAATATGCTGGCATGCTGTAACTGCAAGACCATCAGCACTATAAATCCAGCACTACACAGCTGTACTGAAGACAGCCGGAGAGCTGATATGCATTTGATGCAAATGTCATTAAGTTCACAGCTTTTCTTTATTATAGTTCTGAGTCAGACAAATGATAATCTGTATAAGTAAACAAGCATGTAAACATTCAGAGCCCTCAGATTACACATGATTCTTTTTTTCGGAAACACATCTTGTCTTTTGGGTTTGCTTCTGTCTCACCCAAGAGCTCATTAGAGCAAAGAGCTACAGCTCTGTGAATAACTCTATAGTCATCTCTTCTAGGTTACTGCTAGGAAGTACTCAGAGTACATTCATATTTATGAGAATGCTGTTGACAAGAACCGATCAGGCAGGAGCTGAAAAAGATAACAGGAGTTTATTTCATTACCCAAAAGCATAGATTACAGATGTCAGTGAGGACTCTGGAGAATTGCAACCACCTTAGTAACCAAGGACACAAAATGAAGCACAGTCAGCACCACAAAGGCACTATTTTCTTGCTCTACTGTACTTCCTAAAATTTTCCAACATCAGGGATAAAGTGTTCTCTAACTCATTTAGTCCTTCTGCTTCAAGCCATACAGAACTTAGATTCTCAGATCATCTCATCAATAGTCAGGGAGATACGTTATTTTGCATGCATTCTGTCTTAAATAGTATGCTGAAATCAGCTGTAATCACTGCTAAGGATGTTGCTTAATTCAACACAAAGCAGAAGGACATGCAAAATATGTATTTTCTCATGTATCAGAAAGCATGAACGTATGTCTACACAAAATTTACTGACGTTAATCAATTGGTACACTGCTTTCAAAATGAGGGACACAGATTGTGCAAGGCTTGTCTGCCTCCATGGAGTCAGTTTCAAAGGTTTTGCAGCGAAGCAAAAGTTCATAACCTAAAAATTTATCCATAGAGAGTGTAAACACCACACTTTTTCAGAAGAGATCTAGTAACAGCTTCCTTGCTAGGCCACCTTAAAAAAGTATTTACATGCCATCTGCCTGTGTAGCAAGTGGTATCCATTGTCACCTGTTCTGCATAGAAAAAGGGTCATACTGACTCCAGGCAGAGCCTGCTAGGCAGAGATGTGGGTTTCTAGCAGCTGCTGGATACATGGACACACACCGTCAAAAGGAACTAAAAGGTGGTTTTTGAAAAGGAATGCTACCATCTTGGGTTTAATAGTTCATGGTGAGCAAGGATGACAGAGGGAACAGGAATACTCCTCATCAGCTAAATTGTCCTATGGATCACATTTCATCTTTAACCTGTTTACATACTACAAGTCTGACATCCAAGGAAAAAAATCCTCCTGTATTTAAACAATAAATAAAATTTTTAGTTCCAAGTTTCAAGATTATAATGTATTATTTGATATTTTTAACAGATACAGAAGTACTGCACTGCATAAAATACATCCATTTTCAGAGGAAAAGGTGATGCCATTGAGAACATAATTACTGCTACAGAACAAGCTCTCAGAAAAAGTCACTAGATATATCTGAACAATGTCTTCAGACATAAGATATCTTGCTCACAGAGTGAAGTCAGATCCTGCAGGCTCACGGGCTCTTGGCCCTGTGAAAGCTGCTGCTGCAGATTCCTGGCTGTATCTGGAGGCAGCACAGCCCCATCTGTGCAGCATTTGACCCAAGCTAACTGTCACAGAACAGGTCATCTGCATCACACACCATTTACGGCAAAGCTGTGAAAATGTCTAAAGGTAAGGCCAAAATAAAGCAAGGAAAAATTTTAATAGCAAACAATCCAGGCATGGTTAACCCATCTTGGAAAGACAACCTGCTCTTTGAGATTACCCTTTTGTTATCTTTGCTCAATGCTGTGCCTGCACACATACACAAATAGGATGTGATTATCTTTTTCTCAGTTATTAACCTCTCCCCCTTGTAACAATTGTCTTTATCCATGGCAGTTATAATTAATTTCATGATCACATACGATATTTCTGCCATTTTTCTTGATGCACGATTCCTGGCTTATGCACTTCTCTATCTACTGAACATACAAGGAAACTCTAATTTTTAATGACCCAGTGGTTTACAGTAATGACACAGATGCTTTACCAGAGAGACTAAGTGTTCCTCAGGTATTTTTTTAAAAGCTTATAGGTACTTGATCAAGTGCACTAAATGGATTTTTCCAGACACAGTGTATCCTGTATGTCTGCATGAAACAGGAGGCTCCACTAATTAATTTTTCAAAGACATTCTAAAAACTGAAGTAAAAACTGAAGAATGTTATCAATGTGGGAAAAAAAAGTACAACTATCATGAAAATAAAAGCAGCTTTAAAAAATAAACCTGTTCTGTAAAACAGCTTCCATGGTTGCTGCTCTTTCTCGCCAAGATTGCATCGCATAAATCTCTGTCACAACCACAATTAACAGGAGAAGGTCAAATATTATGACTCGCTGTTTGACAATAAAACTTCCCTGAGAGATATATCATAGAATCATAGAATGGTAGGGGTTGGAAGGGACCTTTAGAGATCATCTAGTCCGACCTCCCTGCAGAAGCAGGTTCACCTAGATCAGGTCACATAGGAACATGTCCAGGCGGATCTTGAAGACCTCCAAAGAAGGAGACTCCACAACCCCTCTGGGCAGCCTGTGCCAGGGCTCCCTCACCTGAACAGTGAAATAGTTTTTTCTTATATTTAAGTGGAACTTTTTGCATTCCAGCTTCATCCTGGCTAAAGTATGTTGTACAAAGCATTTATCTGTCCTGGAATCCTGTCACCAGCATAGCAAGCTAGAAAATATTTTCTGGGTTTGGAAAAAGGCTCCTCAATGAATAACGTAAGAAAAGTGAGTCATTCAAGTTACATGATGTTGGAGAATAATGATGGGCCTTCAACAGTTAATAACAGAAAATTAAGCAATTTATATAGCAGAAAAGTTTAAACATATGTCTAGAGAATGTGTGAACAGACAAGGGCAAAGAAAGATGTAGCACTACACAGATCTGTAACAAACCAGTGTCAATATTTTGGTGATATATTTTAATATAGATAGAAAGCCATGGTTAGAGACTGACAAAACCTGGTGCTGAGTAAGTTTCAAATAATGGTTGCCATCAACTTCCTCCTGCCAACAGGATCATAAGATTTTTTGCACTTACCTTCTGTATTGCAAATAAAATTTATTTTTCATTTCACATACTATTGAGAGACTGAAGAATTGTATTACTATCTTATTTTCCAGAGCTCATTCAAAGCTATGTATCAGCAGCTCTCTAGCTTCTGAAATTGTGTGCCCTTCTTTCCTCTCTCTACCTCACAACAAGGTATTTTCAAAGCCTGGGGTAGAAAGCTAAAGGCAGAGGAGATTCGTACTGATCACTGCACTCAGGGTGAGCTGCGTATCTGCAAAGCCTTCCCACCCATGGGAACCCACCAAGCCAGGAAGTCCTCAGTCCAGAAAGGTGTAGGGGGAAGACACTGGCAGGTGCTACCTGCACCCCACATCCTCAGCCACTGCCTCTTCCCACAGCTGCTGTAAAATTCTGAAGCTGCTTCTGGTGTCCCTTCCTTCTCTACACCATTTGTGTATTTTCTGTTTTCTCCTCTGAGAATAATCATTCTTTATCTATTCATAAATACGTGAAAAATGACTCAAACCCTGCAACTCTTCCCACATTTGAAAAAATCAGGTTTTAGCATATTTATTCATAATATATTTCTTATGTCTTGATAACAGATGTCAATCCCAAGAAAAGTAAACTTTCCAAAGGCTAAAGCAATATTTACACTAGCAGTGCAGTGTATCCTTGTAAGAATGAGCCGAGTCTCAATTGTATATTAATAAATTATAATTGATGGAACAGGTAAACAACAGTAATAATTTGCTGGCAAACCAAAACAAAGCTTTCCTGAATTGCCATCCCAGGCATATAATGCACTGTGGAGCTGCACTTTTCATCTGCCTTTGAACATCCTTATTTTGCTCTCTGGGCACTGGAACCTGTGAAAGACGAAGCATTCTTTCATGACTGTTTAGCAACCAAAACAGAATACAAACCCCACCACCTGGGAGGAGACCTGCTGTGGCTTTATTAAATCTTTGAAATGCAAATCCTGCTTCCTAATTTTACAAAATCCTGGTAGGAATGACATCTTAAGCCCATCATGTTTTTCAAACATATTTTACTGAGAAAAGTGGTAGTTGTTTGATTACAAAACATGAATGATCCCAGTTCTGGCTGAATTCCAAGACATAAGCACTTTCTTCTGCTGTCTCAGCTATTCTCCTGATGTCAAAGACACATTAAAATAAATGTGAACCATATGGCTACCCGGCAGATTACTAGCACTCCTGCATCAATGAGGGCAAAGCAATTCATTGTCACCAGCACAGGAATATCTTATGCACATGAGAATCAAAAAAGGCTGGGAAAAAAAATGTGTATGAAGCAGCTTTTTGGATTAAAGCTCTATTTTAGACTGGGGGAAATGCTCTTTTTCTTACATCCTACATTTGTCTGCTTTTAACATACTCTTAGTGCCACATAAACCACTATGGCAAGAAGGATTAACACCATTCTCCACCTGTTCCACAACTTTCCCACACAGTGTTTCATCAAGTCTTAACACAACAGAACAGCAAAGCCTAATCCATCACGGTAACCCAGGTCAGAACACTCTTATAAAAGCCAGCTCGCTTCATAAGGTTCATAGAATACAAAAACTTGCTCCTACCTCTGTCTACTCCTTCTATTCCACTGCACCTCAAAAAGATAAAGAGTCTCTATACACCAAATTTACACATTTTAAACCCTTGATGATGAAATACTTTTCCTACATGCTGGAAATCCACGGGCAGTGGAAATGCTGTGGCATACAATATAACCTTACAAAGGAACATGTGGACTTGATGGTAGGGTGGTGTTTTCTAAAATAAATTTGAACCTGGAGGTCTTGAAAAGAACTGCATACTCAGGCATAAACAAAGTTGTGGAAATTAGAACAGGGCATTTGACACTGTTTCCCACTGCATTCTCTTAAAGAAATTGGCTGTTCTTGGCTTGGATGGACATACACTTTCCTGGGTGAAAAACTGTCTGGATAGTCAAGTCCAAAGAGTTATTGTCAATGGAGTTAAATCCAGTTGGCAGCTGGTCATGAGTGGTGTCCCCCAGGGCTCAGTACTGGGGCCACTCCCGTTTAACATCTTTATTAATAACCTGGATGAGGGGTCATAGTGCACCCTTAGTAAGTCTGCACATGACAGATAACAAGTTGCATGGAAGTGTCGACCTGCTTGAGGGTAGGGAAGATTTACAGAGAGATCTAGATAGGCTGAATGGCTGCACCAAGGCCAATGCCATGTGTTTCAGTAAGATCAAGTGCCAGGTCCTGCCCTTGGGCCACAAAAACCCCCAGCAGTGCTACAGGCTTGGGGAGGAGTGGCTGGAATGCTGCCAGGCAGAGAGGGACCTTGGAGTGTTGGCTGACAGCAGCTGAACACGAGCCAGTAGTGTGCCCAGGTGGCCAAGAAGGCCAATGGCATCCTGGCCTGGATCAGGGATAGTGTTCTTGGCAGCAGCAGGGAGGTGATCATAACCCTGTACTTGACTTTGGTGAGGCCGCACCTCGAATACTGTGTCCAGTTTTGGGCCCCTCTCCACAAGAAGGACACTGAGGTGCTGGAGAGGATACACAGGCAGGCTACCAAGCTAGTAAAGGATTTGGAGCACGTCTCACATGAGGAACAGCTGAGGGATCTGGGGCTGTTTAGCCTGGAGAAAACAAGGCTCAGAGGAGAATTTATTGCTCTCTACAACTACCTGAAAGTATGTTGTAGTGAGGCAGGAGTCTGTTCTCCCTAGTAACAAGCAATAGAACAAGAGGAAATGGCCTCAAGTTGCACCAGGGAAAGTTCAGGCTGGATATGAGGAGGAATTTTCTTACTGAAAGGGTTGTCAGGCATTGGAACAGGCTGCCCAGGGAGGTGCTGGAGTCACTGTCCCTGGAGGTGTTTAAGAGACAGTTGGATGTTGCACTTAAGGAAATGGTCTAGTGGTCCATAGGGCTGGGACAAAGGCTGGACTAGATCTTAAAGGTCTCCTCTGGCCGAAACGATTCTAATTGTATGGAACAGCAACACCTACCTTAGTAGCATTTCTGGTACCTTCCTCTTGGGTAAAGCCAAAGCTAAATTCAATGCACAGGTGGGGCTTAATGGGAATGCTTGCCTAATGCTAGATTTATTTACATCCCATTTGAAAAGATTCTTGAAAAATACTAGCTCACAGACAAGCTTCACATGGCTAGGATAGGTTTTTCATTTGTACCTCACTTAAACATTTTACCTCACTGTCAGAATTATGTCTAACATCTCACAGAAATGTTCAGTTTCACTAAAATTTCAGTGAAAGCTTTAAGTTTACTTCCTCAGCACCTCCATCTCCAGAACTCTTTTCTGTGACATTCATCATGACTAGTCCAGTTTCATCATTGTGCAAATATAATCAGTCTGTGGGGAGAAGTGGAGGTGCTTAACTGCTCTCTCCTTCACCATTTACTTTAAATGCCAGCTGTTGTTTCATAGATCATTATTTCTGACCTTGGCCTCAGCTTCCAACAGTGTGAGGAGGAAAGCAGGAACACTCATGCGTAGCAATTGTATTTGCTGAGCTCTCCTAGGTCACTACAAGCAATCCTTTGTGCCATTGCATAGGTGACGTATGTTAACAGGCATCTGATACAAATGCTGGTACCCATTCAGCTGTCTGTGACTTTGCATTTGCAAACATATTTTGTATATCTGTCATGAACATCGTCAACTACAAAAAAATCTGCTGATTTGTAATCTAAGCCAACAAAAACATCACTTAAGAGATGCAGCATCCCTTAAGAAACACAGTCATTTATAGAAGAGAATGTTTCAAAAATACAGAAATAGAATTACTTACACAAATCCTTCCAAAAACCAGTAGCTCCTTCTATAATAATTGTTATTGCAGATGAAAGACAGTAGGCAGGATCCTGCCATGGCATACCCGGCCCTGCCATTCTGTAGGGTATTTAAGTGAAGACATTGCACTACATTTCACTGAATTTCTTTGCATATCTTGATTTTTGCTACCTAGATGAGTTGACTCATTTTAAAATAAAAATTGAGAATCTCTCAATCTGTCTGCATTTCACAACATGTCAACAAATCACTGTAAGAACGTGTTCCTCATTAACAAGGAAATTCCAAGTCTGGTTGTGGGCAATACAAAGAATTGAATGAAGCCTTAAAAAAAAGAGAGAATGCCTGCATTTAGCTACCTCTTCTAAGTGTTTTCTCATAACAAGCCAGCATCACCATTTCTAACTCATTTAGATTTCTATCATTAAACAGCAGTTAAACACACAGCTTAAGCACGATGCACAGGGAATGCCTTCTGCTACTGAACTCACAACAAATAAAACTTTATCTTTCACATAAACATAATTTAAGAGAAGCTAGACCTGCCTAAGGATTTTGAAGGATTTGATACCTTCTCCTAAGTTCTGCACAGCCACATAGATGAAGTAATCTTGGTATGTTAGTGATGCTAGAATATTCAAACAGTACTTCTAAGTGCACAGTGAAACAAGTGCAATGGGGATGTATTTGTATATTCAAATTCCTTGTTATCTTTAACAGTAAAATCAAAAGTGAGAGCTTTCAGAGACCAAAGGTTCTTCTCTAAATCCTAACTGACCAGCCACATTCATCATGAACCTAAGGCATCCAATACTCTTACAGACAGTATCCTAATTAGCAGAACAACAGGAGCTATGATTATGGTGGGCTGCAGGATAACCTTGCTAATGACAGTGTCAATGTTAATGGCAAGAGACAGAAAACTGATGGAAAATATCAACTAGACCATGCTATGGTTGTAGTTCTCGTTGGTGAAGATCACCTTGTCACGCAAGATGGTGCTGGAAATGTCACCTGCCTCTGCAAGTGAAGAAGAAAAGCCTCTGCAGGAAAGGCACTACTCTGAAAATTGCAGCTACGCTACACTGAAGCTGAACTGACAGAGGAAAGCAGCAGCTCCTCAAAAGGCATGTTTCTTAAGAGACACATCTGTGGTATGGGCAGGTTTTAGAATCAAAGAATGGTGGGGGCTGGAAGAGACCTTTACAGAGACCTTCACCTAGTCCAACTCCCCTGCAGAAGCAGGTTCACCTAGATCAGGTCACATAGGAACGTGTCCAGGTGAGTCTTGAAGACCTCCAAGGAAGGAGCCTCCACTACTCCTCTGGGCAGCCTGTGCCAGGGCTCCATCACCTGAACAGTAAAATAGTTTTTTCTTATGTTTAAATGGAACTTCTTGTGCTCCGGTTTCTTCCCATTACCCCTTGTCCTGTTGCTAGATACCACCGAAAAAAGGGATGTCCCAACCTCTTGACACCCACCATTTAGATATTTGTAAATATTAATAGGATCCCCCTTCAGTGTCCTCTTCTCTAGACTAAACAGCCCCAGTTCCCAGTTTTAGCAGCACCAAAGTGCAAAGATGGACTTAAAGAGGTCTTCCCAGATCTTTCAAATGCATGCAGTTCTGCAACTTAAATGTAGATATTCTTCTTTATCAGAAAAACAGATCAGGCATTTGGGGGCAGGTACTTCCACAAGGCAGGAAGAATCCCCCACACCTGAGGTGGTGTGTGGAACGCAGCACATATGTGGCAGGAACTGTCAGTGCATTGGACTGACAACCCAAACAGCAATTTCAAAGACAGCCAGCTGTGGAGATGATGGAATGCAGCAGTGGAGTGCCTTAGCTCAAAGGGGCAAGTGAAGGGAGTTGAAATGGCATTGGGTGTGCTCTCACCCTGTATTCCAGGTAGCTCTAAGGAAAAAGAGAACAAGTAGCCCCTAGTCCTGACTAATACAGTATATGCAAGCTTGGACTGCTACTTGAATGTCTTTCTCTCTGATGTGGACGAGGGGCTGTGAAATGGGGACAGGTATGTGGACTGACTAGTAATATGCTTTGGCATCTATCAAGGTAAATTTGCAGTATGGCAAATGGCCTGCTGAATCAAACTGAAATTACCTCAATAGATTGAGAAAAGTAAGTAAAAAAAGGCAGTTGGGATTCCATCTGCCAGAGGTAATGAAGCACTCCATCACCATTTGACAGGATATTTGAAAACGTGTAGATGTATGTATACACACACCTGAACAAGAACACACTGCATTTATTTATTTTTAGGTTATGAACCTGGTAACAGGTGTCAATGCTTTATGGACTGTAATTTCATTTCCTGACTTGGAAAAAGACTTAAGCTAGAGATTTTGTTAGTTGCTGACTTGATTTGTTTAAATGTATATGTTGCTAAAGAAACTCTGTACTTACCCCTGTGTAGTAGTCACAATGGATAGAATTTGAGGTCATGTATCTTCAATCATCACACTACAGGGTTAATTGCTGAGATCAAAGTTATCTTCTGGTAGTTTCGCCCCATCTGAATGATACACAGCAGCTGTGTGCCTCATTTAGCTAGCAGGTTAAACTGACCTTAAGGCTAATGGAGTAGGATAGCTGAAAGGTTCTTGTTTATGTGACCCAATACGTATTGTTTCAAGGGCTGGGTAAATATTGAGATGCACCACCTACTCTAGATAGATGTATACATGACTGGCCTGCTCACCGAAGCACTGAAAGAGTTATAGCTACAAGTGATTAAAAATCATCTATTTGTCAAGTCAGTTAGAAAGGAAAAATAAGACTTAGAGGGCCATGTTAGTCTTTTTTCAAAAGCTTAGTTAAAGGATTAATATCTAGATCTTGACTACAGGTCACTCATCACCCCACATTTCCAGACCATAAAAGAGCTTATAGTGAACTCAGATTTACTTATATGAAAACAGGCTGGAAGGAAGACAGTACATAGGATCTGACAGTATCTCACAGAAAAGAAAATCATACCAAGTGTCAGGAAATGACTTAGAGAGATAACTTCCATCAAGAAGGCACTTGGGCAAGTAATAGAGGTAAGGAATCTTACCAGCCAGATTCTAGACTAGAATTCTCACAGAATTTTTCCTTTCCACATGCCCCTAAAAGTACAGATTCAAATATTCAAAAGGAAATCTCTTGCCTTTTATTTTTGGAGATTAATGCACGTAAAGAACGAACAAGATACCTTTCAGCGTACACCATTAACAGTTTTGTTACTGTACAACAGATCTGCACATAGTTTTCAAGTGAGCAGCACTTAGTAGCTCTGCAAAACTCCTGAGATACAAATACTAACAATTTTCACATATTCTGCTTTGATTAGACAAGGCCAGGTACTTCAGTAGGACCAGTTTACTTTCTAGAACTCAAAATACACTTTTTCAAGTAATACTGTTTAAAAAATCTAGAAGATATTTAAAAAAAAAAATCTAAGTACATACAAAGTGCTCCTGCCCTGAAGGGCATCCAACATCACACACACAATCCCTGTCAACTAACTGATACAAACAAAACGAAAACAAGACCTGTGTGTATGAAAATTTCACCAATTGTCCAATGAAAACATTCTTTCCAGAACCAAAGAACATAAAGACTCAAGGAAATGTGAGAAGAATAAAACAAAACAAAATACAAACTCAATCTGAGATCAGTGAAAAACCCTGTTTTTTCTAAAGGTAGTCAGGTATCAAGTTAAAACCATCTTTTGGCTCACTCCTTTTATTTCAGACATAATTTTTATTGCAAACACAACTTTTACTATCACATTTCATCACTAAGATTCACCTTTTTAGCGCAGAGTTGCTCCTACACATAACAGATGTGCCTAAGGCTAGCTGACCCTGCTCAAACAGTAGATATTGATTGTGTAAACATAAAAGTAACTGACCTGCTTTAACATTAAGAAAGAATAATCAAGTGCAAAAATCTCACTTGCAGCATTTTAACAGTAAATTAACAAAACTTGACTCTCCCATCAGGTGCAACATAGAGTGCCCTCTGTAGTCTTACAAAATAAGATGTACACTTGAAGAGAGTCTGGAAGCATGATGTAATTAATTAGGTAGAGATAAAATCACCTTTCCATTCTATATTTCATCCAAGCATCAATATTCTCTATCTTATCAATAAAGATTACCACCTTTAACAAGCTCCTGCAACTACTCTGCCCTACAGTAAGAGCAAAGCAGAACACCAGACACTGAAAGATGCCACATTCCAGTGGCACAGCAACTCATCACCAAAAGTCTTTTTTGTGAGGCCCTTAAGATTTACCTGTTCAAAACCAAGGCTACTTGTTCAATTCATTTCTTCTCCTTACATAAATCTGGGATTATTCTATATCCATTTCTTGGAACTTAAGCTGCTGCATCTACATTAAAGATAATACTTTTTAAAAAGTAGTATCAGTGGACATGCAAACAATTTACTCTTTCTATTTCTGTATTGCAAACTGAGCTATATATGTATATTTTTTAAAATATAATATGTACAGCTTCTATACATGTGTGTCTATGTGAGCGCCTGGACAGATAAGCACTTATTACTCTAGCCACAAATATCTCAGTTATATGGATCATTAACCATAACACTGAAATGCTATAGTTTCCCTTACAGATTTTACTCAAAAACTATTTTTTTGTGTCAGCTACAATCAAAGCTTACTGTAACATGCATGTACAACTTCCAAGTTTCTCTCCTGAATTAAGAGCCTTCTTTGTATTATCTGTGTGTTAATGATAAAATTGCTGTCTTAGACATGGGTGTCAATAACTGATGTAAATGGACTGTTTTCAGTCTACGACAAATAACCATCTAAGTCTTTTAACAGATGCAAAGGTTAAAAGATTTGTATGCAGATAATATTGCCAGCAAGCTATTTCTTAATACTAGCAAAGAGTCACTGGGTTACTTTGTGGCATTTCAGCAAAATAGGTCCCACACTAGACTGTTATGTTTAAACACATTTCACAATCTGTGCCTGTGTAACCCTTTGCACAGGAGTGTTCCATACTTGGGCAAAGAAGATTTGGACCCTCACATCAAACCTTAGCGCAAACGGCACATCTGGTAGATGAATCAGTTATAAGGGCATTCATATCCCATGCTACAGATATGATTTCTAGGCACAATCAAAGCTGTGCAGTTATAAGGATCACATTGTGTGTGGGCATTGATGAGGAGCCTCACCTGTCTCAAGAGAAACACTTAGGAAGAAAGCAAACACCTGCTTTTTAAAACATGCTATTACACTATTACAATGGTATAAGCATCTAAAACATCTATCATAAACTACAAACGTAAACCATCCATGGTATCCATTCTTCCAAGATGTATACACTGCACATGTAGCTTTGCTAACTTAAAACCAAATTCTTACCAGTACACAAAACCATTGCCTAGTACAAAGATACCCTCCTCTACATGAAGAATGGAAACTACTGCAACTACTCCCATGCAACATGTCCCTCAATTCCAAATAAAAGAAAGCTTATTATTTTATTTGGAGAAGAATTTTCACCAACACAATACTGCAGATAGCTGACAACTGCACTACACTTATCCAAGGAAAACAAATAACTTATGTACATAAAGTATCTTCCCTACAGTACCTGTTTGAACTAACTTAAGCACAACTCCCAACTTGAACTACAAGCAGGTACCTAATTCAAACAGCTAACAAGTAGGGGCTTACAAATTACTCCAAAGAAGTCAAAAGGATGCAAGTTTGCTAAGTCATTTCGAGCAAATCACAAACGGAACACCACAGACAGTCTATTTTTCATTTGTTCAACTTAGAATTCTCTTGTTTATCTAACCATGAAATCTGTTTTAACTGATGAAATAGGAAGATTTCTTTAGATACATCGCTTTCATACTTACGGGTAAAGTGACTAGAAGTGGATGGATTGACACTGTCACCACTGTCAGCACTTTCACTACTAGAAATGTCATCATCTGATTCCCGCACAGAGGAACAAGGTGAGGAGCCATCAACTTCTTCAAACTTCCTCTTTAAAATTCCACTCATTGCTGCGATGCTGTCACATGCACCTGTAACAGGAACAGAGGCAAAGAGGCACTCAAGCATCCAACTGCAGAATATGCAGTCATAACCTCCAAAGTAATTTTTACCTTAGAAGTACCAATAAATTGCCTCTTCTAATCTTGAATAACCATTTAGTATGAAATTAGATGTAATTAATTAGGAGACAGTGAAGCCATAGTAAAGAAAAAAAAAAACATCACAAGTCATACTTTTGATATATATGAACACAGCTATTTCACAGAATCACAGAATCTGAAGGGCTGGAGTCCTCGAAAGATCATCTAGTCCAACCCCTCCTGTCAGACTAGGACCACCTTGAGTAGGTCACATAGGAACCTACCCACTAGAATAATGTGTAACAGATTGCCTTCAAGGAGTATTTTTTCCCATTTTGATGTCAATAGCATCTCTGATTTCTAGGTTATATTGTGAAATTTCAAACAAGAAAAAAATGGGAGCTTCTCTTCAAACACCCTCACTTGGCCTCTCCCTTGGCTGCCACGGGAGGAAAGAATGTTCACAGTCAGGGATAAAATTAAATAAGACAAAATAATCCTGAAAACTACAGTTCCCATTGCCAAATGTATGTGATCTAATCACTATTCACATGACATCTATATGAATTATGGACAGATAAAGGATAATGAAGTCACAAAGACCATATACCAATTTAGTACTCAATAAATGCCTGGAATTCAGAAATTCCCCACTGCAGTCAGAGACACCAATTGCCTTCCAAACTCTCTCCTTCCCACATTAAGAAGGGAGATGAATAATATATTCCTGAGGTTGAGTAGAAGATTATAAACCAAAATATTCAAGCACACATTTAGCAGCAGAGGTAGAAATGTAACATGAAGTGCACCTAATGAAGGAGAAAGTGTAGCCTTAACTGAGGAGAGCTCAAGAACAGCTGGAGCTTGCTCAGATGGTGTGCCACCACAGCACTTGCAGAGGCAAGCAGTGCTGATACTTATCCAGGCAAAATGTTTGTCCAGGATTCATGACATTCTACACTTGTTGAGGAGGAACCCACAGCCTATCTATGGACTTACCACAGGGTTCTGACAAATCCCACTGAAAGCAAGAAAAAAGAAAAAAAAATTACATGCCTCACCGAAACAGAACTTTTAAAATCTCTGCAGCTACCTTCTGGACTCATTAATCATGAGCCAGCTGCATTCTGCTCCATCCAGGACGCTGGACTAGATAATCTCCAGAGCCCCATTCCAAATAATATTTCTACAGTTATATGTTTAAAAAAAACCAAACCAAATAAATCTGTCAGGAAGCTAACATATGCTGGGCTAAATGACTGCTAGCAAAGCAGGCAAAGTTACGGCAGAAACTCCAGCAGTGGCCATGCTGTTTAACAATTAGCACGTTTCAGAGGCTTGGCCCAGGCTGCCTGGCGCTCCCCATGGCAGCACAGGGCTGCACGGGTGCCAGACCCGCTCCCAGCAGGCAGGCTGCATGGCAGCTCCCGGCTCCTGGCACAGGGCTGGCAGCAACGGCAGCACCTGCCACTTGGCAGCAGAAGCCAAGAAAACACTCCTTAGCCTTCTTCATCTTTTTAAAATCTTTTTAATTAATACAGAGGTAGCCTTGGCTGCCACATTCCTGCGCTGTTAAACACAGCACTTCAGCAGATCCTCTGTTACCTTGGTCACACTTGCTCTAAGTATCAAACAGTTACAATGTCTCCTGTGCATCCTATCCTCCCCTTGGAGCACCAACACCAGTTTCCTTCCTGGAAAAATAACCCCATAGCAGCAGTGTGAAGAGGTTAGCAACTAAGTTTTGGCCTAACATGAAGCTAGAAGAGTTTAAGGGTGGGTACATGAAGGTCAGAGCTCCAAAAAAAAATGGTTTTTTAAATGACAGGCTCACCAGGTTAAAGACCCTGTAGGACTAATTCAAGATCATAATTCAGCATACACTGAAGTGTCCATAGGAAATTTGAGACTGAGGTGGTAAGAATATCACGGTTTCATCCCAGTGCAACAGAAAGTTTGTTCTAATTACTTGTTCTGCTTTGCTGACAAAGCGTTTTACACTGTCTGCCAGCTCCTGAGCACAGCAGGAGGGAGTTATGGGATACATTATACAACATTTTTATGATGTTATTTAATTACAGGGACTAGAACAGAAGTTTTATAATAAGGGAGTTCATTCACCTCTTAGGAAGCAAACACTATGAGAAGCACATACATGATTGTACCGAGTTTAATATCCTGTCTCCAGCAGTAGTCACTACTTTAACGCTTCAGCGGAAAGCAATAGCATGAGAAATCCAGCCACAACCACTGCAGATACACGGCTCTGCTTCCTCATCCTTGCAGTCAATTTCTCCCAAGCATAAGGCTGAAATGTTGCCATACACAATGCACAGCCTCTTATAAATCCACTTCATTTGCTCTCCCGAGGCAACAAGTTTCCTATTAGTTTCTTAGGGGGAAAAAAAGTCACAATAAAACACATTTACCAAAACTATAGCCACAGACCCTTCAAAATCACCACCAATTTCCATCTTTATGATACTTTGAACAGTAGGCAGCAGCAGAAATGTGGCAGTGGCTAGCAGCATGCTGTGCTATATACAACTCCAAACATACATGTAGCCCCCACAAAGTAGAAACAGTTGAAGAGAAGGCAATGAAAAAAAACCAACTTGCTGTTTCCTAGTGCTATTTCCATTTAAATGGCCAATAGCAATTATATTACAAAGGAAGTGCAGTGTATCTGCTGATCCTGTACAGAACTAGCAAATACACAGACTCATACACAGAATCTCAAGGGCTGTAAGAGACCTCGAAAGATCATCTAGTCCAACTCCCCTGCCAGAGCAGGACTACCTAGAGTAGGTCACACAGAAACTCAACCAGGTGGGTTTTGAATGTCTTCAGAGAAGGAGATTCCACAGCCCCTCTGGGAAGCCTGTTGGGAGTGTGCATGGAGGGAATGGTGATGGAGACAAAGATGGAACCACAGCATCGAATTACTCATCCCAAAGCTGAGGAGCCTGTCCCACTGCTGCAGTTGCTGGAAAACACCCAGCAGGTTCCTGCCCACGCTGTCCATTTCGCAGGTGTGAAATCCCTACAGCCTGCCTCTGGGCAGCTCCTCAAAGCAGCAGAACTTCTTGCTGACCCCATTTTCACTTTTAACGTGGTAACTAAATTGTTCATCACACAAAACAACGGAGAGAAAGTGAGCAGAAAACTGCAGGTTTGTAACACTTGCACATTCAGTTACTATTCACACAGATTCTTCCCATTCTGAGTTAATGATTCCCAGATCAAGATATGAGTTCCCAGAAGAAGGTATCCAACTCTTGAGAACAATGTGCAGCAAGTACTGGTCCCTGATACAGCCATCTTCACTCTGCTCTGGAAACTGGTGCCAGATTCCCTAGGGCCAGAAAACATAAGTGGGGGAGGGATGTGCAATCTCAACAGGTACACACTGCCACATGGCAGTTACACACCTGCTCAGTCTATCCCTTGCAAGGGCATGGGGGCATACAAATAGTTTATTACTATCTGTTGACTGAGGAACAGTTGCTTTCAATTGAGAAACCAGTAACTTTAAGTGACTCCAAAGCCCTTTTCTTTGACTAGTCCTCATATCAAAACCCCTTTCCTAGAAGGCTCTGCACATCTGTCACCAAACTCTCTCCTTCAAAGGTATGTGAGTTTTTTTCAGGATCTCACTTTGAAGTTCCCCCGGCATAAAGGCCTCTTCTGCACAGATCCAGAAGGTACAGAGATTTTAAATGCCTGAATAACTTCATGTCCAGGTCTCCCCGGGAGCCTGAAACTTGGTGTTCTTCCAAGCAAGGTGTCTAAGAACAAAACAAAAACAGAGTATGAGTGCAGAGCATGTTAAGAAGGAAAAGGGACAGAAAGGTTGGGCCTGGCCCAAACCCATGAGTGATTGTTTACATACCCAAAATGCTGGTAAATATAGTATGGCCCTTGGCATGGTACCTGTGCATACTCTCCTTGGATCACACCTCTCGGTATTATTTTCTACAGTCTGAAATGGTCTCCAGCAAAGGACTAGGCTGCTCTCCACTATGTTACGGCTTAGAGACAGCAATTACTGAACAACATATTCAGCTATTCAGCATCCCAGTGAGTTCCTTAGCTGTTAAAGCTACTGTGTAAATTACAGAAAACACATTCAGCAGCAGATCTTTACAAGAAAGATCTTTTACGAGGAACAGTGACTATGCTCCGCTCTTGAAAGGGAAGGTTTATGTGCCTGCCTTCAGCTGCAGGCACCGGGCTGTGACTGTGGAGCACTGGGAGCTTTGATAGCAAACACCTGAGGTGTGGTCCCATGCTGAAGGGTAACCACCGGGATGTTGGCGATTAAAACATTTAACTCTCAAGCAGCCAACAGCTAATTTGCTTCTTATTTCATTATGTGGCTTAGGGACTAATCCCAAAACCTTACACAGATGCAAAAGACCTGTGGTCCTCAAGGATCACAGCCTATCCTTGCTACAAGTAAAAAAGTATTTCTGCTCAGAATCATTGTAAGGACAGGGCATTTTACAGCCCTCTCAACACTGCTAGGAGGCACACATTCCTTCCTACAGTATGTTACTGGAGCTCTGTATCAACAGGCGACGTTTGCTGGCACCATAATTTGCCTTGTCTTCTAACACAATAGGATTCTGATCAATTCTAAAACATTTTATTTAAAAAAAAAACCCAAACAAAGTAGATGTATTACATCACAGGATCTCTGGGGGAATGATAGCTTGGCCTGCTCATTTTCAAAATTATTTGCCTGAACATGAATCCCTCCCCCCTTCAATAAAGGCAATTGGATTCCTTTAATTTATCTTCTGGTCATCTTAAAATCAACTTGGCTCTCATAAACCCTTAATTCCATCTTTAAAACATTAAACTTGCATATCACAGCTAACATAATGTAAAGACTACAATTTAAATATTTAGTCTGACCTTCCCTATGAGGAAATACACCTTCTGCTACACAATGCTTGCTTTAACCGAGAAAGCATTAACACTTGGAATTAACCTGATGCAGTATTTAGTTACAGCCTACATGCTTTCTTTCAAAAATATTTCTAGTCATTATGACTTAAAATGCAGAGGAAGTGAAGTGAAAACGTGCACAATGAGACTGCCAAGGGGATGGTCAAAAGAAATAGCTACAACAATTTAAATGGCTAAATAAATATAGGCTAAATGTCAAGTCAAGGGTAAAGATATAAATTCATACTGCCTCTGGCAGGAATCAATTATGCTGGCTATTCTGACCTCCAAAAACATTCTTCTGGAAAGGGGAACATGAAGAGCTTGCTCTTTCTCATTTTTTGCCTATTTTCCTTTGCAAGTTTCATATGTACCTTCATATATATTTAAACTTGGCAAAAATGTTTAAAAAGTGAAGAGATAAACTGTTTTATCTGTGTTAAAACATAATAATGATTTTAAAAAATCTTTCACCTACAGTGGTTGAAAAGCAGTCTCACTCCCAAGGACTTGATAAGGAAAAGACTGGAAACTTTTCGTGGAGTCATCTTTTGTATGTCAAAGATGTTCCTAACGCATTAAAATTTGCCTAAATTAGTCAGTTTTTGAGAATGACAATATGAGCTGAATAACAGTACGATATAAGAGGTAAAACTGGAGAAAGGAAGAAAAGATGAGAAGAGACTGAAGTAAAAGAAGTTTTAAAAATTCCTTTCCTACAGAAGCTGGACTCAGACAAAAATAGTGAGTTTCACATCTCCTTCACTGTTTAAGAGAAATATAAATGAAATAACAAAGCCATGCACTGTCTCTATCACTGGAGGCCAGTTATAAAGGAGAAAGTAAACAAAGTAGATATTAAAAATACAGGTGTCCTCTGAACCTGAGCATTACCATGCAGCAGGCACTCATCTATGCTATGTATCCAAACATATAGCTAAGGATTTGCATTAGCTCAGCTCACTTTGGACAAGCCAGGACAATCAGTGGAAGCAGATCAATTGTACTAATATACTTGGCTTCTCAGCAGAATTAGCTGGTGAAGCAGAATGCTGTCCTAAGACAGACCATTTGCAGTACCCTTGTGAAATATATGCTTAGTTTCAACAGGCATCTCTGAACTGTAAATATACATTGCCTTGGATATAAAAAAAACCCCTACACAGTAAAAGGTATTTGCTAATTATTCATTGCTTAGCTCTGCAAATTTTGTTGTTCTAACAGGTTTTCTTTTGTCATACACTGGTAAAATGTAATAACGTATAAAATTTTAATGTAGATGTTTAATATGCCTTAACAAATATTGTTATAAGAATCTTAGCCTATGATGCACCAAATATTAAAGAACTGCCTGTGCACAGCCAGCAGCCATTTGCGTTTCAGTATTGCTGCAGTGTTATACAATAGGCATGCTCAGCACATTCCCTAATGGAGACTGTTTCAACTTTCCCCTCCTTAATTCAGCATTCAAATTCCAGCTTAGCAGATGACTTTGTCCAATCCAATGCCTTTATCTTGTCACATCCTCGCAAGAAAAGACACAGCTGTAGAATTACCTTCTCCTATGCCTACACAAACACTGGCACAGGTCTGAAAGCTCCAGGAGCCTCCAGGTTTTCATGAAGGAGAACATGAAAACTGGTGTGAAGCCCCTGATACAGCAATAGTCAGAACGCGTTATTCCAATTCAATAATAAATTATTTAAAACTTATGGTATGAGCTTGGTTCTTTACGTCTGACAACTTACAAGTAATCAATCAAAGGATTTGGGGTTGATGGGCTTTTTATTTTTGTCCTTTTTCTTTTTTTTTAAACACCTAAAGCATAAAAACCTCACATAGTATCTTGGTTTTACCTTTGTAAAACATTAGAAAGAACATCATAAACCTAATTCTCTAATGCCCTCACAGGGCTGTGTGCATTTTTGACACCAAATAAATATTTAGCATGGCTTTTAGTAGCTACTTAGTGATAGCTTAGCACCTCCAGTAGCCCAGAGTACTTCTTGAAGAGGTTACTCTATGGTTTCTACTACGAAGCTGAAAGAAAACGGTAGAAACTACGCAACAACTTAAAATACCAGAAAATCTATTATTTTCATTAGCAAAAAATGTTTGAGGAAGAGTGTACACAACTGACCCCTATAAATAAATCCAAACTGGATTATCAGGAGCCAACAGTCGATTACCACCAATGAAATCAATACAGCTTCACAGCCTAAGTGTAAAGTTATTATTTCATTCAAGGCTTGGCCTCAAGTAAAGCCAAAATTAGTAAAAAGATGTTCAAGTCCATCTTTCTCCTTGGAGAACAGAGACAATAAAACTATTCATACTGGAAAATATAAATTATTATTATCTACTAGAAGGCTGTGATGTTTTGAAACTATCTTCAAAAATAGCTTTATGGCTGTAATAATTCAAGCTTTCTATCTGAATCAAGGACAATGCACAACCAACATATAATGTTACAATCTGCTGGTTTAATGCACATCCAAGACAGTCCTAAGTAGGCACTCAGGTCCACAAAAAATGACACTTAAAAACGAAACATGTGAAATTTATATCTGTTTCTATTCTTTGCTTTTTGACTTCACCATACACGATGTATCTATTCAACCAGGAAAACCAATATGTTTATGTAAAAAATCCTGGAGATTTTTTAGCAGTAATATTATTTCAACTTCAAACACTGATGGGAGAAACTCACAAGAAAACAAAAACCTCTGTAACATGCACAACAGATTACTGAATGCAGGAAATAGTGAATTTATACAAGAATTTGTAAGATTCATTCTGCCACTAACACATATGTGGAGTGTCGACAATTCACCTCTTCTAAGAACAGCAGAAGATAAAAATAAGCTACTCAGTTATCAGCTAGAAAATACAAGCAGAATTTAATTCCAGGTTTACAAAAAAATCTCCTAAGAAACCAACAGAACTTGATTCTTTATGGATTTGCCTGTTCTTTATTGATTACCTGAGGCACAGTAGGGGGTTTGGTTCCCTGCTTCTCTTCCCCAGGGTCACAGTGTTTAAGTGTTCCTCTGTGTGGTTGCTTTGATAATCAGGGATTCAGTCACAGTACAAGTTGGATTTTTTTCACTGGTGTGAACTAACAGTCTTTCTCTTTTTAATCTCACCACCCATTTGCATAACACTTGAAAAAGATCTACTTCTCCTTCAAGCTGAAATGCGGTATTGGGTTAAAAGCAACCAATAGGAAAAATATGATATTGAACAATATGACAGGCAAAGAGAAAGCGTAACTGCATAAGCCTAATTTCCTTCAGAAACCAGTCAAAACATCAATTCCCAAATTCAGTGACTAGAGCATCACAGAATGACGGGGGTGATTTTTATAAAGGGAGACAAAACTTGTGTAATCAATAAAGTAAAATGTTTCTCTGTAACCCAGTGGTCTTCTCTGTAATTTCAATAACTGAAAATCTCAAAAAGGTAACATTTTTAAAGCACATATTCAATTACACCAAATCTTTCAAATAGTAACTTAATACTTTTGCCCAGCAAAATTTACACATGTCCTTACTTGCCTGTGTGTGTGCATCTTTGCATGTTTGACACAAAGGCATATGTAGGAAAGGTATATACTGTTATCACAACATGAAAGTGTAAAGCTACAGAACAGAGTAAGACTGACCTAAAATTAGATCTTGATTGTGTTAAAACTGTACATTGACTCTCTTCACTTTTTTACAATACTAAAGAAAGGCTGGATTTTATGACTGTAGTGACTTGGCATCATAATAAACATGTCTAAAGATCCTTTTCAGTTCACGTTATAAGTCAAAGATGAAAACTCTTCCAGAAGGCTGACAGAAGAGCTGCGGGTCTAATAACAAGTATGTACTCATCCAATTCCCAAGGCACTCTTGTCACCGAGACAGTGATGAATAGAAGCTAAGCAGCCAGCCCATTCCCATAGCATTGCCTGACTTGTAAGAACCTTATGACCATTCAACGACATCTCAGGCAGAGGACTCTGCTGGGAAAAAAATAATTATCCATCCTCCATTCAAAAAGCACCGCTGTGAAGGTACGTGGCTTACAGTTTCAACCCAAGGTATTTTCTTTATTTGATGTATTTTATTATATTTTGCTTTATCAAATCTCTTGATGATTCTGTCTTTTCCAGGAGAGCTCAGATAAGAAGGTTAACACTCTGCATTTTTCATTTTTCTATCTTTGTTAAAAGATATTTGTTTAGAAATAAGACTGGGTAAGGTGGGCATAATGGTAAACAACTGTGCTACTTAATTAAAAGCTACGAAGTTAAACCTTGAGCTACTCTGAAAGTGAACGGTTCAATAAAGACTCTGGTACTACAAGATGGTAAAACATGGGCAGTACTCCTAGACTTCCACAGAATCATGGGGTTTCCCTTTCTCTCATAATAAAATACTTAAAGACAAAAAATGTTTGCTTGAGAACATCCTGTTCAGCTATCACAGTTCATGTTAGAAGTAAGCAGTACTGTCATTTGTTGTCCACACTAAAAATAATAAATTCATTTCATAGCTTTCAACATTTTTTTTGTTTACCCTTTCACCCCCACACAAATAGCACTTACTAGAGATTGCTATCGCTTAGCAAGCCCAACTGAAAACATCTGCAAAACAGCTTACTTTTTAAACCTATTCATGCTACATTAAAAGCAAACTTTGTTCAATTATAATAAAGAACAACTTTAAATCACTGAGAGGTTCATCATCAAAGTCAGATCCTGTTCAAAAAAACCCCCAGCCTCTTCCTGAAGCCACCGAAATGTCAGCCTAATTTCGTCTTCACTAGCCAGCTGCTCCTCATGTGAGAGATGCCCATGGGCAGTGGAGGAGCTCTGACCCCCACTCACAAGCAGCCCAGGGGAGATGAGTTTGAAAAAGCAACCCTCTTCAGCCTCCCTTTGTGTTGGTCTGTCAGCCTTCCTTGCACAGCTGGCGTGGCCCTGGACAGTGGTTCCTGCCACTTTAAGCAGACCACACTTCCCTTGCAGGGACCTGGCAGCCTGGGACCAGCTAGCTGAAGGACTGACACGGGAACAGATGCAGCAGCACAGAGCTCATCACCGACCCAGTTATCCTGATTTGCAGCACAGATGAAAAACGTGACGTATTTACAGACATGCACTGAAACGATTTACCAGTATGAAATGTGTAAGTGTACCACAACCCTAAGTTCCTCTAGTTACTCTTGAAGGGGCAGCATGCCAATGAAAGCTACAATTACCACAGAGGCTTATTTACTCTGCAGCCTCACCCTATGCAACAGTATCACTTGATTGCATTTCCTCATCAAAATCCGAGGGCTACACAGGATGACCTGAAGCTTCAATCTGTAAATGATGTTTCTAGTTCCTGCCCACATCCCTCAAAAACACTGATGAGTGTCAGGCTCTGTACCGTATAGCCCATATTTCCCACTTCACACTAGACAATTAAAAAAATATGCAAATCCTTATTATTTACAAAAGAGCAGGACACTAACCAGCCTCAAACTGAATCAGGTTATTAAGTTAAATATTTCATGAATGATTTATGATGCAGTAACCAAAACTCATCTATCTTTTCATCAGAAATCCAAAATGCAACTGGTGCAATGTATTTTGATGTTAACTTTTAAGAAGTATCCTTACTTCTATTTTTGCATTTAAATATACAAAAATCTGAAAAACTGAAGCAGTTCCTCTCCCTTTTATCCCTAATTTCATTTTTAGACAACTTACATAGCAAGTAGATTTTCCATCAAGCTTGTTATGCTGATACACATTTATGTTCCTTTACCCCTTTTCCCTATTTCATTGTTGAAAAAGATTCAAAGTGATGAAGAACTGAAGTAGAGGTCCTAAAAATGCAAACTTTTGGGGAAGATGAGGACCAAGACTAAAGGAAGGAAGGTTGTTTGAGAGAATTATATGTAAATCTGACAGATAAAAAAGCCCACAATTTCCCAGTTTGTTTGTTTTAGCAATTATTCACAACTCCTAGTTATCACAGGTTTCACTACAATACTGCATCCATATTCATAGAGATACGGAAAAATTAAAGTCATGTTATTTATCCTTGAGCTGTTTTAACCTAGTAAATACACTTGTCTTGTGTGTATTTGTAGATGAGTCTTGTCTTTTATCTATATTCAATCACTTTTTCAGGGTCAAAAGAACCTACAAAAGAGCAATGAAGCAATTGTCATCAAAACTCATCAGTAGGACTTCAAACGGCATCAACATTTTAAAGATGTGATGGTGTCTGGTGATGTTTTACTGACAGAAGGGCATGTTTATAATACACTTTTTCTCAGAATCATAACTGGTTCAGAGAAAGAACAAAGACAGCTACTGATAGATTAAATGTAAATTTATCTTTCAGACAGCTTTGCCAATCTTGCAATAGAATTTACCTCCCTCGCTTCAGCCTGACTTTCCATCTGCTTGTTCAGGGGGGAAAAACCCCCAAAATTTCAAGATTAAGTTACCAAATGCACCTTTTAAGATCAAGTAAGAGTTTCAGATGACAATCATCTGTTGCTACTGTATGGAAAATATTTAAGTTTTGGAATGAATTTCCAAACATTTGCCACAATGATAAATCGTGACATAAGCGTCTGCAATTAATGTTAAACTTATCCAGCTATTGCATTTCTCCAGATCAACATGTTTTTCAAGAAAAGCAAATTCCTCTTTCTAATAAACGAGACCAAAAAATCTGAGAAACACAATAAACAGAATTAACCCTGAACTTTAGTAATACAGATCAGAATCATGTTTCTGTCTCCAAAATGTCTGATGCATGCAGAAAGATTTGATTCTACTTAGGATGCTTAAAAGGAGCTCAACACACAGCACTAAATGTTTAAAAACCTTAGTTTCAATCGAGTGTATTTCAGAATTACTGGAACTTGGCAGCAACACAGAACACCTGTTTGCTTCAGGAATTCTTTGCATCCTTTTCTTTAAAGTTCTATACATAACTTAATACCACGAGCACTTCACAACATGAAGCGCCTGATCCACAGGAAAAAAACTCACACCTGGGTTTTGTATCCTGCATGCGTGTACGGAAAAGGTAGATGTATTTCAAAGTTGTGATTCCATTCTATCAGTGGGAATGCTGTTCTGCAGGGATGTTCCTACTGTTGTTTTAGTGCACTGTTAATTTTATCTATGTACATACTTGAAGTACCTAACTGCCTCATAAAGCTAAACTTAAAATCTGCCACACTCATTTTAGACAAACGCAGTAATTACATAATTGTGTGACTGTGCTGCTTTACTTTCCCCATTTACAGTAGCACTGACACGTTCAGCGTACCTCCTCCAGCCTGATGGTAAATACTGCAGGTGTTGCTACAATTTTACCAGTGTTCGCCGTTAAACAAATTGCTGGTTGCGTACAACATGTACAACGAAACAAATGCTTTAAAACATCCTTTCGGATCTATTGTCTAAAACACGTACAAGCTTGTTTTCTGAGAGATGTCAAGCTCTAGTTGGGATTTGATGACAAATGGCTGTGATACTTTTCACAGGAGAATTATTTTAGCGGTGACTGTAAAGCACCTTCCCTTAGATTTCAGTAACGTTTATAAATCGACAATTTTACACTTAAGGAGACTCCACGTTCCCGAATGTAAAAGAGCGTGGGCCAACCAGCAGAGCCGCACAAAGCTGCGTTGCCAGGGCAGCCCCTGCGCCGAAGGGCCCGGGAGGCGCATCCCGAGGCCGCGCACGGCTTCTCTCCAGCCCGGCCCGTGGCGGCCGCTTCCGCCGGGCCCCGCCCCCGCATTTGCATGTCCCCGCCCCGCCGCGGGGCACGCCGGGCACGGCCCGCGGGACGGCGGCCCGTGGCGGTGGTCGCGCCGCCTGGCTGCTCCCGGCCCCGGCGCGAGGCCTCCGCGCGGGCAGGCGGCAGCGCGCGCCGGGGCCGGACCCCGCCCGCTGAGGGGCGCGAGCCAGCCCGCGCGCGCGGCCGTTGCCAAGGAGACCCCGAGCGCCCGCGGCTCTGCGGCCCCAGCCCGGCCTCGCCGCTCCTGCGCTCCTTCATTGGTTTTTTCCCTCCGCAGAGGGCAGGGAGGTCGGGATACGGCGCGGGCCTCGTGGTGAACGGCTCGGCTCGGCTCACCCACGTGAATTAGCATCACGCACAGACAAACAGCCAAACCGGGCGGAGGTTCCGCGGGCGCCGCTGCCGGCGCGGGGCCTGCGGGCCGCCGGGGAGCCTGACGGTGCCGCCGCCCGGCGCCGGGCACAGGCCTCGAACAAAATACACATGCTGACGCTACCCACACTGGGATTTATAAAGCACATTTCTCCGTTGAAATCGTAAGTTCACATGAAAATTACATCCTGTGCTCTGCGCTTTTTTTGTTGTTTTTGTTTCCCCAATTGCTTTTCAAGGACTGCATCTCCTACCAAAATATTCTACCAGCAGATCTATTTCTTTGAGACATTGCCAGCATATTTAGTTCATGATTTCTGAGTGCTGGAGATGAAAGAAAAACACTACCATAGAAAGATTTATGGATAAAAACTTTTACACTGTTAATTTCTATGTGATGTTACATGATGGAGAAATTAAAACGTCAGTCCTGAAACAAACACAGGCCACTAAAATCTTTAGGGGCAGGTCTCAGAAAAAAAAAATGCACCATTAATTAAGAACTACTATGAGAAATACCTGCTTGAAAAATAACATAATTTTGCATTAATATTCGAGTGAAATAAACACAATGAGTTATATCATTCCTGTGTGTATACAGTTGCATTAAAAATGACACAAAACACCGCTTTGAAAATTATCCAAGAAAAACATGGAGAAAGAAAACAAATCTAAGTGCACTGTTAGATATGCCCCAGTGTTATTTTTAGCCAAACACAGACACTACACATTTCCTACTGAGAAAGAATCAGTCACGAATACATAGCAGAATAATAGATTGTTGTTACTAAATATTTTATGATATTGGTAAATGATCCATCTAGCATAAATTTAATTTTACTTGCTATGCAGTTATTCATGCACAATTGAACTTCGAATTGCATAGGAAAAAACATTTTTACAATGAATCTGATCACAGAACTTACACTATTTAGCCTCGTTTCACACTGACATGCACCCTTCCAATCCCACCTTGCAAAACACAAAACCCCTTAGCTTTACTAATAAGGAAATAGCAAACACCCTGCTTATACTTAAAATACTGACGCGTGTGAAGAATCTATAAAACAACTGACCTGTTCAAATTGTTGTTTTTCCAATCCATGCACTGCTTTTATTAATTAGGAACCAAACCAGATTGATCATCATTTTATGACGTTTGACATATTTCCCGTCTTCCTAGTTCCAGCAGAATCTTCTTACATTTCCCAGCACTGTGCTTTATTGCTGGTACCATATGCTTTATTGTTCAGCCACAAGAGCTTCGCTCTGCACAAAGACTCATTACCTACTGCTTGCTGAGCAGCTTCAGGCTCACTGAGGCTGCCTGTGTGATCACATGGGAGTTTTGTCTGAGAAAGCCAGGCATGCCACTGATTTCACCGGCTATGGATATTTTTATCAGCTGAGGTCTACTATGAGGAAGGAACAACAAACTGCAAAGCTGCTTCAGCTCATTAAAACTGCAGTTGTTATGGAAAACTCCTCAACTATTTTTTAAAAATTATTGTTCCCATTGTCACACAGGTTCAAGCAGAAATTCAAGAGAGTTGTTAAAAGTATTTATTTTTCTTGTGGGGAGTGGTAAAAACTGCATTGTCTGCATTGCTCCACACGCAGCACACACTGACATTAATATTCTGAAGAGGTAATATTTTGCCAACACTTAATCTGCCAGTGTTTATCCTTCACATAGAAGGCAAGCTTCTGGAAGAAAAATTGTTCCTAAAAAGCAGCCCCTCGATCTAGATCTGTCTCATCAGTAAAGGGCATTATGCTGTAATCTTTGGTCATAAAATTAGTTTTGCTCGTTTCAGTGAGACTGCTCAGGTGAATAAGAACTGGCCATTTGAGCAAGGATTAGTCTCAAATCCAAAAGACAAATTATATAGTACAATGAAGCCTAATCTCTTCTTGATAATAGTTGGTGATACTAGGCGCAGGGAGGGGGGAAGGGGTTAGATTTTGTTGTTTGGGGTTCTTTTATTCAACACAAGGTTATAAATTTAACTAACATTTTCTGTTAGTTAAAAACTCGGTATATACCTAAGATTTTTATACCGAATAAATTACTATGTACATTCAAAACTACAAGAGCATTTACATAAAAAAAGGAAATATTTAATGATTTTTTTTTTCACTGATACATTATCAGTATCAGGGATCCATTTTGAAATATTTGGAGACAGCTTAACTCTCACTGCAGACTGATTACCCAGAATATTCTGATTTCAAACTCCTTTAATAAATGAATGATGATAATGAACGTCCCTTCCCCATGCTGAAAACTGGTACTGAGCATGTAATTAACCATACTATTAACATTGCAAAGATGCAGCTATTTTGTGAAATAGTCCCATTTTCTCTGGAATAATTCATAGCATTTTGAAAATCCAAGACGGCAAAAAGAAACTGTTTTCTCTTCAACATTCCACAAATGAAATACCTACTTATTCTATTTAAGATCTCCCTCGTTGGAATAAATGAGAGCTTGTTGCTCATTGTCAGCATTATTCTGGTCCTGTGGAAGTCAGTGGAAGTTTTGCCACTGATTTGCATGGAGGAAGGGAGAAGCGTGACAAACACAGATTCATGCGCTTTAGTGTATCATGCAAACCAATGACAAAGCTCCCTGTTTCGTTTTTGTTCTTGTCATCTTGCCCATCACATAGAATTAAGGGTTTCTAACAGCTGATAAATAATCTCTGAGATTACACTGAAATATAAAAGGTGGGTAGTAAAGGATTCAGAATTACCCACACCCGAAGCCAGTGATGAATATGTTCTAGACCCTCACATTAATTTTGTTTAATAAAAAACTCCATTATCAAGAATGAGTGTAAAATGCCACCATTTTTATCTACCCAAAGACAAGGACAGAGCAGATGGTTTGTGGCTGAGAATCTTCTACATCTCTTAAGCGGGAAACACTAAACACTACTGCGTCTACATTAATGAGAAGAATCGAAAGCAGACTAGATGGGTTGCTAATGAACAGCTGGTTTAGCTACAGCTATGCATATTTTTTTCCCCTGGCGATATCATTGATGATGTCACGATGCTAGTGTAGGAAGACATAAACAAAAGGCAGGCATTTTTGCTGCAGTAGCACTAGAGGGAAAAAGAAAAACCAAATGTTTGACAGATGGAAAGAACAAAAACTGATCAAGAAAAGAGTACTATTGTCACATTTTTTTGGCATTGTAACATACACTGTGGAGCCCTTCTCAAATCCTGAAAGGTTAGAGGAAAACATGTTCAAGGACACAATACAGTTAAACCCGTTAGCAGGAAAGTGGTGTTTCTGCAGGAGACAGTAGCAGAAAGCAGTCTTCATACTGTATGAAAGGCAGCCTCAGTTATTCAGTTCTTCAAGGGAGGGAGGTGCAGAGCAGAGGGGGGTTGGAGGGGCGGTGTGAAAGCTTCAGTCCTCCATAGTGGAATTTAATTCCTGATTTGGCATTTTTAGGTAGATAAATTATATCCCATCCCATACTGTTATCTTACAGGGTTACTAAATAAAAGAAAGTCTTTGTCAGAGCCATTTTATTATTTCTGCCCAAATACACTACTGAGACAGTGCGTTTTTGCCACCATGAAAGGACTTAAAGATCACTCAAGAGTTCCACAGTGGCCAGAATGCAGACCTCCCTTGTCACTCCATAGTGCTCCAAATGAGACAATACTTTCTGCTACCCCTCCTGTAATGGGACTTTGTGTCCTGTCAGGGAGAATGACAGGGAGAACAGAGAGGGAGAATGATATGCAAACACTTAGCAGTCTCTTCCACCTAAGGTCCCCCATGGGACTTGAGGTAAGCAAGGGCTCTCTTTTCTTTAATAAAAGGTTCCTTGTGAATCCAAATTAAAATGGAATCAAGAGCCTGCTGACAAATTGTAAATATGGGTAAACTGTCAGATCCCACATCTGCTTTGTCAGAAAGAAATTCACAGGAACATTCTTATGCTTTTCCATTCCACAGAAGCTGTGGCAAAAGGGAACTGCAAAGGAAATCTGGACTCTGAATCATCTCCATTATCAGTGAGGAATGATTACATAAAGCCTGGTTTATTCTACCCTATATACATTTAAACTTGGGTACTTTACACAGGTAATACGTACTGAAATACAGATCTTGCACAGAATTTCAAAAAAAAGAAAAATATATCGCCCTCTTCCCCCAAAAAACCCCACAAACTCCAACCAACAAACCCCAACCCAAAGCCAGTCATACATCACATAACAGACTAAGCCTAGGATTTGAACCTATGCAACTAAATTATTTTGTTAGGTATTGAGCTTAATCTGCTGTTCAGTATCCTGTATTACAGTTGAATTAATCAGATATGAAACAAACAGTTATTGGGACAGCAGCAATGTATTTCATGAAACATGAAGAGGCAACCTGCACTTAATGCCTTGTTACTTTAGAGAGCTGAATCCTGTACCTTGCAATAAAATACAGGAGCTCCTCTTTCTTCAAGTACACCAGAAACGCCAGAACTTGCACACCTGCTGAGAAAAAGAGGGCTTTGCTGAAATTCTCTTTTGCAGTCTGATGTTGAAAAATATCTGAGGTCCACAATTTATGAAATGTGTTCAGTAGACCATACATACTCTGTTCCAGCTCACAAGCAGCATGGTTTGCACGCCATAGTTTGCATTTTATAATCTACAGCAGCAATGACTCCAAATGCCTCAGCACTGGCTTTCAGGTTTGTGATTGCTCCTTTGGTTAAACTTTGCCCATGCAAACTCCTCTGAGTTCAGGATGAGGCATAGCTGAAATTTCCCATGGAACTGTCATTACAGAAGTTCTACAGCACATCTAGCTCTCCATCTGAAGTTCCTGTCAGTAACACTGAGGTATGAAAATCTTAAATGTAAATTCTACAGACTTCTTTCCAGATCATATATAATTTAATCAAATAAATTTCCTCACCCTAGCACTAACTGTCTTACTTTCTCTGGAAAGACTAGTCAATGTCTTGCAGTTACAGCTAAACTATCTTCAAGAGTGCCACATTAACTAGTCGATTCCAAATACTGAAGCTTGATGGATTTCAGTAGCCTGCCAGAAAGGATAACGTTTTGAATTCTTGAATTTGTCAAATATTAAAAACTTACTCATTCCCAAATGACATTTTCAACACAGTACAACCATATTTTGGAGTATGAGTCTAGTCAGTAAAATGCAGGAAAACTGACAAAATCTGTTCAAAAGGTAAGGAGACATCCTCACTCCAATAGATGGATGGATAAAAGAGCTTATAACTAAAGGACAGGCCTGTAAGAAGCTGTTCTGATTTCTGGCACCTTAGCAACCTCATCTCCAAACTTCATGAAGTGTCAGTGAAAGGTACCACCCTCCACTCCCCCTTCTGGCCCATTTGTCTCATATTGTCAATTTGAAGGATGCTGTGTTTCCTTTTTGACCAGGAGCAACTTCCTAAATCATGTAGCACAAAGCAGGCACAGGGTAACAGGGGCTTCTTGATACATATACGATGAGGTTTATAACAGCATACCACTTCTAATGTTTTTTGCACAACGGCTCTTGAAAACCACCTTCTTTTTAATGATGCATTCCTGCTACATCTTACAATACCTGCATTTTTCTAAGAGAAAATAAACCTTCTGACCATTGTGATATTTCAGAGGAATGTGCACTTCCTTTCAGAAAATACCACTGAATAGTACTATGCATTAGAAGAGCTACTGTACACAAACAAAAATACTCCTCTGCAGTCAACAAAGGAGTTCTTTCACAAACTCTCTCAAAACTGCTGGTTAACTACCAAAATCAAAGAACATATTAACTTTGGTAGGCTAATTAATGTACTGAGAGGTAGCAAAAGAAGCTTTTGACTGCTGTTGCATTAGATAATGTGAATAATCAAAGAAACTAATTTTGTGTCTGTAATTCTTGATACAGTCATCAGTGAAAACACCAGCACACCATGGAGTTTCTCAAATAAAACCAAGTTCTATTTTAAAGAGCAAACTGCTTGTTAAAAGAGAAAAAAATAAAGACTTAGAAGAAGGTAGATACTTTAACAAGAAAGATTGCTCACAGTCTTGTGTACGCTTCAAAAACCAGCTTTGCTCCAGCCAGTTTCCATGACAGCTCAGACACAGCAACACGATCCATGCCAGGGAGTAATTCACAACTACACAGAGCTATGCTTAGTGCAGTTAAAAATTGCAAGACATAGAAGAAACGAAGGTGCTTTTTCGCTTTTGATTAACTGACATACTTCCTACTCCACCCCTTTTCTCTTGCTTCACTTGCTAAGCCCACCTTTTCTCCTAGTATCATTTTCCAACTTAAAAATGTCACTTAGCTGTTGACCAGCAAAAAGAAAACAAATATTTGAAGCAAGCAGGATAGTATTTTGTCTTCTTCTCCAACTTTTTGGTTCTTCTAGTCCTCTTTATACCCCACAGTAAGCCAAAAAAAAGTTAACTGAATCAACACAGTTGAAACAGGAGTGAGATTGTCATGAAGAAGAGATGGTCTTTCCTTACTGCACTTACCATTAGAACTTTCTAAAGCACAACTGTTTCTAAAACAGCAACACTGCCTCATCCTTTGCTTTCACAATTCCCATAGTGGGGCAGACAAGCTCTTTAGTTTTAACCTTCCACTGGAAGAGGAATTTTTTATTGTTACAATCCTTGAATTTGTTCCCGTCCAACATAATAAAACAAGTGTTTTAATTTGAGCAGATGTGGAAACAAAAAACAGACACACAAACAGATCAAGCAGCAACATAACTAAATTTTTACATTTTATTGCAGTTAGTAGTTTATAAAGCATCTCAGCTTACACTACAAGATATTTTCAATGCACTACTCAGTAAAATACAGACTTTTAATCTTACAGACAAGAAGATATCTCAATTTTAAAATAAGGTGTCTGCCTTGTATTGCTAAACGTTGGTTTAGTATCTCATTGCACAGGAAGTGAATCCACTACAGCACTTCTTCCCACCTTTGTACATCCCCTGTACCACCTTGGATCTGTCATTTAAAGCTTCAAAGGACACTGAATTCTAGGTTGTATAGTAACTTTTCACCATTTCAAATAACCTTTAAAGCCTGAAGCTGATTCTCCTTTACTCATTCTGACCATTTCTACTTGGCCAGCATTGATTTCTTTTCCTTTATGTGTATTCAGCAAAGCTTGAAAATTATTTACTTCTTTTTTTGTGTACCAGCATCACTGATAACATCAGCATAGCACTGATTATTGCTTATGTTGTGTTTTCTCTACCAGCAGAACACATTTTCCCCCCTTTATATTCCATGACAGCAGACTACATTAAGAAAGTAAAAGTATTTTGCAGATTCCCCTCCTCATACCCTAAAAACAAAGTAATGATTTCACCTCTCGACATCAACATTAAAGAAATGAAAATTTCTAAGATCTATTTTAGCATCAAAAATAATTTTCATAGCATTATGTACAAGACTTTAATCAAGTTAAAATCTGAACCACTACAGTCTTACAACAACCTGTTTACTATGTCATGCTACTGTTCCAAAGCTTCAGAAAGTAATCCACTCCAATTCTGAAACAGGCTTTCTAAGGAACACCATCATTTCTTTCCTGTCGGAAGAACATTGATTAGCAATATTTAACCACATTCATATTAGCAAATCGGTGGACAGTTCTAGAAAGCACTGATATAAATTCATTATTTCAGTGATCAAAATGGACTGTTGATTTACAGTTTGATTACACAGTTTTTAACTGGTGTTCAAAGACATGCTGTGCTATCTGAAAGTGCAAAGAATAACTGCAGTAGTCACATGCCCTGAAACTGCAAGGATCAACGTTTCTGCAGCATGCTAAAGTTTGGAAGTTCCCTTGCAGAACCAGTTATCAAATGACTGTTTTAGCCGAGGGTTCCACCTAAAAGGCATCAGGACTGAAGAAAGGCATCAGGACTTATTAGCAAAAATGCCTTTGAAGATTTCAGCATTTCAGAAACCTTCACGACTTTTTTGTAAAGTTTTAAATAAGTCTCCAGAATACAGGATTGTAAATGCAGACTTCAGCCATTCAAGCTTTCAAGAAGTAAAAAGGTTTGTTAGTCAACTGTTCTGCTTTTCCACAGCAAAAGACGTTGTTGTTGCCCTGCATGTCTTGGAGTAAGAGACGGGAGTGGCCCCATTTACACACAGAGAACATATCTGTGTCATTTACAATGCACCAAGTTCATAACTGTGCATGGTGTGCCCTGCAGTTCTCTTACTATCTCCACTGCTGAGAATTTCTGAGAAGTTGTCATATTTAGCTTGTAACATACTTAAAATAGCAAATTTGTGCATACTCTGCACTGATGATCTTATTCTTTTCCTGCAGTTGCAAACAACTTTAAAAAATTGCATTTATAATCATACTGGAACAGACCCAGATCAACAATTGCTAGCCTTGTGATGACATTCAGCATGTAAAGCAATAACACAGGCAGAGTTTGCAGACAAAAGCAGTATCTTTAAGTAGACAGCTGAGATGACTAGGAGAGTGATGTCCTTTGAGGACATGGGAAGGGGGTCATACACACATATGCTTGCATATTTTTCTCTCTGTAGAAGTTAATATAATTAAAAAATACTCATTTCTCCACAAACCTTGTGTGGTGGTTATACTTAGATTATCATACCGCAACAACCACCTTGAAATCTGTATGTAACCTGACACATAGCCTTAAAAGGCTGTCTGATATATAGCCTTAGAAGTTAACTATCTTAAATGTCAAGCAGGAAACAGACGCAGACTCAAAAACCTAGGACTGCAGAGAGACAAAGAGATACCACTAGCCATCTTGTCAGTTATTTTTACATGCCAGATGAAAATTTTAGACACATAATTACAAAGACAAGTTTACAAAATAATTTAAAAACTAATGAAATATATTTGCAGGAACTGCTCCAAAACATTAGAAATAGCATAGAGTTTAAAATTTTAGAAGTTACCAATGTTAATGTTAGTGGAGAGGGAAAGACCAAGAACTTGCCTCTATTTCAAGAGGCAGAGAGCAATTTATGACAATTAAGAAAAACCTGTGATGCTTAAGGGGATACAAGGAGATACATCAGTAGGTCAAAATAACATCACTTTTGAAGGAGCATTAGATATATGTAAGAATGCACACTTTGTGTGCTATTTGAGATGGAAAATGCCACAAAGTGAGGGGTTTGGTTTTTTTGCTTCACAGCTGAGTTCAGTTAGCTGTCTTGGCAGAGAGACAAACTGCTCACTGGAACACAATCTTACAGTAAAAGTCTGAGAGGAATACATCTATTGTTAGCATAGACTTTTTTTGATTAGCCAGAAAAAGTACGGATGGAAATGAAAAGGCTACTAAAAATATAGCTGTAGAGAAATTTGTATGATAGGGAAGAAAAAAAAGTGCACTTTCCAAGATAATCTTAGTAGCAATTAGGGGAACAGAAGAACCACAAGTGGAAAAACACAAATGCAAGCCAACATTTCAGAAGAAAAAATATAGTGAACTCCTGAAGATGAGGCAAAAGTGTTTATTTTGAGATCTAGGAAATACATTTGTATCTAATGTATATATGCAGAAAATAAGGCAGATGGGTCCTAAAGTAACTGTAAAGTTACTTAAAGAGTAAAATAAATAAATAATAATACCAGAAATACCGTACTGCAACACTGTCAACTTATGCTAGGAACGTAATTTCATCTATTAAAAAAGTAATCAAACCCAACTCCCTTGCATCCAAACCCCTGGAAAATCAGAGGCAAAATTCACAAACTGAAATGCGTGCAGAGTAAAACGTGGAAGATATGAAAGGCATTACTTTGCTACACAAAGTCAGAGAATTTGGTGAATGACCTGTGACTAATAAGTATGGGGGTGAGGGAAGCCAAAACCCAAAATACTAGACAAGCTGACAGCTAAGTCAAATTTATCCTGAATGAGAACTGGAGTGAAAATTCCTGCCTGCCCACACATCCAATGGTGTTTTTTTCAATTAAAGCATACAAGCAAGGTGACTTTGCCAGCAGTATAAGCACTGGAAGACAGTCATCAGCCAAAGCCAAATCTTCTGGAAAAAAAACCCAACACAACAAAAATTCAGAGGTCCACATATACATTATCAAATAGAATGTAGGGACGTTTGTACTAGTCAGTGGGTTACCAGGAAGGATGCTGAAGCCAGAGCCTGGTTGTGTTCAGTTCAACAGTAGGAATAAGAACTAACCACAAATACCACACATGCTTATTAGAGATATACTACAAAAAAAGTACCAAGCACTTATTAATCACTAAATAGCTGTTATTCTCTGGGTTGTAAAATGGACAATGTGTCTAACTACTGGTGTTGCACTGGCAGCAGAGACCTGCAATCGGTTTCCATAAACAGTGATAACCATTTTTAACGAGGAAGTTTGTGAGAACTCCAGCAGTTTAACTATTCCATGCCTAGCTTCTTTCTTCTGAGACAAGATGATATCCTGTCACTTGAATTTGAAAAAAAAAATCAGATAGGAAAAATTTAAACCATCTAGTGTTATTTTAGACCACACAAAGCAGTTAAAAGCCATTTATTTCTCTTCTCAAAGATAATCCCTACTAATTGCTCCAGTTGTGGAAATACATTTGATGGGAAGGGATAATGAAGACTACTTGTCAGATTGGTCATGTCATTATTTCACTGCACAATCCAAACACTATAGCCTGACCCATTCCCAGCATGCTGAATATCAGTCTACAGAAAAGGACCCATGCATAACGCATTCTGACCTTTCTTGCTAGTTTCTTCTGACCTTTCTGACCTCATTAAGCTGCTGTAAAGAAAATAAAGGAGCTGCTGGGTACTCTTGATGGATTAGAAATAACAAGAATGTGTCTAGGACTTATTTTAGTAAACTGGACAACTGAATTATAATGCTTTTTAAACAATCAAAATGGTAATAGGGATGATGATGAAGAAACAGAGATAGAGAGAAAAAGACTTAAAATATTTAAGTGTGAATAACTTGCTTTGCTGAAATTGTTCATCAGCATCCTAAACCATTTACTCAGCTCTGGATTTTTAAGGCCTCATTTGAGTCATTAGAGACATTAAAAAACAATGGCCCCAGCACAGTTATTCTCATTGAACATTAATATAACTTAAGCATCTTGCTGAAAGAGGGCTTTAATCTCTCCTGGCCAGATTTATTTAATGAATTCTTCAAATTCCCCAAGGAAAGAAATTCTAGAGCCTAGAATACAAGTCTCTGAAATCCCTGTGTCACACTTCAAACACTACATCATGTTATCAACAAAATCTGTATCTTCACAGACAAAAAGGTAGAAATACTATACGCATGTTTATTTTTTACATAATACACACCTTCTCCAGTGGAATTACTTGAGATTTTTAAACTGGCTCCCAGTCCTTAAATGAACAACTCACACATTTTTATAGCCTACATAATAAGAAGTACAAAATGTATAAAACCATCTTGCTCTCTAAATATCAACGCTTGTCATTCCCAGCTAATTTTTTTGTTTGTTTGGCTAAACTGGTATTCAAGCAAAACTCACAAAAAGGAAACCACAGCCCTGCAATACAAGCCCATAGTGCTACCAGAGAAATTTTGCAGCACTTGCTCTCTGAGTTGGAACATGGCACACATGCCTTTTTATCTTTTTATTCTGTATTTCTAACTTCTAGGGAGAAAAGTGCTGTGGGGGAATTTACAGTCACGTAAATCTTCCAAGTTCCCATATGTTGTGATTTATTATTAAAAACTCTTGTATTGAGCCACAGAAAAATGGTAGAGAAAAATTTTTTCTTTATATGCTTAACTACTCCTAAAAGAGGACACTAGTAGATGGGCTGACCTCAGCCACCAAGTTCAGGCTTTATTATGCTATGCATTGAAATGCAAGCACCGTCACGTAAAATTAAATTATGTTCTTTTTAAAATAAAGCTCTGCCATGTATTCCCAAAATATCCTCTTTTCAGTTGCCCTGCAGTTTGAGAGATCCTGTCATGGGAAAACTGTTGCATTTTTGATAGCAGGGATCATTCCCTGCAGAAACTTAAAGCTTTTGGTAAATATCTTTGCACGCCTCGCATCTCGATGTGCTAAATGGGTACACACGTTAGCACCAAGCCAGCACCACTGAAGAGGATGCACATGCTGCATTTGTGCCGTAACTCTCACCAGGACTTACACTTACCAGCTAAAATGTCTTAAAGCAGCAATTGAATCCAGAAACTGTGATACAGCACACAGTTCTTAGATGACATGGTGGCTGAAAAACAACTTAATCAGGTTTCTACTAGACTTCACGGTTGCTGTATTGAGGCAGCCGTTCCAGCACAATGAGATTAATGATTTATACTGTCTCTTTGCTTCTACCTGCTTAAGACGGAGCTTTGGATATGTACATTTTTTATTCTCATCACCACTCAATCCTTGTAAATGCAGAGTCACTTCAAGAGATCTAGATGGGTTTTGGAGTTTGTTTTGTCGGGTGTGGATTCCTCACCTTATCCAGCTTTGCTGTTCGCTGGAGACTGGGGTGTGGAGACAAATGATGAACAGAAACCTTGTGCTTAGATATGGAAAAAAAAAAAAATATCAAAAGCAGAATTGTTACCAGCTATTAATTTCTCCCTTTTATGTAGAGACAAAATCTGTTTCATCAAAATTTTATTTGTCATCTTACAGGTATGCAAAAATATCTATCACTTGTCTGTCCTGTACCTGAAACAGAAATTCAAATTCAGTAATATAGAAAGAGGGGAAACAACTCCAGAAATGGAAACATGGCTTTGCTTTATGACTGATGATAATTCTAAGGAAGGTTGATCCATAGGAAGAAATTATGTGGAAGCTGTTGTGACACTGTATGGGAAGGCAGGAGTTGATGGGGTGTCCACAAAGTGTGGAAATGATAGATAAATGCCTGAGGAAGAAGAGTGACAAGACATTTGAACTGGCAGACTGTAGTCTGTCACAAAATAACTGTGGAATAAGCACTTCTAAAGCTACTTTAAACTCGTCTAGTTAACCTTGACAGACTTCACAAAAACTTTTCATTGTAATTCTGTGAAGATCCCAACTATCTGAGGTTAAATTATTAATTTTCACAGCTTGTCTTTGTTTTGGAATTTGCTTATTGCGGTGAGTTAGCTGCAGCAGTTAACCTGCCACTTAAAAAGCACACAGAGCATAATTCTCCTTCACAAAAGGAAGAGCAAGGAGAAAAAACATCCAAACTCATAGTTAATGGTTCTGTTATTTATTTATGCTATTATTTAATGTGTTAGACAGTTTACTTATGTATTTACTGAATAAAGTCTGGTAAAGAAACCACTTTCAACTATCTCTCACATAATCCATAAACCTAATCCCAAATACTAGAGGGAAAAGCAGGGAGGAGGTGGAAACTTATCCTTCTTCCATGTCTTAAATTGTATCTTAAATATGGCAAAAGCTTGGCTTCACACTTCAGGATTACACTAGCAGACATAATCAAGAATTAGTAATAGGCAGTAAATGTCCTCCAGTACTTGATGATGACCCAGAATTCCAGGTACAATTGTATTAACAAGTTTTTCAAGTTCAGTTACATTTAGGCATCTAGGAGATGAATTCCAGAAATCTGACACATGTTTTCATGCTTACTGAAATAAAACAAGCCTAAGATGCTTATCAAGTCATGTGGTAAGTCAAGAATCACATGCTCCTCTCTTACATGCATTATTGTGGGAATTAGAAAAAGTAAGAAAGCTGCCACCTTATCTAAATGTTTATTCAAGGCAACTAATGAGAACAAACTCCTGTACCCACTGGCTGTGCTTACTAGTAGGGAGGAGGACTAGGAGTCCAGAATGATGAAAGAATCAGGGGCTCCTCTGGGGGTGCTGCTTAAAGTCCTTTTCTTTATTCATGCATTTGGCAGTGGCTGAAAGGCTCTTCTGGATATTACCTATACAAAAGCAGATAACAGTCTTCCTTCTTTGTTCATGCTTTGCAAGTGACTCCAAAAGTTCAACTCACTGAGCCCGCAACATAGACATTTCACATAAAATGGTAGCATGGAGCCTCCTTATTATGTACAAATGCATTTTACAAATAATTCCACTTGTATTTGGTCTAGGTTGCTTTGCAGATTTATTTTTCTTATTTCCATTTTAAACAAAACAGTAAATGCGAAAATATGATAAGTAAGAGCAGGGGAAATATTATTGAGTAAACTGGTTATGTTACACACTGATTCTCTTACAGTACCTTTGAACTCTGAAATATTACTCTAAGAAAAGACTGAACAATGTAACACTGTTACTTTACAGAAATTTGATAAAAGTACACAACTGAGTTACAAGCCTTTGCTCTATTGAAAACGTGACTTAGGTTTCTAAATCACATACTTTTAAGAAATCCTAGTACGTTTTTCCTTTTATGCAACTATTAAAAATTTGCATTAAAGTTTTAATCTAAAATTATGTTAGTTTTTTGACAGAGAGAACTTATTACATCAGTTTTGATGATCACCAGTGTTATAATCTGCAGGAACGATGCAAAGGAGTCTATATGCTCGCACGTCTTTTAATTGCCAAACCTCTTCACAGATTTGTCACTGCTAATGAGTCCTGGCCAGGCCTCCTCTGACCTAAAAAACCCATTAAGAGTTAATGAAGGGGAGGTGGGGTAGGTACTAAGCCCTATTTTCAAAAGTTTTTCTTCAGTAATGACTGTATGATTAAGCCTTATGTTGCAAGATTTATTTTTATACCATAATTCAAAAACAGGTGAAGTTACCATACTGCAACACAATATAACACACTTCTGAAGATCTCCCCCAAATTTTACATATGTATCCTACCTGTTTAGAGAAGGTCACAACACAAGGCTATTCAGCTTGCCTTAATGTAAACTACTTGGTGCTTGAAAATTCCCCACAACCACAGTAGTGTGCTGCAGACGCTAAAGGAATATTGGTCTGTTACCTTTCTAAATCACGTTTTCAATTGCACCCAGCAGTACAGCAACAGAACACCAGGCATCATTTGAAAGTTTTCCTGCAGCAATTACCAATCTAACTTAATGGAGCACCTCTTAAATCAGCAGTACTCTTTTCCGAGTTGGATTTTTTTCATTACAGTTCCACCTTACTTCATGCTAAGCATACAAAAAGAGAAACACACTTCACACTACTCGAGTGTAATAAAAATAATTCAATATTGAAAGTGTTATCATTTCTTACTTAATACATAAAAGTTCTAATGAATTTATCTTCACTTACACACTAACGACAAAGAAAGTTGGGCCCAATAACTCAAAAAGTTGGACCCAGTGCATCCTCCACTATAGAAACTCATCTAGCCATTAAAATCTGACACAACGCGATACATGGCTTAAGCTACTTAAAGAGAATCAAGTGCCAACTGCCTTCAATAATACGTGATAAAAAGTTAATTTGGGTCTGGCTATAAAGATACTGAGCAAGGTCAACAGTAAAAGGCCATCAGTAACTGTGGTCATGGGACTATTTCCCTACATATGTATGTCTGAACTATAGTGTACACAGGCATCACATTACAACATTTAGACCCATAGTCATTCCTAAAAAGCCAGGTTTATGATAGTTATGGCTATGACTTGAATTATAGGTTAACTCAGAATCCAAACAAACCCTTCAGGATAAGGGTTAACTACAGTAATGCTTTTTGATTTTTCCTTCATAGGTGCATGTAGAATTTAAGAATAACATTCTAATAATACCTAAAAGGTAATCATTATATATGTCTTATCCAAGAGAAGATGCTATCATTATTTTCTTGCTATTTATCAAGCATTTTCAAACACTTAGTGATATTATTAAAATGTTATACTGACGACACACAGTTCTCTGAACACATCTACTACTTGAGATGTGTTGGCTAGCTTTATGGCAGAATAAATCATATTCATTTACATCCAGTCTTTGGAAATAATAAATCATATCATGATCTGACTACTTAAAATACAAGCTTTGAATGTGTCTCTTCAGATAACCTTTCTTTCCTTTTCCAAAATATTAAACAGTTTCTACCTTTGCAAGCCAGTGAAGAAAGATACAATACTTAATTAATTCACAAACACAGGCAATAACAACATTGGAACCAGTCGGAAACTGGTGATGTGCACTAATCCAATAACCTTTAGCATGAACTTTTAGCATTTTTAAACAAAATTGCAACTGAAACTGTTTTTTTTTTTTTTTTTTTTACTAGTGGTGTTCCAAAATTGCTGATAAAATCTCTGCAAAGATATAAAGTATAACACCATGTTTTGTGTCATCAAAAGGTACAAAATAAAAATTGGGCCTGCATAGATATATGCATGTGAATGACTGCTACTGTACTACTGACCTTGTGATCTCAAAGAACGCCAGTTTTCTCAGGAGATTTTTAGATCTTTGAAAGCATGTTTTCAGTCTGTAGACATTTCCTTAATCTGTCCTTAAAAAAATGAAATTCACGTCTCATTACAGTTAAAATGATACCAACAAACTTTAAGATTGTCTATCAAAGTACTAGTGATGCTTTATGCATACTCACAGAATAAAGAGAAAATTCAGTTTGTTTGCTATGAAACCAATTATCACATTAGGGGGAAAAAGTCAGAACAGCATGTGAGTCACATGTATGAGTAAGCCACAGAAGTTATTTTACCAAAATATTTAATCATTGCAAACAATTATTGACTAACTTATAACATATTTTAAATTTCAAAAGAGCAGACTTGACTTCTTAGTACTTTTGAGTACATAGTCAGTATGCACATTTGGATTCTGGTACACGAGCTACTTCTGCTCTGACACAAGGAGTCTGAAAACCTCCCTGTATTTCACTGAACACAACAAAATTCAGTAACTGCAAGGACAATTAAACATTAATCCTGCTTACCAAGGCAGGTGACAGACTTGCCATCTGTTAAAGTCCTCAAAGCAAGGTTTCATATCTTTCTAAAAGACATTTTGGCTATAGTTTTTGGGAATAAAAAATACAAATCCATACCACACACTTTTGGCCGTGGCTGTGGTAAAGGGAGAAAGGACTGGTGGCACAAGCCAGTGACAGTTCTGACTGCCATTACAGATGCCTGTTCGTGTCACTTTCCATTCTGGTCCCCAAAACTTGCTATCCTGCTTTATAGTAACATCATAATCTTATGTTGGTTCAGTATTTCAGCTCAACTAGCAGAGGATCTGAAAAGAACATTAATTTCAACATTTCTGAATGTTGAATTGTAAAGTTTGACTGATCATTTTTCACCTTCTTTCGTGTCACTGAAAATTGAGCACAGCTGGAGACAGGCTTATGGCCAGAAGCAGTAGAGAGACACTTCAAATGTGCCTGGAAGGTATTTCATGCTCACAGGTAGTTCAAACAACATGATTACGAAGCAGCTTTGGTACAGGCCTCAGCTACACCTCCGGCAGTTTTCATATCCTCTTTCAGCACAGGCCATGACTGGGTATACAACTCCTACACAGTCTTTTTAATGATCTTGAGCATCAGTGGTGCAACACTTGCTATTACATCATTCTCTATATTTAAGGCATGCCTAAGATTTTTTAGGATCAAAATAATTTTGAAAAATAAAGTTTTTGATCATGACATAGGAAGTTTAGGTGATAATTAAAGTCTGCATCATAAAAGCGAACTAGATTAACCCCCAAAAGCATTTAGAACCGGCTGTGCCAATGCCACTGCTGCAGTATGCATGTATCACAGTGCAGGCAGATGGACACAGTGCATAAAATTTGAGCTTTTTCAAGCAAGAAAGAAGGTAAGAAATAAAATATGTTCTATTTTTTGAGGTATGCAAACAAATGACTTGGTAGCAACACGTGACTGATGTGATGCAGTGTAGCATCCCACACAGTATAGATCTAACCGAGCAGGCTGCGTGAACTTCAGGGCTACAAAAGACGTGTGGGTAGACAAAGTGGGAGATACAGGAGAAATCAGGAAGTAGTTCCATTATCAGCAGTAGGATGCATATATGATTTTGTAGATGTGAACAGTGGGGAAGAATTGTGGGCAGTTATGGACCTGTAGAGTCTCACCTCAGCCTCCAGTACTTCCATCAAATGTCATGATAGATTGATGGCTATGAGAGAGAGTTTCAGTAATCAACAGTGATTTATAAAGTAATGAGAGAAAATATATTTGGTCCCAAATAAGTCTATATTTTAGCTTTTCTCTGTCCTTAGTTTCTGTGAAAATAAAGATTCCTTCACACTACAAAGTACAATAACCAAAGTAGAACAGGGTTTTTATCTAAATACCAACAAAGCCACCCAAAAAAAAAAATCCCCACATAAAAGGTTATCAGAGAAAGGATTTACATTTAAACAAAATTTTCTGAAAATCCAGGTCTGTCTCATCTGCAAGCCAAAATTCTAGACAAATCACAACATATAACAACTTCATGAGGCACATGTTCTAGCCCAGCACTTACCCTCCTGTGTTAATCTCATAGTGAGAAATGTATAGTAAAATGTAAACTCAAGTCTTATTTCAAATGTCACACATTTTCCTCTTTTCTGGCTCTTCTATTCTCTATAAATGTCTGCTGTACACTCTTCTTTTTTTGGGAAAACCCTAATTTCCTTAAAGGCAACAAGCTCAATTTACTAAAGTCAAAAGCAGTCTTGATGCTTATTTGAAGTCCAATAGTTTGAGTAACTTTATTCGTAGAGTGGCCTACTGACTTGTAATGTTAATCAAATAGATACATTTACAAGAATGAGCCTTTCCACTGCAAGCCATTATAGACTATACACAGGTAGGTATATAAATAATACATTATTGTAATGCACGGTGTAATTCAATTATCTTCTTCCTAAGAACATGCAATTAGACATGAAAGCAAAGGTAACAATTTCTACTAACTTGAAATAGTAGATTAAGAATGATATGGTATCTCTGCTCCAAGATTTGTGTCCAGTCCATATTAATCCCTCAAAACTAATCATAGAATCATAGAATGGTAGGGTTGGAAGGGACCTTTAGAGATCATCTAGTCCAAGCCCCCTGCAGATGCAGGTTCACCTAGATCAGGTTGCAATAATAATCCTGCATAAGTAAAACAAGGTGTAAAAGATTAAGAACAATTGTAGAAAACAATAGGTGTGCTTCATTTCAAAAAAAGAAAATCAGATCATAGATGTTATAAAATGTAAGTTACCTGTGGTTTCTCTTGTAACCACTGCTGAACTGTAACTCTACAGGTGACTGTTGGCTTTCTTTGCTAGCAGGTGATGTACAAATACAGCCACATCTCAGTTAAATAAGAGCTAAAGAAGTGCCTGGAATTATTATCCATTTACTTCCAAACAAAACTCCTGCTTTAACATTTTTAAATGCATCTTTCAATATCCTCATGTACATGGACAACCAGTTGGAAACACACAAAATCTAATTTTCAGTATTAAAATTCTACTCTCTTTCTGCATGTCAAGCCTGAAGTCTCCAAAGTGGAGACAATCAACTTCACATGAAGCTGCAAACAAGAAAAATATACAGAGCAATCCACTAAACACACAGAAGTTCAGAAAGCACTCACATTAAGATAAGCTGATAAGCACACAGTGAATTCTGCAATGGTATATTCAGTACATTCCTTGCATGTGGGAGTTAATGGGTCAGTGTATTATTATTTTGCACACAAGTACACAGTGAAACCCAGTCATGCAACAAGGCTGGAGCCATGGGTAATAACAGTTAAAGCCTCACTTGGAAGGAAGTGCTATAGTCTTCAGTCAGTCAGCCTGAAGGTGAAAATCCCATTCTCACCACTATTAATGACTCTGGGACATACATAGTTGATGATGAATTCATTAATATAAAAGACTTCATGTTACAAAAAGACTAATTGGCTTTGCTAGTGAACTGGGAAATAGAATCATATAATCATTTCAGCTGAAAGAGACCTTTAAGGTCATCGAGTCCAGCCTTTTGTCCCAGCCCTATCAACCACAGACCATTTCCCTAAGTGCAACATCCAACCATCTCTTAAACATCTCCAGCGACAGTGACTCCACCACCTCCCTGAGCAGCCCGTTCCAATGCCTGACAATCCTTTCAGTAAAGAAATTCCTCCTCATACCCAGCCTAAACTTCCCCTGTTGCAACTTGAGGCTGTTTCCTCTTTTTCTATTGCTTGTCACTAGGGAGAACAGACCAACCCTCTCCTCGCTACAACTTCCTTTTAGTTGTAGACAGCGATAAGGTCTGCCCTCAACCTTCTTTTCTCCAGGCTAAACAGCCCCAGATCCCTCAGCCATTCCTCATAAGCAGGACAAGTCAATGTCCTTGGTAACTGCTAACTGGTTTTCCCCTTTAGAACAGAGTCTACTACCCACACACATTAAGGCTATTAGTGCTACAAATACATTGCAGTAGGATAGCTTCACTATTCACATACAAAATCAAAACACCAAAAGTGCTACTTATTTAGTGAACTGAAGAATGATAATCAATAGTGTTGAAGAGCAGCAATGAAGAATCACATCCCTTCACTTGCTTCAAACTCTTGCAAGCTCAAAACCACTGGTAGGTGAACAAAACATACCACAGCATGATTTCTGAGAAGCCAAACAGACAAGATGTCATAAAATGCAGAAAGTTTGAGGAAGCTGTCGTGTGTCCATCACAGCTTTAGTCAAAAAGGAAAAAAAAAAAAAAAAATCAATCCATGTAACTTTTTATTTCACTGAATTGGTCAGTTCCAAAGAAATAGTTTGTATATATTCTCCTAACTGGGGCTGCTGAAAATGCTACTATGGTATTGGGGGAGTGGGGAAGAATTTTCTTTATATTCCAATAAGGATCGTCAATATACTTCACCTTGGTGCACACCAGTGAACTGCCACAAGCACCAGGACATCTCAGTGAAAAGCAAGACTACATATCATACGTGTGAGAGAAAAGGCTGGTCAAAAGGAGAAGAAAGCAAAAAGCCAATACAGCCTCTTTAATTTTCTTCTTCTCAGGTCAGTAATTCCCATGGATCCATTCTTCTCTACAGTTCTACGTTTACTCTATATGCTTGCTGTCTTAAGGGACTGTAAATTACCTGAGGAAGTGTTTTCTGTATGCAGTTACAGGCTTCATCTTAAGCACATCAAAGTCTAGGCACAACAGAGCCAAAAAGGTCTAGTACAATACAAATGACATAATGAAAATCAGAATACAAAACTCTGAATCACTGAAGGGTGATACTACTGAAAACAAAGGCAAGATACAGTTGCATCTTTCTTGTAAGCATTAGAACTGAGTTTCACCATGAAGCACCAAGGAAAGATAAAACTCAGAAGCTAAGCGCTTGTTAATTCTTCTTTGCAAGCACAAGTGCTAGTCTATTAAAGAAACAGAAAACAACTAACAAAACCAAAGCAAAACCATAAAACCATACAGAAGGCTCAATGCTACAGACTTAAAGTCTCTTACAGCATGGTCACAGAACAAAGAAATTTAGATAGGGGAAAAAAAAACCTCTTTGATGAGGAATAAGCCACAGGTACAAGGAACATCTAAAAGAAGATGCCCTAGTACATCGCTGTCCTTCTGGTGTTAATTCCCCTCAGTCGTGCCTACTGCCAAACCAATTACTTGTGTGAGCAAAGAACTGCAGAGCAGTGTTCAGCAAGGAAAAAACATTACCCAGTGGCTCATGCAATTGAGCATGGTACATACTGAAAGTAATTATAAAGTTTACAGTAATGGACAATAAGACAATATAATTTGTTAAAAGCACTAACTTGGTTTTAAATTTCAAAATATCTTTAAAGACTGCTATTAAAGGCTGTAAACCAGTATAAAGTACAGAATACATACTAAACATACAAAACAAAACATGGCACTAGATAAGAGAAGATATTGTAATAGCCTTTCTGAAGCTTCATTTGCTTTGTAAGAGCACACAAAGCAAATTGAAAGTAAGCTGCTGAAGGGCCATTGGGACTCTCACTAGGAATAAAAAATGGTGTTAGGATACAGGAGTCCTGAGAAAGCAAGCATGAAGAAAATTTTTCAGACAAAAATTAAGCCATTTAGAAGTTATAAACTGGTATCAGAAAATTCTCCCCTCCTTTGTGATTTGATTAACCAATGACTTCCCCACAGAAGTTCGTGTAATGGTATCAGGCCACCCACAGCTTTCACTGGTATTCCAATTTTGTCAAAATGCATCTCATGCCTGAAGAGCAGGACAGCTACTTCTAGCACCCCAGGCATCTTAAGGTTTTTCTCCCTAAAAACACATTTTAGAATTACGATATTATTTGCCAAAGACCATGGAGTAAGTCCTCACTAAAAGAAAGACCATCTACATCCCAGCCTTAGTTTCTCCAGAAAACGATTTTGGGTAAAACTAGTTCAAATCCAAGCTAGAAGTTTGCTGAAAATCACAGAATCACAGAATCTTGAGGGTTGGAAGGGACCTCGAAAGATCACCTAGTCCAATCCCCCTGCCAAACAGGACAATATAGAGTAGGTCACACAGGAACTCATCCAGAACTCATCCGTCTCCAGAAACAGAGAAAAGATGAACTTCTGAAAGGATTGTAAAGACTGGGGGCTTAGGCACATTCCTCTTTATCAAGAAAGCCATGGTCATCATGGTTTTATGCTTCTAAGACTGCATATTTATCACAGGTGAGAAAAAAGAAACTTCCCATTCTGTGTTTATAAATGAGAATGTGAAGTAATTAAATTAATTTGCATGCTGTAATAGCATCTAGAAACACCAACTGCTATTAAAAGTCTAGTTGCTAAGACTCAATTTGGTATACTACTTCAATTGTGAACCTAATTTTTATTCTACATCAAAACTCAACAACAAAATCCAACCACTATGTTGAATTTTTCGCAAATATCACAGACAAGAGCCCATCAGCAAATACCATTCCATGTATCATGTTAGCGTCACTCTGAAATAGGGATCCCCGATTCGTCCGCAAAAAATGGCTCCAGTCTCACTGACAGCATATATTCCTGAATATGGACCAGGATTTATATGTATGTTCAAGGTGCTTTTCTTAAAGTAATAAACACAAAACAGATCCTCAAGTGCTATAGAATCCCAACCAACATTTCCCAATAATTTTCGAATGTGGTTTTGAAATACATTCCACATATATCAAGAGGATGAGTCACTTTCACTGACTAAGATTTGCAAACTGCTGGAGCATTAACTTCCTTTGATCTTGATAAACTGGCTCATTCTCATTCTGTTCATTAGCCCTCCCTCTTTTCCCAGTTATGAGCCAGCCAATCTGTAGTCCTTTCTGCAAACTGGCATATTTACCAAGTAAAATCTGTTTCCACTGCTTTCTTGCTCTTACTGAAAAACACCCTGTTGCTTGTCACGTTCAAATCATCTCAGGGAACCTCCTTCCCTCTTTTCCTTCATACATGACAATTAAGAAGCTGTCTTCTCACCCTTATCAGCTCTTTACTGACTCTGTTCTGTATTTCCTCAGTAAGAACTAATTGTTCACATACACATTCTGCCCCCTCCCTCTGTTCCCTAATAATCCAGCAAGTCATGTTTTTATTCTACTCCCTTTTTTTTTCCTGTCACCTGATAAAATTCCATCATTAGTTCCCAAGCACGATTTTGCTGATGACTTGCAAAAACTGACCAAGAAGCCCAGAAAATCACCAAGCATGTTTCTGAGCCACATCTTGACATGCATATTTAATGTTAACATGGGAGTGTGAGTATCTACATGATCTGAAAAATTAGAATGCCTTAAATGGTATAAATAAACTGATTATGTATAAAGTATAAATTGTAGTTAATTTTTCACAAAGTTTTTTGGCAACTGTAAGAAGGCTATTTTATCGTCTGTTCTATCTTAAAAATTAGTGTATGTGGAGTATGCCACAAACAGGTATCCACATTTAGGCAGCAATTCAATCATAGTACCAATTAGCGACACGCATCTTCACGTTTTCACTCTACTCCTTTGATGGAAAAATACAGTCCAAAAGAAAAAGAGCACTTCATTCTTTACCAATCAAAAATCATGGTTGTCATAGAAACTGTAAAAACTGAAGTCAGTCATGACATAACAACAGGATGATGGAAAATGTCTGCTGGCTCAGGTTCTCATGATAGAAATTCTTCAGTGAATTTAATGAAGGAGTCAAGTAGGTCACCAAATCTAACAAAGAATCTTATAACAACAGGTGTGATTATTGTTTATAATAATCCAGCCAGAGTCTGGAAAGTGAAAGTATTTTTTCCTCCTGTTCTACACATTGGCTACATTAACAGCTGACTATTCCCAGAACATTCTGCTTAAGGAGACTGAATTTCCTAGAGGAGACTGAATTTCTTTGATCACACGTGTTAGAGACCGCAGAAAGACTTTTAGTCTCTCAGCATTCCCAAGATCCCATTTTTGGCATTTTAAACTGAGACAAATCAGTTTAAAAATCTATATTGCCATTAGTTTCTGTATCTTACATATGCTGTTCAGAAAAAAATGACTTAAGATTTGCAGGTCTCTGCCCCAACCCAAGGTGGTCCAGCTCCAGGCCAACCATTATTTCAGGTTCTTTCCCTACAACATGAAACTCAGTAAAATAAAACTCTGTTTTTGACTAACAAAGGCTACAAGAGCCTGTCACTCCTCACGTCTCAGAGCAAAATCACAAAACAACTGCACACACCAGATTTCTTCTTTTACTGGAATCCCTTGACACTTCATAATTACTAACTGACAGCACTGGCTTACTGCAACCACTTGTCCTTTAAGCACAGGCTATCCTGCTGAAAAAGAAAACAATCGTAATACACAGGAATATTGTTGGGTTGGCCTTACTGGGGGTGAGCAAACTGAGTAGCGTAACCACAAATAATATGAAAAGAAGCAATGTGAACATGAAGGTATTCAGACTTAAAAAGAAAAGAAAAAGAAAGATATTTGAAGCCTTGAATTTAATTTTATGGAGAAACTGAAGGGTCATTTCCACATTTCTAGATAGTCGAAATATTTTCACTTTGTGCTATTTTTAATAGCAATCAGGTATTGGTGTTCCTTATACTTTTATATAATTATCTCAAACGTAAAATCTTCTATCACTATTGCATCTAGCAGTTTCCGTAGCTGTTAAACAATGTCACTGACACACTCCCATCCCCACTTGAGAATTACATTTCATGGCAGGGGTGAGCATAGTTGGTCTGCAATGTGGTTCAGCAACCCACAGAAGGTTAACTGACAAACTAGAGAAACTTTCCAATTGCACCTGAGAAAACATTTGCCCAGCACAAATTCACCTGTGAACTTCCATAACTGTGCATTTAGAAAAAAGTTCCGATTTAAACCAAAGTCAAATCTCGATTCCAGTAAAATGACTAGCAAACAATATGAGTGGAATTGTAAACTTTCTTCAAGAAACAAAGAAACAGCCACAAACCGTATCTCCTCACAAGAACGGCATGAATTCTTTCCTGCATATATCATGGAAGCTTCTTGCTAGAAAATAAGTGTCTGATTCACACAAATCCCTGAATTCTCCCTTAGGGGGAGAGAGTTAGACCTATTTTTTCAGTTACCATAATTGTAACCTTGGTCAACAATATGCATAAAACTCTGTAGCTTCTCACTCTTCCAGTCTGTGGCATTCTGTCACAAGCTTTATGTTTAAAATATCACTCAGCGTTTCTCTATGCCATTGTCACATTTACTGCTCTTGGACATATGTGTGTACACAAACACATATATATATGCTTTTTCAAATTACGTACATAGTTATGCTTTTTAAGCTATAAATATATGTGGTCATGTGCACAAATGCACACAGCTCCAGATATTTATTGAAAAGGGCACATTCATTTCCATAGATGCCACCAAGGAAATGAAAAGCAATAGAATGCCACTGTCATCATTTAACTGTTTTGGATATGCCCAACATTTATTTTTTAATAAAACATGCTACCACAGGAAAAGAAATGTAAAGATTAATGTCAAATGTTGAGTATTAATTATTAACAACAGTGTTAATCTACACGCAGCTCATAAAATACTATTATAATATTACATTCCACTCTCACAAAGAACTACTGGGTACTGACAGGGATTATTGGAGCTCATGGCATAATAGAGGATTTTTTAGATTGCTGGTGTGTGTCTCAGCAGTCCCTTGGAGAATCAGTGAGTCTGCACATGTATTGATAAAGTAGAGCAAGAAGAATTTATATGAATCTTTTTAGATTTTTCTGAACTGTACAGTGGCTTTGGGCACACAGTAGGAGCCCAGACTTCAGGGAACATGTGAAGAGAATAAACATATTACTGCATAAAGTGGGCTGAAGAGGAAAGAATTTTACACTGATCTAAGATGAGGCTAGAGCAAACATGTTTTATGTATTCCAAAACCCTGCTGTGATGCGTACAACATATGCTAGTGAGGACAGAGTTGTCTGCAACGGTGTGTTTCCTTGGTTTCGCCTGTATTCCAACAGTATGCAACCCAGTCCTGCAACTTGCTCATACAAATAATCTACATTTGCAAATATTCTTATTGATTTCCATTTTACATGTAGACATTCTGGACTGCAAATAGATTTTTCATTTAGGTTTTGCAGAAGCTGATGACTAATAGAAAATAACAGAAGATGGGAATCTTAAAACCACTACTACCAGAATCTGATTGAAAAGAGTTTAAATAAATGAGTTCTGATACAAAATGTGAAACTCCATATCTTCTGAAAAACCTTTAGTAAGTAGTAGCCTGCTGCAGTAATCACCTGAATAAAGTCATTCTTCCTAGAATAATATGAAGACATACTTCCAAAAACCATCGGTGCTAGTAAAATTGGGAAAATAAAACTGCTACATATGAATTGCTCAACTTTCTTCAAGGTAACAAACAGGAAAATAGAGGTTCCTCAGCTGATTCACATGAAATATTATATTTTCTTGAACTATAGGTCTGATCCTTCACCACTTTATATAAACATCACTGTAAAAAGAAGTAGATGTGGCTTTTGATGCTGCTAAAATGTACAAAATTCAACTATGGAGAGCCAAGCTCCTTAAATTCAATGCCTGTTGATTACTTGAGATTTACAAAAAGACTTGAACTGGTTTATTTACTTTGTGATTTGTAAAGTCTTTTGTCACAGCAGACAGGGATGGGGGGGGGGGGAATCTTCTTCCACAAAAACCTTACAAAGTACTTACCTAGACAGCTGCATTAGAAAAGTATTGCCACTGCCTACAGAAACATAAGCAAATAAATTGTAGCTTTGTCGAGAATGAAACAACAAAGACAAAAAACCAAAAGCAAAACAAACAATAAAACCCCAAACTCACAAAAAAATACAGAATAATGGAGAACAAATGAAAGTTAAGGAAAATAAATGTATTTGCATTGTGCCCTAAAGCCTATTCAGTAGACAAAAGCACTGGCAGACTGCCAAGTGGAAGAAATTCCAGGCTGAAAATCCCATGCTAATTTTGGAGAGTTCAAGTTCCAAGAGCAAAAGCCTCAAACACAATCAATGCAGGGTAATGAGCTGGGGAGGAAGAATGAGTGGGACATCTCACATCTACCTGTGTCTCAAATCATCCCAGTCTTTGTTCTTCCCAGTAGCATTCTAAATTCAGCAAGAAACGTACAGAAAAAACTGGGCTTTTCAAAACCTCTTAGTACTTACTAGCTGCCATCTGCACTCACAGAGGTGAGGCAGCAAAACTGAAAATATCAAATCAGAACACAGGAGGTACAAACACACTTGGCACTGGAAAGCGGCAAATGAATTCCAGAGCTAGTAGACTTGAGCTAGTAAATTCATGAAGCAAAACACAGTTCCTTACAGAGTTATAAGAACAGGCCCAAAAGCAGGCAGGGTTTCATAGCACTATACAAACTGCTTCTAGACACATGCTTGCTGCTACCACACTCTGCCAGTGAACTCATTTCCGGGACAAGAACAAGCATCGCTAGTTCATCTCTCTCTGAATCTCTAATGCACACAAGCAATAAAATCAAGAAGTAATTCAGGTTGGAAAGGACTTCAGCAGGTCTCTAGTCTAACCTATTCAAAGCAAGATTGGCTTGAGATACCATACCAGGCTGTTCACAGCTTTAGGCAGCCAGGTTTTGAGCCTTCTCTGGGTAATCTGTTCCAGTGCCTGCCTAATCTCATGGTGAAAAGTTTTTTCTTACATTTTCTCAAAACGTCTCTCTCATTTCAACCTACATCCATGGTCTCTCACTTTCTCATCACAGACCACTGGAAAGAGTCTTCCTACATTCTGCATAAGCTCCTCATAGGTACTGCAGTTTCTACTGAGTCCTGTCCCCTGCTCTACTCCAGCCTTTTCCTCTCCAGGCTGAACAAGCTCAGTTTGCTCAGATACTTCTCAGAGGACAAATACTACAGTACCCTCATGACCTTCGTGACCCTCTGCCAAACATGCTCCACTTTACCAATATCTTTCTTGCACTGCGGGTGGCAAACCTGGACACAGTATTCTAGGTAAAGTCTAATGAGTGCTGAGATGAGTGGGACAGTAACTTCCCTCATGCAGCCCAGGAAGCTGTTGCCATCCTTGGCTGCCAGGGCACATTGCTGGTTCACTTCCACTTTGCTGTCTGCCCACCAAGACTCCCCAGGACTTTTCTGCAGAGCTGCTCCCCAGTCAGCTCCCAGTCTGTAATCACTGCAAGGGGCATTTCCTTCTCAGGTACACTGCATTTTTCTTTGCTGAATTACATGTGTCCCCTGTCAGCACATTCCTAGAGCCTGTCTAGGTCCCTCAGAATTGAAGCTTTTCCCTTAAGGGCATCAACTGTTAACCTTTATGTGATTCTCTGCAAACTTGATGTGAGTTGCTCTGTCATCTTCAGGTGATCAGTAAAGATGTTATGCAGAACAGATTTCAGGACAGACTCCTGTGTGTCCCTCGAGGTAGGGAACAAGGCCTTCACTACCCCCCTCAGCTTATCTTCCAAGTGTTGAGTGTGCTTTTGAGAAGTCTACTCAAAGAGATGGTGGTACAGAAGTGTCCTTTACCCAGAGAAACTTTTTTTTTCCTTTTCATTTAAGGAATCACACTAAACCTGTTTTCATCTGTAATTCACAAATATCTCTAGCCTATATTTAGACAGAATTAAAAACACTTAAATAAAGAATGAAGGTCCCCTTCTAGCTGCTACATACGACTCATTTACACACATCGTTTACTGCTGACATGACGCTTTATGCAGATTCCACAAATCATGCAAGTTTAGTAACTGATAACCTCAACCTGAGAAGTCAAAAGAAAAATATGCTGCAAATCAACTATTCATGTTCAGCTGGTTGAGTGGGAATGAGAACAGGATTTCTGTTCAAGTGTTTCACAGAGACATCAAATATGAATCTAACATCTTTTTGGAGAGAGTTACACATTTCTTCCTCTGTTTATTCCTGTAACGAGTGGAAGAAAACGACTGGAGGCTGTGTGGTTACATTAGCTCAGGTGGCAGGATCAATAATCAGAGGGATCAGCTATTCTGCCACAGACTGCACACACTACTCTCAACACTGAACAGATAGAGTCAAGCAGAAACACCGGACTTCAAGTTTAATTACTGTCAATTTTCACTCTTCCCCCAAATTACCACGCAAAATGGAAGATGTTCTCCTGGATATTTAAAACATTTCATACTAACTATATGTAAATGATGTACTATGACAGTGGAGTTTCCTCCAACTGACTCTTCCTATACAAACTTTTACACAAAAAACTACCACAGGAAAGCAGTCTTTTTTTCAGAAAAGAACTTCCTCACAGTGTCAACATTTAAAAGTAATAAAACAGAAAACTGCTTCAAAATAAAAGCAGATAGTCTACACTGTTATTTCTTCCAAGTCTGATGAACCTTTCTTAGCTTGTATAAAAAGGACTATCATGCCTTACACATCACTTTAGTACTTACGAGTGAAATGATTAGAAGTGGATGGATGGACATTACTTCCACTGTCAGCACTTTCACTGCTAGAAATGTCATCATCTGATTCCCACACACACGAACAAGGTGAGGAGCCATCAGCTTCTTCAAACTTCCTCTTTAAAATTCCACTCATCACTGCAATGCTGTCACATGCACCTGTAACAGGAACAGAGGCAAAAAGGCACTGAAACATCTGCCTGCTGTCCAGGTCTTCAAATTCATTTATCGTGAAAGAGTTCATATATCAATCCAATGCTACTACCTGTAGTTAAATGTCTCCTTACCAAGAGTTTTAAGCAGCTTTACCAGGAAGGAGTAAAAAAAACCTTATTAGTATTTTCATCATCTTACTGACTTTCTTACAGGCAGTCTTGTCTTCTCAAGGCAGAAAGCACGTTACCCGTATTCTACCAGTGCAGACAAATTCTATAACTAATCTCATGCTTTAAAAAATATATATATTTCAATTATACAGTAAATTTGGGCCAAGCACAAGGTATAATAATCCAATACAGCAGAAGTGAACTTCTAAACTTACTTGTCATCAAGAAACATTAAATGACAAAAATCAGTGTTCACTAATAAATACATTAGTATTTATGCATTTATGTACATTAATATTTATGTAAAATACATGTTCTGTCTTTTATTTTAAAAGGTCTGATTTATGCAATACTCAGTACTATCGAATGCCCACATTGTCAATTAAGATTTGAGAGCGTAACATACGTATAGCTTCTTTTCAGGCCAAGTCCTGCAAACACAATTCTGGCTCATTTTGTCATTTTAATTTATGCAGAAGTTTCTTTCAGAGCATACATGTTGAATATTTCCCTTCACAGAAGTGAAGTATCAAGGGATTGAACCTATCCTTATGAACTTGGCTTCCTAGTAACACTGTCCAAGAAAGCCATGTTGAACATTCCTTATTGTTTCCCTTTCGTATAGAACAGCTGATCTTTTCACCATTTACAGAATACCAGCAGAAGAAAATAAAAATATTTGTACAGCAATTTCTAGATTATTTTAATGCATCTGATAGGCCAAAACAATTTTTTCACTATCTTTAATTAAAAAAAGATCTTAAAAGTTTACTGTAACCATCGTTACTGATTACATCCTACTGAAGAGTGAAAATTAATTCTAAGATCTTAATTTAAAAGTTACAGATAATATCTGCTCTCAGACTACATAATCAGTGGAACGTTGCTGTAAATAGCTGGGGAAAAAGGCTTCTATTTGATGCTTTCAAGCGTATAGTATCAAAAATTCTCATTCTTTTGAAAACCACTTGCCTTCACAGCTTGCTAAGCTGCCAATTCAATTCATTTTATAACAAAATTGATTTCCTCCAGTAAGTTTCATTCTACCTTTAAGCATGTGTCTAGTTTAAAGATTTCAGTATAGATGTGGAATCACGACATAATGCTGAGAACAGATGCTGCGTAACACGATGTTCAGCACTGAACTTGTTTGTATGCAGAGCACACTAAGAATTAAATAATGAATATATTAGGTTTTAATGCTGTCAGTCACACAGACAGCTTTAAATGCATATGCCTGTCATGATCTTCTCAGCTTGTTTTACTATTTATGAAACAAATGTTATCCTGAAAGGAATTTCTTCAGGCTAAAGATGTGACTTAAACAGAATGTATTTAGATCTTAACCTTTGCCCTTTTGTCCAAAAATGTATTACTATAAACAGCAAAGAAAGCATTATATTTTTGTTCTGAAGGAGCATTTAGCGTCACTTTGTAATAACCTTTGCAATAAACATAACAACACATGAAACTGTTAAGCATCAACCTTTGATAAGATCACATAAAAAAAAAAATCAAAACACACATGTGCTGAAAATCCACAATAATAAAGAGCAAAAACCTCCCAAAACACAGGTTCAGAAACAACTCCACTGAACTGTTCCCCCTGTCCTCACTATATATCTGTTGCCAACCACCTTTTCCATTGCCTCCTGCAGTGCTTACAGCACTGAAATTGTGAAATCACCATTATTTCCATGGCAACAGCCAGCAATATCAAAACCACAGGATTATAGCTTGACTGCAGAAGAGGGTAAAGAAGCAGCTGGAGTGTGAGAAAGAAAATGCTTACACTCAAACATCTCAGCAAAGAGCACAAGAAATGGGATGACAAAAGAGTTTATCATACAAGTGAGACCTAGGTCAAACCCTCATCTGAGCCCATTGAAATTGTGCCTACAGGAGTCATGAAGTTCCGGGTCCAAAGAACCTCAGTCATAACTGCACTGTAAGGCAAATCTAATAACTGCAATCATCACTAGTGTGCAGACTGTCAGACAGCAAGAACTGATTTCATAGTCTGAGATGATTTCTAGACAAAAGCCCTTTTGTCAGACATTTGTCTTCTGCAAGTATAACACACAGCAACTGGGTGACTATCATGCATCTTGCGCATCAGTAAAGCCATTGCAGATTTTGAGAGTCTCAAGAGCCAAATCTGTTTAGAGCTAGTAGCAGAAACAATGTTTTTCACACCAAAGGGTTTAAAATGTTTGCATTTAGCATAGCCTATATTTGCACCAAGTGTCATGAGTTGGTAGCAGCAAAGCCATTTCATAATGAAACGTAACAAATGATCTGCAGGACCCTTAGTAGTGGCATATGGATTAACTCTACACCCAGGTAGCTATCAAGATAAACCAGGAGGTAATGGAATACTACAGAACCTGAGTATCACCACAACACATAAAGAAGGCATAGCTATCCATCTTATATATTCAGTAACACAGGAAGACTATCAAGAAGGTTTTTTGACAAAGTAGTCTCAATAAAATGCAAGCACTGCCACTTGCCTGAGATCTGTTGATTTGAATCTCTCTGGTATAGTCTCCCCAGGAAAATGCTACACAGGGGAAAGGAACACTTCCATTGCTCAAGAGCTTGGCTCTCAGAGATAGATTAAAGAGTATATAAAACAGTTTGTATACATTATGTACAGCAGGAGATCCCTTTAGAATAACATCTGTATAAACAGCTGCTGCTCCATAAGCCAATATTTTTCAGAAAGTGGCACATCTGCACAGTACCATGAGGCATGTTCTGATACATTTAACCAGCACCTTGTTTACCTAGGCATCTTGTAGCATGGGAGTGAGATTCGCATTCCTAGGAAGCAGGAGATAATATGCACAGTGACACACAACTAAGTACTGTTTATGAAATCATTATTTTGCACACTATTCATTATGTGATATATCCCAGTAGAAGACAGAGACCAACAGGAATAAGCAACAGTCATACATCTAACAATGAGGCCACAAAGTTTGTGATATCTCTGAAGGCTCAAGTCCAGAATCAGGGAGCTAGGACAGGGAACTCAGATTGCTTGGATTTGTTTTCCTACACCATAGCTACAAATGAATCAGTAATTTCACATTTGGAGAATCAAACTGAAGCAACTGCAGTCACAAAGAAATCCAAATCCAACATAATCTGAAGACTGTACAGGTTTATAGGAAAAGAAATCAAAGACTTAAGTCAATTTTTAAGGCAGTAATCGAAATTAAACTATACATAAACCCCATATCTGACAAAAGGAATTATAAGGGCAGTATAGGTACAGAGTGGTAAAATTTTGCTAACACAAAAGTCACTTATGACATGCAAGATAGTACATCATACAGGATGTACTACACAGAAATACTATAGCAATATGTGTATTCTGAAGAAAAATGAGTAAATGTGCATATTTCTGTATAGAATCCAGCACCCAGAAGTTGACAACGGACTACAGTAACCAAGCAACATCACATGACTAAGAAAAACAAACACAGAGTAGTAAGTCAATATGCTGGGACTTCCAGTAAGACACCAGTGAGGTCCAGCCTCCAGAGGTAAAGGCTGAAAAACAAACACTGGCTACAGTTAGAGATCTGCTACATCAAACTTAATTGTTTAGGTGAAAAGGGGAGTAAGTTGTCTTGAAAAGTTCCATTAGAAACAGATCCTTCTGGATAATTATTAAATATCTGTCTAGTAGCCAAGATTGATTTGGTGCAGGATCCTGATTCATATGAGTAACAAGTAGCCACTGGAAGCCTTCCTGTTTGTTGATGTATTTATTCTTCACAAGAAAAAATCCTCACAATGTGACACATCATCCCCTGCCATGTTAACGTGACATTAATCCACAGTAAAGCAAAACAAAGTCGACAAAGAGGGAACAGTGTTAAAGCAAGGAATATCAGCTACACATGGTGTTGTGAGTTCTAGGTCAAACACCAATTGCATGACACAGTTAAGGATTCTTCAAGGATATAGCAACTTGACACAGCAGAAGCATGTGATGGATGTAGACTGTAAAAAGGATATGTCTTTCTTAAACACTCTTCCTCCATTTTTTCCTCCTTTCTTTCCTAGTTTTCCACCACCCTGAAGAAACTACTACTACAAAGAGATCTTTTAACTGGTTTTCTAGCTGCAGGTATGCTGACTGGTGGTGAAGCAAGTCCTCAAAGCTCCATGGCAACAAGCTTTGCGTTGCTACAATGCCAGATAATTGGCAGGCACCACACATGTAAAAAGTTCTACGGCAACGTATTATTACCAGCAGACAAAAATCCCATGTAAATGAGGGAGATATCTTTAAAACAGTCACAATAGTACTTGGAACCTACAATGTAAAATAATGTAAAAGTCTGGATGGATGGAGTTTTTTTGGTACCTGAAAAGGCTGAATTTTAGGAAACCACAATACCTATCACACTGCAGCCCTCCTTCAGAAAGCAGGTATCTCCAATCCCCAGTGAAAAGGCCCAAAAGCATGGTGTGAGAATTATTGAATGAGTGGAGGGGAGAGGTGACAGCTTCTCCCAGGAGGAACTTCCTTTTATGATGTTATCTGTAACAAAACATTGCCAAACTTGCTCTACAAAACCTAACTTTAAGTTGCCATACCCTCAGCATTTTAGTGACATTCATGGACACAAGAAAAAAAAAGAAATCCACAAACCAGAAGTACCAGGACGACAATGGAGAGGCACTACTGGGAAAGGCAGGAGCATTTCTAACTTGCACTTGAGCTATTGCCTTGAAACATGCTAAAAGATACTAAAAGAACAGACAATAGGCTGCAACATGGAAATAGGGAATTGACAAAAATCTCTGTGCAGTGACAAACAAATCCAAAGACAATTTCATCCTAGTTTAAGCTTCAAGTAAACAACTGTTTTGCAAAATTCAGCATAATAATATGCAGCCGATATAACATCACGTGGGAAACTGAACAAGTATAGAACATATCTGTGAAGGCATAGACATCAAATAGGTATTAAATATAATAGGCATAACAAAAAAAGCCCTGCCTCAGAATATATATCCACATGATTTAAAGAAAAGCCTCACTGTAGGAATCAGTTAGTAGCTAAAGCTCAGGACAAACAAGAGAACAAGTCCAAGAACATACTGGGATTTAGGGAAAAAAATATTCAATTAATTGCTTCTTTCATTCATTTATGAAATCTTATTTTGTAATAATTCCTTCTTGAGAGCTGATCACACACTGTGATAAAATCTACCCGGATTAAGATTTAGATCTGAAAATAAAAGCAAAAATAATTCTTAAAAAGGCAGGCATCAAACAAAGACTTGACCTATGTGTCACACTGCATTTTACCTGGTCTCAAACATATATATCAACTCAAAGTACTGAAAAATTTAGATAGTCAATAGTAGTAATACAGATTTCCTTCCCAACAAAAACCACTTCTATGTAAATGACTGCAAACTGAACAGGGGGATGCAGAAAGCAGATGTTACCAATAAAACATTACCGCAAAACACTCATCACAAACATCTCCCACCCACTGGTCAGTCAGCATGTACTATAACATGCTAGAGAGACTTGGCAAATAATTTCACAGTTAAATCGTGAACATTGATACTCACAAGCAGAGATGTTTGGGTTATTTGTTGTGATTAATATTCTTTTTGAATGTAGGTGTTTTTCTTAGCTTACAAACAAAGCTTGATTTTTTTAAAGACTTTTTCTTACCTGCTGAATAAACATCAGCAGCAGAGATGGTAAGGAACTAACCAAGGTATTTCCTCGGTTCCACATATTGCACTTAATTATTCTGCCTTTTGTGCAACTGACAGTTTTAAATGGGGGTGGGTGGGATGAGTCGAAACCAAAAGCATCTACAGTGACATCATTACTAAAACAAAGAATATTATTTGCTTGTGAAAATGACTATTCATGTAAAGGACTGCATTAATGCAGACAAAAATCCATTTGCATGAATGCTTGCAAACAGTGAACAACAGAGGTACATGAACATGAATCAAACAGCTGTTCAGAATTCAAATCAATGTTTGCAATACATGTTTTGCTATATTTGGCAGCTCTAATCACAAGAACCATTTGCCAGAGGTAGGCTCCAATAGTTTCACTACTACGATTTGCAAAAATTAAGAACATATAGCAAGCTAATTCCATTTAAGAAACTGCTCTATAAGGCACAGAGAATGCCATTAGTATGATCATACTCATAATTTGTACTTACACCAGTGGTCAAGTTACACAGACATAAACTAGAAAAAGTCTTTGCTTATTTGCTTCAGTATGGCTACATCTATATCGCTAAGTAAATCCGGCAGGATAAGGCAGGATAAGGTGAAACAACCTAGGGAATCTGTTCTAGCATGGCAAGCCAAATCCTGCCAAGTCTGCTCTTTGCAGGTTTTCTATACCATCACTTTACAGTACTCCTGATTTCACACTTGAGTACTAATCCACTGATCTTCCCAGACAGCCTACACATTGTTGCACACTAACACATGCCAACTTGCTCCACTGGCAATGAATTTAGAATGCTGAAAGGATGTTTATATACTCCATGCAGTACAGAAGCAACGGTGGTAGACCGGGCTCCCTTAGTCCCCCAGAAGCATCTCATAAGGTCCTACATGCACCAAACATGTAAATATCCCCATCTACATCTTCCAAATATAAAACTCCCACACACAGCAGCAGGGAACTGGCCTTCTGATGTCTTGAGTTCAACTCTTAACTACATAAACTGATACCAACAGTTAAACAAAACATATATATAATTCAGCCAAGAGAAGAAAATTCTAGGCTAATTCTCCTAAGTCTTCTCTCAGCATGCTCCCCAAAGAGAAAAATCAGATGAGTTAAGAGGCAGTGATAACTCAACCAGGTATCCAGGAGCTTAGCATTCAGGTCTCTGGTGATGAAGGTGCGACCTGATAGAAAGGGATTCAGAAGCATGCTCCTAGAGTGCTTTCCTGTGAAGATGAAGTTTACCCACAGAAGCTGTCCCATTTGAGCCTGTGTTTACTTTCTAATAATGTTCCATGTTTGTTGCAGCAAAGACTGCTTCTCCAAGTGTGAAAGATGCAGATAAGAGGAGACTGGGGGGGGGGATATCATTAATATTTACAAATATCTAAATGGTGGGTGTCAAGAGGTTGGGGCATCACTTTTTTCTGTTATATCTAGTGACAGGACACGGGGTAATGGGATGAAGCTGGAACACAAAAAGTTCCATGTAAACATATGGAAAAACTATTTCACTGTTCAGGTGAAGGAGCCCTGGCAAAGGCTGCCCAGGGAGGGTGTGGAGTCTCCTTCTCTGGAGGTTTTCAAAACCCACCTGGACACATTCCTATGTGACCTGATCTAGGTGGACCTGCTTCAGTGGGGGGTGGATTAGATGATCTCTAAAGGTCCCTTCCAACCCTACCATTCTATGATTCTATGAAATTACACTGAGTCCTGGAAGCAAACAGGAGATTCAGGAGAAAGTCCTGCTGAAGCTTGGTCACAAACTCAGGTTCATAATGCCTAACCCCCATCTAGTTTGTCTTGGACACTTTTAGCAGAGCTTGTCATGAAGTCCTTTCCCAAATCTTCAGGTAATGCTGCTGAAGATCTGGTATTGGCCATTTCTCTCCTAGTTTTTTAGAGCTTTGATGATAAAATTTCATCAAAATTTCTCCACCCAAAGTATCAGTGGAAGATTGTCTCTTGCTTTTGTTAGGGGAAAAAAAAAATCCAAACAACACAACAAACAAAACTACAATGCAATGCATTTGATGTCCACTACAGAATTATCCATACCTCAGGAGAAAATTTTAAGTTTGTATGTGAGGTTCCAGAAAGGACATTACTTTTTAGACTGTACTGCAGGACTGCTTGCAGCACAGCTCTATCCAGGAGATGCCACAAAAAAAATCTCATATAAATATTCATAAAAAATAATTTTAAAAAATCACTAAAATTCATATGGAAACAGAAAAACACTGCCACCAGTCCTACTGACATCTACAGATGCACAGCCTTTTAGTGAAAAGTGAGCATGCAAGTAACGGGAAGAACAGGTCTGTCTGCTACATGGGACACAGCACATTAACCTATCTTTACGGTACCTCTGCAAAAGGACAGGCAACATTTGGCTTGCTTAGCTCCTCCCCAGCAACTGGAGTGAGGTTCCGAGACTAGTAGTAGTGTTTTCCTTGTTTTTCTCACAGCAGCTTTGTATTATGCTGCTCCCAGGTACAAGAATGGCAGTAGGGTCCATCTCTGTAGTAGAGATGGGAAATGCCATCAACTTAGAGTGCTGGAAATAAGTGGTTTTTAACATAAATTTTGCCCAGAGAGGCACTGCAACGTATCTTCACACTGGTTCAGTACTGGTCTTCCACAGTGTTCTCTCCTGAACACCCATCTGTGCATTGCCTGCAGAGGAACCATGCAGTGTGGCAGGATATTTTGTGTCTCTCAGTATGCTCCTGCTAAAGTACAGCATGGCCAAGCTTGGTATATGCCAAAGAGGCCATTACATCTCTACAGCCCTGATACATGTTACTTAGCTCCCAGTTGTGTGCTATTTAACACACAGCCTGGCTGCTCATTCACCACTGCTACCAAAACCAGCAGTGAGAGCATGAATTCAACAGCTGTCCCCTTCTGCATCTTGATACAGGGTTAGCCATTCTCTCCTCTGAAATCTGCAGTGTTTAGCAGAATCTAAAACAAACAAAATCACAAAAAAAGCCCCAAAACTAGAACATCTGAACTCTAAGAAGTGTCGTATGAACTGGTGGCAGAAAAATGTTCTGGAATTGCAAAAGTAATTTTGAACTATGTTTTCCTATCTGAAGAGACAGGAGCAAACTCTTCCAGCTTAATGTGTTAATTTGGTCCTTTGTCACCTAAAATTTTGATCTATACTCCCTATCCTCCCTCCAACACATACACACACCCTTCCAGCTTAACACATTAAGCTGGAAGGGTGTGTGTATGTGTTGGAGAGAGGACAGATAGTATAGATCAAAATTATAGGTGACAAAGGACCAAATCCTTCAGATCTTGCTTTTGCTACAATTATCAACAGTAATGGTGTACTATATGTGACAAGATCAAAAAAGTCTCATTTTAGAAGATCAGCATTTAGAAACATGATACATTGATAGCTGGAGTTGTTGAGGTTTTTTTGGAGAGTGACAAATGCAGTAAGATAGTCTGTCTTCAACCTTTGTTGATACTAGCTTTATGGCACAGAACTCTCTTTCTTCAGGCATGAACAAATAATGCTGAAAATCACTGGAAAACCTTTCCTGGTAGAAACCTCAGCTGACCTGACTGCACACTGCTATTAAAACAAAGCAAAAAAACTCAAACCAAACTATCAGCCAAACAATCAGTACTTTCTCCACATTAGCATCACTATCTTCCACAAACTAGGCAGGTAATGTGCAAAAAACTTTCTCATTACCATTTCCAGCAGATACTTCTTCTATATCCAGAAATCAAAAGAATTCATGTCAAATTGGCACAACTTGACTACAGCTGTAAAACACACAGATGCTACTTCCAGCAACTTATCATATCGCTATTGTCCCAAGTAGTGTTTAAGTGTACTTATTATCCCATGGAATCTTCAATTACATGCTATAGGAAAGGGATTTTTAAGATTAAAGCAACCTAGGTTTGCTGATCTTACTACAAAACAAGTTAGTCCCAATAAGAAGGCTTTCTATGATTTTATTGTCCTTATAGAAAAAAAAATAGAATCCCTTTAACAATCTGCCTTATTAATATGGTAATAGGCTCTTATGGAATTAAAGATACTAGATCCCTTCCTCTTATTTCAATTAATCAAAATCAAGTACTGAACTTATACTTTAAATGATCTTTGATACTTGTGTTGTCAGCTAAAAATTTATTTTGGTATTAATTTGCAGAGGATTACTCTTTGTATGTGTAATAATACCTTGCAATATTTTAATGTAGCCTTTAATACACCACAGAAGAAGAAAAATACCTCATTCAGTAATGGAAAATTAATCAGTATTTTCAATCTATGCTACAACAAATCACATATATACTAACAAAATAAAAGAGGTATATTTAGCCCACTATGCAACACTGAGGAAATATTTGTCATTTGTTCTGTTTTCTGGGCACAATAAAGAAGACATCCAATAGAAATAAAGGAGAGCTCACAAAAAAATAGAAGCAGTATTTTTCATATTTGCTGAATATCACCTAATAACAAAAGAAGTTGTTTTAAGTCGATGCAATAAATAAAAAATGAATTAGAGAAAAAAAAGCAGTAACTATACTTTCTTTATTGAAAAGAATTACTCTTTAAAGGATTACTTTTCTTAATAATGCAATGCTATTTCTTGCTTACAGGAAGATACTTAGTAATTTAGGTTTTAGCTTTTGTTTAAGGTAATTCAATATTCAATTTATAATGGGTTGTGTGATATTTCCATCACTTACACATACAATCCATAAGGAAGCATTGATTAAAGATTCTGCCATAACTTTTAAAAAAACCCCTATTTTTTTATTTACAAATTGTTAACTCACAAAGGCAGGGCTTAAGCATACTCTTCCCATCATTGTCTTCCCTGGGAAAAAGTCTGCACTCTCAAATATTAGGCAATACATACCCACACCATCACTATAATTTTTTTCCCAACTTTCTACCTGCTTCCAAACTCTTCACCCAGCCTACCTCCCACTCATATGCTCCCTTCTCAGTAGGGTCTCCAGCCAAGTCTAATGAGATTATCTCAATTCCACCGAGCTGTTGAGTGCTGGCAGCAGCTGATAGGGAATACTGGACAGAAAACGCAGATCTATAGTTCATGTATAATACCTGAAATCATTAGGGAACTTTAAAACTAGTGACAACACAGTAGTTTTATTCCGTATCTTTCATGCTGTCATTATTAAGCGGTAGATATTTTTAGCCACCAAAAGCCCAATCCATCTGCAACAGCAGCGTTTCCAAGGAGACAGAATAATTTAAATACATGTGGAACTAGATCTCTGTTTTCATCAACTCCTCTGTTACTGGAGCTGCTTTGACTCAGATTTCCCATTTGAGGGGGGAAAAGTGAATGGAATACATAGATTGGAGATTGTAATTTAGCAGTTGTGTTTACGCCTTCAGGTACATCTCCACTCCCTACAAAAACCAAATATTTGGATGCATCTCATCTATTTTACAGTCACTATTATTTACCAGTGTTCAGAGTCCATGATAAAAAAGATACAGTTTGTCAGTCTTTTAGAACTTCATGAACCAACAACATTTCTTGCAAGTCATTAAACTTATTTTTTTTTTCTTTTTTAAGCAAATATAGTGGGTTCCATTCTTAGAAGACACAGCTGGAAGAAAAGGACACTACTCCAGATGCTTCCACCTGGTAAGCTATACAAATAAGTAGACAGAGGACAAAGCTTCTTCCAGTCCTCTTTAGTACTCAGAGTCCTATTAATTTGTCCAGTTTTTTCTTGAATAATGTAACTTTTTAATAACTGTGAGTCTGCTCTAAAGGAATTCACTCCGTGAATACAACAAAAATGGATGCACCTATTTACCGATTTTCATCCTTGAAATCTATTAAAACTAAATTCTAGAATTATAGTTTTATAAATTTATAGTTGTATCAATATATTTACCTCAATGAAGATTTCTTCTTCAAATCAGCAAAATGGGATCCTGTAGCATAACAATTATTTGCTATATGGAAAATGTAAAGTCAGTAGAGAGGCGACACAATGAAATCCTTGCCCCAGTAAGGCAAATATCAAGCCAGTATTGAAACACACGATTGTTTCAGAGGGGCCAAACCTTCTACCTGTATTCCTATATCCTCAAATAGTGTGGCTTGATAAACAGATCTGTTTTCTGTACCTAGTAAGTTATCCTCTACTTGTCATTTCCAATGTCTGTGAACTAACAGCTGCTGATGACAAGTAAACTCAGCAAAACAGGTCTTGACCAAGCTATTACTAAGGTTTATTAGAATTGGTATGTAACTGCTGTAGGTACTACAAGATTTATCTGTCATGTTCACATAATTTAATTACATGTATCATGTTTTTTTCTTTATGGTACAGATATTTTTATGATTGACTTATAAACCACACGAATTCCAAACCTGAAAATAATACAAAAATCCACAACAAACCCTGTATAAGTTGCTCTGAGGAGCCATTCTTACTCTAAGTGCAACATTAAATAAAACAAATATAGTTTTAGAAGCAGTTAATTTGTATGTCCTTCTCCTACCCAAACTTGAAGAAAACATTTTTGTATCTTTCAGCACTATTTTCCAGCTACACTAAGTTTTCAATAGTAAGTATTTCCATCACACAAAAGACCCCTCTCTCCCTACAGCTTACTGAACAACTTCAGCAGCAGAGATGCAATGCCTATACTGTTACATGAGAAAGTTGTCAGATAGCATCAGGCATGCCTATGCTTTCACTGTCTATGGATCTCACATCAGTTGAAACCTCATAGGCAGGAGAAATAATAACCTGAAAAACTGCTTCAAAGTCATTAATGACGAACAAACAAGATGCTTCCACATGCATTTTTTATAACCAAGAAATGTTGTGGCAAAGATCAAGAATGGCTATTCAGGATTTTTTTTCACCCTTACCTGTAAATCGGGTTTCTGTGTTTCAGCTCTGTCAGTGCAGACTGAAAGGTTCACTCCTCCTTTTTCCATCCATCAGACAGCAGTCATCCAATAACTGAAGTCATCCTGGCATCCTCTGGAACATGCTCTCTCCCTCATTTCCCCACCCCCAACTGTATGCTAGCAAAATGGGAAAACAGCAAGAAGAAAACAAAACAAAAAAGCACATCTAAAAACCTGCTTTAATGAGCTACTTAGTAATCAGTGAGGACGCTCTGTACTGGAAGGTAATGACAAAATTTAAAGGCTAGAAAAAAAAAAGTCTCTATTAATAACCTTCAGCTCTACTAGTGAATAGCAATTCTCCCTTTCAGCTCCCTTTTCTAAGGAAAAAACAAGCAAACAGCTGTAGGAACACAGCTATCGCCTGTGTATATTCTTTGAGACTGACTCAGCTATCCAGATCTTCAGTAAAGGGTGCTGCTGTGCATGTAGGAAATGTTGTGATTATAAAAATAACAGTGGTGATTTTATACAAAGCAAGAAGCTGAAACCTCCATGCAAATGAGATGGATGCCAGTAATTTCCGACTAAATACATTTTCTTTGTTTGAGGCAGTATTTATACAATACCTGAAAGAGAATCATTACTAGCTTTTCTTGAAGTTCTACCTACATAAAGCCCTACCTATATAATCTGTGCATATGCATTTATTTTACTGTATTTATAATACAATAGCCAAGATACAATGTGCTGCAGGAACTTTGTCCACTCAAATTTTTCTTTCTAAATAAAAATTCAAATGCAAAAAAAGAGACAGGCTTTATCTTAAATTTATGTGCCTCAAATATACTATTAGGTCTATTTGTAGCCTCTTAAATCTAGTTGAAAAAATGTTCTCCAAGATCAGAGATTTGTTAAAACAGCATCAGATTCATTTTACGACAGTTTAATTAAGGTAAAAATCAAGAATGACTCTTCATTCTTAGCTAAGGTAATGTTTACTGCCACATCAAAGCATTTGTATGCTGGATTTCCCCTTGAAAGGAAAATGTTAAACAGCAGAAGCTGACAAATACCTTTGTGCTTACAAATTTCAATCTTCAGCTATGGCTTTCCAATAAAATTAACTGTGAACTCCTATAAATAAAAGCATCTATCCTCTTTGCTCAATTATTAATCTTTAACCACAGCAAGAGTATACCAATTAGCATACTTTCACTATGAAGTAATAGCCGTTGCGGCTTCAGAAAAAAAATTAGCTGTCACTCTTCTCACAATGAATTGCCAGTGGATCCCATGCATAACATTCAGGTTCTGTCTTACAAGTAAAGCAGGTGTCTTTCTAACCAAATTACCTCAGTTTAACATAAAGCCTCTTCCTAGATGTCTACAAAAATAGAAATCTACTCCTGCCATCATTAAAAAAAATTAAAGTAACTATTACATATCAAATCCAGATGACCAATACAATTTTCTTTAGTGGGAAAGCATTGTGGGGCTGGAAGACATCTTCAACTTGATTTTTTTTTATCTGCAGAAATAAATTTGGAATACCAAGGCTTCACCTTTCAGTCACTCTGACTAATGAGGGAAATGTATGAACATACAGAATTGTATTGTCATAACTAGATTTAATAAAACTGCTTTCAACAAAGATGCAAGATCCAACACTGTTCTATCCCTGAAGCACTATTAGAATAACTAATCAGAGAAATAGGCAGTACAAGTAAATCAGAATCTACTACGGAAAAGCTACTATGAAAAACAAAGGTTATTAGAGCAACAAAAAAACCCCCCAATACCTCTAAAAGAGTCCCAAAATTAAGCAACTGTAACACAAAGATAATCAGCATTTCCAAAATAAAACACAAAGAGTCTTGCTACAGAAAATTATTACCATTAAGCAGGTTGATGTTTCCCCTGCACTTTCCAAGTGCTGCTCACACATGCCTTCCCAGCAGAGTGGTGCCTGTGCACCCTCTTTAACCTACCCTTGCAGTTTCCTCAGAATTCCCTCAGAATTCTACAGAACATCAGACAGTCCCAGTGAAATCTGTCCTAATTTACACATCAAAAATTAAGTCATTTACTTGATAAACGCACTTTAAACATAGGAAATTCATTCCTACTAGTACACCAGGGTGCTGAAGACATTCCTCTCTGCAGGCTGGGGGAGTTGGCTGCCTGGGCACAAGGCCAACTTACAGACAGCACAGCTGGTGGCCTTGAAAGGGCGAGGAGCACTGCGGGCCTGCCCACCCTTTGACTTGACACCGCTTTTAAACTCAGCCTCTTGCCCTTGGCCCTGCATCCATGCCTGGACCTGGCCAGGCCCCCCGATCCAAACTACAAGGGGCTGCCCACAGACCCACTCACGTCAGGAGGATTTCAGACCTCTCTCCCTGCTACAGGCTGGAGCACCGGGCTCCAGAGCCACCCCGGCAGCAGTCCCTAGGCCTGACCCACTGCAGGGTGTGGGGAGGTTGCCCTCAGATTCTGGCCTGCTTACCCTTTCCCAGCTGCCTGCTGCCCTGACTGCTCCCTGGCACAGTGTCTGAACCCGACTGTCCCTTCCCAGAGCCAGCACCTGCCCAGTCTTAACAACGCTTTCCATCTCCAAAGCACCATTATTGGACTAATTAATCATATATACACAGAGATGAAGGGAAATTGAGTCCAGGTTTGAACCTAGTCCCTGCTGTACTCAAGTGATTAGTGGGCGGGCTTTGATCCATTTGGTTATTTCATCTTTTTTTTTTTAGTTTTTTCAGCTTCTCTGTACTTAATACTCTTTACAATGGGCTTGGGTTTTGTTTTTTTCAGAGGTATTACATTAGACAAAGGAAGGCTTCATCAAGAAGCAGATTACTGCAACAACTTTCTTGACTTCTTTTCCCGATTGCGTCTGTTGCTAGCTACAAAATTTGCTCCAATTTTCTCTGAATCTACAAACAACGAAACTTCTTTTAGCAATTGCTTTGTGGAAGAATAATATGCTACAGAACACCTCCTTCATGAAAAAAAGCTTCAGAGAAAAAGAAGTTACAAAGTATATATGAATGTACATCTAAGTAATCCATTCTGCCTTACCACATAATGGTACTAAGTAAATTAAAAGAACGTAAGTTGAAGTAATAAACTGCAAGGCTGCCAATGTTCTTTGCCTCCAACCCTCATGACACAGCTGTATATAGTCAGTTCGTGACCTGGTCTGGTTCATTACAAACCATTAATGGATCCCGGTTCAGGTTTCACTTGCAACTCTCAAGTTTTGTAACATCCAGGTTTACCATTCAAGATTTTTACTTCCCACTCCAAATCTAATGATAAGCTACGGTAGACACAAAGTTGAAAGGTGCTACACAGACCCATGGGAAGCATACAAGTTATGTATGATGTTGATTAAACCATACACACTATCACATTTAGGGATGCTGGGGAAAAAAAAACAAAACAAAACAAAACAAACCACCTGTGTCTTAATACATTAGAACTGATTGCAAAGAGGAACTGACATGGCTTAGTAAATACACACCCTGCCCCAGTGTGGGTCATCCACCAGGAGAAGTCCTCCAAGTACCAACTGCTCCAGCCCGAGTCCCTCACAGGATCACAAGTCCTGACAGCAAACATGCTCTGGTGTGGGCTTCTCTCTCCCCACAGGCTTCCACGTCCTGCCAGGAACTTGCTCCAGAGTGGGCTTCCCACAGAATCGCAGCCTCCATCAGGCATCCACCCACTCTGGTGTAGGGCTCTCCACAGACTGTGAGTGGATCTCTGCTCCTCTATGGTCCTCCATGGACTGCAGAGGCACAGCTGCCTCACCATGGTCTTCACCACAAGTCACAGGGGACTCTTTCTTCAGGGGCTTAAGCACCCTCCTCCTCCTCCTTCTCCACTGACCTTGGTGTCTGCAGAGATGTTTTCACATTCTCATTCCCTGTTGCTGCTGCCATTTAGCAACTGGTCAACAACTTCTTCTCCTCAAATACGTTATTCACAGAGGTGTGACCTCAATCACTAATTGGCCAGGTCTTGGTCAGCAATGGGTCCATCTCAGAATTGACTGCTCTTAGCCCTATCAGCTACAGGGGAAGCTTCTAGCAGCTCTGTTTAAAGAAGCCACTCGTGTAGCCTCCTCACTACCAAAACCTGGCCCAGCCAAAACCACTACAGTTCTGCACCTAGTTTTCTATTAGAGGCCTTTTTTTGAGAGGGAGTGGGAAGAAAAAAGGTATATAGTGAGATGGGGATGAGAGATCATTGGTAGTTGTAATTCCCTATGGTTCACATGTACATTCACTTCAAGACAAGATAATTTTTTTTTTCTGCAATCTAGTGCAGGATGTTCTGATTTTTTGCCTGCTCTCATGTTTAAGATTCTGGGTTGCACCTGCTGCACGATTTTTGTTCCTTCTGAAATGCAAATCTTTTCAAGTAGAAGAGATGGAAAGGGAAACAATGGCCAGGGGCAAAAGATACTTGCAGATTTACAGATCTCAAAGAACTCCAGTTACTGGTAAGTAACATCTCTCCATCTCCACTCCATAATCCACACAGGTATTCATACAGTGTGACTTGGTGGCTATCTTCAGGTCCTGTAACTTTGTGATAGTTAATCCCATGGTCCATTAGAAAGCAACTATTTAAATTTCTTCTGTCAAATGTGAGCTCTAACGTGCTGCTTGGTGAAGACACAGGTGGAGCTTGATATTTAGAGAAAGGTACAGGCACACATTTGAGACTGTTACCAGTTTGTTTACCAGACTACTGAATAATTAGGCATTTGCTCAAGAAAAATTGCAGCTACTGTCCAGTTCAGGAGCAAATGAGTTATTACCTCACCTAATGTTGGTCTCCTGAAAGACTGTTACTAGGATATGATGACAAATTTTTCACATGTGGTCTAGAAATATTCACCATTCTGCTAATGAGATCCAAGGAAAATATGTCACATTCTCCATATTAGAACTGGTTAATGGAAAGAGGGACTTCGTTTCTCAATGTCTTTTCATCTCTGGAAAGAACCTTGAAGAGGGAGGGACCAAGTTTGAACGGCAGCAACAAGACTGTCAATTTCACTGCCACTGCCAATTCCACAAGACAACTCAGCATCCAGTGTCACTGTGCCACCATGGTCCCCAAGCAGAGTAAACACTGACAGAGAAAAAGGAAGAAAGTGATGGATGAATGATATATGACTTATTGGTGTGCACTCAGGGCTGCTGCCTGGAAAAATCCTGCACAGTCAAAATATAGGCCAAGGTTTCCTTAATTTGAGGCTGCTGCCATTGCAAGGAAATTACTTATGATTTATGATGGAAAACAAATGGAGCATTAAGGTTTGTTTTCCACAAATGGTGGACAGATGCCATCATCTACTAGCCTTAGAAATCTTTCAAGGAACATAGGATTCCATTAGTCCTAGGTTTAAATAGTAAGAAGCAATCAAAAAGGACTTGTGTGATACGATTTCCATGAGTCTCTGAAAAAAAATAGAACTCTGCAGTAAGAAATAACAACGTGTTAAAACACAGAAGACATACCATGAGCTATATTGGCTTCAATGCCCTACTGACTGCATTTAATGAAGCCTGAAGAGATGACTATTCAGGTTGGAGAAGCATCTGGATAATTATGGGTGATGCACAGTAAAAAGACATCACCATATAGTTCGAAAATCAAAACTGTTTCAGGAAAGAAGAGAATTACTTTACTACAGCATTCATATAGGTCTACTCTTTAATAGAACCTAGAAGACTCTACTGTCTCAGAAGCAGCTGTGCTGAACAATGTTTGTTCCAGTTCAGAACAGTACCAAACCAAGCCCTCCATTAAAATAGTGGCAAGTGGGAACAAGTATCAGGGCAAAATTGAGAAACATATTCAAGGCAGACTAGTTTTCACTTCTTAGAAATGCAAGTTACATAAATTTCAACTTCCTCATACACCCACCCACTTACTAACATCCATTTTTATTCCCTCAATCAACTCAAAAGTACAGCCATCTGCATTCAGTGAAATCAAAACTGGTATAATAAACGACACAAAAGAGAGAAAAGGTAAGCAAAAAACTTCTGCACAAGAGTATCCATTAACTCACCTGTGACTATCTTATAAAGCAGCTATATCTTATAAAGTTATATCTTATAAAGCATGGAAATTATTTCCAATTTCTCTTATTTAAACACTAAGTCGGGAAACTTCTTCCCAAAATCAACTTCTCATAACCAAATAATGCTACACAAGCCTAAAACATCAGACTTCATAAACAATTTTCATTTGAACCATAATCTATGCTTAATGCCTGAAAGGCAAAATTAAGTAAACCTGAACAAGTTTACCAGTCCAGTTTTATTGGCTGTAAAAAAAACCACACCAAACTTGGTTTTCACTCAAATCTGCTGCAGTGAGAAGCATAATGCTGGCACAGCTACACAAGCTGTGCCAGCTACACAAGATAAAAGATGAGGTACTATCCCCTTTGGAAGGAATACAAACACAGACTAACAGCTAGGCCACGGAGGAGTAACACTTCTCACTGCTACGACAGGCACCTTACAAGATTTTACTTAGTCACCTCAGATGAGTACCTGAAAGATAAGGGTTCTTCTTCTTTCTGCTTACTTTGCAAGTTAGAGGAGTTTCTTCTTTCACTTTATATTCCTTCTTCCTCTACTAATGCAGTGACTTGATGAAACCTTTAAGCTTATTTTGAGTCAATTCAGTTATGACCTAACTGATAATTATGCATAAAGATGCCAGAAAAAAAAAAAAAATTGCGTGTGTCCCAGCTTGCCTGGAAATTTTTATTGTTTTCTTTTTAATTTAATTAATACCAAAGACCATACATGGAAAATACCCATCCTCAACCCCCAACTTTAAGACCATAAATGACAGATATTGTTGATGAAGGAACAACAATATCAGTCTTCCAACACTTATATTTCCATTGTGGGATCAAAGTTCCTACTCAAAAGCAGGAATGGTTTACACGGAATGCTCGTGGTAATTGATTCCCACAAATGTTGTGACTGAATCTGCTTATAGAGAAAATGCTTGAAATTTTAATTGAGAGATCATATGTGCATGTGTGTGTATGCAAACATTCCTGTAAGTTTACTAAATAATGAACGGATATCATAAATATTTTCCTTTTTTGATAGCCTTTAGTAGTTCTTTCAGAAACCTTCAATACAGGGAGTAAACCAACATAATAAAAAGACCAAATGGCAGTTAGTTACAGGCATCTAATTCGGAGAGCAAAGGTGGAAAAACATGAAGAACAGGGATAACACCAGAATTCATTTCTTTCAATCATTTGATTCTGATCTCAAGTTAGCATTGTGAGGATCTCCCATCTTTCAAAGAATAACATTATAAAATTAAACATCAACTTAATTAATATTTAATAAATTATGCCCTGTGTTCTACCATCCTGACTTCAATCATATACACAGTGTCCTAGCCCTCTTAATGTGTTTTTTCCCCTACAACTTTCTGCTGTCTCCACCCAGCCCGGCTTCATGCACGACTCCACAGCTACCCTATCCTCAGACTCACATATTGGTCACATTCACTTAAAAACAACCTTATACTCAGGCAGTTACCATTGGCGGATTGCCCACATTACTAGACAGCTCACAAGACTACACTAGTACTTTAATCTTTCTTATGTATCAGATTTTGAGTTTTCTGCACACCCATATGTCAACCAGTGATCAAAGGCAAGGAACTAAATGGTGAATTTGGTCTTCAAGTACATTATACAAGCACAAATCATACACTTTCTCATAACCTAATTTCTGGTTAAAAAACCTGGCACTGCTTTATATTTCTATCAATAGAAGTCTTAATTAATTTTAATACTTCCGCAAAATCTAATTCTTTATCCCATGCATGCTTTTAAGAAAGTCCATGCACTGTTGCTATCAAGAGAATACTCAGCGTTTTTTCTCAGCACTGCTGATGCACAGCTCACCAAAACAGACAGGGAAAGAGAACATCTGAGCAAATCATGTCCAGTCCACAAGGATGTGGTACTAATAAGGACCTGCCAGTCCTTCAATACTACTGCTTTCTTGAAGCCATTCTTTCACCTGTTGCGTTTTTGTTTTTTTCTAGTTTGGTTTGTTGTTTTGTTTTGGGGCTTCTTTTTAAAGCCATAATTATCTCTTTAGGGTAAAATTCACCATTGCACATGCAACAAACATAACTTACGCACCACATAGGCACAGGGTAAACATCTTTAATCTTAACAGTTGATCTGTACAGCATTAAATTAAGCTATTGAACTACAGTTAAACAAACATAAAGACTGTGTGCAGCAGAGATGCCAAAAAAGAAAAAAAGAACGGGGAAAAAAATCCTAAAGAAATTATATGAAAGATCAGTTGCCTTTTCAGAAATTCAACAAGTGCTTGATTTGTCATGATCTTTGCAACAAGAAAGGTCATTATATATCTTTTTGCTTTGTCATAGCTAAGGTGGAGCTCAAAATGATTATGCATAGGTTTGCTGATAAATTAAAATGTACTTGTTCCCAAAGTGACATGAACTGCAGCTGCACCAAAGAAAAGTGTTCTGCAAACAATCTACCTGTGTCTTCACATACAGATTTGCAAGAGTTCTAGAAAAGAACATTCACCTGGGAGGGAATAGGACTCTAGTCCCCATTTACAAAACAATCTTGTGAACAAGAAAGCCCAGATATCCCTCAACACAACAGAATGGCCCGATATTAGGTTAAAGTGTTACACACCTTTTCATCTAGTATCACTGAAAAGAGATAACCCTGAGTAGCACTATCTTCCACAAAATATTTTACAGCTTGTCAAGTATGGTACATTTCTGGAAGATGTAGATGTGGGTTTGAACACTTCCAAGCTAAGAACAGTAACCAAGTCTCTCACTTTCTTAGGAAGTGCTCTCAACTACAATAAGGACATGTCTATCATAGATAAAAGAGAAAATCTTATTACATTAGGAGTCCACTCATAGCAGAGGGATCAGTGCTTTGGATTCTCAGTAGACACAGCTCCCTATACCCTAAAGAAGCTCAAAACTTCAGAAATCCTACTGTGCTAGTGTATCCATTTCAGCAAAATAGAAACCTCAGTGCAACGCAGCATGACTGAATTTCTCTTTGCATATTTTGCAGAGACACAAGTTCAATTTTCTGTCCTAAAACCACAGTGAGTATTACTTTAAAAGTTGTAGCTGTAGAGAACCATCAAATTGATTTCCCAAGTTGCAAAAGCCTTTTTAATCACCTTCAGTGCAGCAGTAGGCCTGCAAGACACTGCTTAGCAGAATCATCAACTTCAAAGAAATCATATCAATAGAATGTCATGGTTAGCAATAAAAAGCAGGGCAGAAGAAAGTGAGCTCCAGAAATTATTTCAAATAAATTTCTTAAGACATGTCAAACAAGAGAAGATAAAAATTTTGTCACTGGGCAGAGTCTCTTTTCACAGTTCAAATTCTGAAGAGAGCTCCTAGAAGGATCCCAAAATCGTCATTAAAAATTAAAATCAGCATTTCTTATATATCAACTGTTAAGCCTTAGTTAGGAACAATTTTTAAGACAATGATGGAATCTGTTTTATGTTGCACCATTCTGAATAATTATTCACGTGAAGTTAATGAGCAATTAACTGTCTGGCTAGATGAGGGGAGAGCAGTGGATGTCGTCTACCTTGACTTCAGCAAGGCTTTTGACACTGTCTCACATAACATCCTCATCAGAAAGCTCAAGCAGTGTGGCTTGAACAAATGGACACTGAGGTGGATCAAGAGCTGGCTGAATAACAGAGCCCAGAGGGTGGTGATCAATGGCACTGAATCGAGTTGGAGGCCCGTGGCCAGTGGAGTTCCACACGGATCAGTTCAGGGGCCAGTCTTGTTCAATATCTTCATCTTCTTCAGAGTGTACCCTCAGCAAGTTCCCTGATGACACCAAACTGGGAGGGCTGTCTGATTCCCCAGAAGGCTGTGCTGCCATTCAGCAGGATCAAGACCGGCTTGAGAGTTGTGCAGAGAGGAACCTCATGAGGTTCAACAAGGGCAATGGCAGAGTTCTGCATCTGGGGAGGAACAACCCCAGGCACCAGTACAGGCTGGGGATTGACCTGCTGGAAAGCAGCTCTGCAGAAAGAGACCTGAGAGTCCTGGTTGAAGATAAATTAACCATGAGCCAGGAAAGTGCCCTCGTGGCCAAGAAGACCAATGGTATCCTGGGATGCATCAAGAAGAGCATAGCCAGCAGGTCCAAGGAGGTTCTCCTCCTCTACTCTGCCCTGGTGAGGCCTCATCTGGAGTCCTGTGTCCAGTTCTGGGCTCCTCAGCTCAAGAGGGACAGGGAACTTCTAGAGAGAGTCCAGTGGAGGGCTACAAAGATGACCAGGGGACAGGAACATCTTTCTTGTGAAGACTGTGGGACCTGAGGCTATTTAATATAGAGAAAACTAAGAGGGAGCGAATCTTATGAACACTTAGAAGGGTGAATGTGAAGAGATAGGGTGGCAGTTTTTTATGTAATGTCCAGTGATAGGACAAGGGGTAACGGACATAAGCTGGTGTACAAAAAGTTCTCCTGAAACTCAGAGAGAAACTTCTTTTCTCTGATGGTGGTCCAGCCCTGGCATAGGCTGTCCAGAGAGGTTGTGGAGTCTTCTTCTCTGGAAGCTTTCAAAACCCACTTGGAGGCATTCCTGTGTGACCTGATCAAGGTGAATCTGCTTTAGCCGGGGGGGTTGGACTGGATGATCTTTAGAAGTCCCTTCTAACCCCTACTATTCAATGATTCGATCACTATGAATTGAAGGTGGAGAATGAGTTTTCACCCACTGTTCACAGACACAGAGTAATATGCAATGAGAAGTCTCTCAAGCTCTCCCTTACTAAGAACTTGTTATACATGATTATTTTCACTATGCCTGTCACATGGAAGTGCATGTTAGACAAGAGTCTATTTTAATCACTGAAGTCTTCTTACTGTATGTTTTATGGATCTTGTTATACAAGCTTGATCAGAATTTGTCTTAAAATCTGGCCAGCTGGGTAGCTGTGTCACATGATGAGAGATGCAGTGCTTAAATGTCATTGCAGGATACAAACAGGACACCAAGGTGAAAGAAACGTGCTTTTGTCTGGTAAACAGACAGTTTCTGACAGTTAAGTGCTATGAAAAAACAAAGGTGCACCAATGACGTTCCTCTTATATAGCAGCTGCAATAGGGAAAATACTGAAGGTTGGCCATCAATCACTCCTGTAAGCATTTCTGCTACATGCTGAACATGTAGCAATACAGTGTTAAGCATGATTCAAAAAATGTATCTTTGTAACCAAACTAACTTGTTTTATCCATAAGCATCAACACTTTCCTTAGAGTACTATTAAACAGTGCCAAAAAGAGCCGCACTTGCAAATAGATTAGATATAAAATGACAGTATGTAAATGTTTTACCATTCACCAGTGACATAATATGGCATGAGAACAAGAAGATTTTCTTACAGAAAATCAGGCAATTTTACCTATATTCATACTTACACTCCACTCTGACAGACATTTACAGATTCGATCTTTTACATGCCTTAACAAAAACAAGTTTTGCAAATAATTAAGTGAAAGTGTTTGTGTTATAGATAATGTATTATTATGAAAACCGTAAATTTTCCACATCTTAATAGGAATTTTAGTCAAATCTGGGATCAGTAATATACCAGATATTGACAAGAAAGCTAGATAGTGATCAATAGAGAAGCTATTCTAAGTCTTTAAAAATTAAAGCACAGAACATCTTGGGATTTTTAAAATACATCAGCATTTTTATGAGACTGCTCTTAAAAACAAGACTGAATTAATTACTTCTAATCATTAGTTATTCTTAAATTTAATCCACACTGCATTCTGAAGACAAAAGTAGGAATTTTCTTTAAAATCCCTATTCATAAGGGAAGTATCACAACCATCAAAGAACTCCTCAGGGAGAGCTTCAGTTCGGTGTGATCATGCAGTGACACCTAGTGAACACTTGCAATTATGAAATCCTGTTGCTTATCTTCTCATTGCCCATTCAGGACAAACGTTACCAATACCATCACGCTGAAAAGATGTTTCACACATGCAGTATGTTTCCCTTCTAATTACAGAGACATCAGAATGTGCAATAATTCTTGTACACAAACATGAGAAAACAGATACAGTATGCAATATCTAACCTCCTCAAAAAAAGTGTATGGTCCTGTAAATGAGTCACTATCATCTTTTACTTTTCATTCATAATGAAAATACAGCCCAGTGACTACTTCACAGTATGTCAATGAGACCAATCAGACAAACAAGAAGAGACGGATTTTGCAAACCTCGAACTCCACTCAGAGTCAGCTGGCTCCACATAGAACACATTGTTTTGTTTCCATTATGTAGCAGATGGTGATGGGAGATGGGCTGAAAAGCCCTTAAACGTGAATGGCACATGCTGAGAAACAGCAGAGGCTGCAACCTGAGGATTCATAGCTGGGAACAATCTGGAGTCAGTGATTGTGTCATCGCATTGTCACTCCTCCTGATGCATCTCAGAGATGCAGAACCTGTTTGACCTATTCATCCAGCTTCATGCAGGATCATCAGCTCCACGTCCTCTCCATATACAATGGAAAATATCTGACATTATAACCAACTCACCACTATTTTTATTCTTTAAATGCATTTAAGGCATCCTTTCTCCTAAACTTTGCACATTTCTGAAGTATAAAAGCCCAAGTTTAGCAACTACCTTTTATCTTGAATTCACAGGCAGCACTGCATAAACTATTTGGTGAAAAACAGAAAAACAAATACCAAAATAAAATCTTGAAGCTATCCATCACTGTAAACCTTTGCAGACCCATGTTCAAAATTCCAGTTGTCATCTCTCAGTTTTCTTGAATTCACAAAAAGGATACTCCAGAATCACATACAGCATTCTGAATGACATACTAGGGCAGACGTGTAAGCCTTCTTTCAACACTAGCATTGAACCGACTTCAAAGTTATTTTTCACAAGAAAGGTGACAGAGACCAAAACTACACACACTTACTGTGTTCATATGTCCTAGAATGCCATGGTAGAAAAGGGGTTGTGTGTAAAAAACTAGTAATTTCAGAACTTCTAGCTTCACTTTAAAAAATTGGTATGTATCCAAGGTATGCCTGGGTATGGGTACTAAGCCTGATTTCTCTTTCATGTTTATGTAAGTTATTTTGTCACAGTTACAACATAAACAGGTGATAGCCTTACTGAAAAGTCTTTTACAAGTGAGTTTTTGGATGAAGTTATCACCTAAATACTAGGTTGCTTTACTCCTGTACAATACTTCTCCAGCAGAACTGCACGTCTGTGGATGAGCAGCTTCAGTTGCAGAGATCAATATGGTGGGGTTCTGTTTTCATGATTCCATAATAATCCTACACGTGTGTGGATATGGTAGCAGCAGGACACAGAGCTCTCAGTCCATGAAGACCGTGGGCAGACCACGGGCAGTTGACTTTACTTTCGAAATTTGTTTTTAATATATCCTAGTTGCACTACTCAGAAGTGCTTTTAAAAAAGAGTGATTGCCTAGTTTACCTATGCTGTTTGTGTCATTAACTACACCATTCCCCCCTTTTTTTTTTTTGGTTTTGGTATTTTTTTGGTAACTGGTAAGAGAGAACAAGTCCAAACAAATAGGGGTGTGGAGGAAAATCAACAAATCTGAATTGGCTTCCTTTTTTTGGAACAAGTGCTCAAAAAGAAAAACAACAACAATCTAATTTACAAAAAATAATCATGCCCTAAGCATAGTTACTCTGTCAATGCTTCTTCTATAACTGTTTGGTTCAGGACATGTTGCAAACATCCCGTGCCACCTGTGTATTCATCCGAGAAGGTGAGATATAGACATGCACACAAAAGCCACACTATTAACAAGATTAACAAGTTTTAGTTCGTTAGTTATGAGCAGCACTTTGAGATTCTTCATTTAAAATGTGCAAGTCCATTTAAAAAGTATTTTGTGAGTGCATCTCGGAAACAAGTTCAAAACAAAGTAAATATTAGCAGGAGCCAATGCAAATCCTCAGCAACTTTATCTCTCATTACTTTTTGTGCACATATACAATCTTCACAAATATATAAACATACAAATATAGATACTTATGTAACAGCCTCATTTGTAGAGACTCCACTTGGAAGACAACACATTTTCCATGTTATCACTACAGTAAGCCTTTACAAATCTTCCACCATCTCTCATACTAGGTCAACAATTGGACAATTCTTGTCAAACAGGTAATTCACATTTGCATGTAAACTCATGAGCAAAACACAGATTATTGAAGAGAAGGATGGGAGCATGAGACCGCAGGGTGCCTGATGATCAGCTTTCATCGATCAAAACTTCTTCCGTAATAAAGAAAATTTATACTCCCTCAAACCATACACAGTAGTCTGCTTTGCAGATCAAAAATCCCTGTTGTCATGGGAACTGCAAAAAAAAGCCAGTCATGACATAGCAAGGCTTTAACAAAAACATGTCTGCTGGGAAATTACCAGTAGTCCAGGTTTTCTGATCAAAAATGTTTGGGTATTTTCAACCCGAAAACAAAATGTTTCCTCAAATCTTATTTCCAAACTCTCCTTCCACAAATATTTTGCACATTTTCTCTAAAACCTGCTCTCATATATGTATTGTTTATAAAAAATTAAGTAAGCAAATCAGTGTTTAAGATGTACTATATACAATGCAAGAATACCACCTTGTATATACATCTTTTCCACGCTTCCTAGAGCGTGCACTAATTATTTACATTGCTGATTTCATCTACATATGGGACAATGAACAACAACAAAAAGATTAAATCACTTAATGAGAAGGCACACACAAAAAGAATGTTGCATAAGACAGACCGTAAAAAGCAAGATTTATAATAAAATTGTTTAAAACAGCATTTCAAGGTTAGGTATACATGCAAATTGCCCTTGGTATCTGTGTTCTCATCAGGTAAAAAAAATTAACATTTGATTATTAAAATAGTATCATGCTTTCTGAGAAGGCTGTTGGCACTTCAAAGCAAAGTGAAAAAGCAGTGTCAAACCTGGAGTCATGCAATTCTCACTTAAACACAAATAGTTCCCAGAAGTGTGAATAAAAAATCCAACACGCTGATCAAAGGATCCATGTAATAACATAGAACTCATACTAGCAAATACATCTTTTCCAGCACCCCATTATAATCTTAGAGGTGCCAAATTTGTTTTCCTGTCAAATATGCACAGGGTATAAAATGTTTAAAGAGTATCACATGAAAAGTACTACATAGAAATGCTGTTAAAATGATGTGATCTCTAGACCATAAGCTGATTTGTAATGCAACAATGAAGCTGAAGAACCTTCCTTGGAGAAGAGTTTTGCATACCAGTATCTGCAAAAATTGCTTTTGCACTTCCAAGCAGCCTCAATATATAATTTAAATACATTTTTCTTTAACACTGTAAGCACTTAAGTAACAGATTATGACAAACTACTTTAAAAAGAAACTGTGAAAACTAAGCATGGGTCTTAGCTGCAGACTGGTTCATGGTTCCAGATGGCTCCACCAAACCGTTAATTAGAGAAACCATTCTTTTATCTGTTCTGAAATACATACTTTTTAATCTGTTCTAACAACACTTGCTTATCAGAACATGCATTATACAGAATGTAGTACCACTGAAACCAATTAGGTCTGACTAATTCTTCATTTCATCTCCCTTCCCAGAGCACCGATTAGGGCAGCTACCTACAATTTTGCCATGCCCATGCTCCTTTCTTATCCAGCCTGCATATCCTGGCACAGAATTTCACAGCTCTTGTGAAACGCTTGGACAAATCATCAAATAACTGAGGATATTCAGTGATGGAAAGCACTCCCAATGAAGAATGTGCTCACCTGGGAAATGCTTTGGGTTTTTTTTTTAACCCTACAGTAGACAGGATGACAGTGGGAGGGTGCGATAGCTGCATGCATATTATGGTTTGCAAAAACTGCAACCATATTTAAATTGGGCTCAAGTAGTCCAGCAATTTACAGAGTGAAACAGATAAGCACGGGATACTTCTAATGGTGAAATTTTATATTCAGAATAGTGTGTCATTATTAGTTTTTAGAACTAGCAAAAATACAAGTGTCTTCTCAGAAGTGACTAGTGAGGATAAGTAATTTAATACAATAAAGTATACTAAAAATAGTTAAAAAAGGAAAATATTTCATCTTCTCCATCATTTGGCCTGCATATATTAGTCCTTCAGTTAACAGTGCATCTATTTGGTGAGTCAGTATTTCAGGAATATGGATGCTCTGCATTTCTCAGATTCAAACATCAGGCAGGCATCTTTGCTGCCAGGGACTTCCAACTCCCCTCTAGCTCACGGTTTCTCTAAATTAGTCACATTAACCACCTGTAGAAGATTGCCCTATTTATAGTTAGCCATTTAGAAAAGAAAACAAACTATGGTTCAGCCCCTTTTACCCCTCTCTCCACTTTGAACAAATAATCAATGTATTACATCAGTGCTGGAACATCTGTCAGTGGTTAAAGCGAGCTGCTACTTCCACTGCTGCGCTGTCAGTGCAACAAATGCCAAACCAGGCTGTATTCTAATCTGTAGCCTCTCTACAAGGCCATTTGTTTCCAAAGTACAATTATTTACAATAGGGGATGTGTGCTGTAACAACACAATTGGAACCTCTTGCAGTTGCTTATTCCACTCCCACCCCCTCCAGTCGTTGCTATGCAATCACAAAGGCAGGAAATTATTTTAAATTGCCTTAAAATGCCCTGACAGAATCCAAAATTTAAACAGTAAGGCAGAAGCCATGTAACAATGATATATTCACAGTAAGGTAACAGTGCATGCACCAAACACTTCTTAGTCTGTTACAAGAGCGAGGGTCCCCACAGAGTGAAGGAGCCAGCCTACATTCAAGTTGCTTTATATTCCAGCAATCTGAGACTACCTAACCCTAATTACAAATAGATTTATCTAAGTTAAATCAGACTACATACTACTGGAAGTTCTATTTCATGATAAAAGCTATATAGACCTAAAAAACTACATCTCAGATATCAAAGAATATTTTAAAATAAAGGATGCTTAGTCACAAGGACAGAAACAATCTCTTTGAGTTCTCTGCTCTTCCTGCTCTTTATTGCATTATCTATCATTCTCTATCTATAAGTTCCAATTTATCATGGTAGATGAGATTTTTAGTCAATCACTCTCAGTGAGGTATTTCGCTGGGCTTGCCTGAACTATGTTTCAAACAATGAACACAAAAATAACATATTCAACCAAAAAAATACTGATAAGAATAGGTATACAGAAAGGGCAGAACTGTTCTTATAGTCTTTTACTTCTTTTATAAGCAGTATTTTAGGGATTACTATAACTTGCTTTTTCCTGACATGACTAAACAGCACAGGTATCATCCCAGAGTCACTCCACTCCAGCATCTTTGCCCTTGTGTCTTTATTTACTTTAGCCCTCGCCAGAGTAAATATATCAAGCTTTATTCCCCCCCCCCCCGCCGATATTATGTAAAAATCCATTCTCCAGCAGGCACACTGATGAAACAAAGAGAGCAAATGTGTATGTGCAATCATTTGTGGTAGACGTCAGTTAAAAAGTCTTCCACCATGGGGCTCTTAGCTGCCCGGTGCAGCTAGAAAGGTGCTGCAGCGCTTCAGGACAGATAAAACCAATTGAATTCTAAAGGGTGCCACAGGCCAACTCGCCTCACCCTTCTATACCTTCGCTGTTAGAAACATCAAGAAGGGCTGATGGTTTTAAAGGTGAGGCCCCAGTAAGTCTTTGATGTGCGGTCAATTGCTCTCTCTGGCAACTTACAAACCCGCGAACGTCGGCGGTCTGTTCTCTTCCTCACTAAGAAACCCTCAGCTCCTGGGCTAATCTGTGCTCCAGAGCCACCTCTACGGTTAGAAACACCCAACATGCTTACAGATGCTCACCTGAAAAACTGGTATTTCAGCTAACCCTGCCACCGCTGAAATGACTCGGCCCTACGCTGGCAGTTACGCATCACATAAGTAACGGGCACGCCTGGCCTCCAGCTCGCCATCATCAGCGGAGCGCGCTGCGCGCGGCTTTCTGGAGCTCCGGAGGCCGCTGCCGTCCCCGCACCACCCTCACCTGACGTGCCGCAGCTGTCACCGTCGCTCGCCACCTTTCCGGCCCGACCTCACCTGCCGCCGGGCCGCGGCTGCCGCTCGCCACCTTAACGGGCCTCCCTCACCTGCTGCCGGGCCGTGGCTGCCGCTCGCCCGCTTTCCGGGCCGCCCTCACCTGCCGCCGGGCCGCTCGCCACCTCCCCAGGCCGCGGGGCCCGGACCACTCGCAGTCGGGCCGCGCAGCCCCCGCCTCCAGCGCGGAGCTCGCTGCCTCGCCCTCAGCGTACCCGCGGCACGCGCCCCACCGCCCGCTCCCCGCCCACGCCTCTGCGCGCGCTCCCCTCACCTGTCCCCGGCGGCCGCAGGCGCGGGCAGCTCTCGAGGCCTCCGATGGCCGCCGGGGCGGGGAGCGGGAGCAGACGGTGTCTCCCTGCCCACCCGGGGGCCGGCCCCCCGCGCCGTTCCATGCCGCGCCCGCCGGCCGAACTGAGGATGGGCGGCGCTGGTGGCCACTCCGCAGCACTCGGCAGCGGAGAAGTGCCAAGGGACCCCCGCCTGGCCCGCGCCACTCGGCTCAGCTGGGCAGCCAGCCTCGCGGAACGCTCGCTGCTACCTCACCGACCGCAAAGACAGGGCCACCTGAGCGCTCCTGCCACCTGTACCTCCACCCGCCCGCAGCGGGGTAGCAGGCAGGAGACTGGTGTGCTGAATACACCTGTGCGTTATGGGGCTTCAGTCTGTTTGCAGGTGCTTTTAGTATATGTAGATATGTTTGGTTGGGGGGTTCTTTTTAAAAAGGACACACACACACGACACCCAAGCAAAAACATACCTGCTTGTCAATTTTGAGGTATTTGATTAGTTTTCTTTATTTATACTAGTCTCTTGATAAGTATAAATCCCTGCAAGAAATATATTCTTTTTTGAATGGTCAGTTCATACAAATATATGTATCTGCATTTTCTTCCAACACCCATCCCTCCACAAAAGCAACCCAAAAGCGATAACCTTTGTCCTTAAATTACAGAATTTCAGATTCTCTCATCTCTTCGCGTCTTAGACCCTACACTGACAACTGGTAAAAAATCTAACTGCAACACTGTGGTCTAAGAGCTTGTTACACTAGTACAACAGTACACATCTTTGGAGTAAACAATCTCAACAGCCCAATAGTGGTTGAAAATCATGGTGAGAAGAGATGTCGGGCACCATTCTACTGCTCCATGGGGAAGTGTTTCTCCTGGAGTCTACACCCGACACTTCACATCACATTCATGATTGGGCACGTCTGGTTTTCCTGATATTCTACACAGATATATCTGCACATCTTTGATGATTATTAGAGTTTGTTCATGTTGTCCTTAGTTTTTAATTTGTACAGGGTTTTACCTTACAACAGAGAAAAATGTCCTTTTAGAAATAGCATTCAAATGTGACTGCAACCTAAAAATCTGGTTCACCTGCTTTTGGTGTCACAAACACTACTTTATTCAAAATCAATTTCAGCATGTTGTCTGGGACCAGAGATGACTTTGCAACAATGTAAGTGATGTTTCATTTTAATGCAGTGAGAAGATAGTCATATGTCATAGTCAAAAGCCTAATGACAATGTTTTGTCTGAGGTTTTTCAGGAAACTGCTTTGTGTCTCTAAGTATAGGAAGCCCTGCTAGGGGAAAAATAAGTACTTTAATATCAGGCATTTTTCCAACACACTTCCAAGCATCTCATTAGAGATTCTGTAAAGTGGAGACAAATTAGGTAATTTACATAACAAGACTGACACAGCAAATACTTGCTTATATTACTGCCCCCAAAATTAAAAATTCTTCTCAGTTCCATTGCCACCACTCCTGCAATGTCTGTTCCACGCCTGCCTCCTGAATTCTGGTGTCAGCCCTTCCATGGGCATGCACACAGCACTCAGTGTACACCAGCTCCCTGACAGTGAAAAGTACTGCGTGCAAGCTCACCATCGAAGTTTAGCATGATAGCATTTTCACAATATAATTGCATTCAGCACTCTAAGGTTTAAAAAAATTCCACAAATGTGATGCTTTGCTAAAACTTCCGGCAAAGTTTCTGCTGACCTCTGTCCCTCATATTTTAAAGCAAAACAATAAACTATATTTTACAAATTGTGTAGTAAATTTTTTCTTACAACACAATGATATTCTTTACTTCAAATGTAAAATACCACTGAAACGATACATACTGGTTTGCAGCCTTGAGAGCTAGTTTTTTTAACATTTGTTTTTCTAGTTGTCTTAGAATACTTGACACAAAAAAAAAGAGGTTTAAGCATCATGTACACATAAACATTATCCTACTATCAAATGGTTCAAAATAGGATTAATAACCTGAAGAGCCTAAGTGCAAATCATATTAAAGATCTTTTGGCAAGCACACAGCTTTGATTTTTTATGTTTCACAAAGCTATTGTGATAATGAATTTTAATCACTATGTCGTATTTCTAACACTTTGTATGTTCATATTTTATTTTCATAGCACCTCTTGATAGCCAATAGTTTTTGGTGATGAAAACAAAGACAGAACAATTAAATACAATAAAAAATGAAGTCTTTATTCTTTTGGCTCAACTGTAATGTGGTTTACTGGTCTTTATGGTAATAGCATTTTCCTGCATGCAGTTCACCGACACACAAGTCAATATTTTTGTAAAAGGAGGAGTCAACATCGAATTTTTGCTTGTGTAAGAAACACAAAATGTCCTGATGTGATCAATTATACAAGTTTGCTATTTAATTCCTGTGGAAAAAAACCCAAAACCTTGTGGATCCCATATTATATTTAGAACAGTTCTAGTGCAGCATGAATCAACAAGAATAAGAATAGTCTATGTAAACAAACACTGGTAAAGATTTAATGAATAAAAAGACTACCTTGAAACTTCTGATGCAGGCAGTGCTAGAATTTTAAACAAATCTTCCCCACCACATTTCAATTACAAGTTATATCTATTTGGAAGCAAGTGCATTTTGGACTTAGTTTGAAACTTACTTCACATTAAAATGTGTGCAAAAATACAGTACTAATAAAAAAGCAAAAACCTAAAGCTACCCCATTCTTTCCTTTGTTTCTTATTTTATGAAGTTCTTGAATTAAAAAGTGCTATGGATAGAAAGTAACAAAAGTGACCGTGACATCAACCTGAAGGTAATTCTCTTTTCTTATTTTATGTACAAAACGCTGAAAAATAAAATAAAATGGTATTTTTTACAATATTTATATTTTCTTAGAAAATTCTATCCATGTAATTTTTTCATCAGATTAAGCAGTTTGCGACATACCCTGCACAGTCTGACTATACACCGTACAGTAGTCACTTAAAATTTTAGAAAGCAAAGCAAGAAGCTCTTAAATAGCTGCAAACTATTGCTTGATGTCATGAAAGAATAATGATTGATTGAACAATTTGTTTCACTTAACCACTGAGATATGGCTTCCCATATTAGACTTTAAACAGTGGAAGGAGTAAAATTACAGCCGCAAAGGCAAGATAAACATGCATCAGTGATAGCTTCCAAACTATCTATAATGGTACAGAATACTTCATATCAGCTGTTGAAAGCCTGCAAACTACACTTACTGTGGTACATATTTGATGCAATTAATATTGTGCACAGGTCATTATTTCTTTGCTCAAACATGCACCACGGGATAAAATAACTATTTACATAAGACGGTACTGTTTTAATCAACACATACAATGTCAACCTTGCTGAGAGCAGAAGATGGCTAAACGATACTGCAGGGTGAAGCAGAACAACTTCATAATCCTTAAGCTTTGCGGGTTTTTGGTAAATTCAATTTCCCAAGTTCAGGTAAGCTGTTTTCTGCAGAAGAATATTTAAAAACAGACTCTATGTCCCTCAGTAAATTTTTAATGCAGAGTTCGTTCAACTACAGTCAAATGACTTATGAAAAAATAAAACATCTGTTCTATTATTGTAGACTCTATGGGACTTTACAGGCACATTAAGATTTGTCTGGATGAGATACTGGATGGATACTGTTATTAAGCACCTCAAAATATAGAGCCACCCTGAAACATGGAAGTAGTCAGACTCTGCTGCTTTGTGCGACGTCATGTTTTTCCATGCATGAACTACAAGTGCAGCATGCCTTCATGCAAATCACTTCTGTCTGTACATTATAGAGAATCCGAGAGTAGAACACCTGGTTCTCATACCCCCTTCCCCAACATAAAACCCATTTACAAAAATAGTCACATATAATAGTAAACAACCTGTGAATTAAAAAATGATAAGTTCACCAACACTGATTTTTGTAAAAATATGGCAAATGTGGCTGTTGAAATGCAAACAGTGGATACAATTTTTCTACTGTGTGTTTCATGTTAAACACAGAGATTCATAGGTTCGCACCTTATTTTTTCAACTGGTCCCTACAGTCTGATTGGCCATTTTATCTTCTCTTCAGCAGTGTCAGCTGGTAATAAAAACAACAACCTCCTGTCAAGATGTTACCCTGTTTTACAGAGCTGCAGTTTGATGACGAGGGGTCACTGTCTTGTTAATAGGCACTGACCTTTTATATATATATATAATTATATATATATATTTATATATGTAAAAACTGTCAGTTTGGCATGTACCTCCTACAGGAGTCCTGTTGACACAAATACCTACTTTCTCAGGCTGTAAACAGTTTATTATCACAAACAGAATTCTGTGTTACTTTTTACTTTCCCTGCTGTCTTTACCTTTATCTTCTTTTTCTGATTTGTCTTTTTCATATTTATCCTTGTCTGGCTTTGTTACGCTATCATAGGATGGTGGGGAGGTTGTGGATGGGGTCATGTCTGTTTTTTCTGGAGTAGAGTTCTCATTTAGTTTATCCATAATTATATCTTCTTTCATGGGCAGATCGTCCTCATCTTTACCTTTATCCTGATTAAATATACATGAAACTTTTTTGACTTTTTGCCTTAAAAGGTGACGTCTGTAAGCACGCTGAATGATGACAGCAGATACTTCTTCCTGTTTTCGTTTTAATGTGGTTGTGATCGGTTCATAGGAGACTTTGGAAGGATTGGCTGCCATAAACCGATCTTCCATCTGTATTCTGAGGGCGTCCATCTCCCCACTTTCCCCCAGAACACGCTTTGTGAAAGCAAACAAGATGTCAAGGCAGTGAATTCTGTCACCGCTTACCATGGGCAGATCCATTGCAATAAGCTGGACTTTGTTTGGTTTGGCTATAAGAAGAGGAGGATCTAATGAAGCTGCAAAATCCGATAGTTTGCTGAACTCTATGAATTGTGTTGCATCGGGATCAAACTTCTCCCAGACTTCATAGAACATCTCAAAGTCATCCTCACTCAAGGGTTCAGCACTTTCTTCAGTAGCAACACTGAAGTTCTCCAAAATCACAGCAATGTACATGTTCACCACCACCAGGAATGATATGATAATGTAGCTGACAAAGAAGAAAATCCCAACGGAAGGGTTGCCACAGTCACCTTTCACAGAGCTCCCTGGATGATCTTTATGGGGGTCACAGTCTGGCTCCCCACTGTTAAGAATTGGGGCGAGCAAACCATCCCAGCCAGCAGACGTGGTAATTTGAAATAGGCAGATCATGCTGTTGCCAAACGTTTCAAAGTTGAACATGTCATCAATCCCAACTTCCCTCTTCACATAGGCAAAGTTGGACATGCCAAATATCGCATAGATAAACATGACCAGGAAGAGCAGCAAGCCAATGTTGAACAAAGCAGGAAGAGACATCATCAGAGCAAAAAGCAGAGTGCGGATTCCCTTAGCGCCTTTAATGAGACGCAGGATTCGACCAATTCTGGCCAGTCGAATGACTCTGAATAGTGTGGGGGACACAAAATATTTCTCAATCATCTCAGCTAAGAACATACCTGTTGAAAAACAAATTAAATTAGTAAATAATGTTATTGCATTAAAAAGATACTGCTAAAGATTTACCTTAAAAACATTGTAGAACTTCAAGAATAGTTGAACATATTTTAGAAGTTAGCCTTTCAGTCATTTTTACAAAACCTTTACAGTTTGCTGTGCTTTGGAAACTCATAAATCCCAACAGAAATTCTAAAGTAATTTGCCAGATAACAAAATGCTGCATTAATAACTATATATATAAACAAGTGCACAAATACATAAAAAAACCCTTTCTAGGAAAAACTGATAACTAATATATATGGACTACCAAATACTGAGACTAGAAGAATAGCTTTCTGTTTAATGGTAACAAAAATGATCTCAGTCAATCTGAAGAAAGATCATTTTTATAATAGTACTAAAATGCCATGTAGTCAAATAATGGTATTCAAAGAAAATATGTATTCTTGAAGAGAACTGCAACTTCTTATTCACACATGAAATAATGTGAACACAAGTTTACTACTAATGACACAGCAATTCCAAGCTGGATAATAAAGAGGCTTCTTAGAACTCACTGAACAGTAGAAGAATTTAACATTTTATTATGTATTTCAAAGCAGAAAAATAACTACATCCCATTTCCATACGAAAATGGCAAAACTAATTTGCATATTAAGGAGTTCTGAGAAGTTAAAATGACGGAATTTTTACTCAAGTTCTTTCGGGTTTTCTGCTGTAGATTAACCAAAGTATAGAAGAGCCATTTATCCAGTTCTGTTTCTCCAGTTGCTCACTCTATCTCACACATAAAACCTCTCAGGATCAAGTAAAACTCCCAAGTAAGCTGAGGATTTTACTCTGCTCTGCATGCTACCTGAACAACAGTCCCACACAGATATTGCTCTCGGATTTTAGATTGTTGGACTCTTTTCCTGTAACTGCAACTGTTAGTTTATATCAAAATTGCCTTTCATGTATGAGTTTATTTCTGTGCTGAGGAATCTGTACTGAATTCAGAATGAATATCTCATTTCAATGTATAGAATTTATAGAAATAGAATTTATAGAAAAGTGAGAGTGTATTAAACCTATTGCTAAAAAAATTCTTACCATACTGTTCAGTTACTTTATAGATAATATGAAATCAGAAGACAAAGACATAGTGATCAGACTTTCCAGTGACAGTATCAAACCAAAATATGACTCTATATGTAAAAAACGTTCCAGTTTCCACAGAATTAGCCATTTCATTAAAAAGAATTGTTCTTACCCACTATGGAGAGAATGACAACCACAAAATCAAAAATATTCCAGCCTATAGTGAAGTAGTAATGGCGAAGTGAAATCAACTTCAGGACACATTCTCCAGTGAAAAGTACAATAAACACGAGGTTAATCCAATATAAAATATTTTCCATGTCTTCACTCTGATCATCTGTTTCTACCATCATTGTGACCATGTTAAGGCAGATAAGTATCATGATACTGATATCAAATGCTTGTTTTGTTACAAAATCAAAGACCATGCCTTGGAATTTATTCTGGGGAGGGAACAAAAAATATTAATTATGATATGCATTGATTAACATTTATTCTTCAAAATTGTTACAAATTATCTAAGCCTAGTATGAAGGGCATTCCATGTATTCCATGAAAGCCTTCATTTGTTTGAATTTTCCAGTTAGAACATGAAAACACAAATTAAATATAAATGCAACTACTGTGTTTGTAAGCATTATTAGGAAATACTGTGGGAACTGGGGCTGTTTAGTCTAGAGAAGAGGAGACTAAGGAAGGATCTCAGTAATATTTACAAATTTATAAATGGTGTCAGGAGGTTGGGACATCCCTTTATTCTGTTGTATCTAGCAACAGGACAAGGGGTAATGGGATGAATCTGGAATACAAAAAGTTCCATTTAAATATAGGAAAAAAACTATTTCACTGTTAGGGTCAGGGAGCCCCGGCACAGGCTGCCCAGGGAGAGTGTGGAGTCTCCTTTCTTAGAGGTCTTCAAGACCCGCCTGGACATGTTTCTATGTGACCTGATCTAGGTGGACCTGCTTCTGCAGGGGGGTTGGACTAGATGATCTCTAAAGGTCCCTTCCAACCCCTACCATTCTATGATTCTATGATTATGATTCTATGATTAAAGGGTTCATTTCAAAATATGCTCAGTGTAGTTTTTTTTACAGTTGTAAAAGGACATTTTGCTCCCCTGTACCAGTTCACTGGAACCTTTTGTGGCACAGACTGCCACCAGCATAGCCTTCAAAAGAGTTATCTTCCATTTGTCAGCTATAGAGAATTTACTGATAGCTGGACTGGCCACTGAGTGGGTTCCACTATCCAAAGTAGAACTGCAGAGCTGGCATGACTCTGCCCCAGCCAAATTCTGCTCTGTAGTGCTAGAGTAGCCCTGCTCAGGAGAGCAAAGCATTGCATGGATTGTGTAACGGATGTGTGGGGCAAAAGTACTTTTTTTCAGGAAATGATAAGGTAACTTGCTCCTATACAGAAGTTTCAGAGTCTTCCTGTGCCCTAAGGCTTTCACATATTTTGACAAATACATTGCTACATTTAATTGTTCTAGTCAAACCAGTGTTTTAAAAAAATGCCACATAAAATGTCATGGCCCTCAGCAGAGAGGAAATGAGAGGGGAGGAAAAAGAAAAGTCCTCCATATTCAAACCAAAACGAGAAAAATAAATGGATTTCAGATTAATAAGGCTTTTCTTATATCACTTGGCTTTTTAGCTTACAAGTTATTGAGCCTAAGGTGTAATTAAAACAATCCCAGTTTAAGTGAAAAAACACCAAGAAATATTTTTATTCTTACCGCTGGTCGAGGTATAGGCTTTTGTGGTTTCTTTGAACCCAATTTTTTCATTGCATTGTAGTATTTCTTCTGTTCTTCTGTCATAAAAATGTCTTGACCTCCAAAGTAAACCAAACAGACAAAAACTGGTTACAATCACATATTTCTACTCATTACTTATAAACAAAGATACTAAATCGTAATAGTCACTCTTGTTCACATTATCATGTGTGGGAAAAGTTAGGACAGACATAAAAGATACTCTTTTATCATTATTATTAGAACTCTGGTAACAGAATCTTGTTTTACATATTCCACTCAATGTTTAGGATGGTTTTTGGGGATGTTTAGGATGTTCTTTTGTGAGTCTCTTGAACTCACATTGCTTGTGGTAGACCTCTGCTTTTCATTGGCCAGAGGGGTGGTACAGAGGAAGGAGAGATGCTTTTCTTTGTTCTAATAAATTTCATCAGTTATTACAGAGGCCCAATCTAATAAAACACTCCATTCTTCTCTTGAATTTCCTTTAGAGTAAATTTTGGCAAAATTTCAGAATATCTGTGATAAGAAGGTATCCTGATGGTCATATTTCATGACCTCTTCTTCTCCCCCCACAGGACCTGAAGCAGGAGATCCTGGAACTACTATGTGGAATGAGTAGAAAAAAGCACTAACTTCTCTCCATCTCAACCCATTTCAGCAAATGGATCCAACAGCACACCCAGCCCTCCAATTATACTTCATGTAGCCAGCTACTTAAGTTCTGCAGATGAAACACTGATATCTTTTGTTGACAATATAAAGACTAAGGAATAAATAAATAAAAGATAATACAACATTTATTATTCCAGTTCTTAAATCTACACTGTTGAGTTCTGAGACATGAAGGTAGTATAGCTAAGAGTTTTTATAGCTGCATTTAGCTATTTCAATACTTAGCCCTTTTATTAGTCTAGATTCCAGTCCTAAATCCACATCTTTACAAATATGACATTATTTCAGCAACCATAGACAGATATATGCTGTCATTTTTCCATTAAATCCTCATCAACTCAAATTATAAGCTTTAATAATTTAACGTATTGAAAATGCAGAGTACCTACTAGTTTATCATAAAATGAAGAAATAATATTTTGTGAATTTTATCTACCAAAAATAAGCAAACTTTTTTTTCTCCCTTTTTAAAAAAATGGAGTACTTATCTTCTTTTTCTGCTGATTGAAATTGTCAATGATGACACCAATGAAAAGGTTCAAGGTAAAGAATGATCCAAAGATGATAAAGATGACAAAGTAAAGATACATGTATAGGTTATCTTCATACTTAGGTTGATCCAAAACCTGCAAACAACACACAGAAACTAAGCCTTAGTTTAACTGTAAGCACAGAATGAAATGTCCCCTAGAGAGACTTTAGGGCTCTATTACTCTGATCTTTGCTTCTTATGGCCAAGTTCCACATATCCATCCCACTTATCTTCCATTAACGAAGTTACATTTTTGACAAAGAGCTTTGCTATCAAACTTGTTCATTCATTTTAAAAAATGTAACTGGTGTATGTAAGCATTGAATAAATACTGAAGGCACAACTGGTTTACATTAGCATAACACCATCTGTCTGAGTCTATAGAAAACCAGAAACACCAGAAACTGCCCTGGATTGCAGAGGACAGGCATGGTTAGAATAAGCATATTTTCTTGGTACAACTATGCACGTTTACTATACAACAGGCTTCCCACTGGGAGTGCAGCTTACCAAATATGCTGGAGCTTTACCAGTATAGTTTATTCAGTTGTTTACTTAGAACTAGAGGATAGCTTGCACCAATGTAGCAAGGGGGAGGCAAAAGGGTGAGAAAATGCACAGATAGTTAAGAGGAACTGTGCCCTGAAGAAAGGAGTCAGGCAGCTGTCATGCCACAGTGAAAGTCTCAACTTTTAATAAAAAGTGCTACAAAAAATCAACTCTAAGCTGTGTATTGGTGCCTGTTTTCAAATGTAAATAATGCCTCGATGCACAATGAGGGGAGGGAAAGGCATTTCATGGCAATAGTTAAGTGTTCTGTGGAAGTCTACTTTGGTCCAACTGCACCATAGAGAACATGGACTCCTTTAGGACTGCTCCTCTGCTTTCTTCAGCTCTTGTATTTCTCCTATGGTTTCCATTTTCTTTAACTCTAAAAATATAATAACTCCATGTTCTCTCACTTTTACTGTTACTTCTCTAAGATGTTAAAATTACATTCTTAAAGCATGGCACTCAGTAAAAAGAAATTGAATCAGGGGCCTATACTTACGTTACGAGAATCCACAGCTGCATACATGATATCCATCCATCCTTTAAATGTAGCCTATGAACAGAACACTGGTGTTTAACTCATGCTTTTCCTGGAAAATTACTTGTAAGAAACATTGTTTAAGAGCAGAAGACTGTCATAAACACCAGCACAGTGCAATGCTAATAGGTGACTCTTCCATAATATGTTTTATTCATATATGAGAACTGAAAGCAAATTCTAGTATCTGACTATAGAGGACACAGCATCTATTAAAAATTTTTATCAACTATGAGTAATATCTGCTATAAAAGTTGTTTTCTATGTATGAACAAAGTAGATGTACTTGATAGAGGTCAGTGTAGCTACGGTGAATTAGGTTTGAACTATATATTCTTTATCGTAGTCAGCACAGTCTCTATGCTTTGTGTTATTTCTATAGAGTCTGGATTTATCCCACACTTTATAATTCCAAACCAAGAAGTAGGGGACAAGATCTCTAAAGGAAAGAAGCAATGAAAAATTATTTTTTACTGTTAAAGTAAACAAGAGACAGAGAAAAAGGTAGAAATTAAGAAGCGGTGACTTACCACTTGAAGCAGAGAAAGATAACCAAGGCCTACATTATCAAAGTTAACCTTCACATTCTTCCATCGGGCAGTTTCATTGTTTTTTATGAGCTCTTCACATTGACTATAGTTGTTGATTTGGCTGATATCAAATCTCTCATCAGTTGTAGTGTTAACACAGTAGTAAAATTTTCCAGCAAATAGATTTACTCCCATGATACTGAAGATCAGCCAGAATATAAGGCAAACAAGAAGCACATTCATAATGGATGGAATTGCTCCTAACAGGGCATTCACAACCACCTAGAGTACAAATGAAACCCAAAACACTGTTAAGAACATAGGGATGAGAATCTTATTAAAATGGTTCATCAACCTATCTTAAATGTAACACTCTATTTTAATCCTAATAGCTGTGTTACTTTTTTGTTTGTTTGCTTTTTAATTGTTGAGCTTAAAAAGTAAGAAATGCAGTATAGAGAAGAGATAAAATGTCAGCATAATTAGAAGGAAAAATATATACATAGTAGCAAATGGTAACTTTAAAGAACAGGGAAAAGAAGAATAAGCACATAAACAAAATCAAAACTAGAAAAAGTCAGCAATGTATTAATTTGTTTTAGAATATTTACTAAACTTGTGTCTGCAAAATCATTTATATAATGTTTCTAATAACTGATTGCATCAAACTCGATAAACTTTTTTCTATTACATGTCTACTGGATAAACAGACCAAATCAATACTACTGAGCTAATTTTAAATTGAAAGTTATTTTAAAACTTCTTTTCAGTAAAATAAAACTCAGGGATGTATGTATGTTCACTTGGATGGCTATACGTAAAATCAGAAAAGCAGGCATGTTCAACCAGGAAACTAGATGAGTATCTGAACATGGAAAAGCTGGTAGTGTTGAGGCAAGTGGCAGAGAAGACTTGAAGAAGAGATTTGATTTAATTCCCAAATGCATTTTAGGAAAAATCAGGCTTCAGAAAAGAAAAATATGAAAATGAGTTCATGTATGATGATGAATAATTAATGACAACATACCAGAATAAAAATAAAATCGTAAAGAAAACAAAATTAGGGAGAAAGTAGGTCCATTATGAATGAGAATTACTGATGGAACTGATGAACTACTAAACTAGTTAACTCCTGTTTTAAATCTTTTTGTGAGGCTAATAATATAAAATTTAACAACTAAGGAGCACTGTTACCAATTTTGCAAAAACAGCTAAACCAAATCTTTAGAACCTAATGAAGATTTTGTTTTTAAAATGCAGGACATAAATAATTCTTTATTTATGATTCATTAGTATGTTATTTTTTTTCTATTTGAATTATAAATATGTAGCTTAAGCCTGTAAAATATTTTGGCATTACATTTGTAGCTACAATTAATAGATTCCATAGAACCAATAATTTGTAAAATTAGTAATCTAGGTAGATCCTTTAGTTCTTTGTCATTTTAGAGAATATAAAATAAAACCTTTGAATGTTAGTTTTGGTGATGAACCACCACTATCCATATCATCCAGTAGACAGGCCGAAGGAAATGAGAAATACATGGTTTACATTCAGAGCTCCATTCCTGACAAAAAAACCCATATCTTTGGGCTGCTACATATTTTGAACAATATTTAAGATACTATAGGACTTCAGTGAAATTGTTTTTATGTTAAATTTAGGAGATGGACAAAATGAGGTTCCTTTCAATGTATATTACTTTACAACTCTGTAAAAGCACAGAATAATCATTAATACCTATCACAGATCAATAATTAAATAAAATATAACTTTTTTATCATTCATAAGCCAGGCAGAGAGGATTCCCAGGCTAATGAATAAATCTCTTCTAACTATTTAAACAGGGCTGTTGGTTGTTGACAGAACTGTACTCTCAGCTTTGTCAATGACTGTGGAAGGGCATGAGGAGTAGTTGGACCTAAACAAATGAACAGTTTAATAATAATGCTGAATTATTTTAATTGTAAATTCATGAACTCAGTGATTTTAGTGGGAAGTTTGACTAGAATAACAAAAGTCAACATCGTTTTTTTACCAGTTCATTTCTATTTTCCAAATGTATATTAGGTTTTACCTTATTTTTATTTAAAGTTATCTCAATTCTTACATTAAAAAACATAAGTAAATTTCTTAAAGATAGTCATATCATCCAGCAGGAAAAATATATTGAGATATGTTGAGATATAAATATATAAATATATTGAGATATAATATATTGAGATATAAAAGGATAGTTATTGAAGTGAAAATATTTGTCCTTGAGCTTTCAGTAGCATTATATCCAAGAATTCTGTTCCTCTTTCTGTTACAGCTGCAGGTCTAGTAACATTCTTCGTTCTTTAATTACTGGATTTCTCCAGCTGACCTACTTTCTCTGGTTTTAGTCCTGAAGCTATAGCGGGACCAGCTTGTAATATGAATAATTTGAAGACACCAAAGCATACTGTTGACTGAAAACAGTGATCTAGACACCTCCTAACTTGCATTAGTAGTAAAAGTGGGAGAAAAGAGAGCAAGGCCTGGCAGCAAGTGAAAGTAGGAAAAGCATTAGAGAAAGTGTTGTTTACTGGTTAAAAAGAAGAGGTAGCGTGTGCCCGAGCTATAGCAGTGGTGGGAAGACGCAGGGGAAACATATTTTCTATAGGGGAGATGTTTTTTATTAATTATTACTTTGGGTAGGCACAAGTCCTGATTCTAGAGAATAGTGTGGTGGATTAAAAATTTTAGATATTTAGAATGGAATTTCTTGCTTATATATAGGAAGTATAATGCTCATCAGAAGTAATTACAAGTGCCTATGCCAATATTTGCACCACACTATATTGTCCTATATTGTCATATTTTCAGTTCACAGATGTTAAATACCAATGAAATTACTATGTTATGAACTGACACCTTGAATTTCATGTATCAGACCTTAAAATCTTTCCAAATTAACTTCTTCACCATTTGTGCTACTGTATCATTAAAAGACATGAAGCCTGAAATTAATTACTTTAAAGAAGGCAAATTTCAATGGTTAATTGATTAACTAATTAAAATATAAGTTTAATTTATAGACTGAAGATATCTAACCTCATCTACTACTTTCTCTTATAGTGTTATTGAATCATAAATCTCCTAATCTGGGTATTTTACTAAGATATACAATTAGCATATCAGGATCAAATCAGTAGGTAAAGGTCACACCAACATGGAAGTTATGGGATTGACAATTACCCATAAACCTTCATGTCAAGTGATTGTTTTTTCCTTGCCACGTTAAATTGTCACTTATGCAATTTACTGTGCATATAAAATTTGAAATATTTTGTATTCAGTTTATTTTTCTAATCACTCCCATGAAAAGAAACACAGCTAATGTGGGGTTTTTTGTGACTTACTATTGAGATTTTAGATATGCCTTGTATCTGGTATTAACATCCCAAATTTTCAAATTTGCTTCAGCAAAGTTCCAGAGATTTGTTAGGGGCAAGGAGGTTGTATTTTCTATTTTAATTTAGAACCTTTAATGAAAGCCTGTTTCCTTTTTGGTTGAAGTCTTTTACTTTCCACACACACAGAGCATCACGTTTTCTTCAGAAGCTCACCAATTTATAGTTGACCTATAAATTTGCCAATCGTCTTATAACTTGGGCTGCCAAAGATCAGTGATTGCAGTAGGGATCTGACACAAGGATCCCTTTTAATTACAGCAATAGGATTTCAGCTGAGGCACATCTGATGATTAGACTTATGCCAATATGTCCAAGGCAGATGTACGGACCCTGAACTCAGACATCTTGAAGCTGAAGCTCTGAATATGTACCATCTCCAGTAGTTGACTACTGCTCCTAAGAGAAACATTTCTAAGTTTTCATGTCATAGCAGAAAACATAATGTCCATTTCAGTGCATTAAAGAAATTATCTAAACTAATAAAGATGACTGCACTGGAATAGACTGAAAGCCCAATTGGGCAGCTGAAAGTCTCAGCTGGGGTAACTGATATGGTGATAACAGCTAGGGACAGTAATTTCTCAAATATACTCAACTCTGTCAGCAAATGTCTTCTGATATGTTTTCAGGCTGCTTGGTGCTCTATAGATCATAATCAACTTTTGAAAATCAATATGGAAAGCAGTAAGCAATCAGCTTAGGCCAGAAATCATAAAGCCAGCTCCATCTCACAGATGCACTAGAAAAGTTGTCTTAAATAGAATGCAGTACTTCCAACCCGAAAGGGAGAAGGTATTTTAACATTGCCAATATAAAACTTTTAAATTGTAACAGAAATTCACAATTAATATTTAAAGAATACTGAGACTACACATGATACTCTATACTTGTATGAAATACACACATGCATATATATGTGTGTATATGTACACAGACTTTTTGGAGGAGTGTTGGTTTTTTAAAACTCTTCTGACTTTAGAAGAATTTATTGGTATGGGATAAATTCAGTTTTGTATATACATTGCATAGATCCATGCAGTTGATAAATCCTTGGGCCTACCAGGGAAATATGAAATAGAGTGAAAGGCCAAGAAGCCTAAATAAGTGTAACAATGTGTGCAATAACACATGAATTCATATAAGCAGATGAAGCTTTTTGCTTATATGTTAGTGAGAAATGTAAAATATATAGGATGATAGTGCACCATTTCTGCATGGATTTGTTGTTGATTATTCTGCATGCATTGTTTCTGTATATGCATGCATTATTTCAGATTCTTTCATTTTGTCTTACCCTCATCCCTTCAAATCGCGACAAGGCTCTTAGAGGTCTCAAAGCTCTTAGTGTCCTAAGGGATTTAATCGCACCAAGTTCTGAGTAGCCCAAGGCATTAGCTGTTAAGCTAACCAAAGAGACCTACACAAAAACAGAAAGGCAATATTGCTCATTCATCTTGTATATCTTTTTGATACATATGGTGGGAATGATGTGTGCCCTGAACTTCTCAAGAAGATTCAAGGCTGGACCTCTTTCTCCAGGCATCCTCTGTAATGCAGAAAGACCTTTCAAGTCAGACAAAGTAGAATAAAAGTATATTCCAGGTACCTGATGATGAAATTGTTGGTAGAATGGTATAAAAATGCCTTCTAAATTCACACAATCTAGTCAACATTTGGTGATATTTAAAGAAAAATGAAGGCACATGCTAAAAGAAAACTCCCAAAAGCTGAGTGAATTGAAATGGTCAGTTAAGGTCAGAACTTCCCATGATATCTTCAGAACTTGAAGAGAATGTAAAAGCTCTCAAAAACCACATCCAGACCTGGCCTTTGGTCACTTTCTAGTGTCCAAAAAATTTTATTCAACAGCCATAGCTATCAGTGCTGTTCAGATTTAACCAGACTAATCAAGACTGATAACCAACTGTTTGTTAGACAATGGCAGAAGCTTGATTGTTAGGCATATCCACACTTCATTACATTCCCTGTGACTCCTTTAACCACTTCATCAATTCTGGCTTGCATAACGCTGGTCTGGTCTGCAGGCAGATGAGTAAATAAACTAGAATAGCTGTAAAATAAATAATACAATTATCTTACATCAATAATCCATAGAAATGTATTTATAAGTAAACCCCTAGGAAGGAATGGCCCAAGTAAAGAGAAAAAAATATTCTATTTATCTCCATTTAATGTCTTTCCCTTCCATCTTTCCTCTTCTGTCTTAGTTCTTTCATTTCCAAATAAATCTTTTCAGTTAGTTATCTCAATACTCTGACTAAAGATTTTTTTCAAATGCTTCAGAGATTATTTTTTTTCACTAAAAATTGCACCAGGGTAAAGTTAAAATGAAAAACTTATGAAGTTATTTATAAAGTTTACAGAAGTAACTAAACCACAGATTATCAAATAAGAATGAAATATTTGTTGATAGATACAATAAACATAAAAGAACAATGTAAAGTGTCCACAGTGTCTCTGTCAAGCTCTATTTGCCATAGTAATTTACACATCTGATGATTGAGGCAATAAATGTTTTACAAGGGTAGAGGCTCAATGACAGAATACTAAGGGTGCATATAGTAATGTTTTATTACAGCATCTGCAATCCTGATGTGGACTTAAAAGTTCTGTATAGTAAAGACTTTGTGGTCTATTGTCCCATTGTAGTTTTAGGGAGATACATAACGATTTCTATAGAAATTTGCTGCTTTTCAGAATGAGCAAACTGGTGATTCAAGACATATTCTTACTTTGCATTCCCTGGGAATTACATATGTGGAACGGAGAGATGCCCTATTAGCTCAGACAGATGATGTCATGCTATTAGGGACAGAAGGGAAATGAAAGTCTACTATATAGTTAAAGATCTATAGACTTCCATTTATGCTACCCAGTACTGTGCACACATTGTTGAGCACATAGACTTGCAATTACAATGCATTTCTCATTAGATTTCCTTCAGATAATGTATATCTGCTCCTTGGTGGTGCAGCCTTTTGAAAATAATTTGAGAGCCTATTCCAAGCGAGCTCATCTGCAGTTCTCCAAGTGTCTCTTTAAGGTTCCCAAGGTGATGCAGTGGAAGTGCAAAAGTACTGACTAGAAAAATGGAACTCAGAGTTCCTTGTAGTATTTTCCTTTTATAATACACAGAGCAAGTGACAATATACTCACAGTAACTGATTAGAACTTAGAAACCCTGAAATATTTAAATTCCTTATACAATGAAAACTGAAGATGAACAGCATTCTTTCCATATCATAAGAAAAAATAAAGCATTATTTCAAGAAAGCATTACAGCTTTATAAAGCTAGAGAATATCAAGAAAACACCTCTCAAGTAATATCTAAATGTTTTTTTCTTTTCTGAATAGAATTATAAACAATACCACAGCAACAGTTGTAAAAAAAGTTTCCATTGAATAGAACAAAAAGCTTGTACTGAAAACAGAATCTGATTTTCAGAACTTGTAAAGGACATGAAAAAGAATACATACATCAACAATCAGGAAATCCAGCCAGCACCATGCGTTAGTGAAATAGGTTTGAAATCCATAAGCTACCCATTTTAAAAGCATTTCCAGAATGAAGATGTAAGTAAAAACTTTGTCAGCATATTCCAGCATCGTCTTGATAGTTTTACGTTGCTCTATGTATATATCTTCAAAGGCCTGTGAAAAATATTTTGAAGGTATAATTAAATGTCTTCACAATTTGCAGCATGGTATATAGTAACCAAGAAAGAATTGGAATTGGAGAGATGCATGTGATGATAAGGCATATATGGGGGTTGGACTAGATGATCTTTCAGGGTCCCTTCCAATACTTAAGATTCTGTGATATATTCTTCCCTCATGTGCCACTTTTGCTTTCACTCCATATTGTAGTCTTTTCATAAACCTAGGTCTAAACCAAATTTTCAGCTTTCAGCTGAGCTGAACAGTGATCCAACAAAACTTACTGTAATACTACTCTCCAGATCTCATTTCAATTGATTTCAATTGATACCAATGACTTTTTGACATAAGGATTTTCTTTGCGGTAGAGACACCTTTATATCAAAACGTTATCTGTGATTGTTAAACTATTCTGTGATACAGAATTTCTGAGGAACTGATAAATGAAACCAAACAATACATCGTAATGCACAAAGCAATCCTGAACAGAGTTTAATAATTCTGTTTCCCAAAGAAAGTGTTCACATTGACAGTGAATCACTGTGCATTGACTCAAGCACAGCAAGTACACTACATTCTGCTATGAGGAACTAATTCCTTCAGTACTTAGTGCACCCGACTGAACATCAATCTCGTAAAATACCTGGCGGAATCATATTGGCAACCTACATCTCAGTTTGACAGTTCAAGTTGCTGTCACTAAGTTCCAAGTTCAGCTGTGGTTTATTTTAAATGTGTGTAAGATCCCCCCCAAAAAAAGCTATTATGAAGACATGTGAATTCCAGCTTGATGTAACTAACTTCCATTAACACTAGATTTTGAACTCTACAAACAATTTGTTTCATAGCCTGTGAGCAGAAATATCCTACGATATATGCCAAATACTTTCTGATAAATGTTTAAATTAGAATATTTATGAACTGGATAGTAAATTCTGGTAAGTTACCTGCAGCTATACAATTAACTGCAATTCTACATGCTTGCTGCTTCAAATAGACACAACAGTTCCACACTGAATTTACCAGAGCACCGCTGCTAAGAAGAATCATGAAGACAATGAAGGTCTCAAACCAGTTGTGTTCAACAATCTTATAGCAGGTTTTCCTAAGGTTCCACCAGATTTTCCCTTTCCCATCTTCTACACTGACTTGACAGCATTTAAATCTCCGCACACAGCCTAAGTGCAATAATAAATTTTGACATGTCAGAATAATGTAAACATTTATTTGGAATCACAATGAACAGAAGTAATTTGGTTTATTTCAATGCTACTGCAATAGATGCTTGTAAATAACTATCTTCTATTTGAGGAACTTTTTCCCAATATTCGAAATTAAAGCTTTGTAACTCTTACAATAACTTCCAAGGAGAGAGAGCATTAGACTAGTACACCTATGGCAGTACATCTGAAGGAGTTACTAATATAAACAAAAAATACAACTGTAATAACAAAACTTCTTGATTTTGAATAAAAATAGAATCCAGCCAAAAAAAAAGTTAGGTCTAATCACTTTGCGTATTTTTTTATTTGCCTACCTTCTGTAAAACAAGCCTCTGGCTCTAGAGATTCTTCAGGTTCTGCTTCTGGCTGTTCCCCTTCTGGAGGTAGTCCAATATCAACTGTGCTGCCTTCTGATGAACTGGATGCATTTAATTTCTGTGAATGAAATTCCACATTTTTTTTTCAATTTCTTTTTTTTTTTAATAGAAGTTTATGTTTGAACTGCATACCAAAATATTTTATTTTGCATGTATTCCATGCTCTGACCTTAAAATAATAAACAATCTATAATGCCAAATTGCTCTACTACAGGTGAGGTCACAAGATTAGAAACTACATCATGTGCATTTTCCCTATTGAAAATATTTTTATATTTTCATACAAGGAATTGCTGAGATTATTTGAGTACTATTCTGAGCCACACATAAGAATTCTGACATGAAATTTCAGTAAGTTAGGAATGGGTGCCACCCATGCTTCATACTGTTTATTCCAATCATGTGGCTGCATTTGAGATTATGCTTCAGATAGCATGTGTTAACACAAATAATTTTCCAACATCATGACCAAACCAACAGCAAGCTGCACAGATGTATTTTCATGTCTCAAGTAAATGTTATTCTATCAAGTCTGTGAAATCTAAAAAGTTTGAATATGAACTTTACATTATCATTGACATGAAAACACATGTTATGAGTTATGTAAGATAGTTTATTTCTCTTTGGTTCCAAAAGAGCAGCACATTACTTTAAGAGCAGTAGCTGATATTTTGCATTCTCACTTGCCAATGCATTTTCTGAATTTATTGTGCATTTTGAAACTACTTATTACTTTGGTACAGTACTCATACATGTCCAACCACTGTAAAAGCCTCCCAAAAATCTTTATATTTTGAAGGCTAAAGTGAAAACAAATGCTTTTAAAACAATGCTGTCATAAAATAATACTACACCAATGAATCATACTGATAATATAGTCCAAATCTTCAAAATTGTTCTTTCACATCATCACATTATGTTGGCAACAGACAAATTTGAGTACTATAATAAGTAAAAGTAGTTTGATTATGGCATTCTATGACTCTTCTAATGTTATCACTATGCAGAGTATAACATCAGTAAAATGGCTGCATTGATAAGTAGCTAATTTTATAAAGGGAATGATGTAAGCAGATTTAGAATACAGTCTGTTGGGAATGAATCTTAGAGAGAGACATGGTTAACGTTAAAGATATATCTTTGCTGGCATTTAAAACTTAAGTTAGAGGCATTATTCCTTTAAGACACATTTGACATGTTTGAGAAACTCCAAATTCTAGACAGGTTTATTTTTGTAAAGGAAATGTAAACAATATTAGTATGTGAATACAGACAGTACCATAAGACTTCAGTGGAATTTTACATTGCAGACAATATTATGTCCTTCAAACAAAAAGAAGATTAATTCCTTTCTCCTCCACTCTGATTTTATCAAATCACACTGTCAAAACATGATGTTGTGATTTTGACACAGGCTTAACTTTGACTTTTGTGTACCATGGTAGAGCATAGCCTACATTTTAGAGGAAGATCAAACAAACAGAGACATTGTAGGGTGTATTATGCATGTACTTTCAGTGATATCTGCACACCCACTTCCTTTATGTTTCTTTGAAAATCTCAGCTTACATATTCATGGCTCATGTTTGTGCATGAGCTTTAGCATCTATGAGGTTAGGTCAAACATACAAAGACATGGATGCACACTTTTTTGCAGAATATCATTTAAAAATTTCCCATTGCAACATATTAGAATTATAGATAATGCCCGGCAGTTTGGTCATTGCGGAATACTGCCTCTAAAATGGAGAAACTGGAAAGTATGAGATATGTACTGCAGTCCTCCAATAAGGACCACAGCATTCAAACATCAGTGGAAGTCAGTCATCAGTTTGAGGAAAGCCCAGAAATACCATATACTCAAGGTACATTTCAAAGAATATGGTGTAAAAAATTAACATTTGTCAATACAATACAGTAAATAGTTGAAAAGTGACTATCTGTTGGTATTATGCAGAGTTTTCTTAAAATATTGCTTGCATCATTCCAATCTGGACAGCATTTCTAGCAGAATGCTGTAGTAGTAGCAGAGCAAACAAAAATTATGAAGTGGTTAAACTGTAAGTGTGAAAACCCTACTGTCCATTCCTTTACAGGAAATGAAGAGTTCAGTAACTCAGATATTATGCAATCAGTTTAATCAGCACATGTTAATTTTAAATAGGAATAATGAATTCCTATTACTGAAATTGTGTAAGACAAAAAACTCAAGGTGGAAGATTAGAGATATCCACTATAATGGAGAAATTAAAAAGATCAGATAGAAAAGAAAGAAACTGATCAGTAGAACAGTCAATTATCAGGAACGTCAGAAAGCCATCTTTATTTATGTGGGGCAGTATGTTTGGTGAGTTGTATCTTACAAGTCTCTTCTCACTGAAAATCTGGTATGCTTCTTTTAAAAAGCTGTAATAGTAATCACAGGAGTTAAGCTAAACAGAAAAGTCTTAAATTGAATCAACAGCAGCTGATACTTGGAACATAACATTTAAATGCCTTATCTCACTGACAGCTCAGTTACTTTTCTTTGTTGTTGATGTAATAGAGTATTTCCTTAGCATGCTGTTCTATTTTACCTGAATTTAGCCCCAAACTGATCACTATATGAAGAAGCATATTATACAAATTATTCAGTAAATTCAATCTGCAATAATTCAGTATAAGTTTGGGAAGAAAAAAAAACCCAAAAATAATTACTTATTTTGTTTGTTTCTTTGTTATTTTTTACACTGAATTTATTGTATGGCATTCTATACAATATTTATAAAATATAGCATGCATTACTAACAGCTAGGAAGGTTTTATGATACAATATCTTAAGATTGAAGCAATTCACTTAAGCTCAATGTGCTAGGAAAACCTTTTGGTAACAATCACGTATTTCCCCTGCAAACTTCTGCTCTTGTGTAAAGGGATGTTGTACTGATTTCTATGTATTCAACACAACATCACATGGAATGGACCATGTTATTGCTGATTTTGTTTTGTCCGTATGCTTTACTACATAGGAAGATTTTTTCCTACCACTCACAGTGACTTGCCAGTGTTCACACAGAATGAAATCTATCTGGATAGATAGATTACTTGCAGACTCTGATATATTATGTAGCATATGTCTCAGTTCTTTACCTTAACATATCTCAAAGTTAACCTTGTCCCTGAAAAATTATTCTGTGGTCACCAACATTACAAAAACTGGATTTAGGCAATACTATATACTTAACATGTATACTGACCTTTTTTAAAATGAACCTGTAGAAACAAGATAATAATCAAACCCAAACATCGTCACTGATATTAGTAAGTCTTTTTTAAGCCTTGTTATACCATGGCTCTAGGTTTCAAAAGTGTTACTCACCTAGATTATAAGAGATTTATCAGGGCTGAGTATTAAACACTTTGAGAGTTACGATGCTAGATTTTTTCTGAATAGTATGCTAAGGAAATTCTTCTCAGAGAAATCTACTTTTCAAAACCTCAGAATGTACATACTCCATTTACTTTTCACAGAAGACAGTAAAAGGACAAAATTACTTACATGGCTCTAAAGCAGAAGTACACTGATTATCATAGAGATATATATATCTTTTACATCACATCTACCAACAGCCTTGCCAGTCATGCTTTAGTCAGCAATAGAGTACAGTATAAGATATTTTAGTTTAGCTTTCAAGATAGAAACTGAAAGTGGAAAGAAGCTTGCCTATCAGAGAAGCATCGCAAAAAGCAGCAGCCAAAATTAGGTCAGGAAGTTTTTTATATAATTACTTTCTGAACCTCAACAACATCTTATAGATTCATACAATTCTGCTTCACTTACAGCCAGGCCACTTTGAGCTTCTAACATTTTTTCATTGTTTCAAAGATGACATTCTGAGAGTTGCTGAACAACTCTTAGTTTAACATTTTTAACAAGCCTGAAATTTCAGGATTGACCAAGATACCACCAATAGCTGTTGAAAACAGTGTAAGGGACTGAAAGAACAAAGAGCACAACAGACATAAGCAGGAAGATGGCACCAAGAGAAACCGACATTTTGGATTTGCTTTTAATTTCCTTACCTGCTAAATACCTGTGGAAACGTTAAATAATGGAAATCATGCTGTTTTTTATTTTCTCAGTGCTGTGTGGATGTCGGTATGAAAATGAGATGTTCTGTGATATAAATGGCAATATAATATCCAAACTTATTCAGTCTTTTTCAGTACAGCTTTTTCAGTAACACCTATAAAATCGACTGAGTGGTAAATACCACTGTACTTCCACTGGTACAATTCAGTGGAATCTGGATGTTATTCTTTCTACTGCTTGTATAGTCAGGCATAATAACTATCATTTAAAAAAAACCTAGAACATTGTAATGTGAACCAAAACAATTCTGTTATATTGTTTGTAAATATTGAAAAAAGCAAGATCGGTAAATTATAGTCCACCTTGTACTCTATTGCTATTTGTAATTTCTTTGATCTACTTATTTATGTGCATTTCATAGATGAAAATATTTGCAAGAAAGTTAGATGAAAGCAAAAGCATCGTTAGTAGCAGTGGAAATATTTGCAAAAGCACTCCCACTGGAAACTACTTTAAAAAGCTCTTTAATTCACACAAGCAATAGCGAAAGGATATTTCTGAAACAGAGCAAGGGATTGCTGTTTGTAAAGATTAATTAAGCAAACTCCACTTAACTCTAATATTAACAGCTTAATGTCATCCACTATGAATCACAATACGCCAATACGGTGTGATGAACTCACAAACAACACTAAGCCTCAGTTCTTTGGCGTATGAAAGGATTCTAAATAACAAATACTTTTGAATCAAAATATGATTTATCAGGTAAATTATTCCTTACAAAATGTAAGACAAAAAGCTAAGCAATAGGTATATGCTAACTCCACTGATTTACCAAACTAAAAGTAGCATCATACAGCTATGGTGTTCTAAATATTATGGCAATGTTTAATAGGTGAGATGTAAATCATCCTGAAGTTCAGGACCTTTTGGTAGTAGGTTGTTTATTAGACTGCTGAACTTACTACTGAGAAGATGAGACTAAGTTTAAGCTTCTCAGGATAGACAACTTTAGATGTTTGAGAAGATAGCCAATTTGTGAGCATAAATTAAAGAGCTACGGTAAGATGGAATTGGGCCAGATCTTGCTATCAGTTTTCTATGTGCACCTCTACACTTGTAAGTGTGGGTGTAAGCAAGAGCAGAACTGATGTCTGAATGTTTGACCAGCCAAATACTAGTTTTGTCTGAGCGTTTTTAACCAAATGATGGTCACATGCTTTGACTGTGGAAATTAAATGAATTTCATGCTTAATGGTGCTTCAAGATTAAATATTCATCTCCAAGATGACTAAAGGCTGATACAAGTACCATAGAAAAGCAATTTTAAGACAAAAAAAATTGAAACATAGAACTGTGACTCTCATGACTTTTCAAGTTACCTCCATTACAAGATAAAATACAATAGTACAAAGGTTTCTAAAACAGCTAGCAACTTTTCATTGTCAACAAAATTTACAGACTGACTTATGTAAGCTTCCAATGAGAAAAGTAGCTTACATGTTACATATTCTGTCATCCTTCAAAAAGAAAGAAACCCCTTCAAAAATAATACCCTGAAAACTTTACCATCAAGATTGGGAAAGGTACACAGCATGCACTGCAAAATACTGCTAAAATATCATGGAAAGTATAGCATTTGAACCACAGAAATACAGGGGCTGCCGATCCCGCCTGACCATGCTGTGATGTGAGTCCTGTGACTCAGCAGAGAGCAGCTGTGCATGTTTGTACTTTATTGCAATGAATGGGACAGGATCATAGCTGAGGAGCATGCAGGCCAGTCAATATCCATTAAAAAGTGATTATATAGTATATACGTATAGATGTATAACTTGCTTAGGTAACCTGTGTAAAATTGGTGACACGATGCTCTGCCTCGCTAAAAGGCACCAGAGCTGCCCGCTTGACTGATCCAGCTTGGTTCTACTCCTGTGAGAAGTAAGAATGGTAGGAAATGAAGTTCAGGACACAGCACCTCTGTTTTTTTTTTTTTTTTTGCACTGAATACTGCTTAAAGTAAAAGATACATTATTAAGGTGTCTGCAACAGCATTAGGAGATCCCGTATTTTTCAAGGCATTTAGAAATGTCTTGTAATTTGGTATATTTGGTGTAATTACTAGCCTAGAAGTTACTCCACATAAAAATCTAATTACTATACAGCTGAACATGCACTACAAAATTTTCTGTATAAACCATTCCCATAGTACCTAAGGACCTAAAAAGGGGAAAAAAAAATTTAGAATTTTTATGCTGGATAGCAGTAATGCAGCTAAGGTCCACGACCTTTACACACAGGAGGACAACAGACTCAGTACAGTGGCCTCATATTTGTTAATGGCCCAGCTTCCATGGTAAAATTTGACTTAGGATTTTTTCTCTGATTTTCTTATTACATTATATTCTTCCACTACCATGCTTATGGATATCGGAAGTTCCCGTACCTTATGTTATCATAGGTTCTCATTTTAAGTTTCAGGCAATTTTCTAGAAAATTCCTTTTAAATTCACACCTACTAGCATTGTATATTGTAAAAACATACTCTACTTAACATTCCTGTAAAAATACTGAAAAAAATGTATATTGTAATAAAGAATTCACCATACATTAACATATTTAATAAAAACTTGCTAAGAAATTATCATTCCTTCATTGAGTTTCAGCGTATTGACCCATAACACAGTGAATACATATATGCACGTGTATACATAAAGAAAAGAAAAAGCACACAGACACACACTTATTAGCATCTGGCTAACTTTTGTAGACTTTTCTCACAGTACCTGGATGCCTAAGATGCCTTTAATTTGGGATACAACTAATTGAACCTGGTTTGGTGGCAGTCTCTAACCTCTTTTAGTTTGTGGTAAAAGCAATGAAGTGACTGGCGGACCAACAGTCAGCAGCAGCAGAATTGTATAAATGCAAAAACAGGAGAGCACAGAAATGCAAGGCACATTATGACATGATAAAAAAAGGAAGCCTGGATCAAAAAGCCATTTGTAGTCAGTTTTTCAGTTTTAAAAATGTTGTCTTTTGCTATGGATCATTTTCACAACGAGGCTAGTCCTGTGACTAATATGCCATCACTCTGATCTATTTCAAAAACCATGGTGGATAAGAATTATCTAGTGATATGTAGGAACAAGGATTAAAATTTAAAAATGCATTTCTGTAATTAAAATCGATTTCAAATGTAGGCACTTATATAATAAATATGCTCACAATGTCTTTGCTTAACTGCTGAGTTTCTCTTAGAAATTCCCCAAATTTTTAAACATTTCCCTTCAATTTTTCACCTTTGACTTCTGCAAGAGTCAAAGTTTTAATTCTGAACATGCTCAGAAGAGCTTTAGGCTTGACCGGTCAAAATTGCTTGGCACTAGCTCATTCCTGACTGCATATGCATTTCTTTGTCTTATCACATGATTGGTTTGTAGTTCCTGAAGCATGATTAACACATGCATTTACAGGATTAATTGCCTCTCAGAATGGGATAAGGACAACATTTTCTTTTAAATACTCTATCTGAAGGAGAAAGCCTTTCTTTTATAGTGAAAGCTTAATGACTGGAGCTCATGTCTCAAATGTGGGATAATCCACTTTAAAATTTTCCCTATAGGAATTCAAACCTATATTTTTATCACCTTTTAGAATAACGCAATTGGGATTCTTCTCTTGGGAAAGGGAAAGATTTGGCTAATGAAGACAGTCAGCAGACATACCATCCTATTAAACAATGAAGAAATAGCTGAATCAGGGTCGTTGTGGTCATACTCAGTCCTGCTAACCGCCAGCCTATAGGTTTGAACAGGTTATATTCTCCAGCTTTTCTACTGACTTAATGCTATTATGCAGTAAATAGTAAAGACTGAGAGTGGTACAAAAAGAAGAAAAAGGAAGAATGTTGGTGATTAGGGAATTCATACAGGAAATTCAGGTTTCAATCCCTATTGAAAAATAGAGATTTTAATATCTATTGAAAAACTATTGACTTTTGAAAAATTATAAACAAAGTTTGTGGCAGGGAAAGATTCCATTCTCAAAACACATACCATAATCATTAGGCACTACCAAAAGTCATGTTTCTTCTTGCTACCGTTGTTCAGTGAATACAAACTATTTTCTGCGTAATTGTAGTTTCAGCATAAGTAATGGAGAATTCTCCACTTGTACAGAACAGTCCCATTTTTTAAAACAGACTTCAGCAGCTAATTAATTGAATAATCACTAATGAAATATGTAATTACTTTTTCATAGTCATTTTAACGACATACAGTATTTAAATTAGTAGAATCCAGTTATACTTCTTGATCACTCTTTGCAGAGAAGTTGACAATTAAAAATTGTCAGAGCTATAATCTATTTTGATTAAACTTCAGTTAACTTGTACATAACTTCATGACTTTCAAAAAGAACAAGCAAGGAAAAGTATATAAGGCAATTTAAAACATGGTTTACTACTATCAGGAGTAGTGGTAGTATCAGAATCAGTAACGTTATCAGAATTATTCTGATATGAGTAGAAGCACAAAATAAGAAGCAAAGAAAGGAGAAGTTTCCTGAGTGCATACTTCTGATCATACTGGGACTTCACACTCAACATCTCAGACTGTATCTGTGTCACAAGATTTTCTTTTAGTGTCATTCATATGGTAAAATCATCTGAAGCACCATTGCCAGTTACAATATATTTGCAGAATAAACTCACACACAGTATCTTTACACTTTCCAATTCAGGCGTTTAGAATGTTTTATGAAAAAATGGTAGGTTTAGGCTGACAGCACCCTTGAAACTGATAAAAATACTGTACTAACTTTACAGACAAATACAGAATGACAGATAGGTATTTGTTACTTCACCAATAAATATTTTTTGATGAAGAAATCCAAAATATTCTGTTTCCTAGTGCTGAGCTTTAAGTTAAAACACTTTATTCCCAAACTGTCAGTCCATCCTCTGTCACTAGTTGCTAAGCAGGGAAAAGGCTGAAAGTGATAGATGGACTTGAACATGACTAGGAGGATAAAAGAACAAACCCAGAAAAACCAAGCCTATACCAAGGAACTACTTGATTCACAAAAAAATAAGCTGTGCCATTACTGTCATATGCAATCATTACAGATGAGCTCACTGATAAGTGGAATTTAACCAGATCACAGTTAAAAACAGGACAATAGAACACTGGAACGGCAGAACAGTGGAATAACAGAACAATGTTCTATGTGGTGTAGTGCCCAAAGATCTAGATGTCTTTCCTTATCCTATGTACAAAGGTAACATAGAATCAACCAAAATCCTACATACAGACCAAGAAACTTTCACATAATCACCCTCTTCATTGCACAAGAACAATTAAGTGTTAAACTACAGTAACTTCTGGTTTGTTCTACATACACATCATGGTTTCAAAGAGTAAGTTAAACACTAATAAAAACAATCTTCAAAAGAGAAATCTTTTTAAAAGATTAAAGTTATTTCTGATAAGAAACAAGAAAATATGATTGTGTGATGCTGTCTGTACAAAAAAAAAAAAAAAAAGGATTTCAGGGTGACAATTACTAGAATCATACCCATATTTTATATCCTCAGATTCAAGCACGAGGAAATCACTTATGAAAACCTTTGTGTTAGTTTATGTCTATACCATAGCATGCAGTACTCTTTAAAAAAATACTAATGATGATGCTTAAAGAGAAGCATTGATACTCAACCATAGTGTAGACTTACTCCACTTGACGTGGTGTGTCTCCACTCTGTACGGTTGTGCAGGACAGAGTATTGGGTTAACACAATATTAATGGCTTTGGCATCCACTGTAACTCACTAAAGTGCTAGCTCAGATTTGGCCATTTGACACCACATTGTGACAGAAAGCCATTCATTTTATTGCAGTCACAGGAGGTAACATTCAGATATCTTAAAGCTTTGAAAATGAAAATGGGTAGGCATAAGAAAGAATCTTGAGATATAAAGCTTCATTTTTTTTTTTAACATGAGGCCATCACTTCCCTTCTTTAGTGGTTCTGCTATTATCAGATGATTAATGATTTACATGAAATTGTCACTGATGCTGATTCAGTATTCAAATGTACTTATGACGTATCTAGATGCATTTTGACCATACCAAAAAGGTTAAAAGCATCAGAATGAAGTGTTAATTTGTTAGGAGACACTCCAGAAAGCTGACAAAAGATTAAATAAATTGCACTGATGAAATAAGCATAGAGTAACTTGTACAACACACATTTTGTAAGACTTTTGGCATATGTAGCTATTAAATTGGTTCATTTTCCTGCTAATAATTTAACAAAACATTAAAAAATCTTTTTTTTTTAAAGTCTTATGCATCTTGATTATTACTTGAAATACAATGCTGTACTACAACTACTACATCTCAATTTACCTTAAACATCATTACAAGTTAGTATACACTGTTATACAGGAATTAAATAGAGATTTTATTTCAATACTGGTAACCTTAGGGGAAAAAAAAGCATCTGAGAATTTTAAATATAGAAACAATCTTACCTCTTTGCTTTCTTCCATGTCTGACTCACTGCTGAACTCCTCTGTATTTAAATTTTCAAAATCAGATTCCCCAACAGCAATTGGCACTGTCACAGTAAGACTTGGATTGTTTATAAATGACATGTAATCACTTTCATCAACAACATATTTTTCCACGCTGCTGCCTATGCCACTGGTAGTTCCATTCCCTTCTTTAAGATAGGCAAGGTTTTTACCTATTTCTACTATTGTGTGGTTGGAAATGCAGCTGTCTTTTTTGTTGTTTAGGTCTTCAAGAGGTTTTATTTCATCTAAAACTTTCTGTTTTCTAACAAAAGCTTTTTGAACGAATTCATGCATTTTTCTTTTCACATAATCTATTCCCTTCTGAATCCTTGCCACAGCAATTTGTAGATTGTTCATTTCATTATCATCATCTGTAGCAGCAAGGTTGTCTGAACTAAATGAGCTCAGCAGCAAGGCCAAGAAGAGGTTGAGTACCTGAAAGAGAGTAAGGAGAAAATATACTGGGTCTCTTTTTTTAAAGTCATAAAAGTAACTCCATTAGGGGTTGTTCAATATGACATAAATTTTGTTTAATAGCTACAACTTTACTTCAACCCACCTTCCTGCTGTTCTTTCCCATCCATAATCCCTGTCCCCTACATTTTATTATAACTTGCCCAAAACAATTTTAGGTTGTTTAACTTGACTGATATAGGTGACCCGGTCATTGACTTTCTCCTCCACATTGAATAAAGTGCAGGTCTGCTCCTCAATATGGAGAGTGACAAAAAAAGGTGGGATATGACATGATACAGTGTTCATAGGCGAGGGGAACGCAAGCAGTCTCCGTTCTTCTACAGTCCAACAGACCATAGTTTCAGTGTTTCTATTGCAGATTATAATAAACTTACATATTTGACAAGAATATATTAGTCTATTTTTTCATTTGGCAGGAAAACTAGCTAAAAGATGAAGAATCCACAGATGTGACACATCTCAGGTTTTGGAAACTATTTCAGACTTTCTTGCACAGCATTACACCAACAAATGAGACAAATTTGGATTACAAGTAATTATGACAGACTGTGTGCAAAAGTGATGAAAAATCATAATTGAATTATATTTTTCAATTCTTCTTGTCCAAATTTCCAGAATATTTTAGAAGATGCACCACTGGAGTCTCACATTAGTCCAGTTAAACTTGGTATTTATGCCTGTGGACAAGCATATTTATAAAATTAATGGATGGTACCAAAAAGAGAAGGGATGCTAGCCCAAGAACAAATTAAAATTAGGCATAACCATTGTAAAATGGTGAAATGATTAAAAATCAATATGGTCTTTAATTCAGAAGTACTAGTGTGGGAATGTTGGTTACAAAAAATGAAAAGTAAATACATAGAGTTGTGAAAATTAGCAAGGTGGCAACAGTGCAGCAAAAAGGTATATAGCCTGCATCAGAAAAGCAATGCTAGTACAGAAATTTCATGTGTCATTTGGGGAGGTGCCACAAGGAATGTTGAGTGTAAGACACGGAAGTATAAATATTCCACATTATTTGGTACTTGTGTCTCTATCCAAAACATTGCTTGGGAGGAATTCAGAGGACAGTAACAAAAGCATCAAGTAGTTTAGAAATCATCACCTACAAGAAAAAACGGCTAAGCTTGTTTTGTTTCAGAAAGAAAAGACTAAAAGCGGAAAGAGTAAGCCTTTAAGTATTACAAATACAGTCATGAAGGTCGTTTTCCATTACTACTGAGATCAATCTGTTTAATTGGATGTAAAAGATGGGGATTTTTAAAAGGCATTTTTAATCATAATTTGGCATCTATCTTACTAAAGAGGTTATAAACACTGAAGATTTAAAAGAAAATATAAACAAGCATTTTTCATAAATGATCAAGATATATTTGAACCTGGTTTAGAGAACAGGCAAATGAATTACACGATCTCCTAAAGTCCTCCAGTTTTCATCTCTGATTTCTAAATCACAAAAAATAAGACACATGTTCCAATAGTTTTCTTGAAACCCCACTGATTACATACCACTAGGTTTCCAATCACCATGACCATCATGAAGACTGTAAGGCACATAGTTTGGCCTGCAACCTCCATGCAGTCCCACATTGTTTCTATCCATTCTCCACACAGCACTCGGAATACGATCAAAAAAGAGTGGAAAAAGTCATGCATGTGCCAGCGTGGAAGTTCACAGTCACTGGAGATCTTGCAGACACATTCCTTGTAGCTCTTCCCAAACAGCTGCATCCCAACCACAGCGAAAATGAACACAATGATGGCCAGCACCAGGGTCAGATTCCCTAGAGCCCCCACTGAGTTGCCAATAATCTTAATCAGCATATTTAGAGTTGGCCAAGATTTTGCCAATTTGAAAACTCGAAGCTGAAAAACACAATAATAGTGTACAGTTAGTCCTGTAACTAATTGTAATGAAGTTATCACTATACATTTCATATTTGTTACCCTGTGTTTAAATCATGTCTTATGTAACCTTTAGAGGCTTTAGTTACAATGTTTCCAGTTCTTTGTACAATACTAACATCAGTCTTAAGTCCAATTCATCTAAAAAATGCTGTCTATATGCTCATTTAAATAACATTGCAATTGCCACTGTCTCCAGGCTTGCCTCTTCTGATGACTTTAGATATATCTAAACATATTCCGCTTGTTCAACAAGTTGGACAAAAGTCTTTCTTCTTTAGTTAACTCTAAGAGAATATTACTAAAAATAAACCAGTACAAATGAAATGTGATCAGTTTAACAGTGTATAGACACTTCCAGATCTCTGTCATCTTAACTGGCAGAGAGATGAAAGAAATGTTTTCCCTAGAAAGAGAAACAAGCTTAAAGACGTTAATGATGGGCATAGTAAGTTACTCTCAAGTATCTTTAACAGTATCTTTCTTTCATTTAAAATAAGCATAAACTGTCTTACAAAGTTTATCATACAACATTGAGAAAAGCAAAGAAGTGTTACATTGACATACAAATTGAAACAGACAAAAGTGAAATTATTTGGAAGATACAGCAAGTGTTCAGACAACTGAAAAAGGAAAAAGGAGTATTAGACTTCAGGTAAAATACCATATAGTGCTATACATAGGACCAGTAAATTAATGAATTGAAACCCCCTATTTTTAAAAATGTGATTTGTCTGACTTCCATTTAAAGTTATTTTTTTTTTTGCTTTATTTAAGGCAAAAGTTGAACTTGGTGTCTAGGAACTCTAGCGTGATGTTTCTTCCTGTGTTGTTCCTTTTCAGCAGAGGATTTGAACATCAACTTGCACGCTAGACTAGTTCTCAGCAACACCAAGGTTTTTAAAGTTCCCATTCAAAATAGAGATAGCAGATAACAGAGATACTGTAGTAACTTCTGAACAGAAAAGCTCTGAGACTGCAGATGGACCCTTGCAGAGGACGGTAAGGAGAAGGGTGGTAGTGATGACAAATATCAATCCAAAGAAAAATCTTCACACTATTCTCTTCTAAAACTAACTGTATAAGCAAACTGGTAATAGAAGTCTATCAGCTAAAACTGACAATAAACTTTTTAAACTATCCTGTTATTTATCAAGCAATTTACTAATCTTTAGTCAAAAGTTGTGAGGGCATGTAGTTCCTGCATTTTTTATTCCCTTATCTAGGGAGAAAAAGACTCTAAGAGATACTATTATTAAAAAGTTAATCCTTGAAGCACATTTACTGCAAGAACAGAATTGATGTTCACAGGTTCTTGAAGAAGAAATAGATATTAAGTAAGACAATTAGTAAAATAAACTTGACATAACAGGTATATGCCATCTAGCGGGCATGCAGTTTAGTACTTTGCAAGTTCTTTTGTCTTATCCAAATACATAATGGACAAATGAAAAACGCACAACATAAATGCACAAATACACAATATGATGGAAGAATATTTTATTTAGTATATTTACCAGTCGGAACGATCGAAGGACAGATAACCCTTCCACGTTAGCAAGGCCAAGCTCCATTAAACTAAGACTCACAATAAAACCATCAAAAATATTCCATCCCTCTTGGAAATAATAATAAGGATCCATGGCAATTATCTTGAGAAACATTTCTGCTGTGAAAATGCCGGTAAACACCTGCAATGAAAATACAGTTTCTTAATCCAGTTCAATGATAAAATATTTAAGAGATAAAACTCATAGTATCAACTTAAAATATATTTTCAGCAAGGAATCCATGTCAAATCTGAACTACTTCTCTATATTGCCATACATTTGGGTTAGGATTTAAATTCAAATTTGAAGCTTACAGATGCATCACGGTGTTTGATTTCGAAAGCAAAAGAGGTATATAGGAAAAATATTGTCTAGAATGCTAATATGCATGTATAAATACCTATATATAGAATCTCTTCTGATTTTAATGTTCAGTTTAGATCTCATCTTGGCCCTTGGGATATCTTTTTGCTTCTATGGGTAAACAGATTTTATGAGAGGGAAAATTATTTTATTAAGAAAAAAATATACTGAAAGTTGAGCCAAACTATTCTTCTTCAAGATGACCTGCATAAGGCACTGTCATGCCATTTTACCACTTCCTGTGGAGTTGCAGTAAATCTGCAATGCTTACTGGGTCTTTCCCCTCTACATTTCCCTGAACACTCTAGGACCTGAGGAGGTGCTGGTGAGGAGCGGAACAGGTGTGGGAATAGAACTGAAATCTTAAGATTTGTAAGTATCCATCCAAGAAAAAAAGATTAGATAAATTCCTTTATCCAACTTCAATGAAAGAAGCTGAAGTTTTCAAAAATCAAAATGCATATTGACTCAATAAATCTTACTATCTTTTGTGCTATAAAGCAAGGATGGTGAAATCCATAAATGTCAACAAAGAAGGATCAGTACAGTTTAAATTTAAATTCAACCATTCCAAGCCAGTAAATATCAAGTCAACATTTTCTTTTAAACATATGCACATAGGTCACAGAATTGTGTAAGAAAAATGCATTTCACAAACATAGCACATCATGAAAGACTTACAAGGTTTCCTACTGAAAGCACACCACTAAACTGGTCTGTCATTGGATAGTGCTCCATGGCCATGAACAGGGTGTTTAGGACAATGCAGATAGTAATAGCCAGATCAACAAATGGGTCCATCACAATCAAATTTACAATATGTTTAACTTTCAGCCAGGGAGTACAGCAGTCCCAAATCAAGCAAGTGTTAGCAAATTTATACCAGCATGGTGGGCACTTCTGTCTGGATTCTTCCAGTTCTAGAGAGAAAAATGAAAATAACATCTTAAAAATAATTCTCTATTTCAGTATTTCCTTGAGGCCTAAATGCTGTTTTCCAAGGTACTGTCGATAAACTTTTGAAACCAAGGCTACTGTTAGTCAAAAGAAATTACAATTAAAAATAATCTATCCCACTATGTTCTAAATCTGATATAAAAAGAATACCAAATATTCAATAGGAAAAAATAACCACTCACAAGTGAATGCTATGTAGGATGCAAAATAGAAATTTGTCTTAGAGATGTGGCATACAGTCCAGAGGAGAGCCACAAAGATGATAGGTGGCCAGAGCAACTCCCATATTAGGACAGGTAGAGAGAGTTGGGGTTGATCAGTCTGGAGAAGAGAATGCTCTAGGAAGACCTTACGGCAGCCTTCCAGTACCTAAAAGGGGCTACAGGAAAGCTAGAAGGCCCATAAGACAAGGAGTAATGGCTTTAAACTGAAAGAAGGGAGATTTAGATTAGATGTAAGGAAGAAATTCTTTACTGTGAGCACAGCAAGGCACTAGAATAGGTTTCCTAAAGAGGCTGTGGATTGCCCTTCCCTGGTAGTGTTCAAGGCCAGGCTGGATGAGGCTTTGGGCAACCTCGTCTAGAGGAAGGTGTCCCTGCCCAAGGCAGGGAGGTGGAACTAGAGGATCTTCCAATCCAAACCAGTCTATCATTCTATACACAGAATGAACAAAATATTGAAAAGTTTCCTTGTGAAAGACAAACATTTAGAACAAACCTCAAGTCAGACAACTAGACAGTACTTTGATCCACATATGCAAAACTGCTTATTAATACCTTCTTATTTGCTATTTTGTGCAGTCATTTAAGCCTCAAATTATTGTTTTGCCCTATCTTACAAGTAGTTGCTCAATTCTATGACTCAGATTAATCATATTTAGTCTTACAGAAAGAAAAATGTGATCCTTCCTTTGTGAAATATCATGTCTGTTGAATTGGTAGAACGGGATCATTCTACTGCTAGCAGCAGAGATAGTTCAATAATCTAAAAGGAGCTGTTACCCCAAACCACTTCTGTACAGAAACACTGCATTGATCGAATGCTTTCTGCTTGCATTTAACTTGGAGGTTTGCTGCTTCCACCTCAAATCTATAAGGATACTGAAAGCTTGACTCCTTTTCCAAATATATCAGTCCACCTTTAAAAGAAGATACTACCTCCATATAGAAATCTCCTCCTGCCTGTACCCTTTAGGCTGAAATAGCTACCATGTAACACCACTACTACTTACTGTATCTTACATTTAATAGCACTTTGTGGCACTGTCATATAAAAATTGTGTTACATACCTTCCATTGTGTTTGTGAGCATGCTGGCTATACTCATTGCTCTTTGCCGTGCACTAGGATCTGTTAGATAGTCCATAGGAGCGTGATAAGAACTAGACCGTCTCTTTCTTAAGTCAGTTTCAGTAGTAGTGCCCTGAAAAGAAAATGCTGATAAAATAGCCTATTGATCATTTAGTAACACTGTAAATTATTACAGAAGTCTAATGGTTTAAAACACTCTGCTGTTCTGCACCATGTACGTTTATATCATGGTCTTGGAATAGACTTGTGTATGCCTAACTTTTTATGTAGCAAATAGTCAAATGCATCAGTAAGATTGCTCTTGTGCTTAAAGAATATGTTTTTAAGTATTTTACTGAAAAAGGGCTGAGACATTATAACAGTTTTTAGACTATAAAAAAATTCCACAATGCTTTTCAATGAGTTCTGGTGTAAATATATTTCTAATTAGGGATTGAAGCCTTCTTCTGAACATGAAAATGCCCAGCCCACACACCTAGCAGTAACAGAACAAAGGAAGTGTATTTTCTGAGCATAATTCCTAATGTAGAATCAATGATCAATTTCTGAGTACATGTTTTCAAATAACATAAAAAATACTGAATAATGTTGACATTAAAAAAAATAAACTGGAAAAATTAACTGTGTTACAGACACACTACCACACTGGTAGTAACCCAGGTAAGTTGTACTATCAGTGTTACATCAAAGCTTTCATATATGGTCAGAGAGAAGTTAAATACTCATTTAATATATTCCATTAAGTAAATACCCTTTTTCTTTTTCATTTTGAAATCCTGTCTGATGTACAAATACAGAAACTTCCAGTAAAGTTTTCAGTAGGCTAATGAATTGATGGGTGTAAGACTACACATACTACATTTGTTCAATGGTTTACTATGCTATTCTGCTAATTCACAGTAAATAAGCATATATTTTCATACATTTTGTTAATAAGAAATAGACAATTTTAGTTTCTGCTGTAACTTATAACTGGAATATATGAAAGGAGCATTCACAGCTTGGCCAGAAAGGGTATCATTCCCAAGTAACTAAATTTTTTAGGAACAGTAGGTGATCATACAGGGATAGGATATCATGCCCGAGCTACTGCAGACTTCCTTACATTGCTAGCAGTGGCTGCTTTATCGATCATCACCTCTGGCAGAAGCTGTCCAGTAGGTGACATCAAAGCTGGCGGCCCACCGACTAAAGAAACTACTCCGTTGCAATCCACAGTGCTGTGCATTTTCCCATTTGCTGGAAGTGGAGGTATTGTCCTGGATGACCTACTGGCCTGGCTAATGTTACTGTTGCGCCGTTCACCATGTCTATGAGGAACAAAGAGAGAATCTCTTCTGCTCTCATTGTCTTCAAATGTGCTGTGCTCATCATCAGCAAAGTCATTTTCTGATCCTACATCCTTTGCTCGACCTCTGAAGCTGAAAAGGCTTGTTCTGCTGTTACGCCTTGGGGAAAACAGGGAGCCTCGAATGCTCAGCAAAGACTGTAGGCAAATAAAAACAATTATTACAGATGAAAATCCTTTAAAATATAATGTACAGAGAAAAATTACACAGTGTTAATGTGTCTTAAAGGGTAAGGTCATCTACAAAGAAATGAACTGGAACAGCCTCCCCCCTAATACACTCCCTTTTGGGTAGTAAACAAAGAGCACATAAGTGACAGACAAGGACTAGTTATCTTACTACTCTGAAATCAATTGGTTTAATTAGAGTAAAAGAAACTGCTTGACAGAATTGTTTGCTCTGCCATTCTGTCTGCTTTATTACCAACTGTTCATAAACTGAATAAGCACATCTAGACACTATTTATCCCAGGTTGGCATTAGTCTGACAGGCTGAGTAAATAAAATTTTAGGCAAATTTCCTGACTCAGTCTGCATACAGAGGTAGCTCCCAAATAGTGCCTAGTTTGAAAACCACACATATAGGCGACAATAAGGTTTTAGTTTTGTTTTTAAACTCTTATCAATCCTTAATATGCAAAGATAAGCCTGCAATTTTGGATGAGTAGTCTCGCTGTTCTTTACTGACTTCCCAATGAGTAAATGTTCTACTATGGGAGGACTTTTTCAGGATAAGAGTCAAAATAATGTTCTAATTTTACAAAAAATTATGCATGTTTTCAACTTTAATTTATATCAGTGATTCTCTTGACTTGATTGATTAGCATTATCACCTGATTTCACCTAAGATCTCTACAAATAGCAGAGATAATACATAATACAGCAGTGTCTTTGTTTCTCTTCTGCAATTTATCTCTGTGGACCTAAGCCCCATTATTCTATGTACTGAAAAATGCAGAATAAAAAGGCACTCTGCAAAGAACTTATAAGTGTAACACAACAGATGGATACAAAAAGAGAAGGAATCTAAGGAGGCAAAATTGATGGGAATGATAAACAGTGGTCTTGGCTCACCTGAAATCACTTCCCTGTCAAGCTTTCTGTAGGCAGCATGGTAAAAGAGAGTTTTAAAGAGGGATTTGAGGATAGCAATGAAGTGTTCTGTGGAAACTCATGAATGCTTCTTCCAAGTATGAGTGACAGCATACCAAAAGGGCTCAAAGAAACTAGTTTGAAAATTTAACAGAAGGTTATGAATACTGGCATGGTTCAGTCAAAGCTGGGGCTTGACTGCTGTAAGTAGACAAGGTGGTGTAGGAGGAACTTTAGGCACAATATGTTTCATGGTATTAAAAAAAATCTTTAGGTAGCTCTATTTACTAGTAGGTCAGGTAAAAACAATGAGATCAGTTAGTGCTCTTTGCAACGATATTCTTGGTGAATACAGTAGTAACTGGGACACAAGAAGAGGTCTAAGTTAAACATGATTCACAGTTGTGGGTCCAGAGTAGCATAGTAAAATTTAAAAAAAAGAGAGAGGGAGAGAAAAGGGAAATAGCAAAAGGTCCTGTGGAAATCCTTCAGAAAACTGTCAAAGAGTTAAAAGGATCTTCCAAAGCACAACTAAAACAGGGGAATTGAGACAAAATCACAAATGTTAAGAAGAATAAGTTTTCAAGAAGAACATAATGGTCAGTTACACTGGAGGTGAGTGAAATGTCAAGGAAAATGTCAAAGATGAGATAAACTCCCAAGTTTTGTCTAGGAAAAGGTTATTAAAAACTGGTGAGCAGAATTTCTATTTAGTGGTTAAAACCCAAAGTGAAAAAGTACCAAGGTTGGAAAACAAGAGGGAAGGGTATTGCTACACTGTCATAGTAAATAGCTGTAAATGAACTTAGAGATGAAAAGGTAAGAGAAGTAATCATATAAGGAATGCTTCATTTCTTACAAGACAGATGAACTGAGCTGCAGTTGAGTAAGTCTGCAGTTTGAATGAAGACACAAGCAAGAATATACACCTCAGGGATCAGATGGGTCTTCAACATGAAGTAAAAGGATATAGGTGTGAAAATTTGCATAAGGAACAGAATGAATTATGAACTAACTAAAGTCAGCAATGAAGTCTTTCAGAGATTAGTTAGATAGTGCAGAATGGTAACAGATCAAGGGAGATGGGATGGGATGGGGAGGATGCAGAACTATTAAAAAGGAAGTATGTTAGGAAGTAAATGGAAGCAGAGTTAACTTGGCAGAAATAGGAGGCTAAGAAACATTATACTCCCACCACGATCTGATCTAAAGAGATAGTTCTTAATAAGAAAGTCTGAGGTGAATGAGGTTTGAGCTTCTTTGAGAATGGGAGCTGGAGAAAGTGATACATGAAGAGAATATGAATGCTCATGATCTATTTCTGGATGAAAAAGACTTTCCAGAGACAGTAATAGAAGAGGATTAGAAACAAAGGGATGTATTTAGTAATAGTGATTAAAAAGAGGGACAAAGCATGTCATAAAGACCAGGGACAATCAAGAAGGTGGGGATAAAAGGAAGAAGCATATTGAGGCACACAAAGGGGCAGGAGAATAGTTGATGTGAGATCTGGACTTGAAGTGCTGAGGGGAGAGTCAGAGATGAGCGAAGGAAGAGGAGCTCTAAAATCTGTAGAAGGGATAATGTAACGAAACTATGAAATGAAATAAATGTCTAGATGGGAGATGCAGATGGCACTCTGAGTCACTGGTGTTTCAATGTAAGAGAACACATGCAAGGACACATTGCCACACATATAAAGAAGGTGCCACACACACACCTTCTTTAAGATAACATCAGTTCTCATATCAATTAATTTCACAAATTTCACATGAACATTTATGCAATTTCTACTGGGTTTTTTGCATCCCAAATTTTAGTACTTTTCTCATTTAAAACATGAAATTCCTTTGTAAGTGCGTGTCAAATTTTGAAGCCACTGATCATGCTGAATACATCCATCTTGATGGGGAGATAGGTCTGTTTTCATTAAGACACTTAAAACTCATTTTAATTTATACACATTATTTTGATTTTTTTACACATAAATTCAGAATAACCCCAAAATCTCTCATATTCTTACAGTTCCATCTTTGGTTGCAAGTATTAACCCAGTCACACTTTGATTTAGGTTATTAAAGAGTCTCTGGTACTTTTTACAAGAGTTGACCACACTATTGACTATTTCACAGAGTTTTGTTTATGAGTTGACAACAAAGATGTTTAAGAGGTAAAAATATTATGGTACCTGATGTGGGGAAGAGAATCTCTTTTCGTATGTCAGTCTATTTCCCTCAATGGAAAATCGGAAACCTTTCCTTTTGATGCTGTCCTCTGATTCAGATTTGTGAAATTCTTCCCCATCCTTTCCCTCGCCTTCAGATTGTTCTTTTTGCTTTTTTTTCTTTCTTCTGTTCCTCCTCTCTTTAGCACTCTTTGAGCTCAATTTTGATGCCTCAGAAGAACTTTCGGAGAATCCACCTATTCCACCTACTCCACTATAATCTCTTGAGTCAGCTGCTGCAGCTGCTGCTGCTGCCTATACATACAAGCACATATGCAATTTACAACATTTTTATAAACACACAGCACTCTCTATTTTAAAGTTATTGCCATTCTTCAAAAAATTATGATTTTGAAGTAAAAGCAATGATCCCACTTCACTGAACCCACCACATCATAAGAAGCATAATTTGTGAAATACCACAGGAACCATAATTTGCCCCTACTCCACAAACCAGGAGTTAGAGTAGCCCAAGGGAACACTGTGCTGTCAGAGAAGCAAGTTAATAAGCATCTGGTTTAGATTGAAGCAATATGTTGCAATGAATTTTTACCTGAAATACTAGGTAAAAGTAAGGAATCAAGGCTCAGACAGCAGGAAAAATCCCTGTTAACAGGAAGGAGCACTTTTTTTACACCATTTTAGTTTTTTGAATACTCTCCAGGTGTAACATTGTTTACCTCTGTTTTGCAAATCATAATCAGAGATTTGAGTTAAACTGCAGACTATTAGAGACCTATTGCTGTGTGAAGTTTCAAACATTTGTGAAGCCATTTATTAATGTTTATTCACGAGTTGTCGTAAAGAAAGCCACTAGATACCAACTAACCAACCAAACAAAAATTTCTGACTTTAGTCACATGCTTACATAGAAAACAGTTCAACTTGTGCTCTGTGTGGCCACATGCCAAGCAGACCTTATCAATTATCCTGTTAAAGACGTCAGAGTCTTCAAAAAAAGTAAAAGAATTTCAAAGCACTATGTAAACATGGCGTCTGTACCATTAAAGTGTTTTCTACAGTTTCTTCACTTTTTCCAGTTTTCCTTAAAACTGGAATACTAAGGCTTTCGGCTGTGAGACCTGGCTAAGGAGTAGAAAGAGCCAAACATTGCCAAAGCAAAATATTTTTCCCATAATACCTAAAATAGTTTTGCTTCTGTTACTTATATAAGCAGAATCCCTATGTTTTGGGGTTGTGGGTTTTTTTGCACATCTCCATCTCCATTTCACAAAATCTTAGTTGAAGTTCGAAAGGAACCTCTGGAGGTCATCGTGTTCACCTCGCCAGCACAGACAGGGTCATCTAAAGCAGGTTGCCAGGGACCCAGTCTAGATGTTTTTTTATTATCTAAAAGTATGGTGATTCCACAAGCCCTCAAGGCAACTCATTCAAGTGATCAGTAAAAAAGTTAATTTCCATCTTCAGTTTGAAAATCCAATATTTTAGCTTATTGGCAATTATTTTGTCACAAATTACTCAAGCCAGCAGAAGCAGTGCAATGGAAAATAGATTGTTTTAAAAAAGAAGGAATTTATAAGACCAAAGGTAATATATTGCCAGGAGTAGGGGAGGAAAAATATTCTCACATATGGACATTGATCACAATCATGAATGGAAGAAGGAATTTTACTTTACAAGGATACCTGAGCTTCTTCCTGTTGCTTTTTCAGTTGTTCCAGCATTTGCTGAAATTCTGCTTCTTTCTGCTCTGCTTCTTCCATGGTTGCTTGATTCTGTTCTTCATAGGCCATGGCAACCACAGCCAGGATCAAGTTAATCAGATAGAAAGAACCCAGGAAAATGACCAAAACAAAAAATATCATGTATGTTTTCCCAGCAGCACGTAGTGTCTGGAGAAAAAGAGATAATGCACATTTTTAGCAGATTTTAAAATACAGTGCATAATAGAGTAGCATAATCTGTATTATAATCTATAAATACATTATAATACTATAATCTTAGCACAATATTATTTAGTTACTTTTTCCATATACAAATAGTATTATATCCTGGCTACATGTGCAAAAATCCAAGATTTGTGTCTACTATGGTCAAGGTAAATAAGATTCTGTAGCTTTAAATACCTCAGAATGTCTCCAAATAAGAATCTGTAGTAGCCGTGGCTGGCCCCAGTCTGTATTATAGTCTTTAAATCGAACAGTAGTGGGGCGACTAACCAGCATCTTACCTTCTTGTCTCATCAGTCCCAAACTACAGTCCCAAAAAGACGGTGCAGTATACAAAATGTCCCGCTGCACAACATCACTGTCCTTCAGGTTAAGAATATGTGTAGTTCAGGGACAAGATGTAACCTTTTCAAAGACAACATATTTGTACTAGACTGCAAATCAATTTAACTAGCATCTGCTTACAGTATGTTTGGGTAAGAAGCTTTGACAACTTAAGTTCATTTACTCACTTGTGAAAAGAAACAATAATGCTTAATTATTTTCATAAAATAGCAGCTATTTCTTATTATGAATTGGGTAGCACATAGGAATCTAAATCATAAGCAAGGGCTTTATTGTTTTAGACAGCTCACATATATGAAATAAAAGATGATTTCTGTCCCAAAGGCCTTAGGGACACGTGAATGAAATTAACTATGCAAGTACTATGTAGTAATGGTATTGGTGATGGTGCTGTTTATTTTAATAAGTCCTCACCAGCTGGTAAAGATTCTCCCAAAAGTCCTGAGTCATCAATCGAAACAGTGACAAGAATGCCCAACTGAATGTATCAAAACTTGTGTAGCCATAGTTGGGGTTTCTACCAGCTTTCACACATATATATCCTTCTGGACATTGACTACAAAAGAAGAGGAAATGCTATTTTTAACAACTACTCTAAATTACGATATACTATAGTAAATCACAAAATTGTTCAGGAGTACGAGTTGCTAATGAAATCATGAACAAGTAAAATTTTATTCTACATACTTGAGATAGAATATATATCTTAATGGATTTCATTTTAAAATTCCATTTCCTAATGATATTTTAATGCTTTAATAATATCATAGTAATCTATCCTTCCCGAAAATTTGTCGCATCAACACATCTCTACCGGGACAAGAGAAGGATGTCAGCCAGCATGGCTGACGACAAATAGTTGCTAGCAATATTTACGCACACAGCATTGATGTGGTTACCTTTAAAAAATTAGCCTAAGATGCTGACAAAAGTGCCTGTGTAAACTAAAATCACATAGTTTATTGAAGTATGGCTTCAATTGCAAAACATTGTTAATTTGCAACTCTATGGTACAGTCGATACTAAAGTTGACCACCTGAGCTATTCTATGTAGCTAGCCATTTTTTCTTGATGCATAATGAAAGCTGATGTCTGTTTTCTTACCCTGCATCTGAGCTATTGCCACACAGCAGAGCATCATTTTGTCCTTCTAAGAAGTAGAAATGACCTGTTTTTTAAAAAAATAAATTAAAAGGTGATGAGTAAGACATCATTCATACCTAATGGGAATTGAGCAATGATGTAGACTTTTAAACTTTTAAGAAATAAGCAGAGCTAACATTTTAAATGAAATATGCAATGATTAGGAATAAAAAAGCATGGAAAATATTGTTTTGTCAGGAAAATTACTTTCTATAGAGTCTGGAAGTTGGCCTTTCTTTTAGAAAACAGAGTTTTACAGCTAATTCTCAGTAACCTACAGAAATAACCGAAGTAGAATGGGTGGGATTGCGTATATTGGCACATGAGGGAACAAATACCAGAAAATGAGACAAAGGATGAGGGCAATTCCCCACCTTTGTTCATGCATTTTCATATATACCATTTAGTGTTATTAATTTATAATTATTCATTACATACTACTTTATCCAAATACTACTTGGAAAAGTACTGGAATTTTTGCAGCATGAAAATATAACACAACATGCAAAAGAAAGTGTTAACTGTATCTTAACTTTAGCAGCTGAGGGAGAAATCAAGCTTTGAACATTAAAAAATTACTACACAAAATTCTACAGCAGAGGAATGTACTTGAAGTATTTATATGTACATTGTTAAAATGCTATTGAAATGCAGTAAAACATCATTTAAAGAGATAAAAGTCTCAAAAGCCCCAGGATGTTCTTGTCTTTTACTTGTTTTGCTTTGAGGCAGAAAGGGAACACCTATTTGACATCAATTTCTAGTTTGTGACTCTTATGGTAAAATTAGACTCTCTAGTGGAGATTTTTTGGGTCAGGTGGCATATTAAGCTAAAGTTGCCAATATTAGGTATGTTCTGGCTGTTCTCAGGAAACAGATGGTTCCTTGAGATTCATTGCCAGCTGGCATAGATGAGCTTAGCTGGCATGAACTAATTGAGGGCTAATGCTAAAGAAACAAGTAGGGAATTGCAACCAGTTCCTACTGACTGCTTTTACTCTACCACCACCAGTATACCATAGAGATAGCATAAAATCTGCTTATTTTAAAAAGAGAGACAGATTATGTGCTTAACTTATGCAGTATATTCTCAGATATCAGATAAGAAAACAGTGCATCTTCAGACATTCTAGTGCTTGTATAGTCATGTCCATTTAAAGATGCAAATAGACTCTGAGTTGGATTTTTCAAAACTGTCTGTGGGCCTAATTCACACTCTTATGTGGCACAACTCTGGTAAGTAGAGGATCCAATCAAACCATCCAGTCAGTTTAACTGTGAGCCCACTACTTTGGAAATTGTTTGACATACTAAACATAGGAATGTGAGTTTGTAAAAACTATGCCATATATAAAATTATTCCTGTCTCCTGCCAACTTTATAACAGAACAACATCATGGGTACAAATTCAACATGACACTTTCACAAGCAAGTAAAGAAGATATGATCTGGCTGGAATCATCACTAAATACTTGAAAAAATACTCTCAGAGAACATTAGCCAGTGGTCCAATGTCAATACAGATGGGTATCTTTCTGAAGAACCTTCAGGGATCTGTGCTATACATGGTTTTCATAACAAGTTTCATTACCAACTCAAGACATGAAATAAAAGGGAAAAAAAATCCATCAAGTATTCTGAAGACATCAAGCTAGGAAAGAAGATGACTGAGATTTAGAATGACCTTTACAAACTGACAAGCTGGCCCAAAAGCAATTGGATTTATTTCAGCACAGGCAAGTGGGAAATACCACAGCTGACAAGAAAAAATCAAATACGTAAATGCAAAATAGACAGGATCAGGCCATGGCCACTGCTGTACAAAAAGATGCAGTGACTGTCACAAATCACAAGTTGACTGTGAATCAACAATATGGTGCAGATCTAAAAATGATGCATTTTTGAGATGTGTTAATAGGAATGTTATATATATGGCAGATGAAGTAATTACTTTTATTTGTACCCTTATTAGAAGAGTAAGTACCAGATTTGAGTGTCTCATTAAAAACAAACAAACAAACAAAGACCATAATCAAAATCCAAACAAACAAAAAGAAAAGCCAAAATCCCTAAGTGAAAAAAAAAGCAAAAAAACCTGAAAATAGGTAACAGAAAATGCAAAACAGGAAATGGGATTGGTTGCTTCAGAAAAGACCAGAAAGAAAGATAGTAACAGTTTCAGAATATCATAAAGACTAATATAAAGTCATCTATGATCATCTTATTTCTAACTCCACAGGGGAAGTAGTAATGTATTCAATCTGAAATTAGGAAAATATAATTCATATATTTAGAAAAAACTATTAGTGTCATGTAGTACTAGAAGCAGCTAAAGCAGAATGGAATTTGTTCTGCAGTTGTTTTTTCATAAGCTCTAATCCAAAATCTTCTCAAAGATGACATTCTCTGATACTACTAGCATGCTGAGACGATAAGCATATTAAGAGATAATAAGGTGATGAGACTTGGATCCAAAAACGCTTAGCTATGAAACTGAGGTTTCCTAACCTTCCATAATACAGGCATCAGCTACAACACTTATACAGACTTCATAAAAAAATCTAAGGTTATGCCTAATTAAAAAGTTCAAATTCAAAATACACTAAAATAAATAGGAGGGATGGAACAGATGATTGGGAGAGACTGAAGCTATTTAACATTATAAAAGACATATATATATAGTGATCTGCTATATATATACTCAGCCTTGTTATATCTGAATTTTAAAACAATTTTTGTCAACACAGTAGTGACATTAACTACCTAAAATGGTGAAAATACTGTATTATGAGCTAAAAAGGGACAAAAATGCTGCTTTCTTGAGTTTCTGCAGATAAAAAATATATGAAAATACCCATAATATGGAATCTAGTTCTTATTTTGCTAGAATAAGAAGTATGGGATAAATCACCAGTAGATCACCAGACATGCCACATAAAGGCATGCCTGTGCTGTGCACGTGAGGGTGGTGTAGAGACATTCACCAAGTTCCAGAAGAAACAACACAGCTACATTTACATGCCAAGACAGGATTCATGAGTTAACAGATGTTAAAATGGGATTTATGATATTGGGCATTATCTTGCACTAATGTAGCTATAAAATTTCAGATAATCTATTAGGACTATTACACTATTTCAGGAGTCTTAGAGCTAGGAAAGAAATATCTTCTTTGTGCTACAATGAGAATTTACTCTAAAAGCCATGTTGAGTTAAATGTAAAAAGATATTTTTTCTATCCAGTACAATATTATGTTAAACTACAGTATGATTGTCTTTATTTACTATATGAAGTGAATGCTTCTATGTCTCTTGACTAGATTACACCAATTTCAGTGCAATGGAACATACTGAGGCTTTTGTATCTATGTAAAAAAAATCTAGATAATTGATGCAGTAGATGATAAAATTAACTCTTACTTTTGTCTTCGATGTACTCATCCCAGTTAAATATTGTCATAGTTGTATTAATAAATGTACCATTTTCACCTATAGAGCTATTAAAGTAGGAAATAACAGTTGTTTCAAAAGTGGAATTGTCTGGAGGCCACTGTAGGCATTTATTCCTCAAGTTGCCCATGAACAGCTGTAGCCCTATTAGTGCAAATACACTCAGACAAAACACAGTCAGGATCATAACATCCGAGAGCTTCTTCACAGACTGAATTAGGGCTCCCACGATAGTCTTCAAGCCTGAAAAGAGAAAAGATTTTTATTATGATATCAAATAGATACTAAACATAAAAAAAAATGTGACTTTTCCTGACAAGATAAAGATTTCATGCAAATTTACAACTAAATGAGTCTAATATTTGTGTACAGTAACTTTCATGAAACATCTTATTACTTGTGAAGATGAATGAAAAGCTGTACATTTATGCTGATTTTATAGTGTACAGAAATAAAAATAGATAATACCAAACACATTGTTTATGCCAAAACAAGTGACTTTATTATTCATGCTATATCTCAACCCTACGTAAAAAAGCATTGTTTGCTTTTGCTGATGCTTCTTGCCCAAACCTTTCTTATATTACCCTTTAAAAAGTATTAGTAAACCCATTATAAAGATATTATAGGCACATATTTTATTGATATAATAATAATCTTCTTACAATATAAGAGGGGTGATGGTTTGGAGAAGAAGGACATCGTTAAAACAATACCCCATGCATGGCCCATGCTATCCTTTAGAGTTTAATTTATTATATATGACTTAAAACTGAATTAAGTTGCTATATCAAGTGCCTGCAATAAATGATAAAATTTGCATCAGTAAGGAAGTTTAAAATTAACTTATCTTAGAACACATAAAGGAAAGCTTGATGTCATAAGATGCAAATCACATAGGCTGTTTACTGCAAATATCTCATGCAAGAATCTGTTAAACTCAAAGGCTGATTTTTTTTTTTTACAAGAAAATGAAACTAATATAAGAAAAGTAAGAATCAATTTTAATAAAATTACATGTCTTGATTCCTGCTTTTTTCTTCTGTTAACATCATGTAGCAAACAAGGCTTATGCTTTTAAAAATGTTGAGTACAGTCTTTGTAGAACAAAAGTCAGCCTCGGTGTTTAACCTCGCTCTCACCTGGAATGACTGATATTGTTTTCAAAGCTCGGAGAACTCTGAATGTTCTCAACGCTGAGACATTGCCCAGGTCCACAAACTCTGTCACATATCTGTAATAGGGGAGTTCACACACAAACACAATGACAGCACACAAATAACAGTTGGAGTTACGAGGGGCCTAACACCTTACACCAACTACTTCTTACCTGGGATTACAGAAATAGTTTTCAAAGCTCTCAATACTCTGAAAGTTCGAAGAGCTGAAACATTGCCTAGGTTTACAAATTCTGTTACATACCTGTAGGATTAAATCACAGTTACTCAGAATTGAGGCAGATTTTATCTTATTTGCTTGGGTCTTCGATCAAGACCTCTTCACCCTTCACTGTATTTGGCCTGTGTTATAAATACGCTTCTGGCCATAAGATTAAATTTAGTGTTATAAAATAAACCACATTGACTTCATTTTTGAAACTTAATTTGGTCAGCTTATAGCAGGAAGTTAAAAAGATTCCTTTAGTTCTGGTATGCAGAAATGAGACAGGATATGAACAGTTCAGGCTGATGGCATTCACAATCGTAACGGGATGGCACACCATGCTGGCCCCTGCAGCACATACTTAGTTAGAAATATTAAAATGTGTAAAAGAGGTATAAGAAACATATTGAAACCGCAGGAAGTCCAGGCTCCAAATGTTCTGGCTGACAAAATATGAGGCAATTTTTAGTCACTAATCTTGTGCTATCTGAAAGAATTTTTTACTAAAAAAAAGTAGAAGACTTACGCAAACGTAATGACAGTGAAATCCAGCCAATTCCATGGGTCTCGAAGAAATGTAAAATCTTCTAAACAGAAGCCCCTTGCAAGAATTTTAATAAGTGATTCAAAAGTATAAATTCCCGTGAATGTGTATCTGAGGAAAATATGCAAGACAGGGTTTATAGAAACACACACACATTATCTTTACATGTTATGCTCTCCAGTTGCTTTATTCTCATTTTCTGCTCTTTAAGTGCCATAAGAATTTCATGGAAGTTCCAACCAATTTTATGCATCTAAAGAATTTATACCATAAGGTAGGAGGAATCAAATTATGATTAAAAGACTAAATGCAAAACAATGCTTAAGTTCAGATTCTATAGTCTATACCAATGAGATAGTTGAAAATTTGTTGTTAACTTCATTGGCAGGTCTTTATATCTAATCTGATTACATTATAACGAAACACATAGATTGATTATGTTAGGATTTTGGAAGTTGTTTCCAGACCAAAAACTTCTGTCTTCAGTTTTATTTTTATGCTGAAATGTTGCTAAGTACGATGAGCTGGCAATGTGCCAGCCCTCATCAGTCTTCACTGATTTTGTTATAGTAGGTGTATCTAGTAGTTCACCTTCAGCAAGACATGTATAATATTGGAATGAACCAAGTGTTTTCAGATACAATATTATGTTCAAGAACAACCACAAATGCTTGCAAATGCCAATAAAATCCAGTAACTCATTTTACTAAAAAAAAAAAAAAAATTTATGCTGAAATTTGAAAAGTAAAAATATTTCATTCTGGCATTCTGAGTCATTTCAATTTTCTATCTCCAAAAGACAGAATCTTGAAATTTAGTCTCATTTATATCTCTGATGCAAAACAATTCCAATTAAACTGCTTAAAAGGCTTGAATTGGTTTTCAGGCTTCAGCCAACCTGAAATCAATTTTGCAATGTGAATTATTCAGTTGAGTTTCTTTCCTTTACAACTTTACTGAATAGATGAGGACTTCTGTTGCATATCTAAATGGCACAATGTAATGACATGAAGAAATATTCAAGCTAGCTATCTTTACTCATAAATATTTACTATATGCTCGACATTCGGAACACATGTATGTTCATATTGAACTGTAAATGAACACGTCTCCACTGATTTTAACAGCCCTGTGATTTTTGGTTACTAAAGACTGAACAAGTAGGTATCATGCAAAGCAGTTAGGAATGAAGAAGTAGAAGCATAAAATGCTATTCCAAAAATAAATCATCATGATGAGCTGTGTTTCACACTGAGGTCTGTAGTCTTGGAACTATCACCAAATATGCAGCAATTGTATATTGGCACCAAGTAGCTGACATCATATTGGACCACTTTTCTTCCAATGAGAAGATAAGCCAATCATTTAAACAATTTTTGAATAGCTTATTTTTCATACAAGCATTCCATTGTTAGATTGTCTTTGGTATAGGAAAGCTATACAATGGTGAACACAGACATTCATTAGATGATCCCTTTATCTGTGATGATTATTGCAGTAGAGATGGAAGACTGTATTTCCCCACATTCTTTCACAAATGGAACACAGAATGCAGTGATAAATATTTATATTCCATTTTTTTGCATAGTTGTAATACTAATTTCTCTTCTTACATTCCCCATCTAGTACTGCAAACAGAGGATGGACAGTGAACAACTTTTAATGATGCAAGTGTTGTAAAATATATGTATTTAATATTATGCAGAAGAAACTGCCATCAGAAGAGTTGTTGAAAAGATAAGCCAACAAGGTAGCTGCTGTCAGTGGATGTCACTCTAATAAAAACTAATTTACAACAGTTTCTTTTAGATTACTGACTATTATTCAAAGAAAATCCATTTAACTTACTCTACATTCTTTGTCCAGTCTGGAGGGTTACTCATGGTCATAAATACACAGTTGGTCAAAATAGTGCACATGATAAGCATGCTGAATAATGTAGGTTAAGAGTTAAGGAATGTAGGCCAGAAAATCTCATAAAAAGAGTATCAAATAACATGCTGCTTTGGCAGATTTCCACTATCAGAAGCTATTTATCCCTCCAGTGCTCTCTTAACACTCAGGGAAAAACCTAATTATGTTAAAACTTCCACAGTCACTGCTTTACAGCTAAAAGAGAGCAATCACATACTAAAAATCAGAAAATCTGATGATGAAAAAACCCAAACCCAGCCCTTAATTTTAAGAAGACCTTAGATGACTTTTTGTTGGAATTAGTAGCTTCTAAGTTAGTGGAATGACAAAAAAAAAAAAAAAGTTGAGTGTTTGTTTTGGATGATCTAGGCAAATTCAATCTGCTTCATGTGTACAAACCAGTTAAAAACACATTTCCTTCACTTCTTTTGTATTTCCCCATTATATTAGGCATGTATCAAAATTTTTGCTTATAATACCTCTGCTGAAAGCTCGTTGTCACATAGTATCAAGCCTTCATCATACAGGGAAATTTAATCACTGTTTGCATTATATATGGCTTTTGTTGTATAAAGTTGATGAAGAGGGTGGCACATGATCTTCTCAAAAAAAAAAAATTCTGGCACAGGTCCAAGTCCTAAATACTTTCACAGATTTTAACAGAACTGCTCTGAATCTACAACACATCACTTGCTGGACTGATGACGTTTTTAGAAACGAAAACACAATCCCCCGAATGCAAACCACACAGGTGACGCATAAAATGTCCACACGATGGCACCATCTCCTAAAACTACAAAGCGGCCAAAGCTCGATTTTCAAAAGAGCTTTAGCTTCTCTAGCTAAAATGCAGGTTCACACGGAGCTGCTTAATAGAAATCCGAGTATAATGGGGTGGGAAGCGCTGTGAGTGCTTTTTTTCTGCACATCTACATTAATGAAAGAAACCTTCAAGTGACAGTATATACCTCTGCCTTCTGAAATCTCAAATGACTGTGACATTATATTCAGCAATTCTTTGTGTTTTCCACTCAGTAAACACATTTCAAATCATTTATTCAGAATCCAGCTTCTCACTACGCAATTTGTATATGAATGGAGCAGAAGAAAAAAATAAAAACTGTTAAAAAATAATGTGTTATAAGAGGGTTTCGCAAGCCTATGTTTTACACAGGCTTCCAAACCCCTTTTTGATTAAATGTCCTGTCAGTGTTGCAAATCCCCACTAGGCTTTCATCAGAGAAGAAATAACTAGAATATACCTTCCCACAATTTTAAACATTTTTTAACATTATGACTTTGGTGAATCTAGCTCTTCACCACCATCTCAGTCCTATGATCTCCCATTATTCATGTAATAGAATAATGCACTATAATATACTAAGGATTGTCATATAATTGACAAATAATTATTTTCAGTGACACTTGTAGCCAGCAAATACAAAACAGGCTATGTAGTGTCATGACTGATTCTGAAGTCACTTGCAGGCTACCCACTGATAAAAACATCCAACATGTAACAACCATTATCATCATCAGACTTCCATTATACAAAGATTGAACAAAAAAATCCTCTCAAGATTTATTCTATATGATCTTAGAATCCTTACATCTAACACTACACACAAAATTACTTTCAGTGTGCTTATGTTTGACTGTTGTAAAATGTACATGTGTAAACATTTCATTTGTTCCTTAAGAAACTAGACTTGCTGAAGTCAATGCTCTCATTACTCATATCAGCATTTGGGATCAGACCAGTGGCATGCCTACTATAATCAGCTATCAAAACACTGAACATGACAAAATAATAAACAAGTAATTGTGATAATTTAGCTTTGCAAATATCTACCTGCAATGAAGATTAAAATTAGAACATCTCCAGGATTATGAATGCATAATGCAATAATGATCAAGAAATATAACAGATGGGTAAGATACATATAGGACTAAGTGTATAATAAAACAAGAAACCTAAGCTGCTTTATCAACCTATTCTTCTGCAATTGTGATTTGAATAAAAAAATGAAAAGGAATAATGAAAGTGTATTTTCACTAAATATTCATGCAAGCACAAACCTAGGATCAAAGATTTGATTTTTAACACAAAGTGTCTGTGAAGAACTGAAAGTATTTTGAACAATATATATGCAGTTGATGAAAAATGGGGAGGAGGAGAAAAGATGAAAAAAAAAAAAAAAGTGATGACTACGTGAAAAAAGACAGAGAAGAAAAACACAGATGGGGGAAGAAAAATAACAGGAAGAAATTGTGAAGGACCATGACTGGTTGTCTGGCTTCTGATATTATGTAAAAAGAGAATAAGAAAAAAAAAAATTAAGAGAGAAATAGCAGAGACAAGAGGGACAAAGCACTATAGATCACATTGATCTCGGGACACATGCCAGAGAATGATTTAAATACTAAGTAACATCTCATTTGCTACAGTTCTAGACTAATCACTTGAAAAGGATATGAATGTACCAAAATCTTAATAGCTATTTTTCTAAGAGGATTGAAAGGAGTTAACATGTACAGGGCAGAGGTGGCACTGAATCGGAATATTGCCTTCCCTTTATTCAATACTATAAAGGTCTGGAAAAAGAAACACAGAATGAAAAATGACATTTAAAAGATATCAAGTCACATAAAAGTTACAAGTTCACAGCTAGAATAATTTTAATTTCATTATTAATAATATTTGGTCAAACTCTTCTTCCATTTACACCTCTCCACAATCACAATCCCTTTATCCAGTTTACAAACACTAGAATCCAGCCAAACTACTGAATATCAGTGCAGAAAAACATTTGAGTAAGTTTAGTCAGAAATTGTAAGTAGTTCTGATATTGCTAGATAGAAAACAAAGACATGTATATAAGGTACAAGTGTATATAATAGTTGAAGAATTAGTATACTTTTTGTACCTAATAATGTATACACTGCAGTATGTAACTTAAAGAAAAATGACCACCATTAAAACTTCAACATTCCCTGAATCAAATAACCAGCATTAATTATCACATCAAAGTACTACAAAAACAGTACTACAAAGTGATCTAAGAACAATCTTCATGAAAATAAGGAAATTGAGAGTGTTCAATTACCAGTTTTTCAACATAACACTAATGTATTGAATAGGTTCTGTTGTACTCTTAAGACTAACGCATTGCTTCTCTTTTTAACTGTTTCTTGTTAGAGTTTAATACATGTAATTCTATTTCTCTTATGTCATGCTTTACTTTCACCCAATACAGCAGTCAATACTCCATGTAATTTCACTATCTCTCCACTGTTTTAGCAATAATGCGTGTATACTAGCAATATTTTTTAAAGTATTTATAAAGGTAATAGTTTTATTAAAACCTGGTAAATAACAATAAAGCATTTATTTAACAGGCAGTAAAATTTAAATTTATTTAGATTTCCATTGGGGAAATTCTTATCTATTTCTATTATCTCTTCTTTCTACATGAGTGAAAGTTCATGCTCACTGAAATTAAGTGGATCTAGCTAGCATTGTCAGCCCTAAAAAGCCCAAGGGCAACATAAGCCATGCAAACCTGAAGCAGAGCCAGTAACCAAGCTCTGCCTCAGCTGGAACCAGAGGGCAGCATTTGTAAAGATTATGCTCTACTTGCTGAGCAGGTGTGAGAAATACAGCAGCTGAAATCCTCAAAACAATGCCTCCCCTTGTCAGAAATCATAAATTTCCACACTTCCAAAATGAACGTATTTGCATTCCCCCATATATCTGTTGATTCTCAAGCCAGTGTTCTGTGACTTACTCTTTGCTACCATTGCGTTACGACTCTATTACTGTTCTTCCTGGGGTTCAAGAAAATATTCCCTCAAATCAGTTTTCATATGTTTTCTGTTATATCTCCTATTAGAAACCACTGTGATTTTGGAAAAAATCAAGTAAACTGCTAAGCATTTCTCAATCAGGAACAAACAATTCAGCAGGATTCTACTTCCCGTCCACATTTAATTGCAGATTTACTTTTCTGGTTTCCAAAGCATGATAATACATGTGCTAACTTTAGGATTTCCAGCACTTAGTTTTAGATTTTTACTATTGCAGAACTGGGAAAGAAGGAAGAACCAGCACTTTGACCCAAATTCCATTTACCTAGACTTCAGCAGGATAAATCACTTGAGTAAAAGGAGCAGAACACAATATTTAATTGAAGACCTCATTTTCAAAGTTAACTCATGATTCTCTGCATTAATTGAGTTTCAGAAATTCTGCAATGAACATTTAAAATACATCTGATATTTTTAAAGCTGTTCTGTTTGTTTAGTTTAGTATGTTTCAACAAATGAATGATGAGACATACCCCTATTTGCTGTAGGAAATAAATATCTACATTTACATTTTTTTACTTAGTTTGACTCCTAACAATTCTTGGGGGTTTTATTCCTTTTTCTTTGAATCTCTTTATGTGAGAGGGCAACTGGAATGTACTTAATTCTGTCCAGGTGAGGATGATGGACAAGTTGAGAGTTTGTGAGTTAGAATTAAGGGGCAGGCTAAGCACGTGTGACACTTGTGGGTGGTCTATTAGAGGCCACCTGATCAGGATGGGGAAGTTGATGAGGCTTTCTACAGGCAGCTCATAGCAGCCTCAAAGTCACAGGCCCTGGTTCTCATGGCGGATTTTAACTACCCAGACATTTGCTGGAAGGCCTCCATAGCTAACCACTTACAGTCCAGGAGGTTCCTTCGGTGAATCGATGACAACTTCTTGATGCAAATGGTGGATGTGCCAATTAGAAGAGGAGCACTACTGGATCTTATACTCATGAACAAGCAGGGTCTGCTTGAAGTGGAGAAGGTTGAGGACAGTTTTGGCTGCAGTAACCACAAGATATGGGAGTTCAGGATCTTGTGTGGTAGGAACAGAACATCAAGCAGGATCACAGCCCTGGACTTTAGCAGGGCCAACTTTAGCCTTTTCAAGCAATTGCTAAGGTACTAGCAATTAGGTACCATGGGACAGGGTACTAAAAGGCAAAGGGGCCCAGGGTTGGTCTATATTCGAGGATCACTTTCTCCAAGCTCAGGATCGGAGCATCCCAGTGGGTAGGAAATCAAGAAAGGGCACCAGGAGATCTATAGGGTTAAACAGGGAACCGCTGAGCAAACTCAAGTGGAAGAAGAGAGTTAGAAGAAGAAGAGAGTCTATAGACTCTATAGATCATGGAAGGAAGGGATGGCCACTTGGGATGAATAAAAGACTGTTGTCAGAGGATGAAGGGAGGCGACTAGGAAAGCTAAAGCCTCATTGGAGTTGTGCCTTGCAAAGGAGGTCAAGGACAACAAGAAGAGCTTGTTCAAATACACTGCAGATAAAACTAACACTAGAGGCAACGTAGGCCCACTGTTGAATTAGGCTGGTGCCCTGGTGACAGAGGATACAGAGAAGTCAGAGTTACCGAATGCCTTCTTTTTCTCTGTCTATACTGTTGGAGACTGCCCTCAGGAGCCCCAGACTCCAGAGGAAGCCCGGTTAAAGGAGGAGTTTTGTTTGGTTGATGAGGACTAGGTTAAGGATCAGTTGAGCAACCTGGATGTACATAAATCCATGGACCCTGATGCGATGCACCTGCAGGTGCTGAGGGAGCTGGTGGAAGTCATTGCTGGACCACTCTCCATCATCTTCAGTAAGTTATGAAGAATAGGAGAGGCGTCTGAGAACTGGAGGAAAGCAAAGGTCACTCCAGTTTTCAAAAAGGGCAAGAGGGAGGAGCTGAATAACTATAGACCAGTCAGCCTCACCTCCAGCCCTGGAAATGTGATGGCACAACTTACCCTAGGTGCTATCTTCAGGCACAGCACTACAAGGGCTAGTGTGGAAAATCACCACCACCCCAGACCCAATACATATATAAAGGACAAGAGGGTCATTAGGAGCAGTCAATATGGTTTTACCAAAGAGAAGTCATGTTTGACCCACCTGATAGCCTTTTATGAAGACATAACCAGGTGGACAGATGGTGGTAGTGCAGAGGATGTGGTTTCTCTCGATTTCAGTAAAGCATTTGACACCATCTCCCACAGCATCCTCGCAGCAAAACTGAGAAAGTGTGTGCTTGATGATCAGGTAGTGAAGTGGATTGTTAATTGGTTGAGGGAAAAAAGGCCAAGAGTTGTGATCTATGGGGCAAGGTCTAGTTGGAGGCCTATAGCTAATGGAGTCCCTCAGGGTCAGTGCTGGGACCAATACTGTTCAATATATTAATGAACTTGATGAGAGAACAGAGGGCATTGTCAGCAAGTTTGCTGATGATACTAAACTGGGGGGAGTGGCTGACACACCAGAAGGCTGTGCTGCCATTCAATGAGACCTGGACAGGCTGGAGAGTTGAGCAGGGAGAAATCTAATGGAATTCATCAAGGGCAATTGTAGAATCTTGGCTCTGGAAAAGAATAACCCCATGTACCAGTACAGGTTGGGGAATGAACTGTTCGAGAGTATTTTAGGGGGAAAGGACTTGGGGATCATGGTGATCAGCAGGATCACCACGACCCAACAATATGCCCTCACGGCCCAGAAGGCCAATGACATCCTGGGGCATATTAGCAGGGGTGTGGTGAGTAGGTCAAGAGAGGTTCTCCTCCTCCTCTACTCTGCCCTCATGAGACCACATCTGGAATATGGTGTCCAGTTCTGGGCCCCTCAGTTCAAAGAAGGACAGCGAGCTGCTGGAGAGAGTTCAGTGCAGGGCCACAAAGATGATGGAGTGGAGCATCTCCCTTATGATGAAAGGCTGAGGGAGATGGGGCTCTTTAGCTTGGAGGAGACTGAGGGGTGACCTCATTAATGTTTACAAATATATAAAGGGTGGGTGTCAGGAGGACGGAGCCAGGTTGTTCTCAGTGATGTCCAAGGACAGGACAAGCGGTAATGGGTAAAAGCTGAAATATAAGAGGTTCCAAAGAAACATGAGGAAAAACTTCACTGTGAAGGTGATGGAGGATTGGCACAGGCTACACAGATGGGTTGTTGAGTCTCCTTCTCTGTAGGCATTCAAAACCCGCCTGGATGAGTTCCTGTGTGACCTACTTTAGGAGGCCCTACTCTGGCAGCGGGGTTGGACTAGATTATCTTTTGAGATTCCTTTCAACCCTTCAGATTCTGTGATTCTTTGAAGAAGATATTTTGCTTTCTTCTAATTTACTTGGTTTTATTCACTAGCTAATTTCCACAGGAAAGAAAAGAGAAGAAAGCACAAGAAAAATATTATAAAGGCAGATTGTAATTTCTTCTTTACTGGTAGAATACTGATGGTGCAACACATATGATGCCAAAAGTCTGAGGAACTGGAATTCTGGAGGAAACCCAAGGACACTTGTTAAAAAAGTCTAAAGTTTAGCATGTTTGTGCTTAGCCACAACAGCTGTTACTTTAAACAAACAACAAAAAAAACTGTGGGGTTTTTTTTTTAAATTTACATCTCTATTAAATATTTGTTTTAATTATGTAATATTCTGTCAACACTCAAAGAATTCCTACCTCCCCTTTATTTACATCCCTCTTTTAAACATCTCCTCTTTGATAACAAAACCAGAACAATATAAATTTGGACATGAAATATTTTTCACCCATATTATTTCAGTTGCACATATGGTGCTTCTACAGACTACATAATGGAAGAGGATAATCTTCAGCATATCCTGAGAAATTACCTCTACATACTTCCCTATCCTTCCCAGCAAGACAACTGATGCTTTCCACGAGACAATGAAGAAAGCCAGTCAGAAGGTGTCTAGCTACCTTTGGGGTGGGTTTCATAGTGAAGATTTGCTCCTTTCACATCTCTGATACAGTAATTAATAAAAGAATTTTAAAGATAACCCCTGTGCTACTTTTTCAATTCTGCTGTGTGTAAAACTCTGACAGTTACAAATATTACTAAAATGGCAGATATATTAAAATAAACATAAATGCATCTCTGTCAACAGACTAGGTCCCACAAACTTTCATTACTAACTTCTGTCCTTACAATTGAGATTTCTGCCTGTGAAATCAGCTGCTGGGGAAATGTATTGTAAGTAGAAACTGGGTCCAAAACACTGGAAATAATATATCTGTGAGATGGTTCCTTGGAATTTCAATCTTCTTAAAAGTCCAATAGAAATATACAACACACTCACTTTTTTATTGATATAATATGGGTCCAGGTCTTCCAAAGGCTCAGACACCATTCCTGGAGGTATGTCGCCATAAATAAACGGCAGTGTCTTTCCTGCCTCCAAGTCGCTGTTTGGCTTGGGGCCATCTTCATCATCCTCATCTTTGCGTTCTTGTTTGGACTTTTTAGCTTTTTCTTCATTGACACGCTGCTCAATAGCTGCAAGTGACTCTCTTGTGAAATAGCGGAAGCTGTCAGGTCCTGGTGGTACCAGCACTGATTGTGCCATCTTTTCATCCTGCACCTCTTAAATACTGTTTAGCCTCTCTCATAAAAAAGCACTAAAAATATAAAAAACAGAGAACAAATTTAGAGTAACACAATTAACGACAAACAATGTAAAGGGATATACATTCATAGAATTTTCTGTGGGACATCTTGTTAAATTCAGTAATCATTCTCCAAGAGGAGGCTGCTGTGAAACGGACATTTTAATTTGGTTTTATGTCCAGAAAAACTATATTCCTTCACAGCTGGCCTCTTAGAGCTGTTTTGAAGGTAGGAATTCTTAAAAATTTAGTTTAAAATTCACATAATGCTTGTGATAATAGATTGCTATACAAAAACCCCACGACATACAATACAATATCATCTTCTTGCTTTGATCAAGGGTAATGCTATCCATTCCAGTGGACAAATTCCCATGCAACCTGATGTAAGTGAATCTGCTTTAGCAAGGGAGCTGTACTAGATGATCTTTAGAGGTTCCTTGCCTACCATTCTGAGATTCCGTTTGAGATATCTTCCACCACAATCAGTGGCAGGGATCAACAGTCAGTAAGTATTTCTGGTTTGGTGTTGAGGAGTGAGGCTCCAGACAATTCACCTCCTCAGCACTCTGAAAGCTGCACTTCGGATCAACCCTCCCTCTTGCTATAAGGACATGAAATGACTCCTAGAATCCACTACTGCCATGTAAGGCCAGAGGGATCAGTGGAAAGCAATGAGAGGTGCTCCCTCTCTTTGGATACAAATATGTTACCTTTGCAGAGCTGCCAGCTCAGGAAACAAGATTCAGGCACAAGCACCTGTACTGAGATCCCCCGCCTGACAACACACTGTGCACTAGAAGAACTGCTGAATTAAACAAAAAATGATTTTTAATCATTACACACTGCGCTTATATCTTTTAAGTCTGGTACCATTTCAATTCCATATATTTTTCATAAAATTCACTACCAAGAGCAGAACCATTTCTGCTTATTGTCTCCAGACAGTTAAAAAGAATAAGTGGAAAATATTCCCAACACAAAGGCTTTGATCTGAAATCATAAATGGGATCTCTGCCATAGCCTTCAGAATTTTTCTCGAGTCCTCCTGAGCAAGTACATTAAAAATATAGCAAATGCAATTAAAAAGCAACAACTTCTGAGTAAGATAATATACCTAAGAAGCAAGCATCACATTAAAATGATCAATAGTTAGGATACAATTAGCATGATCCTATTTTACTGCCTCACTAAATACACATACTCCAGCACAGCTGCAACAAATGCGTATTTTTGAAGCCCAATAAATAAACTGTAACACGATGCTTCCTCCTCCTTTTCAACCATCTGCACATAGCCATTTACACCTACACAGACATCCACACACAGCCCAACTCCTGCAGGTCTCCCTGTGAGCATGCTCTTCCACTGCAGGCAAATGCACCTGGTGCATTCTGTCACGGACCGTCTATAGCACACTGCTGCTAGAAGCTGCACTCACTAGCAGCAGCACAAGGGTTAATTAGGAAAATGAAAGTGGTCTTGCAGCAGAATCCTGGTGCATTTAATTTCATAGAAAAAAAAAATAAAAAAAGAAATAAAAAAAAGACATACTCCTGAGTTAATACTGTAGGAAACAATTAAAAATTAATTACCAGTGAAGAATCTTGCAGTTTTGTGGGTTTGGAATGGCACCAAGGGAGACTGCAGCTAAAATTCCATCATGTCTCTTTTTTTTCCTCCTTTTAATTTTTTTTTCTTTTTTTATTTTTTCTTTTTTTTTTAAAAAAAATCTTTCTACAGACCACACCTAACTTCCTGCTGAAGGATCCTGGTTATTGAAGTGAAATCTGGCATTTCCTGTGAGCCTATTAAGTGCTGTAACTCTTACTGCCACTAGATGGTAGTCATTTACATCCATAAATTCCTGTTAGACATGGTAATGAAATCCTGCATGCTCGAACACTTGCTTAAACTGAGACTAAAATACACGATTTTATATAACCAGACAGGTCTCAGGATTCTCAAAAATTCTTTTGAATATATAGCAGCTACTGCTGATGAGACCATAGCTGTTAAAACTGTGAAGGTGACACAGAAAGAAAGTAGGAGGGATAGCAAAGTAAAAGAAACAGAAAAATGGAGGTTGTACAGGCAGTGTACAATCAAGGCAGTTGCTGAGGCTGGATTATGGACAGTCAGAATTATTTTAATCTATAGCTTCTATCAGTTTTCTAAAATAAACATATACAATGTATTTGATGCATACTCTTTCTAAATCTGGGAAAACAGCAATGAGAGGGGAGGATGGCAGCTTTGAGTGTTCACTGCAGTGGTGAATTCCTGTACAGAAATCACCCACAGCTTAAGAGAATAAAGGTAGATTATCGGCACTGTAAGCCCTTCCCACGTGGCAAATCAGTAAGACATCACCTTTGGGCACCACTCTACCTAAATGCCATCCTACTTCCTTTCGCTCTCCTGCTTTTTCTGTATTTTCTATGCTTACTGATTTTCATACTTTTTCTCTCGCTGCACTGAAAAACCTTCTGCCTTTTCCTTCTTTCACACATACTCAAATCTCTTTTGAGCTTCTCAAGCAACACATTCCTGTATCTATAGATTCAGACCTTCAGGCAGTCCTTTACTTCTGTTCCTCTGCCATCTCCTTAAGCAATGAAGAGGACTAGAGAAACTGTGGAAAGTAATAAAAAGCAAAGGGTCACTCTAAAATGAGAAAGGCCAGAGAAGGAAAGAGTACATTAGCTGAAAATTAAAAAAAAAGTCAATAAAGAGAAGGACAAATATTGATAATTTGGTTCTTTGGTAGCTGGGGAAAAAATTAACAGTTTGATTGGATCAAAATAGTGGGTTTGACATTTTCAGCAGCTAGGAAAGATGTGTTGAAGGAGAAAAAGAATTTAACCACATTAGAAGTATTCATAGAATCAGAGAATCATAGAATGGCAGGGTTGGAAGGGACCTTTAGAGATCATCTAGTCCAACCCCCCTGCAGAAGCAAGTTCACCTAGATCAGGTTGCATAGGAACATGTCCAGGAGGGTCTTGAAGACCTCCAAGGAAAGAGACTCCCCAACCCCTCTGGGCAGCCTGTGCCACTGCTCCGTCACCCTCACAGTGAAATAGTTTTTTCTTATGTTTAAGTGGAACTTTTTGTGTTCCAGCTTCATCCCACTGACCCTTGTCCTGCTGCTAGCTACTACAAAAAAAAGGGATGTCTCAACCTCCTGACACCCACCATTTAGATATTTATAAATGTTAATAAGAACACCCCTCAATCTCCTCTTCTCCAGACTAAACAGTCCCAGTTCCTGCAGCCTTTCCTCATATGAAAGATGTTCCATTCACCTGATCATCTTGGTGGCCCTGCGCTGGACTCTCTCCAGCACTTCCCTGTCCCCCTTGAGCTGAGGAGCCAAGAACTGGACACAGGACTCCAGATGAGGCCTCACTAGGGCAGAGTAGAGAGGGAGAAGAACCTCCCTTGACCTGCTGGCCACACTTCTTGATGCATCCCAGAATGCCATTGGCCTTCTTGGCCACGAGGGCACATTGCTGGCTCATATTTAGCTTATTATCAATCAGGTCTCCCAGGTCTCTCTCTGCAGAGCTGCTTTTCAGCAGTTCGACCCCCAGCCTGTACTGGTGCATGGGGTTGTTCCTTCCCAGATGCAGGACTTTGCATTTGTCCTTGTTGAACCTCATGAGGTTCCTCTCTGCCCAACTCTCAAGCCAGTAGAGATCCCGCTGAATGGCAGCACAGCCTTCTGGGGAATCAGCCAGTCCTCCCAGTTTGGTGTCATCAGAGAACCTGCTGAGGGTACACTCTGTCCACTTATCCAGGTGGCTGATGAAGATGTTGAACAAGACTGGCCCCAGAATCGATCGCTGTGGAACTCCACTGGCCACAGGCCTCCAACTTGACTCTGTGCCATTGATCACCACCCTCTGGGCTCTGTCATTCAGCCAGCTCTCGATCCACCTCACTGTCCACTCATCCAAGCCACACTGCTTGAGCTTGAGGATGTTATGGGAGACAGTATCAAAAGCCTTGCTGAAGTCAAGGTAGATGACACCTGCTGCTCTCCCCTCATCTAGCCAGCTGGTTATGCCCTCATAGAAGGCTATCAGGTTGGTCAAACAGGATTTCCCCTTGGTGAAGGCACACTGACTCCCCCTGATAACCATCTTATCCTTTCTATGTTCAGTGATAACATTCAGGATGAGTATTTTAAAAGCTTTGGATGAAAACTTCTGCCTAGATCTAATTATGACTGTGATTTACTTGGAGCTGCTCTGCAGTCTCAAGAGGATTATAAGAAGCATAGATTCACAGGAGTAAAGGAGATTCTAACTACAAAAGTATTGTTGACTATATATGTGGATATGAATATATGTGTTTATGCAGCTACTTATGGAAGTTACAGTTAAACCAAGTACCTGAAAAACTAATTCACACAATATGGGAAAGGAGATTCATTCTGCTATTAATTGTATATTAAGTTTAAGTGTGTGATTACTTGTTTCTTTGTTTTTCATATGGATCTGAAATTACCAGATTTTCACCAGGGCTTTTACATGCGTAGTGCTGGAAGGACAGCAAAAAGTAAAGACAAAAAGGAACAGTGGGACATTGTATCCCATTGCATTAGATGCTTGGATCTACAATTTTACTAGGCTGTAAGGTGAAAAGAACAAATATTTTAGAGAAAAATAATAGGCAGGGAATACAATATGATCTTTTCAGTCTAGAAGATATATATATATATACACTTCCAAAGAGGACAACATAGTAGTATATCTAGCAAAGTCAGTAACAATCCCTGAAAGATGTTGAAATAACTAGATACTACATAGCTATAGTAAATATAATAGACAAAACTAGTAGAGACAAGAAGAGAAAATTATCTAATAAAATAGTAAATATCAATCAAAACCAATACAAAACATCAATCAAAATCAATACAACATAGTCTACATTTAAAAACTAAAAAACAGAAATATGGAATAAGCAGAATTCTGGCAATGGGTAACTTCTGACTACTGTCTAGCTTCCCATCTACAGCCATGGGTACATTTTGTGAATAATTTTATCCCTAGAGGTATCCACCTTCCTACTACTATGACACATTTGTAAGCTTGAAGTGGACTTTGTTTTTTAATCATTTGTCAAAACACTCATGGCCTATATAAAGGATAGAGTAGAGGTGTTCCATGTCACATATAAAGAGTCTCTACATGAAGATGAATGTTTTTTGATAGGACAGAGCTGAGAGAAACTTCTGAGTCTTTTCCTGCCTGACTAGGAGCCCTTCATCTAAACCCATTCTGATTGATAAAATCAGAAGGCAAATAGATTACCAGCTTCACCTCTAAAATCTGTAAAAATTAACTATCTTTGTTCAATCTTAAAGCAGAGCTTTAAAATGCACAAGTGGCAACCTGCGGACATTCTGTGGTTCTGTGATCTTTTTAGTTTCCAGCTGCGTGTTCCTGTTCTATATTAGAATTGCCCCTAAGTGCATGACTTTTCATTTACAGTTCTGAATTTCATCTCATTCCAGTAACATCACTCATCAAGTTCATCTAGTCCTTTCTGTATAATAGCTTGCTCATTCTTTGACAATGCCTCACAACTTTGTGATAGAAGCAATTACATTGGCACATTTCCACTTTCTTTGCTGAAACAATTAATCAAACTTTAAATAAAATCTGTTCCAAAATTATAATGATGATGAAAAACTTTGACCAAAGTGTAAGTTATTGTGCTATTTATTTTAGTTTGCAAGATATGTTAATACTACTCTAAGAACTTTAATATTAATAAAAAAATCTGAAGTTATAATTAAATTCATTGAAATAATACTTTTTGCATTTGAAGAGCAAAAGGGGTAGAAGAGGGAAAATAACTTTTTCTGCTTTTGAGTAGTATACGTTTAATCAAATACACTGAATGTAAAGAAATTCTTGTCACTTTTTTCCCCTATGCTTCTTAAAACGCTTACTGTACTACTAAATTATTTATGGTCATCCAGATGACTGAAAAACATGTTTGCTAGCTTTTCAGATAACATGAAACTGAGAGGGTCTACAGGTAAGCAGGAGGATAGTATTAGCATTTAAAATGCCCTGACAAATAACAGAATGGTCTGATGCAAAATGATGCAAATCCTACCTTTTACATTTAGGCAAGAGTAAATAACTGAAAAATTACAGGAACAAATTCCCACTAATAGCTCTGCAGGAAAAGATCTAGAGTACTAAATGCATCACAAACCAAGCATGTGTGAAAACTGTCAGTCTTACCAAAAAAAACCCCATGTACTTAAGATTTATGAACTTGTGAATGATCTTCTACTCTCCTAGTTGAAGCAGTACATCCAAATTGGGTACAACATTTAAAAATATTGGGGCTATCTGAATATAACTCAGACCACAACAATAACGATGTAACTTATGAGAAAGCATCCAAAGAATTTTGGGTTTTGAGTTCTTTCTGTCTTAATTTACATTGAAAAGATTGATTGAAGACACATTGACAGTCTTTACATGTTTAGAAAGCTACTCCAAGGAAGAGGATGGATTTGTTATTATATGGCATATAGGCAAACAGTTTGTGGGGTTAAACTGCAGCAAATGGGATTTGTTAGGATAACCCTTTCCCAGTGAAGACAGCATGAGCAGAGTAGACACACCACAATCATCCAGGGGCTTTAGGAAAGGCTAGGCCTTGTAAAAAGAAAGATCAGTGATCAATGAGAGATTTGTAGCAAAACTGACCAGGATGAGAATCAAGAAACTTGTAATAGGCCCTCACTCTTTTAGCATATTAATATGCATACTTTTCTCATTGTTTTGTGCTGCTCCATCTGTTATGTTTTATCCCAGGCCTCAAGGGAGCAAGAGCTTATTGTTTATATACCAGGGATGCATACAAGAAAGGCATTTTGATTTCAGTCACTGTTGACTGTGAAAGTTCTCGAGTCAGTGGGGTGCAGGATAGAAAAAAGGACATCACATGCAGTAGAATCCCAAGGAATTGTTTACAGAAGGAAACATTGCTGTGGAATCAGAGAGCTCTGCCCCTAGTTTCTCTTTACTCACCTCTCTCTCCTTCCAGTATTCTCCTTTTCTCCTAGTCTGACAGAAAGATTAGAAAACCTATTTCATAGTCCATTATATTACTTGCCCCTTGAATCACAGCTATCTGTATACATGGGTAAAATAAATGCTGGACAAAACGTGTTCTGTCTCAAAGGGCTATAGCCCTTCTGGGTCTGTTAGCGCCCCACAACACTGTATGCAAGACTGTATAACACATGACTGTCCTGGCTGAAGGTGGAAGGTTTACAGGTGGTCATATCTCTGTGAAGATTTATGGTCTCACTATTCCATTTCTGTAAGTTACTAGACAGCAAATAAAAATCAGTTATCCTGTGCTTGACATATGTGTGTTTCATACTATACTGCATTGTATGTTCAGTAGTTAGAGCTCTGACAGAGGTCTCTTCATACAGTGTCTATCTGCTGAATCATAATATTAGACCAGTAGGTGTTTCTATACAATTTTTTTTTCCAAATGGCTCTTAGAAGAGCTATATAAAAATACAGCTTCCTATACATTGTCCATATGTGGACAATGGATGTGTAACTAGCAAGGCACCTTTGAAAATTAGGTTTCTGAAAATCTCAAGCCAATATGAGATGGTGCTGTTGGAAGGGACAGCTCTGTTCTCCACCCACTCTCACCCTGGTCATTTCCCACTATGCTGGTTTGAGCAATTCTGCACCTCTGCATTTCAGCCAGATCAACTCTGTGGTCTGGCTGAAGACTACAAATCAGTGGCTAGATTTCAGACAAATCAAAGAGCTGATCCATCACACTACAGAACAGAAATTAAGAGGCTTTATGCTTCCCCTGGCTTTTAAAGCGAGTCCTTTTAAGGACTTGCTGACTACCTATATTGTCTTCCAAATTTTAGTGCTTCTCCTAAGTATAAAGCTCAAAAGGGCTTAAGGCACCAGAGTATGAATAAACAGATCTTGAGTACTTGAATGTTGGAAATTAAGAGAGCTCTAGCAATTGTCACCAAATATTAGCACAGATCCTGTACCTGGTGTAGAACCCCATGCAGGTAGGATAAAAAAACCAAAAAAAGTTTATTAAAATGCCCAAATACTAGTAAACCTAGGGATCAAACTGGACTAGCATCAGTTACAGCTGTCTCAGGATTGCTCTTCCAAGATCAGGAGGTAACTAGGATCGTCCTCTCCCTTTCAACATGGACATCATGACATCAGAACAGCATTTTATATGAAACATGCAGCAAGGACCATCATGTGAAAATAGGTATAGAGAGACTTCTACTGGTAAAGTTTGGGGGTTCTTTCCTTCCTTGTCACTCCCTTTAAAACTTATTTCAGGGTACTGCCCATAGGGCTATGGCAAGGTCTTCTTCAAGGAAGTATGAAAAATACACTGTTAAAAATCAGTCGAATATCATCATTACTTACTGATAGTCAGTAACTAATTCAAGCAATGACTTGAGTTTGGTTATACATACATACTCCATTTTCCCCTTTTGTCAGATATGGTCTCTGAACAACTGCTGATTTACAATCAAATGTCAGGGAGAGAACAAAAAGCTATTTGTTTTTCCAGCTAAGAGGTTCTGAAGTCCTTCTTTCTAGCATTATACAAATTGGTTTTTTTCACCTGATGAAAATACCACTAATATTCTTAAGCTTAACTTTCTGCCAAACTCACATGAGGTCCTCTGGTGCTCCACGACCAGCAGAAAATACAAAGGTAATTTACATGTGAGAAATATTCAAAAAAAAAAAAAATTCCAGTTTCCCTTTACAAAAGGAGAAATATAGGAACACCAAAGCAAATAGCAATGTGGGAAACGAAGTAATGCAAGAAGAGCATTCACCAGATCACTAATGATGCTCAACCATCTAACTGAGGAAGGCTTTTCATCAAGTCAATCTTTGCCCTAATATCCATTATAAGAAATGTATCCCCCACAAGTACATTCTTGTATAAGTATCAAGCTCGAGATATATCCATTTTTAGTGTGTTTGTGTAGGGAGAGTGACTATACAATTCAAAGATGTGATGATAACAGAAGTGCCATATGCATGGGATAAGCTAGATATTTCCAGATGCCTGAATAAGAAAACATGCTGACTACTTATGCTGTCAATAAAACATGCTGTGATTCCTTTCCTGAATCAGAACATTGAGTTTAACATTCCCAGTATGGGCATTATGCAAAGATGTTTAGAAGGAAATCTCCATTAGTCGTAACTACAGAATGGCTACAGAAAACTCAACTATACATAACTTACATCCTTTTGGATAAAAGACACCAGGTAGATAGATTTTAATATCCACCTAACAACTATCTTGCAATTTTGGATGAATGTGAATGATGATTCTTAACCAACTGACAAGTGACTGTGGAAGACTGTGTGTTTCTACTTTTACAGCCTCTTACTCTCTTCTACTGCAAACCGAATCTATGAACAAAACTGCACTTCTCAAGTCATAGCTTTTGTAAGCTCTCACTGCAAAGCCGGGCCAAACTCCCTCAAGTCAAGGAGAAAGAACCGTGGACTCCTCCACCTCCCGAAACTCCTGCAACCGCCTTCCACTGAAAACTATTTCCCACCAGCTCCTTTTAAGCTCGCAGAGCCAACACACCGGCAACAGGAGCACTGCGGAAGAAAAAAAAAGCGGGCAGGCCGGGCGGAGCGCTGCTCGCGTCCCGCAGTGCTGCGCACAGCCAGGCGGCCGCCTCCCCTGCCCGCCCCCGCTGCTGGGCGCCTCGCGGCCGGCAGCCGCACCTCCGCCGCCTCGGGCCTCCTCGTCTCCCGGTGCCACACTACACTTTACAAGAAGTGAAGATGGGCAGCCCGATATCGCTCGAAACGACAACGGGGAGTGAAAAGCCCACTGGGGAGACAGGCGGGGAGCTGTTGTGTTATGAAGTGACGCGGCTCTGCAATGGCGGCAGGGAGCGCCGGCGCGGAACGGCGCCGAGGGGAGCTGGCGGGACGTTGCCTAGCAACCGGCCCGGCGGCTGCGGCACCCGCGCTGCGGCCCGGCAGACAGCGCAGCGTAGCGCAGCGCAGGGGGAGCGCCGCCGCCCGCGGGCTGCGGAGGCTCCCGTCAAAACCGGCTCCAGGCAGATTACTTTTTTTCCACAAGGAAAGCTTCCCCTGCCTGCTTCAGCAGGATCTAATCAAACGGGAGAAGCAGAGGAGGCGGAAAGGAGCAGGCATTTAGCGTAGGATAGGTAACAGCTACCCTGTAGCCTCCAGAACGGCAGAAATGGGAGGGGGGCAGTGTTGCTGTGGAGATGAGGGGAATCCGCCCTTCGGAGACACCGGCAAGGAACTGCTGAGGCCCTGGGCCAGTCCCGGCCTGGGCAGAGGCAGGAGCCCTGCCAGCGAGGCTCACTGTGTCGCACAGCTGAGCAAGGATGGTGCCGAATCCAGCCATTGCCACCAAGGTGGGAAGGAACCAGGGCATCATCATCCCTCTTTCTGTTTGTTTACCATCTGTATTGAATACAGATAGTCAGCCATGCTGCTCGCTGTCTGCAGTCAGACAATTCCCCTTTATTGTGTGGGAGTGTTTGTTATTTCGTTGTTTTGGGTTTTGGGTTTTTTTTAACTAGGAAGTGGTGACTGTAAAACCATAGAAACGGACACAGAAACTGGGGTGCTAGGACAGTTTTTACATCACCTCCGCTTTTAAAAGATGTCCTTATTTCAAGCTGCTGGTATGTTTTTACCATGTCCTCCACCACATGCCAGATAACCCTAAGCTTAGGTTCAGTGTATGTGAGAGAGCATCAGGAGGTGTGTACCTAATTTGTACTGTTGCAAAATAAAGATAGAGAATCTGAACCTAAATGAAATTTTCTCTAAATGGGCCTGCAAAGGTAGTTTATTAGTAGCTCTCAAGGAACTTATTTCTAAAACAAAAACACAGTAGACACACAGAATGTGAGGACCATCCCACATGGGGGAAAACAAACATCTCCATGGATAACATATGAGAATTTCAACCCCTGGGAACTGTGCTGCCACTGACAGGCTCCTTGCAGCTGCACAGCACCAGCTGCTAAGGGGATCCTGCAGGAGTTAATATAGCTGAAAGAAGCATTAACTCCCTGGATATCCATCAGCCTCCAAGGGCAGGATGCCACAGACCATTTCCTCATCAGCATTACTCGTGCCCCTCACCTGCATGTCCTACTCTGTAGCTGCACCTGGAAGCAGCAAAGTCCCTGAAGCAGACAGAAACAGCAAAAAGCACAATTAAAAAGCGCAACTCCCTTCCCCCTGTGTGGTTTCTACCAGATCCCCTTTGCCACTGGAATGGAAGAACTGGCTTTGTTTCAGGGAGTGCCACTTCAAATAAGCCAGAAGCAAAGTGGTTTCAGCGATGCTGGAAATTAAGTCATAGATGAAGTCTTATATTTACTTTTAAATATTCTTTTAGTCTTGTGATGGTTTATGTGTTAGCAGTTGTTACTATATCCTTAGGGATAGAGTGCAGATGGGTCCAAGCCAGCTACTAGTTACGGGTTGTCATGTTTCATGAGAATTACAGATGGGGCTGGCAGTACTGTTTATTACTGAGATGCTTGACCTGTCCTGTTTTCCTTTTCTTTCTCCCCTCCCTTCCACCTTTTCCTTGCTTGATTAGCCAAACTTGAAGCATTGGGACTAAAATTTTCTATTTTTGCTGCAGGGTGATTTTTGGAGGGAAGTTTCAACTCGATGCAACTATTTCCAAGAAAAATGCTATGGATATATATTTCTCTTCAAAATTTTATTGCTGCCAATTTTCAAGTCATGAATGTTAAATCCTGAAGGACCTTTTGCAGAACAGCATTCTGAATTTTGGCCTTTTTTTTTTAATTGAGTGATATCTAGAATACTTGCCCAGAGCTGAAACATTTTTCAAAACTAGTTTGCATAGATTTGGAAGAACACCCCAGAGGTTTGAAAGTGGGAATTCCAGAGAAAATACCTTTGCTGTTAATGTTCCAGTGTCCAGCTGAGGGGATTTTCCTGCAGCTGAAGCCTGTGTCTTTGTGGACTGTGCTGACCTAAGACTGGCAATGCTTTCGTCTTTGTGTTCTTCATGATCCTATGTGTAAGTTTTTAAAAAACCCCAAACAAATCCCATCAGGAAATACAGAAGGAAAAGGGGGGAGGTAGGAAGAAAGGATGACATAACTAGGATTAAAAGCTGGCAGCAGAAAAAACCTCCAGGGAAATGATATGTAGAAGAACTGTCTGTCTGGATAAAGAGATTGTCTTGAAATTAGCTGTTGTAGTCCTGGAGGCCAGTTGGAGAGACACAAAAAACTCAAGGACTTGTAGATTTTTATGACCAAGAAAATCATCTAGGTTGATCAGTTTGACCTCACAGGAGATCAGACTGGAAAAAAGTGAAGGAAAAGGAAAGAGGGGTAGAGGGAAACCAGTATCATGGGACAAGCTGAGATAGGACAAAGCAAAAGAGTTTGGACTGAATGGGCAAGAGAGAGAATAAAAAGTTGAGATAACTGGACTGAAATTAATTATGAAGATGGGCAATAAGATCTGAAAATGAGTTTATAGAGAACTACGAAGAAAACAAATTAAGAGGTCTGCAAAATATGTGTAAAACATTCAGTAACTCCTGATCATTCATATGGGTATCAATATAGTCTCCCTAAAATTGTGTACAAACACTTCAATAAAACACACCTGTAACTGCAGGAAAAAGAACTCAAATGGAAGCGTATCCTAGAATTAAAATCTGCCTCCTTTTTGGCCTATTTGTCAGTAGATACAATAACAAAATGTTCACTGTCTTCTATACACGATATGGACCAGCTTTATAAAGCAGCAAGACTTGTTTCAGAGGGGACTTTCTCAATTCCCTGGTACTGCACGCCAATTGTCAGAAATGAATAGCAGAAGGGGACAGTAAACTGCATGGGCAAAAAATACTGTCCTCTATGTACAGTCTGTATGCTGTCTTCGAGAACTGGATGTCACCTCTACCTGTGTCAAGAGTAGGATTCACCTTCCCTGGCGTCAGATGTCCATATCTGTAGGCATCTGCATCTAAGACAATCTGACCTGTCCTATTCACTGGGATAAAACAGGACCTTCAAAAGCCAATTCTTCTGACCTATTTTAGATATCTACCTTAAAATGAGGCAAGTTGTGCCTTAGAAGTGCCTGTTACTCTCTGCTGGCTATAGAGGGAGAGAGATTCCTACTCAGTACTCCAGCAGGGTGGCAGGTGATTCACTCAAATTGCTCTTTTCACAGGTGGCTACAAACCATATATCAGATTTTCAGAATGTAAAGACAGCCTTAATTCAGTGCCCCATAACTGACTGCTCAACTGCCACTTACTAAAATACTTTTAATGCAATTTTATATATGTGAAATATTTAGTGGAACCTTGTCCTTCCACATCTCTTCATTAAACATCAAGAAGGCCAATGGCATCCTGGGATGCATCAAGAAGAATGTGACCAGCAGGTCAAGGGAGGTTCTGCTCCTCCTCTACTCTTCCCTGGTGAGGCCTCATCTGGAGTCCTGTGTCCAGTTCTGGGCTCCTCAGCTCAAGAGGGACAGGGAACTTCTGGAGAGAGACCAGCACAGGGCCACCAAGATGATCAGGGGAATGGAACATCTTCCTTATGAGGAAAGGCTGTGGGAACTGGGGCTGTTTAGTCTGGAGGAGATTGAGGGGAGATCTTATTAACATTTATAAATATCTAAATGGTGGGTGTCAGGAGGTTGGGATATCTCTTTTTTCTATAGTAGCTAGCAACAGGACAAGGGGTAATGGGATGAAGCTGGAACACAAAAAGTTCCATTGAAATATAAGAAAAAACTATTTCACTGTTCAGGTGATGGAGCCCTGGCACAGGCTGCCCAGGGAGGGTGTGGAGTCTCCTTCCTTGGAGGTCTTCAAGACCCACTTGGACATGTTCCTATGCAACCTCATCTGGGTGAACCTGCTTCTTCAAGGGCGGTTGGACTAGATGATCTCTAAAGGTCTCTTCCAACCCCTACCATTCTATGACTCTATGATCAGCCACTTACTTAGTACATGTTAACATTACTCTCACATTACGTTTGAGAAACAGAACCACATGTGGTTTTGGCAACAGATTGACATGTGAAAATATAAGTGGTTTGCATACTCATACACATTAACAGAGGCAAAGAGAGAACTGAATACTCCTGTTGTAGTGCTTAATAGATGTCTTAATTGCTACAGTTTTAATAGCTTTGATTTATTACAGTTCTGCCAACTGCCCAAAACATCACACTACAGGCATCTCTACAGTTGAGTAAGTATGTCTTTTAAATGAAGATGTCACCAGTGTGAGGCACTTAAGGCTGGATATACATTCAAAATTTGGAAACAAAAAAGGAAATATTAAGCCAAACAGCATGAAATTAGATCCCATGATGAATAATATGGTTGGTGACTTGTGCAGAAAACAGCTGACTCGCTATATACTGTTTCCCAGAACATCACACAGGAACCATTACGAAAGCTACAGCTTCATCCTTCCCCGCCTCTCATGCAAAGTGAGGCAGCAAACAGCACCACTACTCCCTGGTGACCTGACCAGCATGTTTGTTTCTCTGGGTAATGAAAAGCTCAGTCAGATATACAACATTAGGAAGCATTAAACAACTGTCTATTAAATTTAGAAGATATTTTTTTATCTGAAAGGAAACTGAGTAGTTAATTGGCCCACAATTAAATAAAAATGCCATTAAAAAAAACCCTGAAACAGCTTGCCAGGCACAGTTTCTGCTTGCCTTTTATAGTGTCCCGCTGAACACTATAAAAACATCTGTACAGATCAAGTTATCCTGGGAGACAAAGTGCATATGGCAGACACATGCAGTTAAGTAAGAGGAGAAAGGTAATATCACTATTCCATCAAGAAACTTGAAAAGCCTGAGGGAGCAACACAGATTCACAAGTGTAGGATCAGAGGAGATCATTATGAGTGTTTATCCTGACATTCTGCACAGTATGGCTCATAACAGTCTCCTGATTTAATGTGAGCCTCAGCTGCAACACACCAAATTCATGAGATTCCCTTAGTAAGTTACCCGATGGCAAAGTATTATTGCAATAGAACAGGTGCCTCATTTTATACGTAGACATCACTTTCCTGGATGGTGAGGAAAACTTCTATGCCACTTCTTTTCAGTATGGGAATGTGCCTGAAATGGAAAGCTAAACATTTAAGCTAATCTATTTTAGCTCCTAATTTTTTCCTAAGAGCGAAAAATCTCATGAAACAAATCTCAGAGAACTAACAGCTGTAAAGTTCAGTCATGGTCTTTAAAAAAACAGATTCAGTGTCAAGGCAACTAAAAAAAAAACATATAGGAAGGGAGAGGAGAAGAGTCTTGTTCATTATCATGTTCATTTTATAACTCTGGGAAAAAGAAGGGTTGCTCTGGGTGATTTACAAAAGTGTTGGCTAAAATCAAACTGCAGCTCATTACACCTGAGTGATCTGGAACCGAGACTTGGTCAGTGGAGTCAGTGGGGTTTGCTAATTATCTTCAGTTTGGAATTATTTTGTAACTGTGAATTTTCTTTAAGTATATTCCATTTGCATTTGTTGGTGAATGTGAAAATAGCAAGAGAGCAGATGTTGAAAGCCTCCTCATGAGAGTTTTTCCTTTCCCACTACGTCTGAGCCAGCAAAACAGGTTCCTGTTAGAGGGAATACAAGAGCTCCCCAAAGAGTTCTCACAAGCATTCCTTGCTCACAGTATCACCTGCGACCTGGAGCTGTACCACTGCAAGCAGATCTTCCTGCTGGAGCCACGCCACACTGCTCACCTCCATACAGGAACACAAATACACATTTCAATGTTTGCCTTACAATAGATGCCTTTTTTCCTTGTATGAACTGAATTGAAAAATACCTTTTCCCCCCTACATTCGATTACTTTCCCTGCACATTCGATTACTTTCCTCCCTTCAATTACTCTTCTCTAGATCCCCAGGAGATATTTCCTTTCCATGTCAGTTTCAGAGCTCTTTGCTCATCTCTGCATCATACTCATCATCTTTCCCACTAAGGTCAGATTATTTTGAGAATGTGTGAATCCTTAAACTAATTTGGAAGTGAGGTCAATACTGAGCAAAGCTACATAATTCTCTTCCCTGCAATGGAGAATGCTTCTGGCTGCCCAGCCTCTGCTGCTCAACAGAGCAAGATATTAGCATGAGTGATAGCACCCAAGTGTCCTATATAATAGTAAAGGTCACCATCTTTATACTCGGAGGCTTACATTCAAATTTAGGTTGGTTTGAGTTTTGGTTTTTTCTCCTGATGGATACCGGTGGAGTAGAGCAATAGATTTCTCTGTGCAAAGACTAGCCTGCCTTCAGCTTGGCTTAGAAGGACAAAGCTTTGCTTCAGATCAAAGATCATGTACTTCATAAAAACTACAGCTGGCAAAAGCACAAATATCTTTTTGTAGTCACAAATGTTGTGAAGGCTGTGGACTACTTTAAATGTTAATTCTGTCTGAAAATACTGTTAAAAAATAACTTGAAACAATAACTCTTGAAAATGTTCTGACTGTTGCATGTGTTTAGCCAACAAAACTACAAAAGCAACCTGTTTGCAAGATGTAAAATATTAGTGTATTGAAAAGTGACTCTCAAAAATGTGTAACACTGTATTTCTTCCCAAGCAAATTGATTTCCTTGACAACTTGAAAGATTTGTGTCTTTCCAGTACAGAATGGTGTCAGTTGGAAAAGATCTTTAAGATCAAGTCCAAGCACTAACCTAACGCTGCAAAGCCCACTACTACACCGTCTCCCTAGCATGTCATGCTACAGACAATAAAATTGTGTACTTTCCATTTTTTCTATTAGTATTTGCCATAAACTAAATTAAAATAAACCATTAGCTCATCCTACACCTCAGCATTTTCAAAGCATATGCTGGTTGTTCAGGAGGAGAATTTTTTCCTAGTGTTATCGTGGTACCAAGAAGGCTGTCTACCATCAGCCCTTTTATGGGACTTCCCATTCTACAAAATGGAAACCTACCCCTGCATTGAAAAATCCAACCTGTGTGAATGCATTTGCTATCAGGGTGTTTGTGCAGTCATCACTGAAGTCTCAATTTAGAAACAATCATGCAGCATTCGCGCCATGTCTGCTTTCAGGTTAAAGCAACTACAGATGGAAGATTTTTTCCTTCTGCTTGGTATCAGTACTTATCTTTTAGTTTCCATGGTTTCATTATTGACTCTCAGTAAAGGGAAAGCATACAAAGCTCACACACTCTACAAATACACCTGTTATACTCTTATGATGTGACCTTGTATGCCACAGTCCCAGTTAGAATAACTGTATCGGAGACTTCTAGTGGGGAAAACAGATCTAACAAACATTGCCTTGCAGCCACAGAGGTGGGATTTTTCAGTGGCTTGCATTTGGTACAAATATTTACAAATAAACAAAACACAATGCTTATACTTAGAGACAGGTTGTCAAGTTTCAAATATCCTGGGCAGAGTTCTTATTTCATAGTAGTTGCGGTTATATAGAAGTTTCCCATACACTTCCTAATAAGCACATGGTCTATTTGGATACCTGGGTGCTACTTCAGCCTTATTTTTGTTGGCACTTCTTTATGGAAATCATTTTTAAACAGCACATTCAGACTACTGTGTCTAGGGAAAGGACACTTCTTTCTGACCTTGCTCTATCTGTATGCAGTTTGCAATGCATTAAATATTATGCTTCTTGAGATGACAAACCGTCAAATTCTTCTGACTCCATTTTGTATATATACATGAAATCTGGCTCATAATATACCTGCAGTCCTACTGAGGCAAACGGGTGAGGCCAGAACACAGTGTGTTGCTTTAGAGAACTTGAGTCAGACTGCTAATTTCGGAGTGAGTCATTTACATTTATCATCAAACAAAAGTACATTGGGGTCAAAGACTGTTGAGGATTTTGTGGTTACATTGAGGAGGGTGAGACATGATGAGGATGGTATAGAAAAAAAGTATAAATAACACCCATTCAAATAGGAAGACTGTTTTTGTCCCACTGTGAAAGCCTGCTCGTGATAATTTAACCAAAATCTTTGCATTGCTGTCAGAGGAATGACAGCAGTAGACGGGAAAATATCATAGCTTTCATTTGGTTAGCTCAGTATCATCAACCAAGAACTGACAGACTAGCAGGCCAAATGAGCACACAGAATAGTCAGGTGCGTTTGTGTAGTTCCATAAAGTACATACACTGCCTTTGAAACCAAAGTACTAAGTTGAGCTAACTAAACCTACTGCAGTCATGCTTTTTACTGCAGGGTTGAACGGTACCCAATTTTTTTGGCTAGAGTGTATCATTTGACATAATCTAAATGTGCTCAAAAGCTGTACATTGCAACTCCGTTTAAGACCAGACAAGCAGCACCATATGGCATAAAAATCAGGCATCTCCTGTCATTTGCCAGTTCCACGTTAGACCATGAGAAGATCAGTTGCTCTATGTTCAAAACTTGGACATCCATCATCTTAAAATGCATATCCGCTAATGTTACACATTATCAGTTTGTTCAAGTAATGTAACTACACACTGCACAGAGCAATCATTATTGTGTTGAACATAATTCTCTTTCTTCATGGGGGAAGCCTGCATTTTCACAACATAATGGGATGTACCTGTGAGGATCTTCAGAAAGACCAGTGAGAACTAGCTAGCATTAGCAGTTCAAGAACAATTCATCTGGCCATAATCAGGTTCTGACCACCTTTAAGGGAAGCTGAGCCAAGAATCAAGAAGCAACTGTGATTGCAATTTCACGAAATCTATGAAAACTTCATATAGAATCAACCACTGAACTTCAGAGACCTTAAAAAATAAAATTATCACTGATTTTTTATAATTTCTAAATTTCTTTCTATACTGTATGAACAGAGCTGACATAGTTTTATTTGCTTAATAGTTTCTATCACAAGAATCTCTTTCCAATGCCTTTAGCTTTGCCAAACATTAATTTTTGAGACCGAGTTTGTTTCTACTACTGGCTTCATTCTGATTTCTTTCTTTAACGACACTATAAATGGTGAGATACTTTTTCCAATACAGACAGAAAGAAAAGCTTAACTTGACAATATGAATTCTTGTGTCCTCATGATACTTCTTATTCCTTTCATCTTGCATCATATTACAACAAAAAGATCACCATTTATTGGAAAAAGTATATTTATAGTCTTCTTACTGGAAAAAAAAATATTATTTTATTAATCTACAGTTTTATAAACCAAATTGCTTGAAGAATGGATCTATGTTGTGGGCTTTTTTAATAGGAAGAGTAAAAGCTATTTTTGTGATTATTTAACGAGTATGTTGGTACTACTGCAGCATTAAAATACATTTCCAGCCTTTCTTTTTTTGGAGAACTTTTGCTACAATCTCTTTACTCTAAGATTTCTTAAGTAGGCTGCTTAGGCAATGTAAGGGTTTGCACTTTGTTGCTCCTGTTGAAATTTATTGAAATCTGGCCATTCAGCACTTCTCTGAAGTAATTTCTAAATATGCTCAGAAGAAGCTTCTTAGCCACTTGAAGTAAATACTTACAGAGCTGCCACATGTTGACTGTGTTTCTGACTAGCATTAACAGCCCCTTCAGTGCAATTGTTAGCAATAGCTGCAGAGGAATAAAATGCTGAAACCAGGAAACTGGTCCCAAACCAGTCAGAGACAGAAAGAGGAAGCAACCTAACTGAAATCTGAAGTAAGGGTAGAAAAAGAAACAATAGTAGGGTCAGGAGCAGAAATAAGAGAGGTAAAGTTACAAGCTTGGGAACAATAAGTAATTTAACTGAACACCATGATTATAGTTATTCAGTTTCTTTAAATAGTCTTTCAGTATTTTGATCCCGAACTTTCTTTACTGTGTTTCTTCCCAAACATGCTGTGATTACAAAGTTATTGATTTACTCCATACCTTTTTTTTTTAAAGATCCCTGTCCTTATGGTATTTAGTGATCCACAACTTCATTTGTCTCCCTTCAGGAACACCTCTTTGAAATCAGGTACATTACTTATCTTTCAAGGACAGTAACAGAAGAACAGGCCACCATTGGCAGTAATATCATTTAACTCATAATTTCTGAGACTAGTATGTGTCAGTGAGAGGAGGCACAAGAAATGGATTCTTTCGAGTGGCTTCAAGAAGCCTCTAGAAAGGAGGCCTCTGGGATCCCCAACGCCTGTTCAGCAAGCTGAGGCTGAGGGCAAAGACAGAGAAATGGGAGGCTTCAATGGATAAGAAGCTGTCCTTGCTCTAGGAGAGTACATGACCTTTGCTGCAAAGAATCCATACTGTCACCTGGAGAACTCCGGGTGAGTGTGTGTGTGGCCTTAAAATAATGGAAGCAACACAGTAAAAAGCTTCTTTGTGATTTTTGTGCACCGGCCGAGTGCTGCATCCATAAGAAGGTAATACGGTTGCATTCACTGGTGCCTAGTAAGATTCAAGCAGATAGACCGTATTTGATTTCGATGTCCTCTCTGTCCCCTTGGCAGGAGAGTTTAGGGGCTACTCAGGGGCAGAGCAGGTCTGCAAGTAGTAACCCACCAAATCCATTCAGCAAGATCTGTGATGAAAAAATTGAGCAAGCAGCACTGGCAGTATGACTGCTGCTGGGCTCTTGCTCTGGCTGCAGAGTGGGTCTCCTGGTCTCTGCTGCAGAGATCTGATGCTTAGATGTGTACACTTTAATTAGACTAATTCAGATGAACAAAAATGACAAGAAAGCTTAAATATCCCCCCAGATCACATTTCACAAAAGGTAGAGAGGGTCAGCTTTCCCTTAGGGTGAACTTTTGCTTGAACTCCTCCAGAAACATTTGACTTCATTGCTACTAAAAGGTGACTGGATCATGCTTTGATATGATATGGCCATTTACATGTTTCTATTTCCCCAAGACTAATGTACACAATTAACATACTCAGAATCTGTAATGATTCAGCTTCAGTATTTTCCTTGAAGGCTTGCAGCAACTCACTGGATTTTATTTTTTACATGTAAATCTGTAGCTTGCCTTTGAAGCTCTATGCTCATTTGGCCTACTAACTGCATTTTATGAACACAGCAAAATTTCTGAGATTAATAAAAGTTATTCTCTCCCTGAACATTGGTGCAGTCTAAAAATCAAGAGCACAGAGGCAGATGCTTATCCACTTGCCTAATATTAAGAATGTGAGTCATCCCATTGACATGCCCATTTGTTGTTGAATTGGGGCCTATAGACATGAGAGCATACTTTATTTAATGCATTTGTCACTGAAGGAAATTGCACATCATTTGGATACGATTATTCATCTGTTCTCCAGATCTGATCAAGAATGGACAGTGCTTTACCATCTAGTGAAGGTATATTCAGACACTACAATGCCTGAGCCATATTCATATATACAGATTGTAAACATTGATCAGAAAAATATGGCTAAGCAGGCAACATGCATAGATGGCCAGAATGCGTGTCAACCTTCTTAGCAGTTCACATGTATCTAAGGAATCATCTAAAGCCACGGCAGCATCTAGGATTCAAGTCCCAACAGGCAATTTGCTGTTGCTTCACTATTCACCATTAAAAAAAAAAAGTTTCTCTTCACACAGGTGTGTGAAAATTTTGATTAAGCGCTTTCTATTTACCAGCTTGTAATAGAAAGTAAGAGGCATTTAAATGAACCACACATTCTCTTTTTTCCCCCTCACATACTGGCTACTGAGCCCTTTCTCTCATTTGTGACTGTGTAAGTAAGTCAATGCATTTTAAATGTTGTTTTTCCTGACTAAATTGATTATTGCTGCACTTAAGAGAAGGTAAGGAAAAAACCCCAGAAGGTTTGAAAGAAGAGTCAGAGGGTGCTGCATGAGCTTCCCACCTCCTGAGTCATTCTGCTGTCTCTCCCTGGTGTATCATGCATCTAAAAAAAATAATGGCTATTCTTTTCCTTTTTCATGCAATTCCAAATGAAGTTTTTAGTATAAAAACTCGTTCTTTTATACATATAAAATGATTCACAAAGCATATGTGTTTCATATGATATGTGCAGCAGTGCAAAACCATGTTTAGTCACAGACAGGTCCTCCATTCTGTCTTCCATCAGAGGCTGTTTTGGGAGATGAGGGAGGGGAGAATCCTGTAAACCTCCTGTACCTCACAGAAACAAAATGTTGAATTTAGGAAGTAAAGAAAGACTGTGACTGAAGATGGTATAAAGAAGCAACAGCACATTTCTGCATTAAAACTGGGCAATCCCAGGGATATAATTCTGTGCCTTAAAACACACTCCAGTTTGCATTCTGGATACAGCACCAGTATAACCTCCAGTAGAAAAAGAAAACACTTGTGGATGGCCACCTCAAAATAACAGCAACAAATTACAGTTAGGATGAAAAAGGCAAAACAATAATTCTAATTTTAAACATACAATCTTAAAAAAAAAGGACCAAAGAACTCCAAAATCCAACATTTTCTATTATTGTGCTAAGACCTCATTAAATACTATGAAAAAAATGGCAAATATGGCTATTATTTCCTCTCCCCTTGTACTGTTAATATTAATTGAAAACAAGGTGTGGCACCACAAGAGAAGAGCGTTGATACAAAACAGCTGAAAGTTGTTGCCTAAGCATTTTCATTAAATAACATGTCGTCTTACCTGACTAAAAGAGAATTGCAAAGCATGGCATAAGAAATATCCATCCACTTGTAGATGATAAGGCTCCTTCTACTGCAGGTTCAGGTTCCTGGGCAAAGAAGCTTGTAAACTCTTAATGTCACTGAAATGAAAAAGGAAAGAAATGAAGAAAGAACCTCCCCACTAAAGCAACAAAGGAACCTCTGCAGTATTCTGTAGTCTCTTCGCCTGCTTCCTGTTCTGAGATTCACTCTTTGAATCCCAGCATCGATCAGAAAATTGGTTGTGGGAGAAAAAGGAGGAGGCGGGGGAGAGCGGGGGGAGGGCGGGCGGTGGCGCGCTGCTCGCTGGCGCCACCTACCGGCGGGAAAGGCGCTCAGACGGATCCCTCCCGCCCCACAACAGCTCCAGCTCGGGTTCAAAATCGCCTGGTTTAGAAAACAAAGTTTTAAAGTAAACTACGTAGATTAGGACTAATGTATGCTTCAAGTTGTTTTGTGGTTTAACCTGCACAACTATTTTTGTTTTAAATACTGAAGTATATGGATACAGCTCTATAGAAATAATTGCAGAAAAATCAAGGTTCTGCCAGGTGTCTTTATTTTACTATGTACTAGTGCATGTTATGTTTAAAAATAAAGAAGCCATTCTTTATTCAGAATCCACCACTACAAGATAGTAGAAAATAAAAAGGCCTGTATTTTCCCCCTCTGATTATTAATTCTGAACAATTTACATACAAAAATACAAATTACATTTATTTCTTAATTGAAATTCAAAGGGGAAAAAAAAATGAGTATGTAAGATGAAAAGAACAGATGCTTGGATTTAGCCAGGACAGGTGCAATGTTTCTCAATAAAGACATTATAGTGATCTGGTTTACTTATTTTCCTCCAAGGCTCTTTTCTGTACTTTGTAGCATCTTTAAACTGGTCTTTGGTATTCAGGATACTGTTAATTATAAAAGACTAATAGGTAAGTCGACTGCCTCACCTTAGTTGCCTCTTGTCACCATCCCCATAATAGCAATCTTGGATTTACTGTTACTAAAGCATGTTTCACACTGGAATGCTATATAGCTTAGTGTGTCTGCTTTTATCTATTTCTTTTAAAGTTTTCTATCTTTTGCACCAGTCTGTCACATTAAGCAGCCAGAAGCCATCTGCAGGCAGGACTGGCAACAATTATTGGCTGTGGAGGAAAATTTCATCAAACTAAAACATGGTTTGAGGGAGGAAAAAAGGTGCAAGAGTTAACTGGGAATGGATATAGATGAAAATAATGGAATTTTTAATTAGAATCCATGATCTGACTCATCACAAAAATCACTAACATTAACACTGAGAAGGTCCTGAAGAGACTATCCCTTTCAGTAGCCACTCATATTTGTATCAGCTTAAACCATTGATCATGGTTATCACAAACCCTTAGAGTACCAGTTCTTCAGGAAAAAAGATCAATGTCTATGCTTGTTCAATCCCTACAATGGGATCCTGGACCATGACAGGATGTGAAAGTAATAAAATAGTTCGAGTAATGATAACAGGTCAAAATATTTCTTTTGTGAGCATTGCCTGAGCATTTTAAAAGTTATAGTGTCACAAAAATTGCACTCTATTTTGATCTTGTTTTAAGGAAACTTGGCTCAAAAATGTTATTTTACACTAAAAATATGTATCCATTGAAAAAGGATCTGACTGGAAAGCAGAGACAATTGGTACCGAACTGCGCTTACAATGGGGCGGGACGGAAGCGGGGGTGGGGAACGGGACGGGACCGTCCATGGTGCTGAAGCGCATCCTGGCGTTCCCGGCAGGCCTTGCCCTTCCGAAGGAGAAGCCAGAAGCGCACTAACGTTAAATACTTTTGAATATACTTTTACAACTTTGTATAGATATATCTCGCGGTTTAACCGCAGACAGAATTAAGCCCCTGGAATCCATTCACTCACTCGTCCCTGATGGGATGGGGGACAGAATCAGAAAAGTGAGAAAACTTATGGATTGAGATAAAGACAATTCAATAGGTAAAGCAAAAGCTGCATATGTCAGTAAGGCAAAATAAGGAATTCATTCACCGCTTCCCATGGGCAGGCAGGTGTTCAACCACCTCCAGGAAAGCAGGGCTCCATCACATATTACAAGTACTTGGCTAGGCAAATGCCATCACTCTGAACATCCCCCTTCTTTCTCCTTCTCCCCCCAGCTTTATATACTGAGCATGATGCTCTCTGGTCTGGTTTATCCCTTTGATCAGTTAGGATCAGGCATGCCCAAGCGTCCCCTCTCAACTTCTTGTGCACTCCCATCCCACTCACTGGTGGGGTGCACTGAGAAGTAGAAAAGACCTTGACATTGTGCAAGCCCTGCTCAGCAATAACTAAAACATCCCTGTGTTATAAACACTTTTCTGCACAAATCCAAAACATAGCCCCATACCAGCTATAATGAAGAAAATTAACTCTCAGCCAAAAGCAGCACTTTCTCCAACTCTTATTCCATAACCATTTATTTTCGTATTATTTATTTTCATATTATTATCATGTTCACATCTCACACTATCTGATACATTTTTATTACCCACCACCATACTATCAAATACATTCTCATTACAAACACCATCACTTTCCTTCTCCTCACAGCTTTATATGCTGAGCATTATGTCACATGGTGTGTATTTGCCTTGGGGTCAGCTGTCCTGGTTGTGTCCCCTCCTAACTTCTTGTGCCACTCCAGCCTGCTTGCTGATGGGGTGGGGTGAGAAATACAGAAGGCCTTGATTCTGTGTCAAGCATTTGTCAGTGGCACAAACGTGCCCAGTTACAAGTACATCAATACTTAAATTAAAAAATCAGAAATGCACTGTGAGACTCAACAGTTTCCATCAAATCTCGCAGAGGTAATTCTAAATCTAGTAAAGCTCTCCAAAAACATGTACAAACATGGTTTATGTATCTGTTGTAAATATATGTTAAACACATGTTATATATGCAATGTTTATATACATATATATAGCTTATAATGTTTATATAATGGTTTATTGATCACATTAATAGTAATTATTTAGGAATTAAACCAAATATCCATTGAAAAGGTCTCATTTTGTGATTTTTTTTTAAGTATCTTGAAACTAGGATAGCTAGAAAAATCTTTCTGCTTATTCAACCATGCTGACAGAGCTTGTTTCTACCAGAAATTTCTCTTTGCCTCTTAGAGCATGGCTAGCAGTCATCTGCATAAAAAATAACCATTCTATTAAATCATGCAAAAACATTTACCCAGAAGAGATGGAGCAAAAGGTCAAACTCCAGTTTCCACAGCACATGGAATGTTAAGCTTAAGGAGCAATGCCAGTAGTTATTCTGGCCAACAGACACTTATCTACGCCTGTCCTTTACATGCCTAAAGGAAACAGTTATCTCACATAACTCAAAACCTTACTTTTTATACTTTTTATCCATAAATCTCTTAAACTAAAAAACTTTAGACCTGAATTTGTAAATTGCTAAGGCAAAAGACAGGTCTGCAAAGTGAACAGGTTCATGGTTCCTTATTGTGTCATCGTATTAAAAGACATAAATTACCTCAATCAAAAGTTATCAGGCTTTGTTATTTAGTTCTGATAAAATCATAAAACCTATCATTCTTACATTTAAAGTCTGAGAGTCACTTTTGTAAATTACCCATTGAAGTGAAACTGTACTTGAAAATTATTCTAAATATGAAGCATAGTTTTTTTTCCCTGTTCCAGAGTTACTTTAACTGAAATTACCCTGATGACAACTAAACATCAGCAATCTTTTAATTTTCTTATATTTCCTTCATATCTAAAATCTTTGCATCTGAGATGTATTAGTGAAGATTTGCAGTTTTTTACCTCAACTGAGGAAGAAAGATAGCTTTGAAATTTAAAAGATTTCTGAACGTTTTTCTATGTGATGAAAACTTTGATTTTGACAATTACTTGAAGAAGGGAATATTTTAAATCACATTCATAATATTTTCAGAATGTAAAGCTAGCCATTTCTGGGCTGCCTGGGGCTAACACTGGAGTAAATTTTAATGGCCAATGGTGAAGATAGATTTTAAAAGGAATATGTACAATGGTTTTTCAAAGTACATATCACTCCCATCTTTGCTCTCTGAGATGTTACTACGCCTATAGTCAGAACCATTAAGGCATTAATGTGTGCTTACTTCACGATTCAGTGCACCAGTTTACATGTTCTGTATCTTTATCATTCTTGGCCGAAAGCAGATAAGGTAAAGTTATTTTTCTTTAGCATGTTAGAGTCAATTATTTGAAATTTTGTATAATCTCCCTAAGTGTACTATATTTTCACAGTTTCGTTATAAAAGTACTATTTTCCATGTAGAAAACTGCTAGGCATACAGACAAACTTTCTAAGGCAAAATCAGCTTGGCAAGCTTATGTTATTAAATAAAGAAATTCTTCCAGGCGTTGCAGCTGTAAAAGACTAACAAATTAATAAATCATAACTTGAGGTTTTCTTAACAAAACCTCCTCTCTTTCCAAGTGATGATTACCTTTCATCTGACCAATTAAACCACATGACTCAGTAGCAATAAATGGAATGAAAACATATGAATGCAATCTCTCTGTTTATAGGTGTCCTGGGAGATCATTATTAGATTTTGTTACTAGCTCTGAGAGCACTACTCCACTTGTTGCTGAGGTATCATTTAATTCATTTGTCCACCTCTTAAAACCTGTCTATCTGAAATTGCATTCATTCACTCTGAAACTGCCTGCTTGCATTTCGTCTTTGTTTGTTTGTCTTGTCATATATATATAAAAGATTCATTTGAACATGGTCTGTGTCCTGTTAATATAGAGTACCTAAAATAATAGCTTCCTAGTCCTGTCTGGCCTCTTTGGACATTACAGTTAATATTAAAATACTTCTTCAGTCTTGTTCTCTAGATAACAGAATGCTAACAAAATTAATTTATCCTATCACCCATTCTGAAGTAGGAATTGTTATCCTCATTCCACAGATGAGGAACTGAGGTATATACATTATGTTCTGGAAGTTACACAAGAAGCTTGCAAGCCTTAGATACTGAATCCTTATTATCTGAGTCAGCGCCCACTCCATGTTCTAACTTATTACTCACATAAATATCCAGTGTTTTTTAGAACTCTCTTTAAGCTGTTCGCCTGTATAGCTGCAAGTTCTTAAGCTATGATCTATGTCATGCAAAAGAGTGTTTCCTTATGAATTAGGTGCCTTCTATAACTCTCTTGTCCTATGCCAAAACATAGTTTTATCATGCTAACAAAATTAGATCACTATCATATGAAAAAAATCTTTTTATTGACCAGTTATTTTGCTATTGTCTGCTGGTAATTATCTTGAACATAGAAGCCTGTGATCCTAGCTACTGTTACACCACTGGACTACACAGATAACAGTCTCACATGACGATCTGATTTATTCAACATGTAGATACACAAGTATCTACTCCTTATATATGTATAGATACACACAAAGTGTACGCATATACATATATACTGTATATATAAGGGGAATATTTTAAGACATTTTTAAGCTGTGATTCTTGTGTACATTTTGTCAGACCAATAATTTTATAGCTGTGATTGCAGTTCATATGAATGAGATGAATCTTACGGAATGTATTCAGAGTAGTCTATGCTTTGAGACTTACTTTCAATACATTTTTACTAAAGTGCTGGATATATTTGGACTATGTTGTCTAAGACCATTTGTGTATGGTCTTTATATTTTTGTACAAGAATAAAAGGTATCTAACTATTATTTATAATAATGCTAAAATAATTTTGTACTATTATTGAAAACTACAATTATTAAAATACAGATTGCTGATTATACATCTTTATGATAGTATTATCATGAATAACTTAACAGCAGGTAATTTTTCCGATAGTATGCTCTATGGTCTGTTAGCATATTTTAGCAGCCAAAGGCTTAAGTAACTATGAAGTCCAAGTGCAGTTGACTGAGGCTTCTCTTTACTCCAGGAAGTTCTGTAGTTTTGTTCCATAACATTTGACTCCTTGCCACATTTTGTATTTTCTTCCCAGTTTTGAAATTCCACATCTACAACCTACAAGTTTTTTTAATCTAAAGAAACTGTAGAAACTCTTTTGTGAGCCTACCAATGATCTTCCTTAAACATTGGAGCAGGTTCTTCCACTGCAATTGAACGCATTGCCTTCCTAAAATTTTTCTTACCCCTCTAAGCATGAGTCAAATAAAAATACTTGATTCTCAAATAAAAGTGGAGATTATTAACTGCAAAGCCACTACGGCAGGTCGATAGATTGTAAATATGGTTTAGTGAGTGGTACAAAATGTATTAAAAGCAGGTTCTTCAATTCATCACTTTAGAGAGAAAAAGGAGGAGAAAAGAAAGAAAACAAACGTGGAAGAATACTTTCGTACTTCTATCAGCCAGTCTTGAATTAAAGTCAGATCTATCACACTTAGCTAAATACTGCAGTTGAGGTCACAGTCAAAGGCTAATACAGGTAAGAACTTGAAAAAGTAGATGTGATAGTATGTCTTACGTTTTGGTGCCTTTAAGTAGCTGTTAATTTTAAAAATTATGAGTAGTATAACGTACAGTGTTCATAAAAGTGCCTGAGAGTTACTAAAGAGAATTATTGTCCCAAAATAATGATTTTAATCAATGAAAATAGTTTATGTTAAAACAAGCTGATGACTGTATTGCTGACAAGTTACATGTGAGCTATGTACAGAGTTTGCCCTTACATCAGACTCATATGATGGATGTATTCATTCATACTTAACACTTCCACATTATTTTTCTCTTTGCAACTAAGATACTTCAACATTTCTGTTTCCGATGTTTAGTTAAAAGTGACTGAAAAGCTTTGCATTTACTCACTCATTACTGAGAGCATAACTGCACCTGGGGCAGGATTCCCAGACAAACAGATTATTTAGAAATGTCAGGGCTTTTCAAGTTACATTTTTAAATGTAATTTCTGAAATGAACCTTCAGTGATGACTCATTAAAAGTTTTACTAATAATTTAAATTGAAACAAGTGCTAGGCTGGCATTGTTATAAATTACTTTTGTTAGAGCAGTCTATTTGTTGTTCTTTTAGATGACCAGTTTTTCAGATTTGGAAGTCAACTGTTCAGTGGAATTGAGTGAGGCAGAGGAAAGAGAGAAGGAGATTTTGTATACATAATATGTCTACATTTTATAGACATAGTAGATATCATATGTATACATTTTATGTAGATTTGCAGTGAAAGATCATTTTTTAAATGAAAATTTCATGTTTAAAAATTCAGGTGTGTGTGGTTGCTTCATATAGATGGTTTGAGGTATCTGTAGTATAAATGTATAATTATGAATAATGTATAGTTATTTTCTTCTGTTCTCTTGCTCCACTGATTAAAAAAAGTGCTAAGAAAGTCTTAAAAGTCATTATTCTAATTCTGTTTCACTAAATCAGAGACTCTGACTGGTTTCAGTTAATCTGAATCACTGCACTGGAAATCCTGGACATGCATTTGAGAAGAATATGATCTATATGTGCCATATTAATAAACGAATATTTGCTATTACTTTGTTTGGCATGATCATTTCTACAAACAAAATTTTTCTGTTGTTTTTCTTTTTCTAGTCTGAGGATTGAGAATTTAACTATTTAAATCGGTAACACAATGTTTCTCCAATATCAGGCCTATACCTAGGAGAAAGCTGTCTTGGTATACATTAATACATTATATACAGTCATTGTGCCAACCGGTGCATCACAGAAGACTGCAACCAATATAAGGACACTACCACAATAAAAGAAGGACTTGGGGTTCTCTAGTAATAGAACATTAACCTATCCATTTTTTAGAACATTGGCTTGCACAAATCAGCTGTTCTAAGAATATGCTGTTATAAAACTTACCAGAGAATCAAATCTCTAAATCAGTTGAAGTTCAAACCTGCTTTTTATACATCCTTTTCTCCTAGAGTTTTACAATGTTGGTATTAAGGATTATGTTTCCTATTTTTTAATGAGGTTGAAATCATTTGTTATGTAGGCTACAATTTCTTTATTTTTCCATGAGATTCAATATGTATAACTGACCCTTAATTAAGATACTGCTGGATGATGATTGCATTTAGATTATGACATAAAGACTTTTTATAGAAAGTTTCCAAAGACCACTAAGAAAAAATGTTAAGATTAAAAATAACAAATAAAAGAAATACAGTGTGTAAGAAAATGAAAGTCTAATTCAAGTACTAGTTTGACTTTCAAAACACAATACAGTTGCAAAACAATATTCCCAAGCAGTTTAAAATCAAGACACCAGCTTCTGTTTATTCATGGATTTGCTAAAGAAACGTAATCATACGAGAACGAAATCACTGCTGTAGAGACGATGAACTCTTTTATTAAAAATACATTCCTTCTTCTGAAAATCACAGAAAATCACAGAATCTTAAGGGTTGGAAGGGACCTCATAAGATCATCTAGTCCAATCCCACTGCCAGAGCAGGACCTCCTAGAGCCAGGAACTTGTCCAGGTGGGTTTTGAATATCTCCAGAGGAGACTCCACAACGCATCCGGGCAGCCTGTTCCAATGCTCCATCACTCTCACAGTGAAGAAATTTTTCCTTGTGTTTCTTTGGAACGTCTTACATTCCAGCTTATACCAGTTGCCCCTTGTCCTATCATTGGACATCACTGAGAAGAACCTGGCTCCATCCTCCTGACACCAACCGTTTACATATTTGTAAACATTAATGAGGTCACCTCTCAGTCTCCTCTTCTCCAAGCTAAAGAGCTCCAGCTCCCTCAGCTTTTCACCATAAGAGCGATGCTCCACGCTCTTCATCACCTTGGTGGCCCTGTGTGGAGGAGTGGTTAAGGGAGAATGGACATGGATCCCGGGGTATAATGTTAGGCCTGTTGGGGCAAGGCAATCTGAGTTCTAGTTATATGAATTTAATGCACAATCAAGACCAGAGTCAGAGCCATGGTTAAAGCAGTTGCTGTCACGTAGCCAGCGTAGACAGCAGGCCGCTTTCTGCTCCTTCAAGGTCAGGCTGTTTTCAGCTAACGAGCTAACAGCTCAAGGTGGAAAACAACTTCGGAGAAAAACAAGATGGGAAAATGTGAGGGAGCTTGCTTATCGCAGAAACCGCAAGTAGGATGAACATGAGAATGTAATCTATTAGCTGCTGTTGCTGAGCTAGCTTTGAAGCTGCTGGGTATGTAAGTTAGAGCCTGCTCTCAATAAAGAAGAAGATTTCTGCCATCACTCACATTGAGTAGGACTGATTTCTTCCCACCCAGCTGAGAATCGGACCCTGGGCTGATCGCCGCATGAAGTAGGCTTGGAGCTGGTTGTTCAGGCTTCGAGCCTGGGTTTTTCAGGCTTCGAGCCTGGGTGTTTCAGACTTAGAGTCTGGTTTCAGACTTAGAGTCTGGTTTCAGGCTTCGAGCCTGGTTTCAGGCTTTGAGCCTGGGTTTTTCAGGCTTAGAGTCTGGTTTGCAGACTTCGAGTCTGGTTTTTCAGGCCAAGAGCCGAAAACTTCGCGGCAGCCCTGCACTGAACTCTCTGCAGCAGCTCCCTGTCCTGAACCCAGGGGCCCAGAACTGGACACAATATTCCAGATCAAAAGGAGAATTTTTTTTTTCTTAGAAAACTGTGATATATGTTCACACCCTCAAAGTCTCTGAAATTAAAGAGGGGATTTGCTTGCACAGTGTGATCAGGAGCATTCCCATGTGCCACAGTTTTACAAAAACAAACAAGGAAAGTAGAACAGCTGCATTTGCAAGCTGGGGGAACAACTCACTTTAATACACAGAGATTATTCTGTAAGTACAGAATATCTACACCCACTGAAAATGTATTTCTGTTTGCTGTTATTAGTCAAATTCAGGAACTTGGTGTTTATATCTGTCAAGCAAGCTTCAGTGAAATCACCAGGACTACTCACAAATTGACACGAATACTTAAGAATTACGGTAAGTAGTGATACGTGTATGACATTGGACATAAGGGACACCAGTTGTGGGCAGTTGTCGCCACTACTACTGCTTTGTATAGTTATGATTTAGTAGAGGCCATCAGGCTGGATATGTGCTGTCCTCACTTCCAAAACAAAGTATACAACCAAGGAGACAGAAAATGGGGGTATTCCTAGCCACTGCTGAAGAGTTACTTGAAAATACAGGAGCTATTGCACAGTAAAACATTCATTGTCTGTTACACTTTTTTTCTTGTTTTGTGGAATAACGTTTGTTCATTAAATCCCACATGACTGAACAAAGCTGGTAGCTTGATTTTAAATTAGTTGTGAATTGTAGTGGTCTCTAACCCAAGGCTATGCGTCAATATATTACACACACTTGCTGACATTGCTCAGCATTTCTACATTTTGCTGTCCACAGACACAATACTCCTCAAACTGACATGCAGGACAAAACAATACATTGCCTGAAGCATGTTATTCACTCAACACTGTTGCTCATGGACTAGGTGATGTAGGAGCTGCTGCTTTGATAATTCTTCCTAGGCTCTCAAGAGGAATCCTGAGTAGTCAGATGTCAATCTGCATACGCCTGAGAATCCTGTCTAAGGGAAAGAATTTGAGCTATGGTTTGTATGTAAGCATAGTACAGTTTATGCTCATAACGTAAATTAACATAATGCCAAAACTGCCCACATTGTGGTTCAAGTGCAACCAGCAAAAAAGCACCACGTTACCACTCACTCATTCCTCCTGTAGGATGGGGAGATAAATTGGAAAGGAAAATCAAAACCCCTGCGTTAAGATAAGAACAAGCAAATAACTAAACTAAACTAAAATTTGTTAACAGTAAGAAGAATAAAATATAATCATAGTAATAAAGAGAAAACCCAAGAAAAAGACAAATGCTGCCCAATGCAATTGCTCACTGTCCACTGATGTTCAAGCAGCTATCTGCCCCTTCCGGGCAACTTGCCCAGTTTACGTCCTGGGCATGACCTCCTATGGTATGGAATAACCCTTGGACTAGTTCAGGTCGTATTTGCCCTCCACATCTTCCCCAGTCCCCAGTCTACTCACTGGCAGGGCAGAGTGAGAAGCAGAAACGGGCCTTGACGCTTGTAAGCACTGTTCAGCAATAACCAACACATCCCTGGGTGATCGAAATTCTCCTCAGCATAAACCCAAAATACAGCCCTGTAGCAGCTACTGGGAAGAAAGTGAACTCTCTCCTAGCCCAAACCAGGACAGCATGGTGGTATTTAATGAATAATACAGTATCAAGATAATCAGCACATGCACTCTCTTAACACTTCCCGCGCTTCCCATGGCTTTTTAAAGGAAACAGTACCTTTAAAAGTAAATGCTCTGCCCAATGCATGTGGGAGACTGCTTAAAAATCTAATTATTGAAAGAAAAAGGTCTTTAAAAGTGTTATTTACCAGTCAGCGTGTCTTGCTGGCCTGTTGTGCCACGGCAGAGAGCGGTTTGCAGAGCAGGCCGGGGTGAGCCGGGATCGGGCCCCGTGGGCGCCGCGGCTCTGCCTGTGAGCGTGCCGCGGGCCGGTAGGTGGCGCTGCCACGTCAGGTGCCGAGGCCGCTCGCCGGCTCTGCCCCCCCCGCCCCCCGCCCCCCGCCCGCTCCCCCCCGCTCCTAATAAGCTGTTTTCTGATATATGTTGGGTACCATAGAGTGAGACTGAGAACAGGAAGCGGAGGCAGAATCAGAGAGGATTCTGGAAAGGTCTCTGTGTTTTCCACTGAGAATACAGAAATTAGAATTAATTAGTAAAGCTTTGTGGATGGAAATCTGGACTATTTCAGGAGGAGACATACATTATCACATTATTTTTGGATGCTAGGCTTTGCAGTGATTTGTCATTCTCCTTCAATCAGGTAAGCCGGCAAAGCATTTAATTGTGCCCATAATAAATCTCAGCAATATGATCTTCTCCACATTTCGGAATCAGATGGTACCCTCTGGTTTGCTGTTACGGCAGAACCAAAGATGGAATGGGGAATTCAAAGCCATTTTGTACTGACTGGTTGTGATGATGATGGGATTTTTTTTTCATTTTAATCTTGTTAAATGTGGTATCTGGCCTCTTACTCCTAATGTGATGTTGTGATGCAGGAGTCTTACTTGCAAAATCAGATCATTTTGTAATCAAGGTATACTAAATTAATTCCTAGCATTTTATAGAAGTGACCTTGTTTCCTAGGAAGAAAAATCGGGTGATACTGAAGCTCAGGAACAGCATGTCTCGTAAGATTCTGGACATCTCAGATTCTGATGATCCAGGAATAAAATCTATGTATGTGGCTTGTTACTGCTATTTTCAATATACCTGTGGTATTTGAAGAAATTCCTTTATTAGCTAGATTTTGTAAGGATGTGTAGTGAAAGATATTCTTTCTGTGCCATTTTTTTGCACGGTTGTGTGTCTGTTTGTGTGTGAGAGAGAATGGGCACACCAACTGTTAATTAACCAGAGGTCCACACTGACGATACGGTTCACATTTTGTCTGTAATATTACTGTCTAGCTTAGGATATGCTTCTTAATAGAACTACTTGAAGAAATCAGCACAAGAATGATTCTATTGCTTCATGTTATTGTCCATTTCTCTATTGTCTCACTCATGAGTAATAATTAAAGGCATCCGTTAATAAAGGTAAAAGGAAAACTATCTATTGAAGGTCTCTTTGATACGTGACTTTTTTTTATGGTTCTACAGATATATGTTCACATTGAAACCATATATGTTGCTGTAGTATGAATTTGGATATTATTTCTAAGAGAAAACAGTGCAATTTTAAAAATGACGAAAATCCGTACAACAGAATAAGGAGCTCACTGTTTACAAATCACCCTCCGCATCCATACAAGAAAAAGAAAGCAGGATTGGGCCTTAAGTGGTACTCAGAGTAGTAGGCCTGCACCTGAAGTAGTGATATGAAATTTGTATTTTTTGTGGTGCCAAATCAATGTGCCTGTGGCGTCCTTGTTTAACTTCAAAATAAATAAGTAACAGTGATGCTAATGATGTGTTTGTTTCAAAAAATGTATCTTGCTTCTGCTCTCATAAATGATTTTGCAAGAAAAAAATTTGAGAAGAAGACTTTTTACCTCCAACAGTTTAATTTTTGCTCTCTTGCACATCTCCATTTTGGGAGGAAAGATTGTTAAAGACTAGAATGTGAGCTGCTGCAGTAATTTGAAGCTTCATAGCACCTGTTAAAAAGGTCTTTATTAGGCCTTGATATTTATAGAAATTATGCTTGTGTTGTTAGCTTATGATTTTTACCTCTAACAAACAGACGTTCTGAGCCCATACTGATTTTCTTAGCCTTGCCAATTAAGCTCAGTATTGTAAAGTTCTATTTAGAGAATATCAGACGCTAGCAGAGGTAGAGACTTGAACATTTTCAGTGGAGAATATGAAACAATTCACCTGTGCTCTCTGAGATTCTGTTAAGAGTAGTACTTTGGTCATTTTTCTTTATTATCAGGTAACCTGGAGTGGGGATCAAGAGAAAGAAGAGTATAGAAAGTATATGGTTTTTAATCAACATGCTGATAACACATTATGTCTTTTCACCTCTTTCTTCATCAGATAGCATTAGATGAGTTAACTTGTACCTTATGAAGATGAGGCATGGAGATAAATTTATTTGCCCTCAGAAGTCTGAGTATTTCAAAAGCAAAAAGGATGTAAAATGAACTTTCTGACTGATGGCATCAATTTCCTTCAGCTGTTCACATTCTCAGCCTCATACAATTTGTTATGTGTGTGCCATGTGTTCATGACATTGCTGAAGTTCCACAACTTTTGATCGATCAGAGAACAGCAGATACTAAGATAGTTCTTTGTACAAGTTAAAAAGGTTGTGACCTTGTTCTCTAAAGAACAAATCATTGACATTTTTTACCCATATGCTGTTCTTGCCATAAGGTGACAAACAAAAAAAAAAAAGCTTGAACTCTGCTTCCATTAAACCTAAGGGAAAATAAATGCCAGTTTCTGATATTTGGTACTTTATTTGCTATGATGATCTATTTCTTGGACTCTAAAAGATGACTGTTGAAAGTAAGTTTCAGAAAATTACATTTATTGTGTTCTTTATCAGAAAATTCTAGTTAGAAGTTAGAAACTTAACTTTCCAAAGTTTAGTTAGCTTATTTGCCACTAAGTGTAACTCTATACTTTTTTGCCATATAGCTATATAAGGTAAAAGCCTTACCTTACAGCTTAAAGTCAGTAATATATACTGTTGCAATTTAGAGGGAATATTGTCTTTTCATTTTCCCTTGAATAAATAAAATGCCAAAATTTATGCCCAATAGATCAAACTGCTTGGAGAACACATACACACTGAGCTGCGCCTTCAGTGAGTCCATCAAATCAAGTGCCAAGCAACATAAAATCCATCTATAGGAAACTGCATCCTCTACATTGGAAAGCTGCTGTTGCACATTACAACTGTTACGCCTGATTAAAAGCTCTGAAGCACATTGCCAGTGGCACCTTTTTTAAAGTTTGGTATCGATTGCTCTCCCATGGGACACTGATATTGGAGCTGGTATCTTAAAATCGGTTCATCTGCGTTCATCAAAATTTTCTCTGTGAACGACTGGAATCCCTGGTATATTACTGTGATATTCTTAGTGCTTGATTTTCCTTGTCTTATCGTGAGGGACTAGGAATAAGAGCAGATCAGGCAAAGGACTGTATTACTTAAAAATATAAATATAGAGCACCATATGCTCTTGAGTAACCCTAGTGCATGTGTACTAGCATTGTAATCCAAAACAGGAGTAAGCGAGTTAAATTCTATGTCACAAAAGCATCTGGTCTCTCATTTGTTCATTATCCATCCTAAAATGATTTCTTCCCATTACAAAGAGAGCTAGTCTAACAAAAAGCATCAGCCAACCTACTCCAAAACTTTCATTTCAAATTGTTGTTAATCTTTGAAGTGGTCCCAAGTCTTGGTAAAATCTTCCAACAAAAAATTACCAATTAAGACAGATGTGGAATGTGTATTATGGAATGTGGTTTTATTTGCATTTTTTATGATAAAAGTTAAAAGTCAATAAAAGAGCATAAACTTTCATGAGGCTCTTTCATATATAAAAACCTTAAGGAAAAGGTTTATGCTCAGATTAATAATTTGTCTACTTATTGATTCTTTATTGATCTCTTCTGAGTAGTTTTAATTAGATAAATATCATCTTAGAGTTACAATGTGCACAGGTTACTTTTTCAATCCAGAGCTAGTTTTCCTGCTGCTTCTCTGGATTCCTGACTTGATCTGTCAACTTGCTGGATGTCATATATCCTTATCAAACAATCATGTTTTGAAGTATCTATATATTGACTTCAGTCCATGTGCAATGTGCCTGACACATCCCAGATATACTGCATACATGCTGTACTGTTGAGCTACCTGTTCAGCAAAGCTGGTGTTTCACTTGTGTGGAAGGCACCTCATACGTCATCTGAACATCACATGCAGCTGACACTCTGTACCTGCACTGCATCAGACACATCCTCATATTTCCTTGCAGGATTTCCTGAATGATAGTATGAGGGACACTAGTAAATCTGAACAAAGATCACAGGCACTAATGTGGAAGATAGCTGAGAGGAGTATCAGTACTATTGGTTCTGTGATCCCCTTTACTGTGCCTCAATATAACCACTTAACAGGAAGATCTTGGGTTAGACATACACAGCAGGCAATTTCCATTTATAGATTATTTATGCTTATATTAGACATTGCATATTTAATATTAGGCTCTCCCTTTTGATATGAGAGGGAAGCAGGGTTTCTGGTCTTTCAGCATGATTTATTTTAAGAACAATGTGAAATGAGAAACTTTATTTGTTTGTGAAATTTAAGGCTAGCACAAGTTGTTGCATGCTACTGCTTAATCATAAAATACGACTACATATTATTATATATAGGTTTATAAGACAATACAGAAATGCAGATGAAGAATTAAAACTATCAAGGAATAAAAGGAAAATGTTCATGGGAAAAAATAGTTCCTTTTATATAGGGCAACACAGCAGAATGTGGCCTGGCTATGGTAATCATTGAGAAAAAACCTGCAGTCGTTTCTCATAAATCATGTCCTTTTAATGTCTAGGACAGAAATGGAAATTTCCTGAGCCCCTTTAGGCTGGATTTGTGACCACATATCCCCTATTCATGCCTATATTTCTTTGAGTATCCTGAAAAGTCTGCCCTTTCTTATGTGCTTTATTACTGTTTTTTTAATATTTGGATACACTGAGGAATTTCAAAGTTACGTTGGTTAAAAAGGAGCTCTCGGAAAACCAAAGTTCTTGGTCTAAATTTAAATTTGTCCAACTAAGAAGTTTTCAGATGTTAGCAGACAACTCTCACTGCCTTCTCAAAAGCCAGTCACAGAGTATAACTGCATAACAGTACTTTGATACAAGAATATTTATTCATTTTTCTTCATATTTGAAATATATACAGAGCTGTCTTGGAAACCTGGAGGTGAATTTGCCTCTGTCCCACCTAAAAGCACGGGAATTTTTTTTCCTTAAATGCATACAGCATACCAGCTTGATTTCTTCGAGCACTGAAATTTGTCTGCAGGTACTATGGTTAAGAGCATTTACTTTTGAATATGTATGTGACTGTACAGTGGTTAAGTAATAAAGATAAAGCTGGTAGAGTACAAAATTAGGATATAGTCATAGAAGTGAAAAAGCTCGGTACATTGTAGAAAAGTTAACCGCAGTGACAAAGTGAGCCACTTTTCACCACAGATAGATTGTTCTTCTTTCAACTGATATTTAAGTGTGTTTTCATTAAATGCACTCTTTAGAGAGGGAGCATTCCCTGGATCTAAACTGTGTCCAAGAATACAAATTTCCAGTGATAACTTTTATGTTACGAAGAAAGAGAGCACTTTTAAATGATGGGTTAAGACATACACCCAACTTGCACTCTTGCATCCGATAAAGGAGCAAAACAAACTTAATTCATCACAAACAGCTTTGAATTTTCTTTTAAAATTCTGTTTATTTTAACTTCAGGGCCAATCATCTGCAATACTTGTGTACAAGAAACGAAAGCAAAAATGCTAGGGTTTATATTAAGAAAGGCAATCTGTTTATAGTATTATTTTAGTTCTGAGTGGAATAAATGACAGAAATAAGTAGTTAATATCAAATGACCTCAAATTATCTGAAAGAGGGCAATCATAATGTTTGCTTTCATTCAGATGAAATGTCAATAATATTTTTAGGCCAAATTTTCATATGAAGAGGTCTAACCCGCAACAGAAGTTCTGAACAAACGCAGTATAAAAAAATTCAACCTGTTTTAGAAAGGAATTTCATTGTATGGAGTGAAGCTGTAACTGAGTATTAAAGGTGTCTTCCTGAAAGGTCCCTACTAACCTGAGTTTAAGTTACTTGCCGTGTATTTCATACATACTGATTTGTTTTAGTTTGCACTACAACATGAAGAATACTACTAGCTGCTATAACACCATAATTCTGTCCTGTATATTACTTAAGGCTATAGACCTCTAATTAGCACATTGTTTTGTTAATATACTTAATTTCTACATTACAAAAGGCACCTTTTAAAAAGATAGTAGAACTTGCAACTTACAGGCTTTGATCGTTTGGATTTAATATTTACTGTTAGTGACTAGATCAAAATCATACTTCCAAGATCCATTTGGGAAACGTTCCAAACTCAGGGCTTGGTTAAGTTTTGTTAGGCACTTCCTTGATATCAGAATTAACATTTAGATGAAATCCATGTACGTTTTTCATATGCTGTGTTAAACCACAGGTTTAAGACACTCTTTTCATGTTGACTTTATGTGCATTTTCCTTCTTGTGTTAGTAACAATCACATTCAGCCAAGAATTGTGTGTATGCCTCTCAGCCAGAAGTTCATTTTTTTTTCCTTTCAGTTTCCTAGACAACTGTCTAAGTCTAAATGCAATCCATTAATCTTGTGCTATACAAAGTTTATTTTCTCATATTTTGTATTGATTAGTTTCTGAGGCCTAGTAAGACTAGGAAAGTAAGTGTTCCAGCTTCATGGTTCTTAACGATTCAGTACATTTTCTGAGTTTAGTTTCTTATTCCTTTTTTGGTTCCTAAACAATATTTTCTGTTACAAATGGATTTTCATGAGTTTCCCTGGAAAATTTTAGAAAAGCATTATCACTTTACAAACAGAGCTTTCTATTTTTTTTTTAAATAAAGCAAGTTGATACTGCAATGTCTTTAGATATTGCTAAATGATGTTTTATTGCGACTTTTTAAACACTTCCACAATGATACTGGTGTATGTTCCGGTGTTTCACTTGTCAGCACATTTAAATTTTGAGTACAAAAAATATTAGGAATTATTGGAATCTAGATTATGGGGAACATGCTCCAAATAATTCTGAATCTGGACAATTAATTTTGTGGATAACTATATTTCTTGCTAATCTAAAACCTGGTTACCGTTTTTATAATAATTTAATTCTTCACATATCCTTATGGTTGCCTACAATTTCCAGTGATTGTCTGGGCATTTGTCTCTAATATGAGATTTTGTTTAATTGAAATAATCACTGGTATATTGTCCTGCAATGGTCTTTATAAGGGTATCTTTTTAATAACCCTATTTCTTTTCTAAACCATATCTCAGATGGAATTACACATTTTGGCATGGGACAATGTGACAATACTATGCAACTGTCTTTTACAGGTCATCGTTACCTTACAAGTGCGTGAGGATATCGTTTGAAACTTTTTTGGAGGCAATATCAAGTCAGAATTTGAAACCCATTCTAAGCAGTCTTAAAGTAAATGCTGATGCCATGTAGGCAGAAGAGTTCATGAAAGAGTCCCATAGGAAAGAATATATATAGTCTGTCCATCAGGACTCACCTCTGACTTCCTCTGAGATTTTACCTGTGATTCAGTCTTGGAAGCTGAATGAGGATAATCTGTCCCAAATAAAAATTATTTTGGTCAACATGGTATCAAACAAAATAATTCATCACTTTCAGCTACTTTATGTAATCTGGGCCAGCCTACAAAAATTTCTAGTCTTGTGGTGAGACTCAAAGACCTTAAATTAAAAAAGAAAACTTTTTTTTTTTTTTAATATTTCTTAATGCAAATATGCATGATGCAGGGAAAAAATGCTAAAATCTTTGTGACATGAGTTAGTAACTGAAATTCTGTAATGAAATTACTCTGACATAGCCTAGGCCTATTATGGATTCAGGACAAAGAGATCATAATTCTGCCAACCTCCTTCCTTCCATTTCTGCTGTGACTGCCATTGATACTATACCATCAAGACGAATAACATTAGTAGGTACAAAGCTGCATCTCTTATCCATTGGAGATACAGACAGTACAAACATACATAGGGTATGATAAATAGGGAGATGAAAAGGTGACAGTGTTACACGTGAAAAAAGGTTCTCTGCTGGGTACTCTTAATCCAAAATACAGACTTAATGAAATTACCTGCACTGCTATTGTTAACAATTTTCACATAATGATGAATCCCTTTAGGTTTTACAAACTGGCAAATATTTTAACAGCTGGATAGAAGTAATACCCTCTCCCTTGAAAACAAAAGTCATACAGATGCTTAGTATTAATGATTACTCTTTTATTAGGAAGCTACAGTATCCCTTTCATATAATTTAAAAACTTGCAAGCAACAGAACTCTGCAACTGTGCTTATTTGAACTGTAGCCGACCATAAGATCAGATTTCAGCCACAATGGTACTTCAGAGGCAGAATCCAGACTGACCCAATAGGCAAAGGGATGGGGAAACCCTCTGCCTACCCCCAGGAAAAGATGCATTCAGTGGAAAATATGCATTGGTGGATAAGTATCATTGGTAGCAGTATGAAAGTCATGATCCCCTGAGGTTAGCACTAGAGACACAGCTTTCAAATATTTTCAGTGGAGCCTCTCCAGTAGTGACTCACCAGAGTAAAGATGTGCTGAATCAGTGCCTTACTTAAAATGACCAGGACGTTGAAAGAGTTTGCTGTTAGCATTTGTTGGAATGTTTTTATGTTACCTTATTAAACAGACAGAAGCTCTAATTGTGATACAACTTATTGTATATCTGAGAAAAATATAATTCTAGATTAATAGTAAATGGTGCTGGGAAAATTCTAGGTTAGTTTTTAAAATACATGTTCTGTTGGAATACTTGGAGATCTTCTTTCTTTAAAAATAAGAAAAGCAGTAGTCTAGTGGAAGGCTTTCACTTTCTGTTTTCCCACTTTCTGTGTTCTCTTTGACCCAATCTTTGTCTACATAGATTTTCTTTATTTTATGTACAGAGTTTTTACACTGGCTGTTTATTCTCACTATGTTTGAAGAAGTATTATTAAGAGCTTTTTTGGCAGAAGCAGAGACCTAAAAGAGAGGGATGTCTTTTTTTTTTCTTTTCTACTATCGAAGTAAATACAAAAGAACATTTTTTACAGTATGAAAAGAGTCTGAAACATATCTAGTTCAAATGAGAATAAATGTCTCAAACACATGTCATTTTAATGGCTGAAGAGTAAAGTTTGCAAACTGTAAGTAGATTAATGAACTACGTACTCAGATTATTAAAGCTTTAAAGACTGAGAAAGGTATAGCCAACCTTTGGTCAACTCTTGAAGTGATGCAGTCTTTAAACTGAAGAACCTGGAGAAGTCTTTTTCTGCTATTTTTTCTGCTATAAAATTGCTTGAAAAGGAAAAAAAAAAACCCCAAACCTGTTACACAAATAAAAATATTTATATCAACAGACTTAATTAACTTCTGTTCCTGGTTAAAGACAGTAAATCCAGTGGGGAGTAATGACACGCTGTGCAGTTCCCTTAGGGACAAATGAGAACACACCTGTTAGCCTGGGCACAGTTTTCCCATGGCTACTAAAGACTGAACTAGTCATGCAGTAATCTCAACGAGACCCATTTTTCCCTTTTAGTTAAAACATGCAAATGTACATGTAAAAGAATAAATAAAATTTTTGAAACTCATTTCACTTAATATTCTTAAATGTAGTTTCAGTCTGTGTTAGATTTTGTGGACTAATCCATGTTCCATCCTGTTTTTCCTACTTCTCTTTGTTCTTAGGTTGGAAAAATGTGTCTATGTGAATATGTAGATTTATCTTTGTCTACTGCAGTTAATTTTAAGAAGCTTTGGACACGGGGACAAAGAATGAGAAAGTCTTGAAGAAACAACAGTCTTAAAGAAGCTTCAACTCCCAAGGAGAAACTTTTTTTACCAATTCCATTTTCTGCTAGAAATGCAGCCTTGTTTTTGTGGTAGCAAAAGATCAAGTGGCTAAATTCTGAGATTGGCATTTCTTAGAAAAATAAAGGTAAGACTATCTTTTCTTCTCATACAGAAATAATGTTTAACTTCATAAAATGGCCACTTGATATAGTGCTATATACATTCACCAAAATATCAGTGGGAAAATGAAACAAACATTTTTAATGAGATCTAGCTGAAGAAATTTGTGTTACATATAATGTAGCTCTTTTCCATTGGAATGCAAGGATTTTAACAGTGGAAGATATTTCTAATACAGTGCTTCATATTTTGCAACTAGATTGATAGGCTATGAAAGAGACCTTTCTGTGTTAAATTGCAGACAGTTTTAACTTAGTCTTTTTCAATTTTCTCAAATGTTTCAAATATTCACACTTGGTCTCCTTTAACACCTACTCAAAGGCAACTTATGAAGAAGATATAAGGAAGGACTGCATTTAAACAATTCCTAGGGATTTTTGTTAGTCTTTACAATTAAACAGTTCAAACGATTTATTTAGGGGATTTTACAATGTGCAGGTCTGTATCTGAGGAATACAGGTTCATTTCCTTACATAACATCTATTTTTGATCAGTTTATTAGGTATGGCAAGAATCTTATTGTATAGAATGCGTGTAACGTATGTAAGAATATGGATCCACTATTTCCAGTTCTAGGCAAGTGAGAGAAGAAATAGGAACAAATTAGTTCAAAAGCCAGTGGTGCAGTGAGATAGAAAGAAAGAGATGAGTGTGGAACAGCAGTGGGCACCAACGGACAAATAAGTGAGAAGAAACTATCTATATCAATGTCTTGGTGACAAAGTGGTGTCCAAAGATATTCCCCCAAGAAGCAGGTTCTGGATCTTTCAGACAGGTCTGAAACGGCTTTCCAGCCTCTAATCTTACCTAATTGGAGTGTTTTCCCCTTTGCACTGTCTTTTCAGTCACTAGATTGGACCTCATGTATTTTACCCAGATTTCTAAACTCTGTCCTGCCTTTTGTGGGGTTGGGGTTCAGGTATTGTTAATATGCTTTCAAGCCTTATTGCAGGTCATTACAGAAGACATTAAATGAAATTGCATATAACATCCCTAAAGCACTACATTAGTATTAATTTGTTAGTATTTCTTGTATTTCTTGTTCTTCAGTCAGGTATCAATCAATGTGAACTACCAGTTCATATTCAGCCACTTATCACTACCTCATTCTAAATCTTTTCAGAGTAACATTTTGTTAAGGAAATATTATTTCTGTTACCTACCTTTTTTAGTTGATTTCATGTTCTCACAATTGTGTTTTATTAATTTTGTTAATAAATACCTGGTGGTAATGTCATTAGTTTTATTTTGAACAGTTATGTAACATTAATGCCTATAGGCTACTGAGGCCAACTGTACAAAACCAGACAAAAGTTATAATCATTGCTACAGATAAATTAGAGTCTAAGAAAAATGACACAATCAATGAATACTAAATGTTAAGAGGAATGGAAAAAAAAGGAAAACATTCCTACATATTAGAAAATTAGGACCTGTAAACACAAATTATTGTAGTTTAAATTGGTAGATTATAGTTTAAACAAGAGGCAAATTCTGAGGAATTGCATGTTACAGCCTCTCAAATAAAATATTATCGTAGGGAAATTATTATATTTTGTCATTTTACAGATTCCATTTGCTATCCTTGCACTTACTTCATCCCTAATAAAATCTATGCTTGTGTGCAAGTGTTTCAGTTTGAATAGAATGAAAATCTCAGTACTCATTTTTTCAAAGTGAAAATGATGAGAAGATAATTATATTTTTTAAAAAAAATTAATGAGTTATCCATGGATATTAACTTAAGTGTGCATAAAATTAAGAACTTATGGATATTGTTTATTGAGGAATCTTATTATTTAAAGTAAGGGACTGAAAACTGGAGAAGGATTTATGGAATGCAATGCTCAAACACAGCTAAAGGAATATATTTGGCAAAAGCACGTCTATAATGAATTGGAGCTTATTTTTTCTAATTAAATCTGTTGAATTGTAGACCATTGTACATATGGTGTCTAAGCCCAAATTGTATTTCAAATGCCTGTCATTCTTTCTGCTGAGCAGTATTGGGTACTGAGCGGCCTGGGCCACACATTTTTTGGAAAGTCTTGCTTTAAAGATTTTTTTTTTAATGAAAGCTATTCTGAAAAGATTAGATGTAGAGAATTCATTGTCTGAATTCTGATCAGTATCATTCCTGTCCTGCCAGTTTTGTTCATGGATAACAAACGATTTTAAATCCAATGAAGGAAGAAGAGGGAAGCTATCACTAAAAAGCAAGTGGTTCATTGTTCAAGGATTGCTAAGAGCTTGTTCAGAGTTCAATGCAGAGAACAAATTTACTTTTGTTTCATTGTTGTATTAAACTACTGAATGTATAGCAACAGTAATCAAATACATGTTTGTGTGTTGTTCTATTAAGCTCTGTAGTCCGGATGAAAACACTTGAGGCACATTTAGTATAGGAAAAACCTTGTGTAACAGCAGGAATGATAGAACTGCATTAGACAGTAGTGGAGGCAAGACTCAAATAATTTTTCCAATTTGTCAAGGAAACACTTTTATAACATGTTTTTTGACTGTCTGATAAATACAGTAAAACCCCAACTCTGCTAATACTACATCTATCAGTCATTCATTGGCCCCTTTGTGGACTTCTAGCAATACCAGTACATATATTTCTAGTAAGAAAACTGCATTTTGTTATAGCATTCACTATCATAACTGCTAATGAATGAGCAGCAGCTTAACCAAATTCATTGAAGTGTAAAGAGAAGACAGATCCACTGATGACTCTAGGATGCTTCACGTTTTAAGATGAGCATTACAGAAAAGGCACCTAGGCCAACAACTTGAATCACAGTGAGCTGGAAAAAGGAGCAGGAACTACATCATCCAGCACAGGAACCAGAGACATTCATAGAGACTAGAGTCTTAGACTTCAATCTGTTTTTTTGTTAGAAATAATATTATACTACCTTCCTTGAAAAAAATAAGGAGCGATGTTCTTTTTTCACATAGTCTTTACTTAAAAGGCCTGTGGTTTTGAGTCACAGCTCGCAGACAGTCAATAAATGCAATCTAACCTGCTTTGGTATCTAAAAGTAACCTTCAGCACAGTAAATTGTCAGTTAGAAAGAATTATGCTTGTTTTTTCTTTAATTCAGTTGCTATAGTTTAAATAGCATTAATTGTATAAAGATTTCTGTTAAAAAATAGATACTGTTAAACCACTTGTATTGGCGTTTTGCTGTAACTGAGAGAGTCTAAGGACATAAGCAGAGCACTATTTGTGGGCAGAAGTAGTGTCTTTTTCTAGACCAGCAGGAAAAAGCTGGAAAACAATTTATAAAATATCTAAATAAACTCAGAGCAGTTGCTTTTAACTTTCACTCAGCCCTGAAATATGCTGCTTCTATTTCAGGCCTGGAAAGGGTTTCTGAGCAAATGTTTGGCGGGTTTTTTTATGTTGATACAATCTAGTTTTCCTAAATTATCTAATTTTCTTTTATAGGTCATTCTTATGCAAGAGGCTAAAAGTAATTAAATCTGCAGGATGAAAACATGGCACAGGCACTGCTGGTACCACCAGGACCTGAAAGCTTCCGCTATTTTACTAGAGATTCTCTCGCAGCTATTGAAAAGCGTTCTGCAGAAGAAAAAGCTAAAAAGCCCAAGCAAGAACATACAGATGATGATGATGAAAATGGTCCAAAACCAAACAGTGACTTGGAGGCAGGAAAGACACTGCCATTTATTTATGGTGACATACCTCCAGGAATGGTATCAGAACCTTTGGAAGACCTGGACCCATATTATATCAATAAAAAAGTGAGTGAATAATCTCTTGCTCAAAATGGAATATAATTTTCTACACTAGAAAAGCTTGATTGCAAAATGTGATAGTTCAAACCATCAAGCCACTAAATGCTCAGAAACAGGCTTTGATTTAACAGAGCTGGTGTGTACTCTTCTATATTGTGACTCCAGCTTCTGATGAGTTACTTGTTATTTAGTTCATTGTAAGGAAGACAGAGCTTCCTTGAGCTTATCCAATTTTCAGAGTATGAGCGCGTTTTCCTGATGTGAATGTAGCAGTAAGACAGAATATGTCAGTGTTCCAAGCATGGATTTGCACTGGTGCAAATTTTTAATCACAGATAACCAGTTTAGTGAACTATTAGTACTATATAATATATGTAAATATACATCTATATATGTATGTATAAAATACATCTATCTTTGTAGCACATAGACTCTGTGTGAATCTTGGGTCATACGGAACTACCACAATGGAAATTGTTACGTGAGATGCTTGGGATTGTTATGATAGATGCCTGCTGCCCAGTGATCAATTAGAAATCTGTGGCAGAGACCACAGAAAAGCTGGCTTTTGGGAAAGGAATGGAAAAAATTAAGAGACTTTTGTTGTTCTGAAGACTAAGTGAGAATTTTCATACCAAAAGAGCACGGTGAAGAGTCACTTGTTGTGAGAGAAAAGTACTGTACCTGAGTTACGTGTGTGAGGCTATAGTACAATGAGACCATTAGGAACATAGCTGTGCTGCATGAAGAGTGTGAACTCCTGAAAGAGAACTACTTGCCCTCCCAGTTTTCACTGTCATAATGTCCTTTTCACATGATCTGTAAGCCAGGGCCTTGGAGATGGCAACACTAGTTCAAACAGAATCATTCAAGCAAAAAACTTGCCCCTTGATCTTTTTAAAAGTCAGGATCACCAGTAGAATACATGGGTTTTGGTCTTAGAAGCAATGATGTATGCATCTGGAAACAGACAAGCATTATATGACTTAGGAGAAAGACAAGGAACAAACAAGTATATCTTTGTAGGATTAGTCTGGGATGAGTTTAGACTGTGTTAAACTTCTCCAAGATCTGAAATAGTGCAGCCTGGGAGTAGATAAAAATATCTTACATCCTACACAAGTTAGTAAAAGGTACAGCTGTCAGTAAGAGCAGATTCTTCTGTATACTCTATCTGCTTATTTCTGTATGATCTTTTAGCAATATCAAGATGGTCTCTCCCATTCTAATAGAAGTGCAAAGTGTGGGTAAGGAGAGTGAAGGAAGTGGAAGTTGTGAATAATAACCCTAAATTCGAAAATGCAGGTTTTTTATGGACAAATGCTTGGGATTATCTTTTCCTGTCTCTCTGAAACAGAGAAGGAAACAGTTTCTCTATGGCTTGAAGTATTCCAGGCTGTTATAGAGATAAGAAACTTGACCTTGAGCAACTATAAAAAAAATGACAAATATTTTAAACTGTAAAGAGACTTACTCTATTTGTTAGGAAAAAAAATCACGCCAATAGTACTATAAGTTTTGAGGCTAAATTTGTGTTTGCCTTTGGTTCACAAAGCTGTTTTTAAAATTACAGCTTTAGTAATAGGAACAGAAAATAAAGCAGACTCCATATGTAATTGCATAAACTAAAAGTTGACAAAGTTAGATAAACAGTGCAGTACAAATATTAACATTATTTAGGAAATTTAATGAAAGCTCAGAGTGTTGTCAAAGGTCATTTTCATTTATGTTGTTTTAGTTATAACAACAGCTCCATGCAGATTCTTACTTATAGTGTAATTGTTTGTACTAAGCCCTTTTCTTGCTGAAAAAAAAAAATAGGAATAAAGATGCATAAATTAGTTCAGGAATGGTTTTCTAAACAAGACTTAAACAAATGAAGTATCAGGAAACATGACAAGTATTGAAATAGACTTTCTAACCTCCCATGCTCAGAAGAAGTCAGATTGTTTGGAACAGTAAGTCTGAAACTCAGACTGCTGATGGACTTGTTAGTCTATGAGAGTAATTAGCAAACTGCAGAATCTTTTGTGACAGTTGACATCTGAATTTATGTTATATATGAGCCTAATGTGCTTGACAGAAAACAAATGGATGTCCTAAAAGATAAACTAGAATTGGCCATCCCTCCTCCAGTCTGTAGCAGAAACTGCTCTTAATCATTGAGTTGGTCAATGGAGAGAAAATTATACGAGTTGTAGTCCATCTTCAGGCTCTGCTGAAGCTGTCAGCTTGGGACAGGTAACATCTTTCTTGGATTTCTAGCTGGCAAAGGACCGTAGGGCAGAATGAAATGCCAATGAGCATGAGTCCATTCTCTGTCATCCTGAATGCTACAATTGATATTCTATCAACAGGTACCGGCAACACCTCTTTACCTGTTTTCTTTCTCACTTTAGAGAGGTTTGCTTTCTCTCTCAGAGATGATAGACCAGATAAGCAGTAAAGGCCACAGAGAGGGCAGCATTTTTCTGGTCTCAGCCAAGTTTTTACAGAGAATAGAAATCAACATGGAGAGTAGTGATACTATATGGCTCTGCTGAGACTCTATTATGGTAACACAAAGCAGGGCCATTATCATCTACAAAGAGCAAAAGGAATGAAGCACAGTCATGTCCTGAAGAAATTTCAAACAGCACCAAAGATGCAAGTAAACCTTACACATAAATAAACTGGGAATAAAAATGAAAACACTTAGGCGATGACTGCCAATAGGAACAGAATGAAATGAACTTGAACTGAAGGCTTATCAGGTCAAATTTTAAGATGATAATTACCTAAATTTGGTTCTCACATGTAGGAGAAATAAAAGCATATTGTCAGTAAATGAAAACAGCAGGGTTTTTTAAGAAAAAATTGTTACAGGGTGCCACATTCTGGCGTATGTTTATTTCAGACTACTCAGAATGATGTCAGCTATCAGTTTATTAATCTCTTTTATTTTTTCACAGATACATTTTTAGAAGATACGTAGAATCAATATTGGTAGCATTTAAAAATCTAAAATGAAAGCAAAATTCATTTTAAATTAGGTTTAATTATTTTGTGACAGATGTTTGTCCCTGTCACCATATATATGTGTATATAATTCTGTTGACTATTTGTTCCAAATACAAACTGGTGTTTAGATTTGCCCTTTTGCTGGTTTGGTTTTGTTTATGGTTGCTCATAAGGTAGAATGTATTTGATGAATTTGAAACTCTGACTTTAATAAAAGACTTTGTTAGAAGTAACAAGGAAAATATTTTAGTGCTGAAATGCTGCATTTTGTAATTATTGATAAAGTGACATTGATGCTGATAAGTTCCACCTCCAATTTTAATATCATCAGAATTCAGTCTGCATGCTGGGAAATGTAGCAAATTGGAGAATTGGCTGCAGAAGGCTTATTCCACTGTATTTGTAGAAATCAGTTATTTTCCTACCCCAGGTAGACAGTAGATTGGAAACTTGAACCTCACAGGTGGATAATGGAATCCTTTAGAAGGAGTTAAAGACATTTATGTATTTAACATTGTATTTTAATTTTGTGTTTCTTTTTTGCAGACTTTCATAGTATTGAATAAGGGAAAGGCAATTTTCCGATTCAGTGCCACATCTGCCTTGTACATTTTAACTCCTTTTAATCCCATCAGAAAAATTGCTATCAAGATTTTGGTACATTCATATCCTTTTTTCTTAATGTTGATACAAGGGTTGCAATTTAAAACTATTTAATTACTGAAATAATACTTTTAATAGGAATATACAAAATATGTCCAATTTGTGTACTATGATAATTAAACGTACTCTGATCACACTTAAAAAGCAGCAATATCACGTGTGAATTGCAGTAAAGCTGCTAGAGTTTAAATATCGGGTTCTATATACAAAAGGAGACCTGATCCCATACTAAGCCCTGCAGCTAAGGCCAGATTAGTAACAAACCATTGCACTTGAACATATCTAAGGTCATGCTTTTACTAAGACTAGTAGTACTATTCATGAACCAGACTCACTTAGCAAGGACAAAAGAACATGAGTAAATAGCTGCTTTTTCAGGCATACTTTTTGAGCATTGTGTTTTCTGCATTGGGGTAGGTGTCCTATAAAAGATCCAGGTCAGAGTAAAGGAGAATATTTTCAAATAGATTTCAATCATGTCCAAAGAGGAACTTGGGAACTTGGGTTGGTAAACAACCAACCTCTGCCTAAAGATCTTTTAGAATGATCCCATCGACTTCAATGAGTAATTGTGGTTGGGTACTCATTTCCTATTTTTACAGACTTAAACATGTGTTTAAGTTTCATTTAAATCCTGTAACTGCCATAAGTATATTAGTAATGCATTGTTTTACAGTAAGTGTACCATAACATGCCAGATGGCATACCATTTAGAATAAATAAAGCTGTATTTTCAGATTTTGTTTGGAATGTCACGTAATTTGTACATTTTTTTATATACTAAATATTTTTAATTATTTTGCTGTTATAAAACTGTTCTGATTTTTTACTTACATGCCTTGACTATAGTCTACATTATTCAGCATGCTTATCATGTGCACTATTTTGACCAACTGTGTATTCATGACCATGAGTAACCCTCCAGACTGGACAAAGAATGTAGAGTAAGTTAAATGCTTTTACATCTTTATTTTCATGTCTTTCTTTTTGTGTGACTCCAGACAAGATGCATTTATGGAAAGTTGCATGTTGGAGTGGGATTTTCCAGTCATGAATAATCAGATTCCATGAGATCATCATGTTTCTGTTTTCCTCCTGAATAATTGAACTGGTATAAGAATATTGCCTTGTTCTTCAAAATTATGTCTGAGTAATAGCTGAACTTATATTGTGAAGTCATTGGGTGTTCTGAGGTGTAAATTGGGAAAGGGGCTCCAGAATTTCAAATGTGCATGTGAAGTGATTCTAAGTCACAGCTGACGCCAGCCATATATTGCTTGAGTGTCCACGATCTTAGCACAGTGGGACATTGATCATGACTTATTGATGTGAACTCACAAGTGTTAACCACAGCAAGCACACACAACATGCAAATGATAGTAAACTCAAGTGACTATGGAAAGGAATTTACCTATGAAAGAGTAACAAAGCTGATAGAAGTAAGGAAATCACAAAATATCTCTGTTGTTCTTTCTTCTTTGTGACTGTAGGTGCATGTTTCTTCTCTAACAAAATACAAACACATTTTCCTTTGAAATGTTAACATTTTTCTTTGAAATACTACTGCTCATGAAAAACCTGGTTCTAACCACTTGTGGTTTCTTTTATGCCCTCCTGCTCTTCAACAGCCATTATTGATTTCTATTTGTTTATTTCACTGCATTAAAGAATCTTACTCTGAATGCTATGTTTAGAAACTGCACTAGTCACCTGTTCCCAGTATGCTCAAAAGTGACTGTGGCTTCCCAGGGTTGCTAAGAGTCTGAAAAGAGACTAGTAGGCTCTGTAGGTAGATTTCCTTTATTCTGTAGGTCTGTGCAGACCCATATGGGTCTTGGGAAGTCCCCGCATTACACTAGTTATAACTGATTATTCTGTTTTTAAATGAGTGGTTGTTCCCACACCAGGTAAATGGGTAATCATGTCCACGTATTCAAGAATAGCAGTCTGATCATGCTTTCTTATATTTTATGATTATTTGTGAAATAAACCTGTATTATAAGCATGAGTATATTTATTATCTAGAACAAATTTTCACAAAACTCTCTGATTTTGACATTAAAGAAAAAAAATCTTCATTTTTTCTAACATGTAGATATCTAATGACTTGTGAATGCAAGCAAATAGGCAGACCTGAGCAACAGGGAATGTGCATATGAATGTCAAAGTCTGGAATATACCTATAAATGCTACAATCTGAAATTATTTGCAAGTACAAAAACATATTAAATCAACTGTTTAGAAAATGAATACTATACATTTGTCAGGTTCAAATTTAATCTACTGAACAACGATTACATTCTTAAGTGTTTGGGACAAGTTAGGTTAATGATTTCCTGCTTTCACTTATTTTTTTCCTTTTCTTGCAAGTTGTCTTGGATAAAAAATGGCACTGTCTATAAGCATATATGTGCAAATATCCGTTATTCCTGCTCTGATGCTTTTCAGGTACACTTTCACTGGAATTTACACCTTTGAATCACTTATCAAAATTCTTGCAAGGGGCTTCTGCTTAGAAGGTTTTACTTTTCTGCGAGACCCATGGAACTGGCTTGACTTCAGTGTCATTTTAATGGCGTAAGTGATTCAATAACTCTTTAAGCTTTTAGGGCATGAAATTAGTGAAACATATTTTTATAATGAATATATTGATTATAAAGTATTTAATTTCTGTAGCCTGTAAAGTTTAGACAATGTATCACACATTGTACTTAAAATCAAAGTAAAATACGGCAGCAGCCAGCACGGAGTGTCATCCACTAGTGTAATTATTGCTGAAGGACACTAATTTCATGTCCTACATTTTTCTGCTCACTAGAATGGAAGCCATCCCTTTGACTTCATGTCACTGTCCTATTACAAACTAATCAGTTTAATTAGCTGTTCAAATACAAATCCCTGAGTTTCACTTCAATGAAATTTAAGCAAAATTTGTGAAAATAAATAATTATAAAAGTGAGGTGCACTGAAGAGAGAGGTAAATTCTGAAGTGTGATTGCTAATATTGCCACAGAGGTTTTGAAGACCCACATAATTATAAGCTCTGCCTCAATTCTGAATAACTGTGATTTAATCCTACAGGTATGTAACAGAATTTGTAAACCTAGGCAATGTTTCAGCTCTTCGAACTTTCAGAGTATTGAGAGCTTTGAAAACTATTTCTGTAATCCCAGGTAAGAAGTAGTTGGTGTAAGGTGTTAGGTCCCTCGTAACTCCAACTGTTATTTGTGTGCTGTCATTGTGTTTGTGTGTGAACTCCCCTATTACAGATATGTGACAGAGTTTGTGGACCTGGGCAATGTCTCAGCGTTGAGAACATTCAGAGTTCTCCGAGCTTTGAAAACAATATCAGTCATTCCAGGTGAGAGCGAGGTTAAACACCGAGGCTGACTTTCGTTCCATTGAAGTTGAATTCACTTCTTTTGAGCATAAGTCTTTCTGTTTGCTGCTCGTGTTGCCAACAAGAAAAGAAAAAAAAGGCATGGATCATGAGCCTGGATTGTGATACTTTGCCTTTTCAGAATAAGCTTCTTTTATTTTGCAAAATCAGCCTTTGAGTTTAACAGATTCTTGCATGAAACATAAAATATGAGGCCTATGAGTTATTTTGCTTTGGTTTTCTGCATTTTATTGCAACTAATTGTCTCTTTTACATTGAAAAAGCTTTAGCACTACGGTTTTCTTGTTTTTGGACTTTTATTTTACCACTTAAAATTGGTATTAGTCTTGAAGACAACCAAGTAGCAACAAAAAATCAAACAAAAGAGAGATATATATTGCAGAGGAAAATTTAGTGCAACTGATCTTTTTCCTCAAAACTACTTGCAATTCTATCTTATTCTACCTTCATACTGTTGTGAAGTCATATTTTAATATTAACTGGAAACTGAATTATTGGTGGAATAGTAAATGCAGAAAAAAAAAAGAAATTAAGAAATAAAATCTATAACAGGAAAGCATGATTGATAAAATTTCCTGCTTGAGAATAATATCATGTATTCAGTTTATTGGAATATATGTACATTGCATATTCATAAAAAATAATCTTTTTCTTTCATTCATCTTCACAAGCTGTGAGGCTGCTCATGAAGCTTTACTTTTTAAAAAAATAAAAAATACTTTCTTTTTAAGTATCTGCATGACATCTTTATTATAAAGGAAGAGCAAAGATACTATTCGATAAATCTATGGATCTTTTCTTTTTGCAGGCCTAAAGACTATTGTAGGAGCCCTAATTCAGTCTGTGAAGAAGCTCTCAGATGTAATGATCCTGACTGTGTTTTGTCTGAGTGTATTTGCACTAATAGGGCTGCAGCTGTTCATGGGCAACTTGAGGAATAAATGCCTGCAGTGGCCTCCAGACAACTCTACTTTTGAAATAAATGTTATTTCCTACTTTAACAGCACAATAGATGAAAATGGTACATTTGTTAATATGACAGTGAGCACATTTAACTGGAAGGATTACATTGAGGATGAAAGTAAGAATGTCTGATATAACTCTTCTTAATATATTTATGGCTATAGTATGTAGCTGTAGTTTATATATCTATAGTATAGCTATTTGTGGCTATAGTATTTGTGATCAAAGAACGTTGAATGCTTTATATTTCTGCCATATCTGCTTGCAGTCACTGACTGACAGGGATCAAATGTATACAATAAACAAGTACAATAACCAGAAGGATTCCTAAACAAACTACAGAGTGAGCAGCAGCCAGCTACTTTAATTTTAGTAAAGTTTGTTTTTATTTTACTTTGTAATACTTTCAGGTTAATTTTATTTTTTTCATGTATATTTCTAATGCTTTCTACACAGCTCACTTTTACATTTTGGAAGGACAAAGAGATGCCCTACTTTGTGGTAATAGCTCTGATGCGGGGTAAGACCTTTTCAAAAATCCTCTGTTATATTCTGTAGAAAAAGCAATAACATGAAACTGATCTGTAGCAGTTTCAACTCCATATTTAGCAGTTACAGAGCAGAGTTTTGCTGCTAAATAATGATTTCTTACCGAAATAAAAATATTTTACTCTCTGTGTAGACAAAATACTGATTAACAGATTTTCTTCCTGCTTGATTGAATAATAGTGTTGGTGTTAATGATATAATCTGAGCTCTTGTAAAGTCTTTTTGGAGATGTAAGGATTGAAGAAGGTATTGTGAAAGCAAAGGTTGAATTCAGAGAGTATGTAAAATATTAAGAAACCACAGTAGTGATTTCATAGTTCAAGACAGTCTTTTTTCCCAAGCCTAACTCTTTTTCCTTACTGGCAAATTCTGCCATATACATTTGCTCAATTATGAGCTTCGAATTTTTAGTTGAACTCTGATGTCAAACTGGCAACAGTGAAGAAGCTTATTAAAAAAAAAACCTCAGCATTATGTGGGAAATCTCTAACAGTACAATTGGATTTAGCTAATAATATTGTTTAATCTGTCTATAATCTTAACAACATCTGTCAGGAAATTATTCATTTGGAATTCTGTTTTCAAAATGAGACTGAGGAGAAATTAGATATTTAGGTCATTTCAAACAGTTAATAGATTAAAGGACATCTTCCATTCACTCCCTTATTAGTTTATTTCATAGAATTTTTTTTTCTGAGCTTCTTTGTAATTCATGTATTTCCTGTGGAAAAAGAATGAATATTGTGCTGAAAGATAATAAACACATTTTAGAAGGAGTAAAAGTTATGACTAAGAACTTTCTGCTGCTTTTTTTTTATATAGGCAGTGTCCAGAGGGATATATATGTGTAAAAGCTGGTAGAAATCCCAACTATGGTTACACGAGTTTTGACACCTTCAGTTGGGCTTTTTTGTCACTCTTTCGTCTAATGACTCAGGACTTCTGGGAAAACCTGTATCAGTTGGTAAGAAATTTTTATGACATAAGAAGCAAACTGTAGATGGCACACAAAATTATATAAATAGGCTTATTTGTACATGAGCTGAAAACATAATGCTGTTGCAGTGACAAAGAAAAGTGCTGGAATAATATATAGATGTGCTTTCTAATCCCTAGACACTACGTGCTGCTGGAAAAACATATATGATATTTTTTGTTCTGGTGATTTTTCTTGGCTCTTTCTACCTTATCAACTTGATCCTGGCTGTGGTTGCCATGGCCTACGAAGAACAGAATCAAGCAACCATGGAAGAAGCAGAGCAGAAAGAGGCAGAATTTCAGCAGATGCTAGAACAACTGAAGAAGCAACAAGAAGAAGCTCAGGTAATGATGGAAATTGTGCTTTCTGAACATCTTTATTCTTAAGGAAAAGATAAGATTTTTTTTTAATTAGAATACGTAGAAATGGTACAATGAATTACAGAAAAAAGTCTTGTTTACCACGCAAGTTATAAAAGTGGAAATAGCCAGTTAAAATCACAACCTAACCAAATAGCAAAAGAACAAGCTAATGGTACAGCAAAGAATGCTACTAAGTTCCCCAAAAGACTGTACAAGTGAAATATATGTGATGAGTGTCCTAGAAATCTGACTTCAAGTAGTCATAGTTCATGATTCTTTTCTGTTACACGTTTATGAATAGCATGGAAAAAGTGTAGTGATGTTACTTTTATTTATGATATGAGTGAGAAATGCCAGGCTTGCTGTACTTAATTGCTCTTCCTCAATATTCAGAAAATAGAGAGTAATATTGTAATCAGTGACAGCAAGGTATTTAAGCATATCCCTAATTGGAGCATGCTGAAGTCAATCAGAAGTCTGTATTTAGAAGAGAGTAGCAATATTTGTAACAGAAGTATTATTTCAGAACTCTTTCAAAGAAGTCTTTATTTTTTTCTTTGAAAAGTGAAGAAAATTATTTCAAGTTTTATTAGAAAAATATTTTAATAGATAGTCTCATGTGAAGTTTTCCTATCTGAAACTGAAATGCATGCAGGAATTCAGCTTTGCGAGTCAGACATCTGTCTAATTTCTGAACTGTTTTTCTATTGCTTTTCATCTGGCATGTAGCGATTTCCAACAGGATAATGTTTATAAAATGCTAGCAAATTAGAATCTTCTATGAAACTCTGGTTTTGGTAGTATTTCACAGCTATTTTCACTGAGGTAGAATGATTCTGTGAAGTGCCAATAGAAAGTGAAACTCCCCATCTTTTTCTTGAAATGAAAGCTTTATGTGTGATCCTTGACATTTAATTAGCATATCTCTATTTTAGTCATTATATCCTATAATTTCCAAAACACTAAAGAGAAAGCATAACACAGCAAAATTCAAATTTAAAAAATTAAATACCAGAAAATACATCTTTTTTTTTTTTTAATCTCATCTTTTCATCCATGAAATGCAGTGGATCACATTATATCAAAAGATATCAGGAGGCTCATCTAGATGACTGTGTGTTTGAGAGCAGCAATAGTGATGAAACCGATCCAGAACGAGGAAGAAGAATAGATCTGTGTGAAACAGAGTACAAGAAAGATTGGATAAAGACCTTGTAATGTTGTTATTTTCTAAAATGAGTGCCCACTCAATTCATGATAAGAAAATCCAGTATTACAGGCAAGATCCCCTTTATAGGTGAAAATATTAGCAGCAAATATGCATTACAAGGTGGATCACTGAGCTGCTGAATGGGTTGCTGAGATGGAAATGAGTGTGGGACCCATCCACCAGTCTAAGTCATCACAGCACTCTTTGGATTGCTCAATGTTTGACCTTTGGCATCAGTATTATGAAGCAGACAGTTTCTGCTGCCTTTGTTAAGAGCATTTGAAGGACAATATTCTGAAACCAGAACAATAACATTTTGAGCATCAACTTTTGTAACTGATAAACTTCAGAATTCTTTTAATACTCTTTTAATAGCAGAAGTCTGTATCAAGTCAACTTTATAGCATGGGTTATATATTGTGGTGCAGAAAGCCATTAAGTTATACTGTAAAGTTTCAAACTATCCTTTCCTGCTGTAGAGAGATCTCTCATAATTTCTGAAATACTTGGCATTCAGTATAATACAATTTGCCAGATAATTTCTAGTCATCTTTGTTATATAACCCTTGTCTCTTGCCTCGCTACACTTTTTAATAAGCTCATATGTTCTACTGCAGAATTTGATAGCAAACTTCCAGACAGTTCTTTCTGGGAACAGTACTGAACACACTCTCAATTATTCTTTTATTTGATACCTAAATGAACTCATTTCCCTAAAGAACTGAATCAGGTAGGCTGACTACTGTATTTGAAGGTATGGGTCCTGAGTTTTGGGATGGCTCTTTGCTCCAGTAAGTCATCTCATCCCTTTCCATTAGAGAAGAAACCTAAACTTTTTCTTTCTTCTGTCTGCAGCAACAATAGGCAATACTTGTGCCTTTGTAACAAAGATCTAGAGTGCTGTTACAGTGGGAAATGTGGCAGGGGAAATAGGAAGAGGAAGGTAGGGCTTGAAGACATGTCTAGAGGGTGTGCCTGTTGCCGATGAAGGTAGAAGAAAAGTAAGGGGAGTGCCCTTGTTATCAGACTTTTAGTTGGATTATGACACATTAACTCATATGGTCGATGCTAGGGATTAATTTTTTCTGTAAGGATTGAGAAGGGATGAACTGAATTAGAGCATCATGGGAGACTTTTCTTGAGGGAAAATGGGGAAACAGGTTGGAAATATATGAATAAGCACCATGTTCATACTTTTCTGACTAGCTTAGTTTTAGATCTGTGTCTTTTACGGCAAGTCTTCAAGGAATAGTGACACTATTGTTCTGCTGAAGTTGATGCTTCATGTAGCTCATACCTTCTAAGCAATGAGAAGCTATACAACTCAATAGTTTATCTTAAATTGAAATTGTTTGTGTATATTTCTATACTCAAGGGTGTACAACCAGAAGTACTATTGGAGTGGTAATAGAAACAGTTGATAAAAGCCTATAAAATTGTTCATTTTTGGCCTACTAAGAACACCTTGCTTTTTAACTTGACAGGCAACAGCAGCAGTAGCAGCCGCGTCAGTTGCATCAAGAGATTTCAGTGGTGTTGGGGGATTAGGAGAACTCTTGGAAAGTTCTTCAGAAGCATCAAAGTTGAGCTCAAAAAGTGCTAAAGAAAGAAGAAACAGAAGGAAGAAAAGAAGACAGAAAGAAATGTCTGAGGCAGAGGACAAAGGAGATATTGATAAGTTCCCCAAGTCTGAGTCAGAAGACAGTATCAGAAGGAAAAGTTTCCGCTTCTCCGCAGAAGGAAGTCAACTGACATATGAAAAAAGATTCACATCTCCACACCAGGTACAGCATTCTTTTTTATTAAATCATGTATGTCTACTAAAAATTGGTTTTAACTGACTTCACAGCAGCTGACATATTGGAAGTTATGTAAAAGGAAAGTGAAGGAAAAAATAGTGGTGATACTGTTAACAGCATTACAGATTCAGCCGTTCTGTTAGCAATAGGATAAAAGTACATACCAAGAATAATTGTAAACTTAATTAAAACAGTTCTGAAAAATTATTTCTCAAGATGTATCTGGTAGATTAGAGAAAGAATCAAACTCTTTGAATAGTATTCATATATTTGCATTAATCAGCCACAGATTTTCTGTTCCACATCCATTTAAAAACTATAAAATATGAGGGGATATATAGCAGACCACATCGTCAAAAAAACTCCACATAGGCAATTCCATGCTACTATTAGTTTCTATTGTTTTCCTTAATTAGCTTCTTTAAATGGTAGATAATGAGAAAATAGCTTCAGTGGTCCACAGTAAAGACAAACGATACATGGATCTTTTGGGCTTATAAGAGTTTATTCATTCTATTCTTTTTCATTAGAAATTCATTATGCAAGATGGAGAATCATTGTAATCATAGAAGAAAATAGTGGCAGAAACACTTCACACTGTACTACATTTGCTGAAGCGAGGAATGCTTAGTTTTGGACAAAGCCTCAGTAATTATTCAAGCATATGGGATGATGCCTGATCTGAAAAAATACACAATTGTATTTTTAAGGAAGTGAAGTAATGTTTATTATAATTAAGAAGAATGGCCAGGTTGTTTTCTGGATAAGAAATAAGTAAAATGTAAGAAAAATAATTTAAAAAATCTATTCAACTCCTCTGAGTAATATTATAAAAGTGTATTTAACATCTAATAAAATGTACTGTAACTTTTGGGCCAAAACTGTTCCAAAAAATCTTTCATTAATTGAGTGGGCTTTGAATTAGGCTGATACAAAGGAGCTACAGTCCAAGATGTCATCTTAGACTGCACAGTCTTACCTCACTTAGATAAAGATCAATGTCTGTACGTCATAGATGTCATGAGCCCAATAGGGAAGAGTCACTGACAAAGTCTGAGCAGAAAAGAATTTCTGACTGCTAGTCCCATGCTTTAACTACTTGATGATAAGCCTCTCCACCATGTGGTCTAAATTCCGTGATGGTGTTTTATATTGTTTTGTGGTTGAAGAGACTGATTAAGGAACGTATTGTGTTAATTTTTAATTTTATTGTTGTTGTTGTAGGGAAAGAAAACTTAATACATCTATAGCACCTATACTAAGGGAGGGAGCACTCAAGACAAAGGGATTCCATTGATAATAAACTTTCTGTAGCTCTAGTAACATACAGTAAAACGTTGTTGCAGGAATTTGTTAATTCTCTGAAACTCAAAAAGCTTTCATTTTGTCAGTCATCATGAAGAACTGCAAAATTTCCGAAGAAACGTAAGAAACTTAGGAAAAGAAAGACATTTAAAATTACTTTTGATAATATTAAAATTAACTGTGAATTCATATTTCAGAATAAATAATTAAAATTCATTAAAATCAAGGGAAAAAATAATGTACATGTCTTAAATTTGAAAGAAAGGAAAGAAAGGGTGCAATAGACAATAGACAGTTCATCTTGAGATGTTGTGGATTACACAGCAGGAAGGAAATAAGTGATCACCTGAAATAATTTTTCTAATAGTTTCAAGTTTTAAAATACAGAGAGACTTGCACCAAGCTACCTGAGGATAATTTATTAATTAAAGACTGACTTGGTAATTGTTTTTGCAGTTGTAAAAATGCTTTAGGGCATACATGGTCTGTATATAAACGAAATAAAACTGAACTGCCACAAGAGTGGAAGAATTCTGGGCAGTAGAACTGGTAAAGGAAGAATTGTTTTGTCTTCTCATCCATTCTGTTAGCTCTCTGGAGAAACGAGGTGTTAGGGCATAAAACAACACAGTAGAATGGTAAGGGGAGATAATCTGCCCATAGAGTTTTTGTCCTTTGACACAGTATTCCATGTGCAATTGAATGATGCAGCCTGCGAAAAAAGCAAAGTTTTCCTTTCAGACCTTAGATTCGAGAAGCATGTAGGCACATACACTTCTGCCTCTACATGTGTTAGAATTGAAGAGATTTTGGCTAATATCTTTTTGTTTCCGTCCAGCAGGGATTTGCAGAGAAGGCATTACTCCTCCCAAATCCCTGAGGGGACTGATCTATTTAGTTGTGCTCAAAGCATGATAACATATACTGGAAAGATGGGATTACAAACAAAACATAGCAGCCATGGAAACCTTTAAAAAAACACAAGGGTAGCAGTAGTACTCAGATGGAGTCTAGTGAGCAAGAGATTTTTTTCAAGGACTGTAGGTTTACCCAATATATTTGCAAAGAAACACACAAGGGATTCAGTAATTATTTTACCACTTTGTCAGAATTCAGTGTCATGCTTCATAGCAGTTAGAGGGGTTTTTTTTGGATAAAATTATCTTTCAGCATAAGCAAAACAGCACTTTTTCTCCAGTCAAGTTTACATAAGTGGGTTAGGAAAACCATTTGGTGGATACTGTTCAAGTAACTCAGCCTGAGGCTGACAGACAGCATAGAAAATTTCAGCCCAAATTATTAAAATTTGGTATAGCTGTAAGAGCATGAAAAATAAATCTCATAATGGTAAACACCTGCCAGCCTTTGTAACAGGCAATTGTACCAGTTTAGCACATGTATTATGTGTGTGTATGTATAAATCTGAATATGTATATACAGATATATATATATATGGGTTGATATGTATATACAGATATATACAGATATATACATATAGATTGATATATGTATAAAGTATTTTATTTTCACAGATTTAATATAGGCTTGTGTATTATAGCACAGTTTTAACTTTCACTTTAACTAGTCTGGGTTAAAAACCCCTCCTATTACCTGTGAGTGCTTTCTACCTGCAAGACTAGTGAAAAACTGAGAATCATCCCAAACAAAATGTGCAAAGATGCAAAGATTTATACTAATGCAGAATTGCAGAAAGCTTAATGCAAGGTTTCTTTTTTCCACAATTAGTACTCATTTTATTTATTCATGAATGCTGTTAATAAAATATGTAGCAAGGGAGAAGAACACTCCGTTAACCAGCTTCTACTGTAATTAAAAGATGAATTACCAAAGGCCACTGATTTATATTTCTCATTTGTAAGAGGATATCTTTAGGTAACTGTGTCCTTGGTGAATGCTTGCTTTGAGCTGCCTGATGGCCAGGTGGTACCTTCTTTTAGGTGTGCAGTGTGCTATAGCCTCCAGAGTGCTATACCCAAGAGTGCTATTAGTCATATTCGCACTGTACCTCCAGAGTTACTCTGAGCTGTTGCCTCTGTCCTCTAGCTTTAGAGTACTGTGTATGTTGTTCTCACATTATCGAGCCTATTGTGAAGAAGGCAGACAACTTCTTTACATCAACTTAAACTAAATTTTATCCCAAACTTAAGAATACTTTTAGCTCTGGCAAATAGAATAGAAAACAACAATTGGTGAGCATTATCAGTTGTTATCCCTAGGAATCCTGAGGGTGAAGAAAGGGAGAAAAGTAAAACATTTTTACCTCCTGTCCTCTAGTAGAAGAAAGAATAAAAGACAAATACGTGCAATATGTGCAAAACCTTGATACTGATGTTGAGAACTGTCTCCAGCACAGTCATGGGTCCATATCTATTCAGCCTGTGTTCTTTGCTTAAAACCATCAGCCTTACTTACATCTTCTGCACAACTTTCCCTCCATCCTGCTACATTAACTTTAAAAGAATTTTGCCCTTCTACTTCAGATCCCCTAATGAGCCTACTCTCCTAAAAGACACACTGATGCTATTGAAGCGAAAAAGTGACTATCCTTCCTCTAGCACTGTAACTATTCTTTGAAAAGTGAAGAAATTGTAAATTCGGTTCTAATTCTGGGGTTTTTGTTTGTTTGTTTTAAATCTTTTACAGTCTTTACTGAGCATTCGTGGTTCCCTGTTCTCACCAAGGCGCAACAGCAAAACAAGCATTTTTAGTTTCAGAGGTAGAGCAAAGGATGTAGGATCTGAAAATGACTTTGCTGATGATGAGCACAGCACTCTTGAAGACAATGAGAGCAGAAGAGATTCTCTTTTTGTTCCAAATCGACACGGGGAACGACGCAACAGTAACATTAGTCAGGCAAGTGTGTCATCTAGAATGATACCAGCTCTTCCAGTAAATGGCAAGATGCACAGCACTGTGGATTGTAATGGTGTAGTTTCCTTGGTTGGAGGACCTTCAACTCTAACTTCACCTACTGGCCAGCTTATACCAGAGGTAACTATAAGTAAACCAGTCTTTGATATAATTTGGTTCAGACATGGAATTGTTTTTACTGCTCACACCTCTGTTTTTCTTAGCATTTCTTAGACACGTGAGAAATAACTGTCAATAGTTTCTAAATAACAGAAAAGAAGTCCTCAACCTCCTATGTCTGAACCTCAGTAAAGTAATATAATGTAATATAATATTATATGATACTATATGGATATTATAATATTATATATTAATATATTAATATATATAATATTGATATTATATATTAATATTATATATTTTGGATATTATAATATCCATATAATATTGATATATCCATATAATATCCATATGGATATTATAATATCCATATAATTAAGATATTTATGGATTTGCACATAGATAAAAACATAAACTCAATTTGACAATTTGTATATAGTTTCACCTTTTGAGAGACATTTGATATATTAATAACAATAAAATTTGGAAATACATATAGGAAAACATCTGAAACATTAAGCAGAATGCAGTTACTAGTCCTATGATAGCTAGAAGAAACACTCCATACTGTCTTTATCCTGAAGAAATTTTTCTCAAAACTTTCATGAGAAAAATACAACCAATTCTTCTGTACATTTGCAATTATATTACATGTCAGTCTCAATTTCAGACTTCTAAGGTGAGCTGTTATTTAGACTTTCAGAAAAGCAAGTTTTCTTACATAGTATTTTAATACGAGTATGATATTTTTGCTGCTGTAATAGCACTGTATGTAACCTAAAAAATATTTTCATTATAAATAAGTCTTGAAATTTTATTACTACTATTACACGTTTTTATTTTGTCTCCTATCATGATATAGGTCTTCATACCAGAAATTCAATCAGATTACCTCAGAGGTTATGAATGTATGGTTCAATTTCACATTCACTTGAAACAAGATATAGCCATTTAACTCAAGAGTCTTCTCTAAAAAAATAGCACTAGTGAATGCTCAAAAATGGCTTTTCATCTTCACACTAAGATAGCCTTGAAATCCTTTATGAATTCTGCAGGCTTTTTTATTCTTTTTCTAGGTAGGGACAGAATAATGAGAAAAAGAGTGAGTGCTTTCCATGAATCACAGTATCAGTGGTATAGCAGAAACTTTTTAATCTCACTCCTCTGTTTAGATTCCTAGGTCACGCTCCAGAAGAAAATCAAAGCAACTGGAAGGACACCTACATGCTATAGGCTAGTGAAACGTTAGGAATATTTAAATCAGAACTGGGCATTATTGCTTCAAAAAGATAATTAGAAACCATAAAAAAACAGAGAGGACTTGCATATTCAAGATTATATCACAAACCCTGTATGAGCATTTCAGTGGGTGAGAATTAGGTAGAAGAAATATTAAATAAGATATAATTTTTTTTCTCAGATAAAATTTTCCAACCACACTTAGCAGGTTAAGAATGCAGTACATAGTATTAGAGAGATAATTAATTAATGGAATTATACTCATGTTTCTTGTATCAAAGTTACTTTCTTAAAGAATAATTCACTTCTTTTTGTACTTGCACTTTAGCTTGACTAGCTGCTGGAAATTAAGGTGACAGGTTTCAACATTGATCATTTTTTTCTTGAAAGAATAATAATAATCACTAGCAAAAAGATGCCTAGCAAAAAGTGTGTTCACTCGGTCATTGAAATGAGAACAACCTTTGGTCCTATATTGTCTTGACATTGTATCCCTGGATTTATTATGTATGAAATTCCCACTGAGTTCCTCAATAAAGAATGGAGAAATTCCTGCAGGAACAGAAACCCTCAGTGTGTAAGAAAAGTCGAGTATGCCGCACAAAGCTTATCTTGAATATCACTATAATACTTACACAGTAAATATTGTTAATTGGCTGTTGAAAATAATGGTTTAATTCATCAGTATTTCATTTACAGGGCACCACTACGGAAACAGAAATAAGAAAAAGAAGACTGAGTTCTTATCAAATTTCCATGGAAATGCTGGAAGATTCTGCTGCAAGACAAAGAGCAATGAGTATAGCCAGCATACTTACAAATACAATGGAAGGTATTTGATACGTTTTACCTGGCAGTTCAGTGAACTTCAGCTACCTACCTGTACAGAGCAATTATTTACATAAGCTCCTATATAAATGTAAAACAGGACATGTGAAATCTCTGAACATGAGATACAAAAGGCTTTTGAGTATTCCTAAATTCATTTACACATTCTCAATGCTTAGTCATTTATTTTTCATGACACGTACCAAAATTTTACTCGAGTGGACTAACAGACAATGTAGTCATATCTAGGGGATTGTCAGAGCCCAAACTCTTGTTATGTGCTTAATACAGAAACTTTCTATCTTCTGAAGCTGTAAAAATGATACCTCACCCCACTGATGATGGAACCACATAGCTTTTAATATAAAAAATTAAGAAATCTGCTGTAAGCAAGTCAACTAAGCTAAACTAAATGTCTATGCTCTCCTTACTGTAATAGGAAAGAGTTGGATACTTTTCTCTCCTTAGACAGATGTTTGAGATAATTCACTCTTATAATTTCACTGACCTCTAGTTGTAGAGGAGCTGAAATAAATTTGATACTTTACTTCAAAATCACAGATCTGCAGAATCACAAAATGGTCAGGGTTGGAAGAGACCTCTAGAGATCATCTAGTCCAACCCCCTGCTAAAGCAGGTTAACTCGGATCAGGTTGCACATCCATATGGGTTCGAAAATCTCCAGAGAAGTGGAACTTCTGTGTTCCAGCTTGTGCCTGTTACTCCTTGTCCTGTCACTTGGCAGTACAGAACAAAGGCTGGCCCCATCCTCTTTGACACCTGTGCTTTAGGTACTTGTAAGCAGTGATTAAGTCCCTTCTCAGTCTTCTCTAGGCTAAATAGCCCGAGGTCTTTCAGCCTTTCCTCATGAGAGAGATGGCAAAGAAATTTTGCCGTGTAAGATGGCAAAACACAGGTGAGAGAAATCTCATGCTAGTATGAGCTGATTATTTGAATGATTTCTTTACATATTTTAAACAACTTCCAGAGGACATAACTGGAATTTTTTTCTGTTTTTTTTTTTTTTTTAGAGCTTGAAGAATCCAGGCAGAAGTGCCCACCGTGCTGGTACAGATTTGCAAATACTTTCTTGATCTGGGATTGCTGGAGTCCGTGGTTAAAAGTAAAACACATTGTCAATTTAGTTGTGATGGATCCATTTGTTGATCTTGCTATAACAATTTGCATTGTTTTAAACACCTTGTTTATGGCCATGGAACATTACCCAATGACAGAACAGTTTAGCAGTGTCCTTTCTGTGGGGAACCTGGTAAGTGGTTAGTTATGCACTACTTTGTGTAAAAGTATTCTTTTCTACAAGAACAGATGTATAAATGCATTGCATTGGCATTAAATTTAATCCAGGTTAGTTTTTATAGTTGGTTTAGAAACTGATTTTCATAGATAAAGTGATTTTTGCCAGAGCTTTTAACTATCATGAATCTTTTTTGTAATTATTATAATGAAATAAGAGTATGTGTGGAAGTGGAGTCTTCACTGGACTGTTGGATTTCTTAATGTATACCTTGTAATTTTTCTGCAAAATATGAAGGTAAATTATCTGGTTTTTAACATGGTACTGATATTCCAGTACAGAAAATATTTTTCTTCTATAAAATTGATGAAATATTCTGATATGAAAATTTCTCTTTGAATTTTTTCAGTTATACTGTAGCAGAAGTGTGTTTACAAGAAAGGCATATTTATTGTTAGCAGTAAGCCCTTGACACTTTAGGCAACTAGAAAATACTTAATAAACTAGAAGATTATTATTTATTGTCTAATAAAATGCACCTTGTATCTAAGTTTATTAATGATGCCTTTCCCAATTTTAATCTGATGCACAGATACAGGATTACTACTAATTCTTGTTCTGAGTGGATACCTAAATTTGGCAAACACAGAAATGTTCTTGTCTGTTTATTTCCATTTGCTTCTAATGCTCAGGAGGCAGAAGACTGAACCTTGCAAGTGTTTTTTTCAGAAGAAGATTAACACTTTTTAAATTTTTTCCCAGCTCACATAACTGCCTATTGGTAGTTACACCAATAGGTTACACAGAATCCACAGGTCTGGATTCTGGAGTCACATAGCATACAGTCCTGAAAATCAAAACCAACCAGGTGTTCTGAACTAATCACTCAAAAAGATTAGTTTTGAAAAGTCTGGTAATATTTAAATGGAGCAGTAATAGATTTCTCAGAGTATGTTTTAGTCTGAACATTTTCCTTATATGTACCGGTAGTACATCTTTCTATGGCTTTTTTGAAAAATAGAACTACAATTGAACTTATTATCTTTGTGTTCCTCTGCGCATTACAGTTACCTTTCTTCTGGACAAAAATCTAATTGCTGGCATGGTTTTATATTCATTGCAGATTGCAGAATATTGTATTTTAAAATGTTGATTTGTCATATTGTTAGAATTATTTTCCCTAACCATTTATACGTAAAAGGTCTTCCGCCTTTTCTCATCTCATATTTACTTTCTTTTTATTTTAGTCTAAGGCAGCAACGATCATATTTTTAACTACTTTTCTAACAATCCAGTACCCTTAATTAGGACTATGTACATGCAGTGAATGTTATTCCTGCTGGTTTCAATTAAATTCCCTGTTCCTCACTGTATTAATCTATTAACCTTAATTTTGTGATTTCAATTTGAAATATGTTAATTTACTCTTTGCTTGTGATATCACAGTCTGAGGAGAAATTAAATATAACAAATATGACTCTGCCTTTTCTGAGGCATTTTAATGAGAAGAATAGTTCTAAAATCACAGAATCACAGAATGGTGGGATTTGGAAGGGATCTCTAGAAATCTAGTCCAGCACCACTGCTAAAGCAGGTTCACCTAGATCAGGTCACAGAGGAATGTGTCCAGGTGGGTTTTTATAATCTCCAGAGAAGGAGATTCCATACCCTATCTGGGCAGCCTGTGCCAGGGCTCCATCACCCTCACAGTAAAGAAGTCTTTCCTTATATTTAAATAGAACTTTTTGTGTTCCAGCATTTAATCCATTACCCCTTGTGCTATCACTGGACGTTACAGAAAAAAGTATTGCCTAATCCTCTTGACATACACCTTACAAATACTTATAAGTATCAATGAGGTGTCCTCTTAGTCTCTTCTTCAACTTGAACAGTCCCAGTTACCACAGCCTTTCCTCATAAGAAAGATGCTCCAGTCCCCTAATCATCTTGGTGGCCCTGCCCTGGACTCTCTCCAGAAGGTCTCTATCCCTCTGGAGCTGGGGAGCCAAGAACTGGACACAGGACTCCAGATAAGACCTCATCAGGGCAGAGTAAAGGGGGAGCAGAACTTCCCTCGACCTGCTGGTCGCACTCTTCTTGATGCATGCCAGGATGCCATTGGCCTTCTTGGCCACAAGGGCACATTGCTGGCTCATGTTTAGTTTATTATCAACCAGGACTCCCAGGTCTCTCTCTGCAGAGCTGCTCTCTAGCAGGTCATCCCCAGACTGTGCTGGTGCATGGGGTTGTTCCTTCCCAGATGCAGGACTTTGCATTTGCCCTTGTTGAACCTCATGACGTTCCTCTCTGCACAACTCTCAAGCTGGTTGAGATCCCGCTGAATGGCAGCACAGCCTTCTGGGGAATCAGACAGTCCTCCCAATTTGGTGTCATCAGCCAACTTGCTGAGGGTACACTGTCAACATCTGAAGACTTTGAGTAAGAATGACCCCAGAATCAACCTCACTGGCCACAGGCCTCCAACTTGACTCAGCTTCATTGATCACCACCCTCTGGGTTCTGTCATTCAGCCAGCTCTTGATCCACCTCACTGTCCACTCATTCAATCCACACTGCCTGAGCTTTCTGATGTGGCTGTTATGGGAGCCAGTGTCAAAAGCCTTGCTGAAGTCAAGGTAGATGACATCCACTGCTCTCCCCTCATCTAGTCAGCCTGTTGTACTCTCATAGAAGAATTCACTTTCATAATGCTAAAATTTATTCAGGATTCAGAAATCCTAAGTAATTATGAGAAAATTATGAAAAACTATGAGTTTATTTCTGTTAAAATATATTTTTGTGTTTTGGAGGATGCAGTTATTCTCAAGAAAAAGTAGTTTTTGGATGGAACAGGTTATTTTGTGAAGGAAATATTTTCAAATTGAATGTTTTTAATTACGTTTTTCCCAATTATTTTTACACATTTAACAATTTTGTCAAGAATAATGTCCTTTGTTGCATTCTCTACACTACACATAGCAATATTTGTTACATTCTTCTGATTATATGGTAACATCTCTCATATATCAATTTAATAATGTAGCGTCTTGCTGTATTTCTAGTTTCTCAAAAATGTGTACTTTTCCAAATATTAATATTTACAGTTCAACAACAGTGACTGTTTCCACAGCTTTATATCCATCTCCTTATCTTCTTGTATTAAAAGGTAATCATAACTAATAGTTTTATAGCATTGTAAAAAGTCAACTTGGCTTCCATAAAACTTACTGTAGGAGGACTTAGAAGAAGTTGTGTAAAGAACTATCGTAAGGCAGTGGCAGAGTATATTGGTGTGCTTTAGGAGACTTTTGGATCATCTAGGATGAGCATTGTGCAGAACATTCATATGTTTTATGTTTTTAGTGGCTTACATTATACTCCAAAACTTTATTATGCTGCACAAATCTGCACTGATCACTATTCTTTACAAGAAAGTGTTGAGTTAAATTCTGGACTTTAAAACACAAAAGAGTGCTCATAATTTCCCATTTGGCACTTCTGGATATTTCAAAGAACATTATCACCGCAAAGTTCTCCCTGAAAGGAAATAGCTATCAAACACAATAGTAGCTGTGCTTGAAACCTCTGTATCCTTACCAAAAGCCCAGTGCAAGAAACTCCAACTTCCCATCTTTTCCAGCCGTATCTTAACTCTGATGCAATAGACAGACCTTAGAGAGGTCCTTAGAGAGTCTGACCTTACAGTCTTTCTGCTAACACTTCTGTTTAGACTGCGAGCAAGGAAAAAGATTCCTGACAAGTCTTCTTTTGCTTTATTTGGACTAACCTAAGAAACAGGATTGAAAATGCAACATCTGCAGGATGGACAGACCAGCATAAATCAGTCAAATACAAACTAGAGATGAGCTGCTGACTAGTGAATGGCTTTCTCTAGGTTTGTCAAACCTCTGACCTTCTGTATTTGTCCTGATTTAGTAATTTATTATTAATTACCCACCTTCAGTGTTTAGAAATACTTAGATGCCATTTGGAGAGAGCAATTGGCTGGTTTTTATAGTAACAGGTACAAGTAACAGGTATGAAAACTCAAGTTGGATTAGAAAAATTCACTCAGGTGTATAAATTTTACATAACAACAAATTAATTATATTTTGTTTTAGGTATTCACAGGGATATTTACAGCAGAAATGGTACTAAAGATAATTGCCATGGACCCTTATTATTATTTCCAAGAAGGCTGGAATATTTTTGATGGCATTATAGTTAGCCTTAGCTTAATGGAGCTTGGTCTTGCAAATGTTGAAGGATTATCTGTTCTTCGGTCATTCCGATTGGTAAGTACCTTGATAATTAAATATTTGCATGTAATCATCTCAAAAGATATACTTCAATGGCTCACACTGTTTTTCATATATGACTAGTTTGTAAGCCATATTTGATAAATACAAGTTTAAGATGTTTGCAGATCATATCCTCCGATATCTCTTGCTATCACATTATCCTATTGAGGTACTATCCTATTAATATCCTTTGCCATCATAAGACTAACTGCCACCTTTTGAGAAATTTATAAATCTTCATTATAAAGATATCATTAAGATTTATCAAAGCTGAATATCTGTAAAAACATACATACTGCCCTCAGCATAAAGAATTGTAAACATTGTGTTACTCATAAAACCCCTACATAGATCTTCTGTTCACAGCATTTATTTTAATGGGCACTGAGAACAAATATTTTGCAAATTTATTACATGTAACAAAGAGTCATAACACTCTGACTTGAGGATAATACTTAAATTGAAATATTATTAAGCTTCTATTAGAAATGTCTTTTTATAGCAATTTATATTGTCATACATGATTGTACCCAAACTAATTTATAGTTATGTTTCCTGGAGACACAAGATTTAGGATTTAAAAATCTATATTACTAGTAGTTATCACAATATTTGAAAATCATGGTTATTTCCTAACACACAGAACAGGAAGTAGTAACTTAGTTTATTAGCACTAGTTGTAATGGTACTTAACTTCACATACCACATAGTTTTTATGATTTGAATGGACATCACATTATGATCTTCAAATTGTTGCTTCAAAAATTGTTCTCTGACTAACTCTGGAGGACCTAATGTGGTGCTGAGGGAACTTTTGAACCAACCAGCAAAGAGGGTTTAATGAAGGTGATGAAAAGCGTAATTTTGTAAGTGTATGTTTAAGAATATTTAGCATTAAAATATTTAAATATCAAATGTGGTACAAACACTTTTTTTCCACTAAGATGAAAAAACACAGTTTAGACAAATTCTCCATGCTCCCTGCTTCCTATTGAATTGGATGTTCTTAGTGAAGAACAAATGAATCTACAGAAGCTGATATACTATGCTAACCAACTTGGAACTAGCTTCTATGTTATAACTAACACTTCTGATTCATTTGCATTTTTGTTTTTCAGCTCCGAGTTTTTAAGTTAGCAAAATCTTGGCCAACTCTAAATATGCTGATTAAGATTATTGGCAATTCCGTGGGGGCTCTGGGGAATCTGACTCTGGTGCTGGCCATCATTGTGTTCATTTTTGCTGTGGTTGGGATGCAGCTGTTTGGGAAGAGCTACAAGGAATGTGTCTGCAAGATCTCCAGTGACTGTGTGCTTCCACGCTGGCACATGCACGACTTTTTTCACTCTTTCCTGATTGTATTCCGAGTGCTGTGTGGAGAATGGATAGAAACGATGTGGGACTGCATGGAGGTTGCAGGCCAAACCATGTGCCTTATTGTATTCATGCTGGTCATGGTGATTGGAAACCTAGTGGTACGTGATGAAAATTTGCAGAATTAAATTTCATAGAGAGCACAAATGAGAACCCTAACGCATTTAAGAATGGGGATGTTTGTTTACAACATTTTGCCATATTTACAACATGATGCCGGGTGGTATATCAGACTGAAAGTATGAAATTGTTAATTGTTTATTAGCTTTAGTGGAATCTACAGTTTATAGGAGATTATGATGTTTGAATATTGAGACAATTTATGACAGCTCTCAGGCCATACCTTCTGATGAAGGATGTTAATTTTATTTTAAATTTCTATGTAAGAGCAAACAAACGTTTCATTTTTTACCAAGTGAAAAAGGAAAAAAAAGTAATTACAAATAAGATAATAGTATATAAATAATAGAGATTCAAATGTAAAATTAATTTTTAAAATATTCATTTTATGGCAAGCTTTATAGAATATGAGGTGAGCCCAGAATTAAAAGAAAATCAGTGTCATCTTACAAATACAAGTTAGAAAGTATAAGTAGGTTATTATAGCATTAACTGATAGAAGTTTCTAAGGTACCTGCATCACAGAAACCCATCTAGTTTTACCAATCATGTTTATTTAATTCTACTTAAATTCCAAGTAGATAAAGAGATTTAGACAGAAACCTTTCAAACTTTTGGTGAATACGTATAGCTAGATTTTTTTGTGAATTTAAAAAAAAATGGAGTCTGAGCAACCAATCTGATTCAAACAAAGATCAAAAGTTTAAAATACTTAACTATGAGCTTGTCTGTTTTTACTTTCTCAGAGAATACGGATCAAAACAAGTAAGGAGATCTTTTGTAATTTAAAGTACTGTATGGTTGCCTAAAATTAGTGAACATTGGCTTTGAAAACAATTGAATGTATCCTAAGAAATACTAATTTCTTATATGTATGTATTTACTATACAGCTGTATTTTCTCATCTTCTAGGTATTGAACCTATTTCTGGCCTTGCTGCTGAGCTCATTTAGTTCAGACAACCTTGCTGCTACAGATGATGATAATGAAATGAACAATCTACAAATTGCTGTGGCAAGGATACAGAAGGGAATAGATTATGTTAAAAAAAAGATACGGGAATTCATCCAAAAAGCCTTTGTTAGAAAGCAAAAAGCTTTAGAGGAAATCAAAGCACTTGAAGAGCTAAATAACAAGAAAGACAGCTGCATTTCCAATCATACTGCTGTTGAAATAAGCAAAGATCTGAATTGTCTTAAAGACGGGAATGGAACGACCAGTGGTGTAGGCACGGGTAGCAGTGTGGAAAAATATGTTATTGATGAAAATGATTATATGTCGTTCATAAACAACCCAGGCCTCACTGTGACAGTGCCAATTGCAGTTGGAGAATCAGATTTTGAAAATTTAAACACAGAAGAATTTAGCAGTGAATCTGATATGGAAGAAAGCAAACAGGTAGGATTTTTCGTTTCTTAACAATTAAATTGTAATCATGTATTTACATATTTCTCAATTATGTATTTAGAATTGTTTAAAAAACTGTCTTATCCCATGTGAATAAACTTTACATTTTATAGTCTATGTAATTGTAATTCAAGAAAAATTACAGTACACTAGAGATCTTTAGAGTTTGTATTTTTAGTGTTTAGGAGATGTATCATTTTAAATAGGATTATTTCTTCCTGAATTTTATGAGGTTTTAGGACTTGTGCACATTTCATAAAGCATTCTTTCTGTACCTATAATGTGATTAGGATTTATGGAATAAGAGCATTGTAGAAGGCTAAGGCACTATCAAGAGTATACAGCTTTGCATACCTCAAAAATACAGGTGGAGAAAAAATGGTTTTTTCTATATTTAGAGTGGTTCTGAACATGAAACCTGAGACATCATAAATCAGTGATGTATTCTAGATTACAAAAAAAGTTTTGTGGGTAAAATTCCTACAGATTTGGGGTTTAGTGACTATGGCTTACTGAATTGAAGCAGTCCAGGTGCCAATCAATGTAATGGTAAAGCGATACCTCAGACTGTCGTGGAGAGTAGAATAATCTTGTAATATAGATGCATTTGGAAACAGTTTACTTGAAAGCTTGATGCTGTTATTATTGTGAAAAGATACAGAAGTTGGCCTAAAAAATAGAAGCCACGTGATTCAAAATAGAAGTGGCTCAAATAGCAGAAGTGATCATGAACAGGTGATAATGATATTCAAAGAAAACTTTGTATGAAGTAATGATCAATAACAAGCTAATAAATATAGCAGAATATAATTCTATCCAATGCCACTAGAAATGTAAGAACTGTTAGGTTTAAGGGATCAGGAACCATGGATTAAATAAGTTTTCAATTAGATTAACTATGACGTTGTGTGATAATTTATTAATATCAAAGGGTTTCTTTACTGTAAAGAGAGCTCTTATCTAAGGAAGCCCCACATTCAGGACAGTATCATAGCTGTATCACTGCCGTATTTGCAAATAACATTGTATGTCTGAGGAATAACAAACTATACCACATAACATTAATGGCTAGCCATGATCCAGTTAGAGTCAAGGATTTTTGCTAAAGAATATAAAGGAACATAGATTGTGTGTTTATTTGTAACTGCAAAGGTTACTCTGCATAACAATTGTAAGATTACGAGCAAGATGTTCTATCATCTGAGTTGCTCAGTTATGAGATAAACATTTTCAATGCAGATATATAAGACAATATGGCAGTAGTGCTTATCCTAGACAAGTTAAGAAAATAAGAGATATAGAAAGTATAAGGTAATATCATTTGTGAGATCAACTAGTATGAAAGAAACACTTAAAGAGTGACTCTGGATGTGAAAGTTCAGTGTTTTTCACCTAAGCTTATCTGATAAAAGTTAATTGCATTTTTCAATGAACCTTTAGCAAAGTCTTCTAAATATTTTCATAAATTCTAATGTTCTTTAAAATGACATTTTACTATAAATTTTCTGCTTTCCTTGTGGTTAGTTTTGATAAATAATGATGAGTGCCTTCTTAGTAACTTTATTTTATGAATTACCATGCCTAAACATTTCCTGAATATCTTGCAATTTTTAAAAGTTTGTGCTAGGAAATTGGGAACCTATAAGCTGTGTGGATGCTTAATGTGTGGTTACATGACATGTTAGCCTCAGCAGCAGAGCTGGCTTGGCAAGTCCCCATACACAGCTGGTTCCTGAACCCCTGGCAGTCTTTACCACTTTCTCTGCTACAGTGCTTGGTGGGTCCATACTATAAGGCATGTCACTGACGGGACATAAGTTAAATAGCATCATCTCATTAGGTATTATTTGTTTATTTCTTTGAGATAGATCAAAGGGTTCAGTTTTACAGTGTACTAACATATATTCTATCAGACCAGCTGAGGCCAAAGCAAAATGCAATGCAAAGGCAGAAACTCCTCTGCTTTCTAAATGAATGTACGATGTAAGTACACCATGACCCAAGAAAATGGAGTAAAAGCCCTTGCTGTGCTAAGAGGTTCTGGTTGGTACCAATTTCAAGGTGACTTTCACAAGTCAATTGCTCTGTTCATTCCCATCTTTACTTGGTTCACATGGTTTTTTTTTCTCATAAGGCCATCCTGAAGTTTCAAGACTATAAGAAATCAGAAGGGATTTTTCCTTTTTTTTATGGACTTCAGGAGTATCTATATATCTTTAGGAAGAGAAAACAAATCCAAAAGTATAAGCAATTTGAAAATGAAAATTTCATGTGACAGTGGGAAATCTGCCAGTAAATGATGGACAGTGTTTATATTGGGAATTTGTGGAGAAATTTATGGGGACAGGAGAAGTTTAGGCCTTCTGTAGAGCCTCAAGGTTTCCATGGAATGTAATAATCATTACCATTGTGAAGCTGGAGCAACAGTGCTTCCTTTGAGTTCTGCTCACACACAACTGTTTAGCATTTAACTGACGCATATTCATACAGTGCAAGTGTGCATACTGTGAACAGTATCAAGACAGAAATTTCTTACCAGTGCCTTGAAAATTGTGACTTCTATATTGATGGCAGTTTCTGTTCTGGATTCCTTATTCCATTCCTTCTGGATGGTTTTTAGGAAAAGGAAAAAGTATATTTTTTTATTGTGTGTATAAAAATCCACCTGCTTTGGTAATATATGAACAGAAGTTCTGATGTGTGATGGAAATCTGTGAAGACTCCAAATTTTCTCCTACCAAGTCAACAGTACTGATGAATCTTTTGATGCCTTCTGATTGTCTTTTGAGGAAGAGAAATGAGTATACTTGTGCAGCACTTAAGTCACACCTCTAGAACAGTACATCTGTTCAACAACAGTACAACTGAGACAACATTCCAGCTAGGAGAAGGCCTGGTCTGCAAAAGGAGGGGTAAGAGATGGGACAAAACTTCCCCTGCCTGAACTCTGGCAATACTTAGCACTTAAAATATCCTCAGGAGGTATCCCCTTTAATAACTCTTAACAGAGTTGTGGGAATCTAGATCTGCACAGGAACTGTAGAATGAACCATTTTTTCCTGGTGTCTTACTGACATTAAGAGCAGAATGATTGTTTAGAGTCTGAGAGCAATAACAGGTCATGCAAGACTGTTGTCCCTGAGTAATATGATAAGAGCAGGTAATTACTGTAGAAATTGTAACTGTCAGTAATTGTACTTTTTCCTATTTTTGTTATCAGATATACTATGGTGCAAAGTAACTCTCAGTAACTCTAGCTGCCAAGTTCTCTTTTGGAAGGCTAGTTCCTTTTTTTTCTTTTTCTTCTTTCTTCTTTTCTTTCATAAAAACACTTTAGAATAAATTTGCTACTCTAGTAGAGTCTCAAATCTGCCAGAATCTATTCTGAAACCTGTTTGCAAGTTGCAGACATAAACAAGGTCTTTCTAATACGTATCACTAGAAATTTAGAGTAATGGTTGACTGAATGTACATGAAAGTGAACATTTCATTGATACTTTGAAGGAGGATTTTTTTAATATCTGCTATCAGAAAAATTAGGTGTCATACCCAGTGAAATAACCATAAAAATAACAGATTTCTGCTCTGAAAATAAGACACTTGAGAGAATTTACTTTGAAGTTAATAGGAAGATTATAAGTAATTAAAGAGGATGATGTCTTTTTTAAAGTTAACCTTGTGAATGCTGTTTTGGTTATAAAATATGCCTGCTAATCAGTGAAAGGAATGGACTGTGTTAATCTTACCAAATATAAGACTCCTAACTATTGTATTTCTTGGTATCACTTTAAAACTGCTCATTATAGCTGAATAACAACTTTATGAATAAAGTTTTGGATTTCAACATGGAAAAGTAATTTGAAAAGTATCTTCAGTTATTGAAATTTTATTTCACAACTAAAGAAATAAATATACCTACAGGCCTCTATCATTCAGAATTCCAAAAGCCTTTTGATCTACAGTGTATGTAAAGTAAGTACAAATTCAGGTTGGGGAAGTAAAGCTGCTCAATTAACTTCTGAAATAATAAGAGAAGGTTTTGATAAAATTTAAAGTATCCTTCATTATCTAATCCACTGAATTTTCAAAACAAGGAACAAGTTCACTTTTCTGATTGGCTTCACCATTGCCTGTGTGGCTAGGTGAAGTAAAAAGACAGGAACACAGTTAATGCCATTGGGCTTCAGTACATTTCTTAGCAAAAACATACCCAGTCATCATTTGATCAAGTTGTTGGATGATTTTTTTAAATCACATTTCTTTTAAAATTTCCAACAATCTAAATTCCTCTTTTCTGAGACTCACCAGTTCTGAGACAATATCTTTAGAAGTCACAGTTTCTTTTATGTGATGAACTAGCTGTGGATAACCAATGAATGAAACCATATCTGTGTATATACTCACAAGCCACTGTACAGATGCCAATCTAATTCTCTTTTGGAGAGCAACTATAATCAGAAGTATAGAGCATACCAAATTAAAACTAAAAACTTACACAACATGATACTGCATCACATTTAATTTGAACAAAGATTAAGGTTTATGTTCATTGAGATCTATAAATTCTACCACCGTTATTAGATGATGAAGGAGGAATGAGAAGAAGCATTTTTTAAGTGTTTTGCTCACTGTATGTATTTTTTAGCAAAAGAGATAATCACATAGTTAAATGAAGACTAGAACATTAAAACAAAAAACTCTTAAATAAATTTCCACTAATGTGCATGAAGTACTATATATAAGCTGGAATACGTTCCAAATATCCTAACTATATATTTATTAATTTATTTAATTTTCTTTTTATTTATGAAGCAGAATTTCAGAGCACAGATTATTAGGTCTAGCTTCTGCATTTCTTTTTTCTCTAAAATAAACTTAATGAGTTCTGTAGAAAAGTTTCTTGAACATTTCAGGTGGTATATATTTCCCTTTTTTTTGCCAACTGATCATAAAATATTTCATAATTATGTTTTAATTGTGTTAAAACCATGTTTGAATTAGAGACTCCAAAAAGAGGAAAACTAGAGATCCTGTGTCTTGAACTTCACTACCTACCATTCTTACTTCTCACAGGGGTAAAACCAAGCTGGAGCAATCAAGAATGCAGCTCTGGTGCTTTTTAACCAGGTAGAGCAACGTGTCACCACTTTCACACAGGTTACCTAAGCAAGTTATACATATATATGTATATATATATATAATCACTTTTTAATGGATTTTGACTGGCCTGCATGCTATTCAGCTATGTACCTTCCCTGTCCATTGCAAGACAGTAGAAACATGCACAGCTGCTCTCTGCTGAGTCATGGGACTCACATCACAGCATGGTCAGGCGGGACTGGCAACCCCGACATACATATTTTAACTCTGCTAATGATTTTTCTGGATATCTTAATACAGTCTTTAGAAATAACTGCATGCTCTACAGGTTTTGAAGTATGGATCATTAAAGTACTGGAATGTTATACATTAAAGAGGCCAAAGAAAAAGGGAGCATGCATAGTTTTTAAAAAATAAAAACAACCCTTTTTGATTCAGCCCTTATAAATGTAAATATTTCATGAAATGTGTTAAGTGATTTATATAATGATTTCTGCCAGAACTTCAGCTCTTTAATGAATGACATTTAAGCTATTGCAGTAGCTACTTGCATAAAATTTATACTTCTTGTACTTTTAACTCTACAATGCGCTGTAATACAAATCTCCAAGTTGCTACAAACTACATTTGGGCAGTGCATATCTTGAGTTTCATAAACTGAAGGCAGAGAAAACAGTTTCACAGTTGCTAAATGATACTTAGTAAATAACCCCCAGTAAAAAACTCTCAAAACAAAACATTTTATGAGTATCCTTTTCTTAAACTTTAAACTCCTTCATAAATCATTTTGAAACGTATTTTACGACATCAGTCTGAGTGAGTTGAGGGACTTGACTTAGTGGAAATTAGAAAGACTACAGAGTAGTCAGCCATGCTTTTTATAAAATTTCACATATATTTAGCCTAGGTGTTTTTTTTCATTATAGGCAAGTATGATCTCCATTGATGCATAATTGGCAGAGCCTTCAGGAATGGGGAGAGCAAATATTGCACAGGAGCCAAAGTTGCATGAAAAAAAGGAGGTCAAATCATCCTAGTAAAACCATATGTCAGAATTTTCTTGAGACTGAGTTTTCAGTCCTGGAGCAGGATTTAAAGCTGTTACCTTCAGGAAGAGTCTTACTGGCTTCAATAGGATAAAAAAACCAGTTTGGTTTGTACCATTGATTATAGTTTAGTATGATCATACTTATATTATAGTATAAGTTGTCCAGAGATGCCAAAAAAAATTAATATTGATGTGTACTCTGAAAATTCTCAGATTTTGTTGATTAAATGTTAAACCAAGATATGCTTCAAACATCAAATAAAACTCATAAGAAACAATATTTTTAAAGTGGCTTTCTTAATATTATATAAAAGTCAAATATCATAAGATCTGAGATTTAAAGTCAGTTGAGAATCACTTGGAATCATTGATGCCCATTATTTTATATGTTGTCAGTCAATTACAGTGCAGCTTTCAAGACTCAAAGGATAAAACCTTGTCTGAATTACTAAAGGCAATTTGTAATGGCTGAATCCCTTTATTTTATTGTCACTTGAATCATGAAGCCGTTTGTTAAGCTTACAGTTTTAGTAGCCTGCTCTTGCTCTTACTGAAGTCTAGAAGAAAATCAAATGAGAGCAAGACCAGGTCTTAAATGAATGCATTTTCTTGTAAATGGGCACATTAACATGCTGTTGGTCAAAGCTTGTTTTAATGATCTAAGCTGTTAAAAAGAGATGCACTGCTCTGAAACGATAGTATGGAGGCTGATTATACATATATTGCCCAAGTATTTGGGTTAGTGATGAAGTTGGGTTTTTTTAATGTTATATACTATACAGTAATATTTATACTATTTTCGGAAAAATATAATCCCATTGAAGTAGTGCTATTTTTTATTTTATTTTTGTGTGTGATTTCCACAGTATTGCTCAGGCTTCTGCTCTAGCCAAGCATGTTGTTTTGCTGATTCAGGCCTTGAGAATGCTGCATCATAAGCAATCGCTTTCAAATGTATCCTTACAAATGAAAATGTGATATCACTGAAGATGAAAATAAGTATTTACAGGGTATGGCGTGTTCTAGAGTCTGATAATCGCATTTTTGAGGTGAAAAGAAGACGGCCTTAATCAATCATGTATCTTGAGTTTCCTGTTTTATTGTAAAAAAAAAAGAGGATCATTAAAGTCACCTTATTTAAAATGCAATGATTCTTTCCTAATTTAGGGTCTTGGAGCAAAGAAGAGGAGTTTTATTAACTTAATGAGGTTGTTTTTAAAAAATGCAATTGCTTGAGGTTATTTAAAAAACAATGACAAGAATGCTTTATGTGAAAAATAATAAAGAGAATTATAATAGGTTTTGTTTGTGCTGATTATAAATTGCACCTCTGTCACTTGGTTTTTAGCAACTATGCTGACAAGACTGTCTGCAACAGAGTTTCCATGGGAAGGTGCAGCTAAAAATTTGACTGCCTTTTAACTGGCACTCATATAGATTAATAATTGACACTATGAATTGATTAATGATGATGGATCAGGCCATGAGTTACTTTTAATTTTCCTAAATTGAATGTGACATTATTATTTTCACAATATTTGGGGTTTTATTTAATGAAGAAACTGCCTATAATTTTAGTGACAGGTTTCAGACTTCTTATTTCTTTGTATTAAAATGATGATATCTAATAAGAGAATTAAATCTCAAGTCTTACATCCTTTTTAAAAGAGAGACTTATGTATGGATATTAAGATGATGTTCAAATAACGCTTAATGGAGTGTACATTAATGTGTATTTTAATCTCTAAATGTAATACAGAAAGCAAAATTTAAGATATTATGTAAGGAACACAATATTTTATTTCAGGTTTACGGATCTACATGACCAGTAATAAAATTATTCTATTTAGAGGCAATATGGCTATAACTATTTTACATATATAAATTTTGTACATCATAGAGGTAGTGCAGTTTGAAAAAAGGAACGTGTTTACTAAGCAATAATTAACCATTCAAAGCATACAAATCTCAATGTATTTATCAAAATCTTTTCACATTTGTCAGATTGATTTTCCATGTATGACAGATCATGATACAGAAAAGTGAAAGAGTGGTTTTCAAACTCACACCTGTGTGTGCTTGTCAGAAGTCTTTTCTATTATGCCACCAGTCCTTTATTTTTGGTCACGATACAGTAACAGCCTTGCAGTCTGAGGTCTGAGGGACCCTATATTGACTACATTTGCACAAATGTGTGAAGAGGAGTTTCTTGAAACCTAATCATGAAATTATCCATCACCTACCCACCATGAATATTTTTAAGCTTCATTTACCTAATATAAGAGTTGAATATATGGAAATAATTGCTCACCAAACTGTATAACGATGTATGTGTCATTTACTTTATTTCTGGCAGAGAAAGGCCTTTAGCTCCCAGTGCATTTTCCTGAAGGGACTGGGTTTTTACCTGAAGAGTTAAGTAACTAGCTTTAATTTGCAGCAGTGTCTCAGAAGAAGAGAATACATGGAAATGCCTCTCATTATAAAAAAGTTATTGTTTACTATTTGCTGCAAAATCATTCCAATCATCTGCATAGTATTTTTTTAAATTAAAAAATTGTCACTATCTTGAAAAACTAAATGTGAAAACCGGTTGGTATAAAGCATTCTCTCAAAAAATTTGTATAGAAAGGTTTTCATACAGGTCAAAGGGCATGACCAGATCTGCTTAGCTGAAACCACAAATCTAGTCTGTGACCAAATACTCCTTTGTAACATCAGTGTCTCTACTATTTTATATTTAAGACAGAAGTGCATTCTAGATCCCCTTGAAGTTCCAATGTATTACTGCTATATTATATAAATGAGGAGTATTTCACTACTTTGCCTTTTTTAATGCTGCTTTCTGATTCCAAGGCTTATTTCACAGTAAAACAGAACATATATTGGATGAAAGCAATTAAAGACACAGTTTTGACAAATGAAAACAAATTACATATGCTATGTCCAATAATTGCATCAGATGTGTGCACCTTTAGCAGCTTTGTCCTTTCAAAATATGCTTTCCTAAAAGGACAAAATTATGGGCAGTCTTGCATGACTGATAAATAACTTGACCTGATCCAAATTTCAATATATTTGGTAAAAAGTTACTTAATTTCAGTTGCTTTATGTTACTATCTCGTGTCAGTTCTTGCAGTTTTCAGATCTAGAAGTGCTTTTGCTATAGTAAGGACTATACTATTTCACTGTCCACAAAAGTAGTAGAGTGCTAGAAAAATTCAAGAGGGAAAGGACCTCAAGAGTTTTTTTCAGTATGCACAGGAGAGTGGAATGCAAAGAAGATATTTCTGATCTAGTAATTTGTGCTTTCTGCAAAAAATTAAATGGTGCAGAAATTTGCCATTAAATGCCATTAAATTTATAACTTTTTAATCCAGATATGGTATATGTTTGTGAAAACACCATCTGTAGTGGAATTGAAGATATATGTGGAACTTTCTGTTAGTTCATTTCACTGGGAAAACTAAGACACATTTTCAGTGTAATGAAAATGAAATAACTTGAGAGCGTGGTACATGAAAGCTCTCCGGTTTTAATATTATTGAGAATACTTCAGAAATATTATACATGGATCAGGTTAGTAGCTAAATTATATTTAATTCCCTACAAGAAGATAAACTGTGAAACAGAACTATAAAATGTACATGTCATTCCTATGTTTTTACTTATGGTGATACATATTTATCAGTATAAATTTAGTGTTTTCCAAAAAGCGGAGGCTGGCATGATTTAATTCAGTGTCATTTTTTACTGAATACATATCTAATGAAAAAAAATTGTTCTGTGGAAATTTGCTTGCAGAAACTAAATGCATCCAGTTCATCAGAAGGCAGCACAGTTGATATTGCTCCTCCAGGAGAGGGCGAGCAAGCAGAAATTGAAAGTGAAGAAGCTCTTGAACCAGAAGCCTGTTTTACGGAAGGTTGTAGAATAACTGTTGACTTAAGAGATGTATTAGTAAAATGTTATTGTTACTAGATGTATTTAAGTTCTTGAGACTTTCAAATCTGGTAGCCCTTCATAATCTCAAAAATCAAAAGAAAATACTCTTAATCTAGAATGCCAGAAATCAGATGCAAAAATTAAGTTTCTCTAGGCTTTGAGTAACTAGTTACCTGGCCACTGCATGCATCTTTTAACTAAGAAGCTGCATTAATTTTTCTATTATTAAAATGCTTTTCATTTATTTGAAAGGCCCCTTGAAATTTGGAGCAGATTAACTTTTGTGAGACTCCATCAACAAATGGAACTGTTACACATCAAAAATATCAATGTTTTTTGGCTCAAGTTTACTCATAATTACATCTAATATTTCTGGATTTCTCTCCAAATTACTTATCTGAACTTAGATATTCATCATCCTATCAAAGAGGATTCCAGCATTTAAATTCTAATCATATAAAATTTGTTAAAGCTTCTAACAATGTTGATACTACAGTAAATACTGACTTTGACATAATTTATTTTTGTATCCTAATACCTCTTAATCTAATGCAGGTTGTGTGCAGAAATTTCCATGCTGTCAAGTAAGTATAGAGGATGGCAAAGGAAAAATTTGGTGGAACCTTAGAAAAACCTGTTACAGCATAGTTGAGCACAACTGGTTTGAGACTTTCATTGTCTTCATGATTCTCCTCAGCAGTGGAGCACTAGTAAGTAGGAAAAAAAATTGCAGATGCTGAAATACTTATGTATCTCCTTAGAAGCCACAAATTTGCTTCAGAAAAGCTTGTTTTGCTTGAAGCTGTATAAAATGACCTGCATTCCATCATTTCAGGATGGTGGGAAACTTGATGGCCCAAACTTGAAAAACTAAATATCACATGCACTTTTTTAGCAGCACTTTTGGTTTACCCCTGTAAAGCAGGTGCATTTTTTTTAAGTCACCATATCTACAGAAGATTTAAATTGCCTTCCAGGTTTCAGCATGTTCATAAAGAGTTGTGAGTGCAAAGGACTGGGAATATATAGTTAAATGTATGATTTTGAGGCGTTAATTCCTTGTGGGCTCAGCCACTTCTTGGATTCTGCTTACAAAAGACCATAAAAAAAATTGAATAATTACTGCATTCTTTCTTTTTTTTGGAGGGCAGGAGATAAGGAAGAGGGTGACAGCAAATGAAACCTAACAACCACCTTCCAACAAGATTACATTACCCATCTTTTCAGCTTTACTCAAGTTGAACATTTGCTACAGTATCAATGTGCACTGTGTACATTCTAGCAAGAACATTGCTGTTTAATGTGACATTTAGGTCTTAAGTTTCATTGATGGACCGTAGAAATGTAATCTCCCTAACTGCTTTCTAGAGTGGAATATATATTGAACAGATTTAATATAAGGAGTTTTTTTGGTGTGTGTATATCTGAAAGTTTCTTAATGCTACAGTGTATGAAAATTCATGCACTGAGTTCATTTTTTCATTCATTAGGAAATATATATGTAGTCAACCCCAGACAGGGCAGAATACATAAAGTTGCTCAGATTTGTAGTATGGTTAAAGATGGGAAATATGTAAAATAAGAAGATGCAGAAGAACAAGGGAAAAGATTAGTTCTGACTTATTCTAAAAAATTTAATTTTCCCTTATCACATATATTCTGTGAAACATTAGTAATACCTGAATATATTCTTTTTCATAGGCTTTTGAAGACATATATATTGAGCAGCGCAAAACTATCAAGACCATGCTGGAATATGCTGACAAAGTTTTTACATATATTTTCATTTTGGAAATGCTTTTGAAATGGGTAGCATATGGCTTTCAAATATATTTTACTAATGCCTGGTGCTGGCTGGACTTCCTGATTGTTGATGTAAGTACACAGTCTTTAATATTGTAAAATTCACTACAATAACGTCCATTATATTGTAAAACCCCTTGCTAGTAAATAATCTTCTTATAAACATGCAAAAATAATTCACATTGTATAGTTACATTGCATTAAGAACATACTGCAGTGATCTGAATGTGTTATTTTAAGTAGAGGTGGAAAGGGATGGCTAGCCATCACTTTGTTCATTCTTCATGGCTAAACATTTCAGTGCCAGGATGCATCAAACTTGAGATTTTTATGAGAAAAAACCTGGTCTAGAAACATGCTGTTTTTAATGGACTCTCACCATACTAATTTATTCCTTAGTAAATGGTACACTACATAGTCCAAGTTTCTTGTACAAACATTGAAACTTTGCAAGTGAAACAACACATTTGGTCCAGATGTCATCCACATTCTCAGATCTTCATTCCCCAAAACTATCCTGTTGTTATCTTTAGTAAAACAGAAAGATAGCAGCTATTTTATCCAAAAATTAATTAATTTTAATGGGCTGACAATCTGCAATAGTTAAATCAGCTATGACTGGGTTTATGATAGAAAAGAATACAAGGTTTCTTGGCTGCCTTCCCAGCTGTGATATACTTCTGTGCAAAGGGCTTGCTTACATTGTCAGAAGGGATAAAAAGCTGGTTTTATTCCCAGAATGTTTTGGTGTCTTGCTGTCACACATTATGTCCTCAGTGTGGAACTGAAAGTTGGCATCTCAGGGCAAATGTGCATTTATAGTAATTTCTGCCCAAGCTACTATATTTATCGAGAAGTCTATATCCATCCTGGTTCCACAAATAGTTACTACATATGAATATGTAATGGGAATGTGTCAGGTTTGTAACTCCCAGAGGGAGAAAAAACTAGCCAGATAAGCCTATAACTCAAAAATTGAAGACCACTTGGGTGTTTTTTAACCTGACCAAGTTAGTTTTGTTACACTCTTAATCCCTAGCTCTTTCCTAAATATCCATACTAGACTGGAGCAGTGTGAATGGTTTTCTTAAGAGGATGTTAATGCAGAAGACAGATGTGTCCTACCAGGATTATGATAAGAATGGATTTTTTTTTTTTTAGATAAACTACAACTAGTGTTTTAATTATTATTTTGTAACATAAATCTAAACTAGTTTTTCTAAGTCATACTCCATGGATTCCCAATGATAATTTAGTCTCAGAGATGCTGTTTATCTAAGCAGGCTCTCAGAATTATAAAGAGCATCATCATAAATAAAGTAGCTTATTTTGCCAATTTTTTACCCATGATTTTTAATTTTATAAACAAAAGCATAACTAAATGAGATTGGAACCTTCTACTTTTGAATAACTATATTCAGTGTTCCGGAAAGTGGTAAAAAACGTCTTACTGTGCCTAAGGCTAATTCAGCAGTTCCTTTAGCACCACTAGATAGACTTGAAAGAAATATATAAACTCATGTTATCTTCTTAAAGAAAACCAGAAACTCTACACTTCTTTAACAGGCAGATTAAACAGATGTGATTCAGCCGCATTCTCACAGTGAGAACACCAGTGAGCCCTTTTTTCATTAGAAGTGACTAAAGTTAATCAAATTGTTTAATTCCATCCTCTAAAATTATTGAAGAGTAAATATTGATAGTCCCTTAGGGCTTTGACCTTTAATGTCTTACATACCTGAGTCTCTCACTGTGAGAAATAGCCTTAGTCGCTCTCAGGGACTGTGGACAAATTAGATTTTAATAATTACAGAAAGAAATGGCAATTTTCAGCTCTTTCAGTTTACAGCCATGACAAGATGACTCTTGGTACATCTGACTACCTCAGTTTAAGAACTTACTGTGCCATCTCTCTCCCCTGTTCTTTGCTGGATGCAACACTATCTGCAGCAAGGAGCAGGTATTTGGGTGGATTGCCTTATATACCCAAAATCAAGATCTGGTACATTAGTTCAAACACATTTATCAATTGTTTAAGCCAAGAGAATTTTGGATGCAGGCAACTGAGAAGCAAGGACATATTAGCTTTTTTGGGGGGAGACTAATCCTGGCACAAGTATCCAATGGGATGGTAACAACCCAATACAATTCGATGCTATAGAGCATGTCACCCTGTAGCTTAGATTTTGCACTTCTTTTTCCAGAAGCCATCTGTCATGAGTTTGTAATGTCTAGGTTTTGAGCTACATCTGTAATGACTCTTAAGTTCACTTTGCCATATATGAAGTATGAGGTAAAATATCAGAAAAGGAGAAAGGGAATCTGGGAATACCCAATGAGTTTCTCAGTTAGCAAAGTTGTTTGTACAGTTTTCTGCTATGATATAGAATCTTGAGTAATCTTAAGCATATACTGTCTTATGTTGTTTATCTTTAAAGTTGATAAGGTAGACCTGTAATTCTTTATAGACACTTTATTTCTGTATTATTGTGTTACTAAATTTAACAAGAAAGAAATGGAAATACATCACATTCAAAACAAATAATGTATTTTCCAAGTACTTTGGGACAGTAATGAATCTGTAAGTTGAATGAAATTTTTGATCTTCCTGAAGTTGCTCATGCCTGATAAAATTCCAATGGATACAGTTTTTGAGCAGTTATATAGCAAAGCAACCCTCCAATTGAGCTTTTTGTATAGCACATTAGAAGTTGGTCATATTGATGGCTATTTCTTAGTATAGCTAAAAATGTTTTATGCTTGTGTGTTAAAACAGTTAAAGTAATCTCAACCTTCTATTAGCATTTCAGAACAATTGTTTCAGCAGCAACATTCTGAAAAAGATCAAGGTCATAGTATACTAATATAGTAAATGCCATATGCAGAGAGTAAGAGGCAACTGCTGCCCTGACAGCTTCATAATACAAAGAAGAAATAAGCAGATGAGCATCTTGATGTACTGGGAAACCAGATACAGGAAGAGATATGACCTTGTCTTCCTATATAGTCTTATAGTGTACCCTAACATGGTACACTGTGATAGCATTGGATAATATTGAAATTAATGAAAATAATAATGAATTGTAAGGAATATTCAGATGATATATGCAGGAAACCTAAAGCTCTTGTTCATCAAGTTAGGGAACATAATCATAACTTAAAATTGTGCATCTAAAAAATTGAATTTTGAGTACTTGCCAGTAAAATACCATAAATTAAGAATTATTCACCAAGTACATACAGAAAACTGATAATATCTTAGCATAGGACCATAACATAAGAAGGGCTACAGTGGTCCAATGTCCTGTCTCCAAGAGTATAAAAAATGCCTGCCTGAAAGACTGATAACATAGTATATGTCTTTTAAAAATTTAAACAATTATTAACTTCTCAAGAGAATAAAAACATCATTATTTTTTACTCAATTTTTTTTTCCTACTTAAATGTAATACCTAAACACTTAAACTACATGAAACCAAGGATAAGCAGTGTTGTAAGTGAGGAGGGCCATATGTCACTGAGGACCTGGAATCAAGTCACATAAATTAGCCACTTCAGTAATAACACAGAATTCATACAGATTAAAAATTTAGGCCTAAATAGAAATAAAGTCAATATGGAGATTTGTGACCGATGATCTGGTTCAGCTGAGAACCCTGGCTGAAGAACTTGAGTGTTTTAATTGGGACTGTTAAGTTTCAAAACTTTTGTTGCAACATATAGTCTACAATAGAGGGTCTGTACACAACAATGTGGACACACAACCCTCCAGTTTTAAGAGATGCAAATGATAAGCCAAGGCACAACGCTAGTTTGGGGAGAAATGAATAAAATGAAGGAGCAATTAATGTGTAATTTTAAAAGAGATATCTTGCTCACCTAGTGAGAGACATATTTTCAGATATGTATCTTTTATAGTTTATTTTGAAACTATAAAATGTGCTCTCTTTACACTAAAGTTATTTGTCCTGTCTGGGTATCTTGTTGATGTGAGACAATGAATATTCTATTAAAAAGATAGACAATTCCATGTCTGGTTATTCTTGCAATATATCAAGAGTGGCTAAGGATAAAAAAAGAACTCTCTCACTGTAGAATCACAAGACAAATACATTATATTAATGATAATTATCAATAACAATGACTATAATTGATGAAATGACAAAAACAATGTTATCTCTTGTAAGTGAATAGACTTCAGTTACAAACCACAGAAAAGCAGTAAGATTTTCTTCTTAATACGTTTATAAATCATAGCAAGTTCCTTTACAAACTTCTCCAGTACTGTAATAAAACAAGCCTTTCTTTTTGATAAAAAGAGTTACATCCTGCCATGTAGTCCATTTGAAAGGTACAGTGATATGAACTCACTAAAATACTATTTTCTGTTAGATGAATTTACACAGCAACATAGTAATGAATAATTGATTACTATCTGCTGTCACTGTCCTTTTGAGACATGATCTTATAACTCTTGTGTTTGTAATCCATCTAATTGTCCTTTATGGATACAAGTAACATAGAAACCCACCTTTTAATATAAAGGGCAAAGTTTTGCCACCATAGAGCCAGTTATTTGAACAGCTCTCCAGATTGAGGTACAGAAATTAATATTTGAGGGATTTTTTCAAGGACAGAAATATTTGTGTGTTCATTTATGTGTCTTCTATGCTTTTGGTGGTAAAACTGAAGAAAATAAGAATCAGGTATGATATTTCCCCACTCCTGTCTCCAAAACTCCTTAAAGTAAGTAAAGTAAAGTAAATAATTTCATGTGAACAGTTCCATTTGAGAAGCAAATTAGTTGATCCTTCCTGAAGTGGATTGGCTTATAATAAAATCCTGGCAACATGAATCAGAAGCTTACTGCTGTTGTAGTAATACTTACTGTTATAGCATCTGTTAAGATCTATCTTATATTATTTTCCTATACTTAGGAGAGAAAAAATTACTGAGAAGTGTCAGGAAAGTGAGAAAGTACTACCTCTGCCAATATATATTTCATAGGTACTCTGGCTATTGCTGAGTATTTGAGTTAGAAGTAGTATTTATAACACAAGATAATTAACTGCTATGTTATTCAACTTACTACTAGGTATTAGAGGTATTAATAAAATTGTCATAACTTAAGAACTATTGTAATGTGTTCATAATTTTAATTGCTTGGAAGGGTGAACTGTATGAAGGATAGTGAAAGCACTGCTATTTTATGTTTAAATATTTATGAAAATGTTATCCTTCATCAACAGTGTGCTTCTGTCTGACCTGCCTTCATATGACCTCTTGCCTTTCCAGTAAGGAGGACAATTGCGGGATTTGGCCTCCAAAATCAGTATAAGCAAGAATGCTTTTGTTCCATCTGTCACTGTTGATATTTCTGTTGACCAAATCTCTTGTCTTTTAAATTAAACCGTGTAGAACATTTTTTTAAATATTTTTTCTGTATTTTAATAGGTCTCATTGGTTAGTTTAATAGCCAATGCTTTGGGCTATTCTGAACTTGGTGCCATTAAATCGCTTCGGACATTAAGAGCTTTAAGACCTTTAAGAGCCTTGTCACGATTTGAAGGAATGAGGGTGAGATAAAAGGAATGAGTCTAAATGAATGTGTGTATGCAAAAAATATTGTAGAATTGTGACACTTGTGCCTTTTGCAAGGAACTCCAGAATGGAAATGCATGAAAAAGTGTGTGAAAAAAGGCCTTCTAACGTGTCCTTATATAGAAGATATGTACAGCTTATATTTGGAGATGAGACCTTGAACTCAAATTTTCCTGCTCACTGCTACATAGTTATCACAGATCTGGCTGTTAAAATTTCCATAGGTGAAGAACTGACAGCAGTGATACACCAGAAACTAAAGCCTCCCTGTGGCTCTCTACCTCCCTGGGGAAAAAAAATCCCACAATAAATGCAGTAGTATTAGGGAGAAGTTCTCTGAACAGATACCTGAAATAGGTGTAGAAGGGAAGAGATGAGAAATCATTTTCTCAGCTAGTGTCCTTTACTTCATTTGAATGCATCTGCTGCCCTCTTACCTAAATGCTATTTTCATTTTCTACCAATATGACAAAAACACCTAACCCAATCTATTACAAGCTGTCTGCTGGAAAGGCAGACTGTGCTACTTCCTGGACAAACTGATGCATTAAAAAATTAACAATGTAACATTACTGAGAAATCTTCTTTTAGTCTTTCACCTCAAAATACCCCAATGTTGCCATATATGTTTATAGTCTGGTCATAAGTCTTATGTTTCTAAATAAATAGTGTGGTTCCTGTCTGGGTTGAGGCTGCTGATACTCTAGAGGTGGCCACTGTAGCCAGCGTAGGGGAGTGTGTCTGGTGCCACAACACTGTCACCACTATGTTTTATGTGATTTGCGTTGCAAACAACAAGTACTCTCTACCTAATAAATGGGCAAAACCTCTACTGATCTTAGAGTACTTTCAGTAAAATTAGTGATGTGAAAAATACTATTTTCAAAACCAAACATACAATTAGAAAATTATTGTCTGGGTATCTGCAGCTTTCTCTTAGTTTAATCACAGTAAGTAAGTAAAAGAAAATTTGTGTTAGGAGATTGCTTCTGATATTTTACAGCCACTTGCCCACATAGTATGATCAACTCTATTGGATGCAGCCAATCAAAAAACAATACAAAATCCTAACAGATAAGGGTAAGAGCAGTCATAGTGAGCCAGGCAATTTAACACTAAGACTTAGAGTGGATGCTGTTAATAAAAACTATGTAAGATGTGCTTAATTATGTTATGTTTTATGTTGACGCCAAAATACATTAGTGCCAATATATACATAAATTTTATGATCTGAAAATCATTAGTAATGGTAGTCTCATATACAGACATTTTTATTGTCTTCCACGTCATCATTTTTCTATCTTTTTCTGGTTTATTTTCTATTTATAGATTTTTATTTGTATTGTTGGAATTTAACATTTCTTTCTCTCTTTTTCTCCAGAGTGCACAAATTGTAAGAATGCATCTTGCTACTAACAGGTTTTCTTTTGCGTTTTGAGGGTTTTTTTCAGAGTTTTGCATTGTGTTGGTTTCCATGTAATTTTATTTCTTGCTTTTTGCAATTACATTTGTGTTTTTATTGAATCTTAAATAATATTTCCCCCCTTAATTTTGTATGTAATATTTTAACTGTCCATTCCATATTAATACAGTTTAAATATTTTAAAAGTACGTTTCTTTTTCTAGTCATAAACTAATTGACTATTTTGTCTAATTTGTACATTAGGTGGTTGTAAATGCCCTTGTAGGAGCAATTCCATCTATCATGAATGTATTGCTGGTTTGTCTTATATTCTGGCTCATCTTCAGCATCATGGGAGTAAATCTGTTTGCTGGAAAATTCTATCACTGTGTCAATACCACAACTGGTGAGATGTTTGATGTCAGTGATGTCAACAATTATACTCAGTGTGAGGAACTCATAAAAAACAATCAAAGTGCCCGATGGAAAAACGTGAAAGTAAACTTTGATAATGTAGGAGCTGGATATCTTGCTCTGCTTCAAGTAGTAAGTAAATTTATATATTTTCTTTATGCTCTTTGTGAAGAAGTCTAGGAAAAATGAGGAAGTTAAGACTGTTAAGTAGTGGAATAATTACTTCACAGCTTACACAACTCTATTACATGGTTACCTGTACTTTTTGTATTAATGATAGTAGAGTAAGTTTCTGTTCTAAAGCTAGGGAATACAGCCTCACGATCATGATAATAATATGAAAATAATAGGTGAAAAGGGCACCAGGATCTTTTGAGTGGTGCATAGTAAAGACTTCAGGAATGCATTTCATGTGTCTTGCCATGGTGGACAAGGCCTAAAGGTCCCTCAAATTATTAAAAAGGTCTTCTCCTTTATGAGCTCAGTAAGACAGGCGGGCATATAGCAGCATAAAAGAGGGCAGACATCCTATCTGACTGTCTAGTCTGAAGTGAGCAACTACTGCCAATGCTTCCCACATAATCTGTTCTTAGGTATCATTATGCATTCACAGCAACATCTTTCACAGTCAGTATTCATTAATTTAGGCACTTTTAGCACTGTGAAATATTTTTTCTTTTGTCAACAACCTAGTCAAGGTAGAGTGGATTTTTGATATTCATTTAAGGAACCGGTTTCTAAGTTAGATGGTAGAAAGAAAAATATATCAATGTGATGTGGAATAGGCTGCTGAAAAAGGCTGTGGAGTCTCCTTCTCTGGAGATTTTCAGAAGCCGCCTGGACATGTCCCTGTGCAACCTGATCTAGGTGAACCTGCTTTAGCAGGGAGGTTGGACTGGATGATCTCAAGAGTACCCTTCCAATCCCTACCATTCTGTGACTGTGATTTGCTAGTCCTGGAAGTGTGTATAGGGAGAATAATCAAAACTAATGCAAGGTCTGAGATTTGGGCAACCAATGTTTCATGTAGGATGGAACTAATTCTTTATTATCATAATATTTATGTAAGAGCTCTGAAATCCTCTGAGAAAAGTAGGAGCTGCCCATGGGAAGAATATGGATAGTTACTGATAGACACATTCTAGTTGAGTATTAGGTCTGATTAGTCATCTAACACTTTCTCTTGATGTCTGCAGATAAACAGCACTTGCTACTAAAATAAATATATTTCACTAAGATGTACATGAAACTACAAAGACAGTAAACTGGGTAAAATTTAAAAATGTAAAATACTTTAATCACAAAACAATACTCATGATTTATAACTATCATATTCCATTGATGCTTCTTAAGGAATCATTATAATACACTAAATAAATGTAGTGTTACTTACTGCATTATATTTGTGAAGTATCAGATGTCTGTGCATTGCATAGCATATTCATTCTACTGTGTAATGTCATACAGTAACCTCTTTGTTTTAAGTACTAAGCATGTCTTTTTATTTATGCCAGAGGAATAAAGAACTTAACTCCAGGGTTCTTGGCTTAGAATGGACTTTGATAGCTGATACACTTAGATGACTGAGCTCTGTAGAATTACTGACATACAGCTTCACTGTATGAAAAAATATCATAAATGTCGTGGGATTGTTACTGCTTTTGTATCACCCAGTTACCTAACAATTATATGTTCGTCCTTTCTATCCTGGAGCAGGTCAGTATCTCCAGCTGACCGTGATTACCAAATTAACTACCTGGTTTTAAATGTTTTGTCAGTAAAGGCAATATGACTCTCATGTGCTGCAAAGTAGTACTGAATGATGATTCTGATTCTCTGACTTCAGATCTCATTGCTATCCTTTTTTTCTAGAGACTAAAGTTGCCTCTAAAGATGTATAAGAAAAACCTCTAGTATCTTGAAGCTATGTCTGAATGTCACCTGTGTCACACATCCAGACAATGTTGATCTTTAATTACTACTGTGGACATTTATTCCTCTTCTTTACCTATTTTTGTTCTGATCTTTCATTATTTTATTTTCAAATATTCCCTTCCATCGTTTACTCTTCCTGCACAGATTAAGGGATCCTTGAGGCTGATGCCATGGTAGAAGTCCGTTATAGACCACCCAACCAGGATGAGGAGATAGACACAATGTTCTTTAGGCAGCTGGGAAAAATCTTGAGATCACTGGCCCTCGTTCTCATGGGGGACGTCAACTTACTGGATGTCTGCTGGGAACACAACACAGCAGAAACAGTCCAGAAGGTTCCTGGAGTGTGTGCAACATAACTTCCTCACAGCTGGTGAGACAGCCAACGAAGGAAGATGCCTTGCTGGACAGAGAAGGTCTTGTGGGAGATGTGATGATTGGAAACCATCTTGGGTGTAGCCATCATGAAATGATTGAATTCTTGATCCTCAGAGAAGCAAGGAGGGGGGTCAGCAGAGTTGCTACCTTAGATTTCTGGAGCACAGGCTTTGACACGTTTTGGAGGCAGTCCTGAAAGGCAAGGGAGCCCAGGAAAGTTGGACATTCCTCTAAAAGGAAATCTTAAAGGCTCAGGATCAAGCTGTTCCCATGTGCAAGAATATGAACTAGCAGGGCAAAAGACCATCCTGGCTGAACAGAGACCTTTGATGGAGCTCAGGAGGAAAAAGAATTTATCATCTTTGGAAGGAGGGTCAAGCAGCTCAGGAGGACTACAAGGATGTTGTAAGATTATGCAGAGAGAAAATTAGAAGGGCCAAAGCATAACTAGAACTTAAGATGGCCACTGCTGTAAAAGACAATAGGAAAAGTTTCTCCAGCATCCTCCTGAAGAAACTGGCAGCCCATGGCTTGGATGGACCTAATCTGAGATGAGTGGAAATCTGTTTGCATGGTTGGGCCCAGAGCGTGGTGGTGAATGCCAGTTGGCAGCCAGTGACCAGTGGTGTTCCCTGGGGCTCTGTGTTTGGGCCTGTTTATTTAACATCTTTATTAATGACCTGGATGAGGGGATCGAATGCACTCTCAATAAGTTTGCTGACAACACTGAGCTGGGTGGGTATGTACCCTGTTTGAGGGTAGGAAGGCTCTTCAGAGGGATGTGGACAGACTGGAGCAATGGGCCAAGGCCAGCTGTATGAGGTACTGCAGTTGTATGCCGGCTCCTGCACTTGGGCCACAACAACTCCATGTAATGCTACAGTCCTGGAGATGTGTGGCTGGAAAGCTGTCCAGCAGGAAAAGACCTGGTGGTGTTGATTGAGAGCTGGCTGAATATGAGCCAGCAGTGTGCCCAGAAGGCCAAGAATGACAATGGCATCCTGGTTTATATCAGAAATAGTGTGACAAAAAGGACCAGGGAAGAGATTGTGCCTCTGTGCTCAGCACTGCTGAGGCTGCACCTTGAATACTGTGTTCAGTTCTGGGCACCTCACTATAAAGAAAGGTGCTGATGTGTTGCAGCATGTCCAGAGACAAGAAATTAAGCTGATGAAGGGTCTGGAGCACAACTCTAATGAGGAACAGCTGAGGGAGCTGGAGATGTTTAGCCTAGAGAAGAGGAGGCTGAGGAGAGAGCCTATTATTCTCTACAACTACCAGAAAGGAGGTTGTAGCAAGTGGGGGTTGATCTCTTCTCCCCATTAATGAATGATAGGAGAAGAGGAAGCAGCCTGAAGTTGCACAAGGGTAGGTTTAGATTAGAGATTAGGAAGAGCTTTTTCACTGAGAGGATTGTTAAATGCTGGAATGGGCTGCCCAGGGAGGTGGTAGAATCACCATCCCTGGAGATATTTAAAAGAAATGTAGATGAGGTGTTTAGGGAAATGAGTTAGTGATGGGCTTGGTTGTGTGAGGTTAGTTGCTGGACATAATGATCTGAAAGGTCTTTTCCAACCAAAATGATTCTATGATTGAGCATATATCGTGTCACCTCTTCAGTTGATCATCTCCATTAATACTCTCCCTTTACTCTTCTGTATTTATTGCTCTTATCAAACTCTGCTTTTTTAATGGTGCTATACAAAGTGCACCAAATAGCTGTCAATTGAACCAGAAAAATATGTGACCCCTGGTACTAAGCATATCTTAGTAAATTTGTATTACACAGAAGATCCACGAGGATATGAACACTTCTGCTGTGAAAACTAGCAGGTGTACCAAAGTACCCGAGTTCACTTCTGGCAAGCACAGATGCAAATATCCTCCTTGGGATGGACCCTCTGATGAATCTTCTCAGGCAGATGCTCTTTATCTGTTCATTTCACAGGCTTTTTAGCTCTTTCCCCCCCGCCCCTTTATTGCGAATAAACTTGGAAAATCTGGCTAATGAGCAGGCACTCACACCTTCAACTGGCATGTTACACCAACCCTTTGGTGTTCCTCTGAGCAATGATGGCAGATATTTTTCACTATTTATTCTACCTAGACAATGTCTCTCTAGGAACTCACTTTATAAAAGTTAATTGCAGCTTTATCACAATTCACTTCTTGGTCTCCTGTACATCTTATCCCTCAAGAACTAATGTATATTTTGTTTATGAACAAAGTCATTTCCTTTCAGTTACATGAGATTAAAACATTTCTGAAAATACCGTGGCTGTTTAGTCATAGCAAAAACATTCAGATGTATGTTGGTATCTGTCCAGAAGTTGTATTTCTGACTCAATCTATTCGTGCTGTAAACTTGATAAAATGGACATTACCACGAGTGACTCCAGTAGATTCAACCTGAACTTCTCTAGCCTTAATGATTCTACCATTCTTGATCTATAAGGTAAGCATCTGCAGCTCCAAAGACACTGTGCCCTTGCTGAGACCTTCAGAGCCTGATTTTTAATATTTTTGGAATACCTTAAAAATAATGTCTAAACAACCCTAGTATCAGTATGAAAAATATTTTATTATGCTTGTCTTATTAAATGTGGTTTATAAGTGTAGATATTATTTTATTAAAAGTTAAGGTCCAAACGCTATGACCTGGTTATTTTCCATATTATTAATTTTTATAGGAAAGATAAACAACTGAATTTTATTTCTAGGCTACTTTCAAAGGATGGATGGATATAATGTATGCTGCTGTTGATTCACGTGATGTAAGTGTAAGACTTTCAAAGCTCATCTATTGGTTATATTCTGAGATAGAGTATAGAATTTAAACAGCTACACACGCAGTAACATTAAGAATTATAATCAGCATCAATACATATTTTTTCCAGATACATTTAGTCTAGAAAGGAGCTTCTGTCTAACTTCATGAATCTTAGAATTTGTAGTGGAAAGAATTAATCCCACTTCTTTCTATTTAACCAAGTAAGTTAAGTTAACTGGACTTTTGGAAAACCTAATGTTAATGAAGAAAACAGGGAAGAGGTTTTTTAACCACTTCCTTTGGCAAACACCAGTATGAATTCATTTAAATGTATATAATGTAAGTATTAGCTATTGAATATATTAATCTTGTTTTATAATTTGTAACTGTGCATTTCATTGATACTTCAGGTCGAGGATCATGTTACCTAACTGTTTAAGTGCAATTAGATTTTAAGGTTGAAGATAATGTACTAAGTTTTCTAGGGATTACAATTTTAGTTTGGCTACTAAAACTTATGTTTAACTTGTACAAAAAAGTGCAACATAGATATCTGAACTACATCCATACAACCTAGGTTATCATCACATTAGTGATATCTGTTATCACACAGTGATATCTATGTCTCCCAATATATCCTATTTCATTAATTTCAGCGTATCTAAACTCTAGCATGTTGTGCAGTAGAGGTGCAGGTGTTGAGATGTGAGATCCAGAAGAATTGAGATAATAATAAAATTCTAGTAAGAAATTTGCCTCAATTTAATGGATTTCACAAAACTTACAGTCATTAGAAACCTATTGAAAGCATCTGTTCTCAGCTGGATGTAAGTACACTTGGTATAAAACCAAAAGAGTTCCAAGGAGATTTAGGCAATAGCGAAATTGATTATGTTGTATGAAAATATATTGAACACAATGTAAAATATTTAGATTTGTGCTGTTAAAATTCTAAGTACTAATGATTGCTCTCAGTCCCACATTGCTTCTTCCTTCTATATGAGGTCCTTTTTGTATCTGTACCTACATAAACATATCTCTGTGTGCATTTAGTTCAAAATTCCAAGTGAGTAATCATTGTGTCAGCTTCCAGTTATTGATTGGAATGGGCATATTGGGTCTTTTTAATAACTGAGTGCAGTTTATAGCTTATCTAGCTGAGATAGTAAATATCTATCCATAAATGTAAATTGTTTTTTACATTTAGTATTCTCACTGGTAGTAAAATTTGTAATATTTTCTAGGTAAAAGATCAACCTAAGTATGAGGACAACTTGTATATGTATCTTTATTTTGTCATCTTTATCATATTTGGATCATTCTTTACATTGAACCTTTTCATTGGTGTCATTATAGACAACTTCAACCAACAAAAAAAGAAGATAAGTATTGAAAATGTTTCCATATATAAATCTTACAAAAATCAAAAGTTATTTCAAGCCCTTGAATAAAAATTTAAAGATCCATAAACATGTTTGGGTCTACTTGCTCAGTTTCTGTCAATAATGCTATGATTTGGGCTTTTGTATCCAGTTTAGCAGACAGTGACTTTGACACTGTCTTTCCATCTAACTTAGTTTAGACTTATCAATAAGCACAATTTATACTGAATTTCAGTCAGTCACTTACACATCTGACTAGCAGCATCTGCATCTGCAAACAAAGGCTAATTTGAGTTAATCAAGGTTCCAGAAGTGTTTTAATTAATAAATTGCTATGGCATGATTTGGATTAGTTTATATCAAAGGTGATTTTTTTTGCTGTCATTAAAATTCTCAGCTTAGACTCAAATACTCTTCCTTGACACAACTCATTCTTTGAAGTTACTCCAGTTTTACACCTGGCTAGCTGTAATCCCAAAAGTCTCTCTAGAATTTAGGACATGTAAGGCACCAGTCAGACTGCTATGCACTGAATGTATCCTATCAGCAAGTTATTTAACAGTATCAGTATAGTAAGAACCATTTTAGCCCTATCAGAAGAAATGAGCATGAAAACTCTGGTAAAACTCAACTGTCAGCCTGAGAAGGCACCAATAAGGGTTTTTTGTGTGTTAGGAATGCATATGAGCATCTACACTATAAATACCTGAAAAAAATCACTTTTGTTATATAAATCAAATATAAATGTAATATTATATTAGGAGAGACACACTGTAATTAAGCATTCTATGTGTGGATATGACAGTTAATAGTTTTGATGCTATTTCTGTACTTCGGAGGTCAGGACATATTTATGACAGAAGAACAGAAGAAATATTACAACGCAATGAAAAAATTGGGATCCAAAAAGCCACAGAAACCTATACCGAGGCCAGTGGTAAGAGTGATTTCATGTTAATACCACTAATATTAAATACTCCCTTGAGACCGTGATTTCATGTTTCATTTAACAACATACACTCTGCAGTGTGAACTTAGGGCTGAATAAGGTTAATGTGACAAGTTTCATAATTCCATGCCTGAGTGTAGTGGGTCTGGGATGGCAGTGATTTTCCACAGCAGCTCCTGCAGTGCTGTGCTTACTGTTGGTATCAATATTATGACTACTGCTCTCACAGCATCAGGGCTGTCCCTCCAGCATTCCTTCCCCCACCTTCACCAATAGCTGTGGGTGGGCACCATCTTGGGAGGGACCACGGCCAGAACAGCTGACCGAGGCTGACCAAGGAGATATTCCATACCATATGATGTCAGCTCAGTAATATAAACTGGGGGAGAGGAGCAGGAAAGGGAGGCCAGATTCATTTTTGGCATTCCAAAAGCAACCGTTAAGCGTGTTGAAGCCCTGAGCCCTGCTTCTCGGGAGGTGGTCAGACATCGCTGCTGATGGGAAGTAGAGAGTAACAGCTTCATCTGCTTTTGTTTTGCTTCCCACGCACGCGGCTTTGCTGCTTCTTTATTAAACTGCTTTTATCTCAACCCATGAGACTCTCATCTTATTTTCTCCTCGTCCCTGGCTTGCTGAGGAGGTGGGTGATAGAGCGGTGTGGTGGGCACCTGGCATCAGCCAGGGTCAAACTACCACACTAAGTCCTAGAAAAGCACAGCCGATTGGATCATTTAGTGATTCTTGTTAGCCACAGATAAATTTCATTTTCTGTTTTTTCTCCTCCCAGATAATTTGTAGGAAATGGGGATGCACTGGCCCTTGCTGCTGAAGACAGAAGGGGGCAGTGGTCACCTAATGTGAAAGACATGCAGACAATCTTACAGAATAAAAGAATGCCGTAGGGAGTAAAGCATAAACTAGGATAAATTTATCTCTAAGATAAGATGCTACTCTGTTATTTACAGAACTCCTACAGTGTTTAGAAAAAATAAAATACTTGTACCTTATGCTCTGGGTGGTTAAAAATAGGCTTTCTTAGGAGAGACATATGGAAACAAGCATTTCCATATAAGTACAAAAGGAAAACTAGGATATTGCAGTCATGGTGTGTTTGAGACATGCAACTTCAGCAGTCCAGTGATCTCACCAACTGCAATTAGTTTAAGGAAAAGAGAGACACCTCTGGGGGTTTGGTATTCTAAAGCTAGCTAAGAATAAAGATAAGAAAATTCATTTCTATTTGGCTGGTACTCTTGCTGAGTATCAACTTATACAACTTTTTTTACATCAATTGTCAATGTTATTACTGTTATGACTATATTGTTTGCCTTCCTGTCCCTTCAGCTAACAGTGGTGTGCTTCTCGATTCACTCTAACAGGATGAGACATTAACTACCATGGGAACTTGCTTTCTCATTTGGCATTCGTAAAGATAAATATTTTCAGAGTATAAGAAAAATACAGAGTATTCAAATGTATTTTGTCTTTGTTTTTGCAGAACAAATTCCAAGGCATGGTCTTTGATTTTGTAACCAAACAAGTATTTGACATCAGCATTATGATACTCATCTGCCTTAACATGGTCACAATGATGGTAGAAACAGATGACCAGAGTAAAGAAATGGAAACAATTTTATCCCGGATTAACCTTGTGTTCATTATTCTTTTCACTGGAGAATGTGTCCTGAAATTGGTTTCACTTCGCCATTATTATTTCACTATAGGCTGGAATATTTTTGATTTCGTGGTTGTGATTCTTTCCATAGTAGGTAAGAGCAATACCCTTCCAAGAAAGAACCAGGGGAAGGAACAGGGAACATGTGTTTCAAGAATCTTATGATACTGAACGTAACATTTTGTGTTTCCTATATGACTTTCGTATTGATTCAGATCTTCATACTTTATAGCACACAATAGATGAAATGTTGCATATAAGATTTTTACCTCTCCCGTTAGATTCACTGTCATCTTCCACATCAAAAGACATAAATAAACTATTTGGCACATTAGATTAACATGTACCAACAGAAAAAGGAATGTTTAGTGGCATATGCAAACTAATCACAGATTACTTTCAGTATTAAAACTGAAAAGTATGTCAAGAGGGTGAGATTTTTAATTGCTTTTGCTAAGTAAAGTCTTGGTGAATAGTTTTCTGTCAACTACAAGCTAATGACTCTCCAAGGTGCAAATTAGTTGTGTGACAAAACTTAAGTCTTAAAGAATGATACACCTGAGAGAAGCTGTGCTGATACACTGTAGATCCTTATGTTAAAAAAACTCCAAAACACTAATTCACAGAAATTAAGTCAATACAGTCCTTTGTAAAAGACAATGGTAATAGGCTCAGCTTCAAGAACTAATTATATCTAAAACAGAAATGTCACTTTCCAAGCTGCTTTAGGAGTAACTGAAAGCTGCCTTGCCTTAAGCAGCTCACTTCTTTATTTCCCTGCTTCCAGGTAGCTTCTCAATACATGAAAGATGCTTTCATTTTAGTAACAGCTTTCAATAAAAAGTAATGATAAAAAGAAATAAAATCAATAAATAAATCAATTAGAAGTATGATATTTAGCTATAACATAGATCCCCTATACTAATTTTTTTTGAGCCAGCAAAAAATAAATCTCTATAGGTAGTGAAAGAATAAATTTTAAATTGTATTTTAAACATTCCCCTTTTATTTCTCTAGGTATGTTCTTAGCTGAGATGATTGAGAAATATTTTGTGTCCCCCACACTATTCAGAGTCATTCGACTGGCCAGAATTGGTCGAATCCTGCGTCTCATTAAAGGCGCTAAGGGAATCCGCACTCTGCTTTTTGCTCTGATGATGTCTCTTCCTGCTTTGTTCAACATTGGCCTGCTGCTCTTCCTGGTCATGTTTATCTATGCGATATTTGGCATGTCCAACTTTGCCTATGTGAAGAGGGAAGTTGGGATTGATGACATGTTCAATTTTGAAACGTTTGGCAACAGCATGATCTGCCTATTTCAAATTACCACGTCTGCTGGCTGGGATGGTTTGCTCGCCCCAATTCTTAACAGTGGGGAGCCAGACTGTGACCCCCATAAAGATCATCCAGGGAGCTCTGTGAAAGGTGACTGTGGCAACCCTTCCGTTGGGATTTTCTTCTTTGTCAGCTACATTATCATATCATTCCTGGTGGTGGTGAACATGTACATTGCTGTGATTTTGGAGAACTTCAGTGTTGCTACTGAAGAAAGTGCTGAACCCTTGAGTGAGGATGACTTTGAGATGTTCTATGAAGTCTGGGAGAAGTTTGATCCCGACGCAACACAATTCATAGAATACAGTAAACTATCAGATTTTGCAGCTTCGTTAGATCCTCCTCTTCTTATAGCCAAACCAAACAAAGTCCAGCTTATTGCAATGGATCTGCCCATGGTAAGCGGTGACAGAATTCACTGCCTTGACATCTTGTTTGCTTTCACAAAGCGTGTTTTGGGGGAAAGTGGGGAGATGGACGCCCTCAGAATACAGATGGAAGATCGGTTTATGGCAGCCAATCCTTCCAAAGTCTCCTATGAACCAATTACAACCACATTAAAACGAAAACAGGAAGAAGTATCTGCTGTCATCATTCAGCGTGCTTACAGACGTCACCTTTTAAGGCAAAAAGTTAAAAAGGTGTCTAGTATATATAATAGAAATAAAAACAAAGAAGGAGATGGACCAGTTATAAAAGAGATAATTATTGATAAACTAAATGGGAACTCCACCCCAGAAAAAACAGATGAGAGTTCGTCTACAACGTCTCCACCTTCATATGACAGTGTAACAAAGCCAGACAAAGAAAAATATGAGAAAGATAAAGCAGAAAAGAACTACAAAGGTAAAGATGTCAGGGAAAATAAAAAATAAAGATTTAAGAATTCTGCTTGTGGGACAACTTGTTTACAGTCTGTGAGAATGAAGCATCAACTGGACTCCTTCAGGAGCTTTATGCCAAACTGTCAGTTTTTACACATATATATGTGTGTGTGTGTGTGCGCGCGCGTGTGTGTGTGTGCATATATATACATTATATATATACTTAAGGTCAGTGCCTATAACAAAACAGTGAACCTTCATCATCAAACTGTGACTCTGTGAATCAGGGTGACAAACTTGACAAGAGTTTACTGTTTTCACTACAGCTGACACTGCTAAGAATGAGGGAAAGAGGCTCCACAGAGAACATGGGGCATGAAATGAGTGCAAAATGATACTTTTTTGTTTCACATACTGCAAAATACATAGAACAGTAATTCTCTTCACTGTTTGTAATGCAATTGCTACGTTTGTCATATTTTTACAAAATTAGTATTAGTGTATTATTTTTTAATGCACAAGTTGTTTACTATTACATGTGATTATTTTTGTAATAGGTTTTATGTTGGGGAAAGAGGTATAAGGAACAGGTGTTCTACTCTCAGATTCTCTATAACATAGTTGCATAGGCTTGCTGCAGTTTTCAATTTTGCATAAATAAAAATATGACATTGCACAAAGGTAAAAATTTTAAGAATTTCCACGTTTTAGGGTTGCTCTTAATTTGAGGCGTTCCAACTGCTTGTATCGCTGCATCCAGATTATGTGCATCCAGATTAATGTGCCTGGGAAGTCTCCTCTAATTTACAGGAAGCTGCAATGACTTATTTTTATGCAAATCATTAAACATGAACACGTTCTTATTTTTGTTTAAAAGTATCATGTTGTTTCTGCACAGGAAAAACTTGGGGATTCTTTTGTTGGGTTTTTTTTTCAAACAGCTCAGGTTTTTTCCTAGACTCTTCTTTAGTTACCATCTTCTCTTATTATGGCCAACATACAATGAATCAATAAAATATCATTTTCCATGTAACTACTATTAGTATACTGTCATGCATATTTGAGCACAGAATTAAATGGCTTTGCCACATTGAATTGCATCAGATATGTAACACAGTATGGCTAATTTGCAAGAGCTTAACAGGACATGTATTCTGTGTCATTATAGATAGTTTGGAGAGTTATCACTGATGCATGTCAGTGCTTCTGCTGCTGTATCTTGCTCCTTCCACTGTCAACAGTCTCCACTAGAGGAAGCCGTGTGTCAATGGTGAAGTGAATCACATTGTCCAACCAGATCTCATTCTTTCAAATCATTAAGCAATAGTTTGCAGCTATTTATGAGCTTATTTAGTTTTACATTTTAAATTCGAAGTGGCTACTACATGGTGTAGAATCAGATCGTACAGGCTATATTGCAAACTGTTTAACATGTTGGAAATGTGGTTAGCATATATAAATAATGTAAAGAAATACCATTTGGCAACAGTTCTGTATATAAGAAAAATGTCTTGAAGTTTAGATCACTGTTTCTTATGTTTCTTTCCTCATTCACTTGGCTTGCTTTCTAACCACAGTAATCTCAAACTGACATCATCACACCATGAGAAAAAAAAAAAGTGAGTATTTGTAGACTACCTTGTTTTAATATTATATTTGCCTATATTTCAATGTGAAGTAAATTGTGTAAATCTGGAACCCAGCTTGTTTCCAAATAGTTCTATCTGGTTACAGGACATAGCAAGGAAAATATTAGGGGAATGTGCAAATTTCTAGCGCTGTTTGCATCAGAAGTTCTAAGATAGTCTCATTGTTCATTAAATCCTTGCTATGTTGCAGTGTCTATTTACATAGCCTATTCTTATTCTTTTGGAATCACGCTGCACTAAACTTGTACAAATAGCATCCCCACTATTTCTCCAGATCAAAATGACACACTTGTATAATCAAGGACGTCAGAATATTTTGTGTTTCATACACAAGATAACATTAAATGTAGAATCTTTCTTTTACAAATGCTTTTAACTTGTAATGTGTTGGTGAAATGCATGCAAGAAATTGTTATTATCATAAACAATGTAAACAATATTACAATGAGCCAAAAAATAAAGATTTCTTTTTTTATTGTATTTTTTCCTTTGTCCTTCTACTTGTTAAAGCAAGATAAAAACTGGCTTTGGTACAAATAAAGAATGCTTTCTTTAACATTAGAGCTAAATATCTTATTCTTCACATTGTAACTTTTTTAACATAAAGTGATTTTATACAAATCTGAGAACTATGATCATAACCCATTGATTTCTACCTCTTTGGGGATAACATAAGATATCTACACATTCTGCCCAAATAGCCTGACAACCCTCAAGTGTCCTTTAAACCATAAAGGCACTGCTCAATATCTAAAGTATTATTTTAGTTTTTCACACTGCTGTTACCAAAGCTACCCACACTTTATGAGTCTTAAATATGCAAACAAACTCTCCAACAAAGTTCATCTGTTTGGTCCTGTATAACGTTTAGCCAAAGGGTTCATAGATAAAACTGTTTTAGTTGTACAGTGATTCTTTTTATTCCAGTAATTCTCAAAAGGAATAAATACCATTTCACTTGATGTCACAAGAAACATCTAGACAAGTACCATTCATAGTCATTCTGTCTGGATGTTACACTGGAGCTTGTCCCTGACTCTCTTAGAATACAGGGTTAAAGCTCAAGATATGTCCTTCCACAGTTGTCTGGACATTGTTACACGCATCAAATTAAAGAATCTTCATTTCATATTGTGTTCATGTCAATATGCAAATCCTTGAAGTCAAAGTTTGTTGTTTATTCCACCACTCCTCTGATTACCTTATCTAACCTCATAAGTTATTCCGTTTACTTCCCGAGACTTTCAGAGCTTTTCTGCTTCTTTAGTCCCTGACTTCACATCTAACAATTGCGTTTTACTCAGACCTGTTCTTATTATCTGTTCCAAAAAGCACCTAAAATCTGCAGAAATGCTCTGTGAGCAGGCTGTCAAGTGTTATGATGAGGAATGACAGTTGATCAATCATTTTCAGGAACCTGGAGTCTCTTACAGAAAACTGTAAAACTGAGATTACTGTCCCAGCATCATTACCAAGCACTGTATGTGGGAAAACATTGACAATGCTTTCAGCATGGGCCAGCAGGAAAGGCTGAGGGTCTTGATTTAACTTGGACTGCAAATGGCTTACTGCTTTGAGGATATATATGTCCTTCTAATTACCCTTTGCTGCTTCTGTGAACTTCCTCTTCCCTTATAATTATTTCTTTTCCACAGAAATAATAGAGTTTGTATAATTTAGATCTCACATTATACACTCCTCTCCTTATGCTTCCAGAACATTTTAACAGAAATACCACTTGAAAGAACTCTCTGTGTGCTACAAGGCAAGCCAGTAGTTATAGTTAACCCCAGTCAAGTGCAGTTTTATATTCCTACCACATTGTACTTGTAGTCCCTCTCCACATTTTCCAGTCAGCAGAGGATCCCTTATTGACTACTAAAATCCTTGTTCTGTGGCTGTACTGATTCATGCCCATAAATAGGTGAATTTTCACCTTGTCACAGACAAAACGCCTTCCACTGTGTATTAAACCTCTTTACCCATCACATAACTGCCAAAACTAGAGCAGTAGTAATGCTGACAATAGAGTTAGGTCACTCTCATAGCACAAGTTAATTACTTGCTGCTTTTAGTAAATGAGTTTTTAGATGAAAAAAAAATGTACATGGATGCCCAGAAAGGAGGCATATCCTTACTCAGTACATTGCAAGTTAATTCATAGGGCAGCACAGCTTAAATGCTGTTCCCAAGCAAATGTTCCCAGAAATCCCAGAGCCTCACATGAGCTAATGCAGCACTACTAACATGTGCACAGTCATTAAAGAGTAATGAGCTTGCAGAATTAACTGAAGCTATTTCAGCACTGAAGTAATATTACCAAAGGAGGAAAGCTCAGTGCGTAGTGACAATCATCCCCCTGCCCCCTATTTCATCCATGAAGGAGCAGACTGGCCACAATAGTGATAAGCAGGACTACCACTATGGCAAGTTAATATCCCTAGTAGTCAAATTTCTTTACTGTAGAATTCATTAATTCATTAAACAAATTGTGAGATGTTTATTATGAATTCCATACTGTACTTTATTGGAAAAAAAAGTCATTTAGACAGTAACATTATAATGATAATTAATAAAATCAAGAAACCAGGGAGTTTGTCTCCAGTATATGACTTACATATTACATCATTATTACTGCTACACAAGTTGTTAAAATTGTGTGAATATTTTTACACTGAAGAGGCTAACGCTCTTGAAGTGCTGTTTGTTGTGATTTTTATGTTCACTTCTTTAGTTCTTCATCTAGATAGATGAATTTGAAAAACCATAAAGAAATCTGAGCAGGAAAAAAAGATCACTGAACTAACAACAAAACCTTATACTTAAAATTTTAAGCTTTCACTATTTTCTGTTTGTTGTCTGTTGGAAAAAAATGCTTGTTTATCCAGAGATATGACTCAGAACTAAGAGGAATAACACCATGTAACTAAAGCTGGAAGCCACAGAAACAATTCATTGTAAAAAAGACAAAACAAATAGGAACCACAGTTCATTAGTCATGTGTTCAAATTACTGAGCTACTTACAATATATGTTTTCTAAAATATCATGATCAGTTCATGTAAAATTGAACAACAAGACAGCATAAGGTAAAGGGGGATGGTGGAGTCCTGTAACCTATTTCCGCTAAACACCAGAGGAGGGATATGCTTTGTCTTTGTAATGCAACACATACTCTCCACCACTTTACAAATTAAATACGTCACCCTCACAGAAGAAAACATGCTGCAACATGAGCCTCAGCTAAGCTAAGAAAATAAATTGTACTGTAGTAGCCTAAGTAAACTGAAGCCAATTTCCATCTCTCAGGAGAGAAGACAAATCACATGCATCTCCACAGCGAGTGCTACGTTTGATGCATATAAGAGAAGACATATCATGAACAATTTATAACTGTAAAGCAGGCATCCGTTCCTAAGCGTTCTACACTTCAAGTACATTTCCCGTAGAGTAAAAGCTATTTTATGGGGGTTTTTTTCTCATAACCTACATTAAGCAATAAGGGGGGAAATGTTCTCAGCCCTAAATTCTTCATTCTTACAGGGAACAAAAATACAAAAAGCATTTACCAGACCTTACATGCCATTCCTGGTTTCTTTATAAAAACTATAAGCCTCTCATGAGAATTTCAGTAACAGAGGGCTACTTACTGTTTATCCTAAGTCCCTTATAGCCTGTACATGGATCACAAACAGTGCCCCACCAGTCTCCTAATGTAGATATGATGGGTTTGCCTTCAGATGGCATAGCCCCAGGTATGTGCTTAAAGGAAAGTACAAGCAAAGTACAGTCTTAATGAGTGAAATTGGCCATCCTAAATCAAAGTGGGTCAGGCCAGCTTTTCCCTCAGTCTAATGCAGTGGTATCAAATCTAGCAAACCAAAAGATGTGGTTTAACAACATGCCATATAATAGCAGCAATATAAAAGATAAATACATATAAAAGATAAATATGTATAAAAGATAACGCATATGACAATTTTTAATTATGCCATACAAACACTGTAACTGGTCGTATTCTGAGTTTCTTTCCCAGAGAACTAGAACTGATTGGCTGAGTTCAACAGCCACAAAAATTTACACTCGTTTTTTCTCTTGTTGCTATTACAGTGATGGGTCTAATTTTACAACTCTGCAGGAAGCTCAGTTTTGGTATACACTTCAGAGATCCCAGTCCTGATCTAAGGAAGGAAATTGATTGACCCAGAAAAAATAGCAGCTTTTTGTCTCTGCTGAATAGCAAAGGCCTAACACTACCTCTTCATGCAAATAAGCAAAGATCTGAGAAGCATGTGAAAGTATGCAACACGAAAACTGTATAAATTTTCTGTCTCACCTAAGAAACATTAAATGAGATACGTAAGCACAAAGGAATACAGAAAGGAAAAAAAAGGATAGTAGCTTCAATTGGCATAGTCAGATCCTAATATGTGGGACACATAAGTATCATTTATTCTTTGGACAGGATTTTGCTAATGCAACCAAGGAACAGCACATCCTTTTCAAACTCTGAAAGTGACAAGGGACAAAACTGGCAGAGCATATGCTACTTCCATGAATGTGCACTGTGTAGAAAGGATGTTACTAACATCTCCCATCTGCACCACGCACATCTTTAATTTATGTGTTGCAGAGTTTGTGCAGAAATGAGGACAAGCAATGATTTTTATTTTACAGTCATCTTCATTTAATAATGCAGCCTTTTAACACAGAGTCTGTGTTTTTAAATGCTAAATTTACATGTGTATATTCAATTATATGTTTTTGACATAAAAATGTTACTGCCCCATCTAGTGCACTTTTTTTTTTTCTTTTTAAAATTTCCTTCCTTCCAAAGAATGAGAACAAATTATTTGGTTCATCCAAGTTGTGCAATAGGAAATGCAGAAAGGCAACAGTGCTATTTAAATTACCTGCATCCTCTGCCAATGCTCTCTGGGTTTCTGATACACAGAAGAACTTCAAATGTTCTAAACAGGAACATGAAACAACATCACAGTTGCTGGCCATATACATGGAAATGTATACCAACTGCAAAGAGCCTGCAGGGGCACTTGGCCTCCAGTAGACAACCCTATAGGGAAATTGTTGATCTGAGTTTGTTATAACTCTTATGCTGACACTTTGTATGTCTTCACGATCAACATGCAAGAATAAGTCCTAAAATCTAGTAGGTAACTAAAATACAAATACAATCCCCCCCACTGTTTTATTAATCTCAGAATATTTGCTCAAAATGGTTTTGAGCAAGGCATTTTATGTCATTTAATTGTCAATGGAGCAGGCAGGGTGATTTGATGGCTGGGCTAGTAAATTTTCAAAGCAATTTTGCAACCCTGTATTTTTTGTTCTAACCATTCTACTTCTGTTTTACATATTGGATGTATATATGTGAATGCTCCTTGTACTTCAGATTACAATATGTTAATGAGAATTTTGGAAGACAATGCAGTTTACTAGCATGGCTGCTCCAAATTCATCATTCTGCGGAATTTGTCTAGCTGAAGCTAGAGACTGTAAATATTTTACAGTAAAATATCTCTATATTTTCTAGGTCACTGCTTCTCTCTATTCCTGTATCATTAGAAGCAAGGAGCAAACTGAAGGAACTGCTGCATCTGAAAATGGAGTAAAAGGAGACCAATCATTCATTGCTGCTCACCACTGCTCCTGCACTCCCCCACAGTACTGAAAACATACACAATCTCTTCCCTTGGGAAACTAAGATACACGTGGTAACTCTCATTCACCCACCATGGGGACTAACACACTTCAAGGAAGTACTAGCTGGAGTCTTTTCTTCCATTTAGCCAATTCTCTCAAAGTAATCCTGCTTCTAAAAGGAAGAGTTTCTTCCCATCTTTACTCTCCTCATGTACTACACTCTCCTTCCTGTCATTCCACATTAAGCTGGAAACAGTGAGACCTTCCTGTTATCTGTACAGCATTCCTGGCTGAACTTTAGGCTGAAAATTCCAGCATTGAGTTATAGTAGCAACATCACAGATTCCAAACTCTTTTCCAAACTCTTTTCCACAATTCGTCTTCACCAGGTCTTGCATGCAGAAATACAGAGTGAAAGCTGCACGATCCTTAAAGTAAAATTTTGGTCATATAAACAAAAAAATTCTCCTCTCAATCGCAAGGCAAGCTTTCATTTAGCTTGTTCTGCCCCTTCAAGTCGGATAGTCCTTTACCACTTTATTTAACTGATGCACATCCCTCTTAAGTTTCTGTCTCCTTACTGAAACATATTAACTGCTCCAGTTGCAAAGATGTTTACCTGTGCTGCTGCTGCAAAGGTATTGAATGGAATTTAAAACGACAAGTATCCTGCAGCAACACCAGCTCCAGCTGAGGTCTTGGCAGATCCCAGAAGGCCATGACAGGTCAGTCCACCAAAAAGCATGTAAAGGGAAAATACTGACAGTTCACTAGGTAGCACTTTTTGAGTCACTCTAACCTGAAGCCAAAGACGTTGCAATCCCATTTTTCAGCTATGACATCAACAAGGTCAAACCACATTTAATCACTGAAAAAGCTATTAGACCTCTTTGACAAGGAAAAGCTGGTGGTCTGTGTGTGCCAGGTGCAGTCCAGTTTCTTAATTCTACTTAGCTAAATTGCTGGGAGATATTAATGGAAGATAGAGCTAAAGGACTTTTCCCACTTCCTCTCATTAACACTTCCCACCCCAGCATGTCCACTTTCTGTCAGTAGATGTGGTCACAGCCACAGTGCCCTTCCTTCCCATTAAGATCAATACCCTAAACCTGGCATCACATTAACCTGCTTTCACTTCAGCACAGGAATGCCTTTCCTTAAGTGCCTAACTCTGGTAAAACCTATGGTCAAAATGATGCAGAAACTCAGGCAGTTTGACTGTAATCATCCTTTTGCCTTTCTACTCCATGTAAAGGCTTTAAATGATGAATGTCAGCAGTCTCTGTCACACTGGCTGCAGTGACGTATTCTGATTGCTGCATTTCAAGAAGCACATAAGCATGCAACAGAGTAGGCATGTAATCAAGTGCAATCCATACAAAAGAACCCATAGCTAGAAGGAGTATATCTTGCCCTGCCCCCCATTCAAGAATTACTATCATCTTACAAGAGCCCTCCCTAAGGGCTGTATGTAGTCATGGTTACAGGACATCACCACCTGTCTGCCCCTGCAATGGAGGCGATGAGCCAGAATACAAAGCTTTGTTTTGCTGCCGCTGAATGCAGACAGCACGTGTCCAAATAACCTGATCCTAACAGAAACCAAAGAAAACAAAAATAGCTCTCAAAGTACAAAATTTGAAAAAAACCTTCCAGATTTATTAATACAGGTTTATGAAAATGAACCAATAAAACAAACAGTGGCTCAAAAATTTCCATGAATGGATGTTGTTTCTTCATACTGCAATTTTGAGCATAAAATCACAAAAGGGATGCTTTACATCCAAAAAATCTAAAATGCAGGCATTGCAAAGCCAGGCATTACAAAAACTGCAATTGTTACTACACTTTGCTTTTTTTCCAGGGGAAATGCACACAGTTTATTATTGCTTGCCTGCAGTTAATGGTGTCCAGCTTGAAGCATTTTGACAGTTTATGAGATTCTAAACATCAGCTGACAGAAAAACTCACAAAGAAGCTGGCTAAACTACTATCATGGTACTACTCTGTGAAGGGAAGAAGTAAATAGTATAAATAATGAAATAAGCAGGCAAAATGCATTCCGAAACAGAAAGGAGACAGCCTAAACAAAATGGGAGCAGAGGAGCTCTTCCTTCTCATCGCATATATTTAGTCCATCACTCAGGCTATGTATACACTGTGGAACAGGCAGCGCTTCACAGCTCTGAGATGTAAGTGCATGCCCCTACCTTAGCTTGACCTTACTCTGGGCAAGACACACCATCTCTTTTTTTCTTCTCAGCACGCTGGGTTTTCACAGCAAAGAAACATAAGCTGGTGCTGATTTTCAGTGTTCAACAAGGTCCCTGAAATAAGTGAGTGAAGGAAGGCTGCAGAATTGTTCATCTTTTGGACTACTTTTAGCAGCAGAGACCATATGTAGATTTTCCAGAGGCTGCAATGCTGAATAAACCTCCTATGGATCCATCCACATGGCCTTGCTTTCCCACTACAGATGCAGATGACTTCTTTCAGTGTAGAAGATCATAGAATTATTTAGGTTGGAAAGTACTTTTAACGTCATCCCAACAGTTAAGCTAACATTGCTAAGTCCATCGCTAAATCATGTCCCTAAGCACCACATCTACAGATCTTTAAATACTTCCAGAGATGATGACACAACCACTTCCCTGGACAGCCTGTTCCAATGTCTGACAACCCTTTCAGTGAATACATTTTTCTTAATATCCAATCTAGATCTACCCTGATGAAACCTGAGGCAGTTTTCACTTCTCCTATCACTTGTTACTTGGGAGAAGAGACTAACCTCCACCTTGCTAAAACCTCCTTTTGGGTACTTGTAGAGGGTGATCATGTCTCTCCTCAGCCTCCTCTTTTCCAGGCTAAACACCCCCAGCTCTCTCAGCCAGTCCTCATCAGACTTATTCTCCAGACTCTTCACCAACTTTGTTGCCCAGCTTGGGACACACTCCAGCACTTCCAAGTCTTTCTTGTAGTTAGGGGTCCAAAACTGAACACAGAACACAGTAGAGGTGCAGCCTCACCAGTGCTGAGTACAGGGGGACAATTCCTTCTCTGGTCCCACTGACCACATTATTTCTTATACAAACCAGGATGCCATCGGCCTGCCTGGCCACACTGTTGGCTCATGTTATCAGCCAACACCCACAAGTCCTTTTTCTCCAGGCAGCTTTCCAGCCACTCTGCCTCACGCCTGTAGCATTGCATGGGGTTATTATGACCCATTTAGGACTCAGCACTTGGCCTTGTTGAACCTGATACAATTGTCATTGGCCCATCTATCCTACCTGTCTTGATCCCTCTGAAGAGCCTTCCTGTCCTCAAGCAGGTCTACACACCCACCCAGCTTGGTGTTGTCAGCAAACTTACTGAGGGTGCACTTGATCAAGATAATTGATAAAGATGTTAAATAGAACAGACCCAACCACTGAGTCCTTGGGAACACCACTGGTCATCAGCCATCAACTGGATTTAATTCCATTCCCCACCTCTCTGGGACTGGCCATCCAGACAGTTTTTCACCCATCACTGAGTAGGTCTGTCCAAGTCATGGGCAGACAGTTTCTCCAGGAGGATGCTGTGGGAAATAGTGTTGAAGGCTTTACTAAACTCTAGATAGATGACATCCACAGTCTTCCCCTCATCCACTAAGAGTGTCACCTTGTCATAGAAGGAGACCAGGTTATATAGCTTTCCATCCTTTACTATATCATTTGTAAACAGTAAATATTTTAGCTTTCAAATGGTCAGCAGAGTAGACAGAGTTTTGATAAAGTCGGGAAAAATGAAGAGTGGTTCAGTGCTCTCAGATACGTTATTGGTTCAGTTTTGACTAATCCTTACCACTGCAGCAAGGGGTGGTGCTTATGCACTCTGCCTATAGTCACTCTCTTTCCAACATATACTCATTTAAGAGGCAGGCAGAGACTTTCTGGCATCAATAAAACATGAAGTCTTCATGCCTAAAATCAAAATTCAACAAATGCTGAAGGTCACATATGCTAAAGTTAATCTGCCATCTTGTGGGTATACACCACAATGCACTGCTTTTTAATATCTACTATGCAGTTTATTACAGATAAATTAGAATATCACTCCTATGTGACAGAAATACTTCTATGAAAGCACTACAGACTTAGAGCTTTGCAAATATTGATCAGAGGAAAAGTGTCTTAATGAAGGATAGCAATACTTTAGTATGGAGATGTCACATGACTAATACATTTAACTTTTTGAACAATTAGAAATTAAACTATGGTTATATAGTGCCTTAATAAATACAACAAAAAGGATTTAAAGTATTGGCAAATAGTGTTTAAACCATCATTGTTAGAGCCATGATGTGTGTCACTTGTTTAAATATTGTGGAAGAGATTAACATTTTTCTTGAGAAGGGTTGAGGAATTAGCTTCATTCTTGGGCTCAAAACTGGGAATTCTTATGGGCTGGCTAAAGTAAAATGGCCATCTTCACTCAAGAAAGTGAGAAAAAGGATGGCTTGGTAGTTTACTATGTCCCTCCAAAGAAAAAGAAAAAAAAAATATTGTAATGAACATTTGGGATATGTTTTCAGACTGAGAAAAAGTCTACAGAGGTTTTGGCTGTGTACTCAAAGACAACAACCCTAGCTGTAGATAGACAAAACAATATAGTAGATATGCTGCTGGTTTTAAGTCCTTGAAAGAATCTGGCTGGGTATAACACCAAAGGAAAATAAGATCAGTCCAAGAGCTGGTTTTTGTCACTTCTCATCTCTGGTGTTGTTGATTCAGAGGAGTGGTGGGACAGGTGAATATAATAAGCTTGATTTAATGATGACATTAAATATTTTCATGGCAGACTACCTTGATAGCCTGTTGAGTCAAAATCCTACCTTACCTATATGAAAACTTACAGTCATCAGGTCAAAGAATGTCTTTTTCCACTGTTAAAAAGAAAGCACTTTATCAGATATACAAATTCAGGCCTGACACTGATATAGACAAAAAAAATTGGAATTTATTTGTACAGTCCCCCTGGATTGCTTCTGCTACAACTTCTGAGGGTTGTATCAGTTACATCATGAGGCATTAATTTCAGTTAAATATCATCAGAAATGGGAGTCTACCACAAAACTAAGACATGGATTTTTGAGCTACTAATCTTTCAGAGGAATTATTGCCAAGACTTTGGTTCCATTCACTTCCAAATTAAGCATTATTTGCAAATCCACCTTCTAGATATGGGACATGGATTTGAATAAAAATTCTTACCATATCTCTGGCATCCTACACTGATTTCAGTGTGATATCTGAATATAAATATATTCTAAAAATGCTTCACAGAGGGACACCGAGTATCAAATCAAGTAAATTTCTTCAGTTATCTGTAACTTTGTCTTTCCTTATTAAGTTTACATACATATATACATTATGTATACATGTATATACAAAATGCAGTTCCGAGAACTTCATTTGAAAGGATTCAGCGGTATTACACAAAGGTGACAACTAGGTCTCATTTATGTACACTAGAGATTATATGGATATATACGTCTTCCCATGATCAAAAGAGATATTACCTCTGAATCTGTAAACTGGAGGTATGGATTCTGTTCTCCTTGCCACCTACTTGTGAGTATGCCTCCTGCCTACCTATCACAGACAGTAAGGATGTCTCTGCACCATTTAGGACAAGTCAGATAACACCTGTCAAGAATGACTCATACAGACTAGGCAACAGGTTTGTCAAGAGATAGTTGCCATGGCAAACAGGTAGTGAGTTTAGTTTTGTATGAATCAATAGAAAAGAAATAATCTCCAAAATAGCTAGGCACTATCTTCCGTACACTGTGGTTTTTCTTTCCACAAGTATTATTAATCCAGTGCTATACAAATCAGCAAGTTACACCATGTACCTCACAGGTGCATTTTGAACAACAGATACTGTAGGTTCAGTAAGTTTTAATACCAATGAGCCACAAAAATACTAGATCACTCTCACAAATACTTCTCTTAAATATTGTAGGTATATTCTAGAGACAATTTGCTTGACCACATCCAGCACACCGAATCTGAAAATTATCTAGAGAAGTCACTTTTTTTTTCTTTTTTTTGTTTTTTAAAAAAGGTATGAAACTGAGTCAAAAAAAAAAGTGAAAGTGAATTATCCATGAACAAGACAGTAGAACAACACTAGTAAAATTTGAAGAGCGGTATCAAAACAGAACACGATAAAGTACTTTCTAATTTAACACCTTTTAAAATACATCATGAATATCTGAAATACATAATACCACAACAGCTGGAAAGGAAAACCAAGAGTGTTCATACAGTTAGTTAGTTTTAGCCCAAAACCCAAATATTCTGCAAGCAGCAGTAAGAATTACAGTACAATGCATAACACACTGTCATTAAATATTAAGTACTTTGATTTCAAAGGACTTTAGGGGGTCTGTGTGTAATACTCATACTCAAGATATACAGTCTCTAAAGCAAGGAAACTGTATTATAAGAGGATAGGATACTAAAAAGGGAAAAAAAAATGTCAGCACAACAGCCTAGCCTATTCAATACTCTTGTATTTTAATTGCAAAAAAATTAACACAATACATGAAAAGATGTTTCAGATCAACTTGAACAACTGCAAACCTCCTCTGAAGAAAATGCCTTTAAAATTGCACAAAAATAGTGTTGTTGCATCAGTGCTTCTGACTTATATTACATTTACTTGCAAATCAAGTAAAGTGAAGTAAATTATTCACTAAGTTGTGTTGGTCAGCTTGTTTCCCTTCCCTTCCAAATCCAAATTATAGAAACTGAATTTGAAGGTTAAGCTAAGTTATTTCTCGCTTCTTTACTGTATCTGATTGAAAGATGTTCCACAGCCTGTAATTTAGCTATCACTTTCCCCAAGTAAATGGTCACCTTAGCACTTCTCTTCCCTCCCTTCCCAGTTCACTCCATACGAATCAGCTATTTCCTTTTCCATATAATCTGAAACTGATTATTCCCAACAGTATTTAATTTTGAAGTTCATTGTTTCTATTTCAGATCCAAAATATCAGCTTCTGTGCCCAAATGCCACTGTCCAACTGTACTAATTGTTCCAAGAAATCACTTCACCTGTACTTAGAATTCCAGTCTCACATCTGGTGGATAAGGCACGTGCAATCAATATCATCAACAACTTCTGTATAGTTGTTTTAATAATTCAGAATGAGACAGTGAGATAAAGACATCACTACCCCACTTTACACATCATATCCAGTTGTTTTATGGCATGTGTACAGACTGCATTGTATAGTTACTCAAGTAATGCAACTGACATTCGTGCATAAATAAATAAAAGACAAAAGTTAAAACTTCAATAAAATGCTAGAAAGGGTTAAATTCTGTTTTAATCCTTGGACAGTTGAGTCATAGGGCTGCTATTGAATGTGCTCTTTGCCACAAGCCTTAAGCTTTCCTTTATAATACATCTCGATCTGTAAAGAAGCAATGAAGAAAACAACTGGAAAATGTTGTTTCTTCCCTCATAGTGAAGTGGGAGAAAGAAGAGAAAGTAAGATTCAATATGCATAGTGGATCACGTGGCCAAGTTAAAGAACACAGTGTACCAAGAAAAGTGAAAGCAGTGACATGAAAAATTTTAACTATTTACTTACTACAGTTTTACTCACATTGATACATTGAAAATTTCAGATGAAAACAGGACCTCTTTCAGTTGTTACTCAGTTCTGAAGGAGTTAGACGTTTACAACAAAGAAAGGGTTTTGTTAAAATCCCAGTCATCAAGAGAAAAACAGAACACTATCAATCTAGTCTAGTCATTTTTTAAAATTTAATCTTAAATAATAAATCTTCCAAGTGAAGCAATGTTCTAAATAAAAAAAACCTCTTCTTCCATTTCTGCCCTATCACCCCTCTGAGCTTTAAGTGCTAATGTTTTGAGTAAACCTCACACGCTATTAGAAAGTGAAGGAATCAATAATTAAAGTACATTTTGTACAAGATCATGTATTTACATATACTCATGTTTCTAAAATAGAAGCAGGTGGGAAGATAGCAGACAGAAAAAGAAGAGTCAGGGAAATGGAAAGATATAATGAGTTTTTTCTTAGTAAATTCACTCAATTTACTAAGCATTGCAGTAAGATTCTAATATATCTATTTCTATACTATTTCTGTGAGTAATAAAAGGTGACTAATGTAAAAGAAAGGTATGTCAGACAAACTCTCAGTTTTAGGCTGGCATTAATATGGACTTTAGCATGAGCATTCTACTCATTTACAGAGGCTGAAATAAATCATAGGGACTAATAAAACATTAACAATTTTTTGCCGGTTCTCATGAAACTTTGCATTTTTGTTTTGAACATGACTGGAAACTAGCAGGGGTAAATGAAGCACTGTTCTTGTGCTATTTACCAAGGTGACATAAAAAGCGCTGAAATTTCATAAAATTTTCTTAATATTACTTCCATAAAGGGGCAAGAGATTCAGAAAAAGGAAATAAACTGGAATTACAAGTAAGTCTTTACTATGAAGCCAGGTTGCATTGTAACTCACTAGGATCAGCACACTGACAATACTGGCTGTGAATAAGTAGCATAGATATGACAGAGTAAAATTTTCAAATATGCCTTTTGAGTGTTTACCCTAGGTCACCACATGTGATCCTGAAAGTTTTACTCTCTCTCAACAAATGACAGTTCAAATCCAAAAAATCATACAAGTATAAACTGTCACCATGACACAAAACATTTTCATGCGTGATCTCCACATAAACACTTACGATGTCAGCATTTTACCACTTAGCCTCATTCTCCTGACTAATGGTTAAATAGTAAGGTTTTGCAGTGAAGTCAAGAACTATTAGCCTGTTTGTGCATCACTTCAACAAACTGAATAGCTTACTGGGGATATAGTATGACTAACATGAAGGGAAGGAAGGAAACAGTTTTATGTCACCACATTTCAAATTAATCTCATGGTTAAAAAGGTGATATGACTATGTAATCTGGCACAATCTTGTTCTCTTCATGGTCACACTCCTGTGGCAAGTTACCCTACGAAGGAGAACAAATTATGGACAGCACTGGATCAATCCTGGTTAAATACCAGTCTTATTTTGATTCCAAGGGTTAAATTTTTGGTGAAGAGTTTCCTTAAAAATTACTCATCCAGAGTATGATCATTAAAGTGAATCCAAGTAAAAAATAGAAGTTTAATGGATGAATAACTAGAAAGATAACGGTAGTTCAAAGGAAAATGCAATAAGGATACTTTTAATATTCTTACTGACTTTGGATTTGTTTTTATAGACCATCACTCTGCAGCAGAGCAAGTAGAGTTTGTGCATAAACAAGATGACCTAGTTTTCAACATCTGCAAGTCTTAGCTTGAAGCTTGTTTGTTACTTGAGAAGGCAATTAAAATTTAAACAAGTGTGAAAGAACAAACCCTTATTTTCCTTGAATTTATGGGAAAAAAAACAGTTATGCATTAACTAATATTCAATACATAGCCACATCAGAATTCAAAATAAAAATTATTGACAGTCGTATTCTTTGAGAGTAAAACAAATCACAGACAGATACTAAAAAGTATGCAGAAATATACAAGAACAGTAGTGTTAAATACTTCAGGAGACTTGACTGGGTAACTCCTCTTAAATGATAAACCATGTAAAGGAAGTGTAATTCCACAGAACATTCTTCAGGTAAGAAATAAGCTCTGAGCTGATGAAAAAAGGGACCTGTATATTTTAGTATGGAATTAATTAAAAATCCAGGCACTCAATTTGCGACACACAAACACTTCACATGAAAGGTGACTTTTAAATGTCAGTAAGTATTTACGTAGGCAAACTTATTTCTGTTTTCTCCTATTTGTATTTTTTTCATTGAATTTGTGTATTTTATTATTTACTTACACATTTTAGGATGGATTTACTGCTTTTAATTGAATATGTCACTTATTACAAGCTGAAAAGTGATACACAAACCAAAACAATTTCTGTTTCAATGACTTTGTAAACCAAGGAAACAACGGGATACAGGAAAAACTATCAAAGGACCAATGGGCATTACAGGACACATTTTTCAAGGAAGCTGAAGAACACAAATAATTTATAACTCTCGGTGTCCTGAAAAACGTTCTGGAAGACAAACATTTCAGAATTTATTGTATATTACACTAATGAACTATTCTGAGCAAATAGAGCTCCATCCCTGTCCACTGTTTTTTAGTTAAAGCACAAATGCTGAAGTAAAAAACCCTATATTCTGTTATCAGCTTCTCCATACAACTTCATACCTTTGGCTAAGACTGTTACATATTTTTTTTACTTCGTTCTCCATTAAGATGCCAAATGTCATGCCAAATGCACTTTAACATCTATATAAACAAATGTTCTAGACTTTTGTCATTAAACTTCCTGATGTAAGGCATAGAAACTATTTTGATGACAAAACAAGATACAGTAAACAAGATTTCTGCTTCCACAAAATATGGTATTTGCAAAAGAAATAACGATAAATTAAAGATGGATGGAAAATAGTCACAGGAAATTAAATCTCCTCTAAAATTAGGTATACATTGCTATTCTTTATGAACTTGCATTTAAAAGCTAAAATATTATTCAAAATACAGATTAACTATCTGATTATATAAATATCTGATCTCAGGTGTATTAAAGGAACATAGAAGACTAGAGGCTAAGGTTGTCATTACTGCAGAAATTTCAGTATTAGTATTTTCTCACTGCACAGTTATATTCTTTCCGTTTATTGTATTTCTCTTAAATTCACTACTCAAATTGATCTGATTTCTTTATTTTTAATTACAACCTTTGACCTTTTTCTCTTGCTAATATAAAGTACTTTCAAAGGATGCAAGAGAACAACTATGTAAACATATGCTGGTTACTTTGACACAGATGCTGGGTAAAATCACAGAATGGAAAATAAAGACTGCAATGACTTTAGAAATAGAGATGCTAGAACAACTGATGAGCACTTGAACAGCTTTAGGAGAACTAAATCTTGCCAAACATCACCTTTTTTTGAATACAGGTTTATTTGATCAAAGTAACTGTGTTGTCATCAAATGTCTTGCAGAAGCCTTTTAATAGGCTTACATGTCATTCCAAGACAAAAAAACACAAAACAATACTGTAAAAAACCAACCTGCATAGGGTCTGAAATCAATTATATCTAGATAAATTAAAGATATCTAAAGGTAAGCATGAGATGCTACTAATATACAGAAGCATTTCCATTTCAAAACCTCCTAAAGAAACACAAAAATAACAAGAAATAGAAGTTTATAAAATCAACCAACCAATCAAAGTCATAAAAACTTGACCTCAGATTCACTGTGTTAACAGTGTTAACATACACACTGAGATTATATACACTGGAATTAAAATTCCAGTATCCTTTTCATCATTATTACAGATTCATATCTTAGAATACATTTCTTTAAATAATATATATCTTGTTATTGAAGAATTCTGCCTTAGTGAAACTTAGTTTGGATTTCTTCTTCTACCATTTCCTCATTTTGTTAAGTAAATAATTTGCTTACTGTACCATCTGAGAAAAGATTACAGTTTAACATCCTAGAACCCATTAGCCAGCAGACTGCTTCCCTTCTAGGATAGCACCTCTAGGCACATGGTCTGGCAAGCCAGTTTGTTCCATCTTGATTCTCCTCAGACAGGGAGACAAGTGATTCATCCCTCCTGGCAGATAAGCTGCTGACATTTATATCCCTGTTTACTGGGTTAGCTGACAGACTGTCAACATGATCCTTTTATTTTCTCCCTATTCTCCTTACATTAGAGCCCATAATTTTAGCAGGTGAACACTCACTTTCTGCTACAGTCTGGAGACAACACGTAGAGTCAACTTTGCTAGTAGTTTCAGTTTCAGAGTATAAAAGTTAAGCATGAGTATTAAAAATCTACATTGCAAAATTCACTTTGACAATAAATTAGAAGGCCCTAAGGAAAAAAGGCACCATAAGTTATATAATGTGTATTAACTTCACATGCAAATTTCATTTTTACAAATATTCTTAAGACATTGAAAAAACACTTACAAACAGATCTTACTCCATAAAAAAAATAAATCAGACGTAGAATCATAGAATGGTAGGGCTGGAAGGGACCTTTAGAGATCATCTAGTCCAACTCCCCTGCAGAAGCAGATCCACCTAGATCAGGTCACATAGGAACATGTCCAGGTGGGTCTTGAAGACCTCCAAGGCAGGAGACTCCACACCCTTCCTGGGCAGCCTGTGCCAGGGCTCCCTCACCCTCACAGTGAAATAGTTTTTTCTAATATTTAAATGGAACTTTTTGTGTTCCAGCTTCATCCCATTACTCCTTGTCCTGTTACTATCTACTATAGAAAAAAGGATGTCCCAACCTCCTGACACTCACCATTTAGATATTTATAAATGTTAATAAGATCTCCCCTCAATCTCCTCTTCTCCAGACTAAACAGCCCCAGTTCCTGCAGCCTTTCCTCATATGAAAGATGTTCCAGTCCCCTGATCATCTTGGTGGCCCTGTGCTGGACTCTCTCCAGCACTTCCCTGTCCCTCTTGAGCTAAGGAGCTCAGAACTAGACACAGTACTCTAGATGAGTCCTCACCAGGGCAGAGTAGAGAGGGAGAAGAACCTCCCTTGACCTATTGGCCACACTGTCCTTGATGCATCCCAGGATGCCTATGTCCTTAATCTTTTAAACTTAAGTGACAAGCAGTTAAATTCTATAAGCTAAAGAATTTTAAATGCAGAATTTACAAAAGAAATTACACATTTTAAAGCAAACAACAGACTTCAGTAACTTCAGGAGTCTAAAAGTCAGATCCAAGAGTTCTATCTAGCTATAAAAAAGGGATATATTATAAATTTTAATGATGTCTGTCAGATCCATAAATTTTAAGCAAGTTCATCTCAAGGCTGCTCAACTGGACAACACAAAAATAACTTACTTTATATATAGTACCACACAAATAAATCTTCCTAGGACTGGAACCTTACAAGCCCTACAGGATATAAGGGGTAATGGAAAGAAGATGGAACACAAAAAGTTCCATTTAAACATAAGGAAAAACTATTCTACTATGAGGGTGAGGGAGCCCTGGCACAGGCTGCCCAGGGAGGGTGTGGAATCTCCTTCTCTGGAGGTCTTCAAAACCTGCCTGGATGCGTTCCTGTGTGACCTGATCTAGCTGATCTAGCTGGACTTGCTTTGGCAGGGGGGTTGGAGTAGATGATCTCTAAAGGTCTCTTCCAACTATAAGTCTATGATTCAATGATATGGAGAAATCGAGGACAAGCTTAGATACAGGATTGGCAGAATAAAAATATATCACTAGTGGTCTAAGAAGCAGAGAAAGCAACCACCAACCTCTCTAGGACTCAGACAATTAAACTTCTGACACCACTAGACTACATTACATGGCACACAAAAAGGTTAGAAAGCCATTTCTTCCGATGGCCTTTTAATACTCAAGAAAAAAATTATTTTGCACCATGATTGTGTTATTTCTAAATTATTAGGACACATTATAAAGGTAAAAGCTGACAGGATATTTAGCTGTGGATTCTCCCTTCTTTACCCTCAGTCATCACCAATGCATTTATATGCCCACTGTTTTTTTGTTGGTGTCTCTCAGAAACAGCTCACACTTTTTTTTAATGTTGAAGTGTTACACTTCTATAAAAAGGTTAAGATGGAAAATTTACATGTAGAAATAAACACTAAGTACCTCTAAGGCTGAAAAACTGTTTGGTCACGTTCCCCAGCCTCCAGCATGCTTACTATTATAATATTTTGTTTGAATAATTTCACAGTACATAGGAACTAATTCTAATGCCTGTATTTTGGATTTGATTGGTACCTGCCATCAACTTGACGAAGAAAAATACCCTAAGAAGCAAAATCAAAATATGCATTGGAGTCCACGTATTTTATTTTTAAGGACATAGATAAGAAATTAGACTACACAAGTAATTCTTTATTGTACCAACATCGATTAAGCATTCCTTGCACCTTTAAATGATACTTCAAACAGACTTCTTTTTTCCTAATTGGAACCTGAAGTTCCAAAAGAAATAATTTAAATATGATCCATTTCAAATATACTACTCCTATTCACTAGTAATCATTTAAATCACCTACTAGCTTCAGAATTTTCTGGTGCTGGAGTGTGTCCAGAGATGGGCAACAAAGCTGGTAAAGTGTCTGGAGTACAAGTCTGATGAGGAGAGGTTGAAGAAACTGGAAGTATTTAGTCTGGAAAAGGGAAGGCTGAAGAGAGACATGATCACTCTTTACAACTACCAGAAAGAAGGCTCTAATGAGGTGGAGGTTGGCCTCTTCTTCCAAGTAACGAGCAATAGGACAAGAGGAAATGGTCTCAAGTTGCACCAGGGGAGGTTTAGATTGGAGATTAGGAAGAGCTTTTTCACTGAGAGGGTTGTTAGACACTGGAACAGGCTGCCCAGGGAGGTGGTGGAGTCCCTATCCCTGGAGATATTTAAAAGACATGTAGATTACGTGTTTAGTGACATGGGTTAGTAGTGGGCCTGGCAGTGTGAGCTTAGTGGTTGGACTTAATGATCTTAAAGGTCTTTTATGATCTTAAAGGTCTTTTCCAATCAAAATGATTCTATGATTCTAACAAAGAATGGAAAACGTTCTTATTGACATGTGTTATTGACAAGGCTTTAGAACTATCAATAAAACAGAGTGCAAAATATATTCACCAGCATTAGAGCTGTAAAACGTTAGGTATATATTTTTTTCTAATGGTTTTTAAAATATTTCTGAAAAAGTATCAACTATACAAACAGGTGGAGGATATAGCTAAAAAGCACCTCTACAGCTCCCAAAAGACATCCTGAAAGGAAGATTCTTCTATCTGTCCAGGGTTTTTGGTCTTATTAATTATTTTTCATTCAGCAGAAAAGAGTATTTTTTATAAGTTTCCTTTGAAAACCACTTTAGATACATACATGATGTATCTAAATACATCTAAATACGTTTCGAAAAGTATGTCCTTGAGTCACACTAATTTACCTCAACCTGAGTTGAGTTAGAGTCAGACTATCGCAAATATGGTGTATGAGAAAATGGACCTGTGTAAAAAATATACAAATAGAGTCAAATTTTGCAAGATCTGAGTAAGAGTCCCTAAAGTGAACTGAAATACTATTATAACAATATTAGAAGTATATTCTTCTCTGTCATCATGACAGAGCTGCAATAAATAATATTCTATTCTGAAACAGAGAACTACAATGAAAGTTTGAAGGATTTCTCCTCCTAATTATCTATACTTTAGCACAACAGTAAAAACATGTGAGAAGCCCGACTGACTTGTTATTACAGAATACCTGAGCATCAGGAAAAAAAAATCAGAATCAGCAAGACTTGAAAAAGCTATGTTTGCTATTAATGTTGCATCACTGAATGACGAAGACAAAACAAAAATGAAGTTAATTAAGCAGGATAAAAAAATTTTCATGGTTCTATTAAATATTTTGGGCCAAAATTCCTAAATCACAGAGGAGGAAAAAGTAAAAAAAAAACCCCAACAAACTGACTTATTTTCCTTTTAGGTTAAAGCATTTCAGTAGATCATAAGGAAAAAACCCTACAACTGAACTACAATTCAAAATCTACATTGATATTCTGTGGCCTTAAAATAATTTCAATTGAGTTAGCACAGAATTCTACAGAGATTTCAAATCCAATTGTCTCCTCCTCAACTTCAACACAACAATGAACTTTTTGTAACATATAACATCTCTATTATCATCACATACAACTTTATAGTACTTCTGATACTTTATAATAGCTTTATATTATTTGGCTACTATTCAAGATATAATTCATAATTTTGTGCAAACACACTTTAATTCTTAAAAAATATTTAAATTCTATTTTGCTGTGGAGACATCTGCAAAAAATAAATATTCTGTTACATTCTGCAATTTTATGTTCATGATTTTGCAAACCAAGAAATGCTACTTGTCTTTAAGAACCAGCACTGTTAGGAGCATCAGTAAATTTAGTTAAATCACCAAATTCAACAACAACCTGTTATGTTTTCATACATCATCATGTACAAAACAATGGAATTAACCAGAAAAGAAATTAATATAATTAAACATAGAAAAGTCTTTACAAGTTACATTGTCCTGGTATGCCCTTAACTCCCAAGTTAGTTATTCTAGTGCAGCAAATAGAACAAAGCTACACTGATACGTGTTTCATTTCTGTTGCATCTAAATTCTGTTTCCTGAAAGATGCTTGCCCACTGTAAACAGGTTCACAAGATGTATTCACTCAATGTATTTATATGAACTTAATACTAAAAAGGGGAACAGTTTCTTCATGAAGTTTTCTGACTGCTGACATGCTTGATCTCCGCCAGGGTAAGTGCCTTTTCCCTCCATTTTATTTACATGACTATATAAGCCAACCATTTTAAGATTTTACATACAAATCAGTACCCAGATGAGGCATGCTCTGTGCTCTGTCTGCTGACTTACTGAAAGAGCAGCTGGGCCATTTTACAATGAAAACAAAATCAATTCTCAAAACAACACATTATTGTTTTTTTTAAAAAATAAATAATCATAAACAAAAAGCACTATTTTGAATGCAGATTTGGTTGACAAGGGTAGTTAAAGAAACCCAAAAAATTCTGCAGCTTCCTCATACAAGACAAAAAAAAAATCACTGACCAGATTTTAACATACTCCAGGAATTCTTAGAATTCCACTGTGCACACTTCCTCCTCTCCAGGCTAATATTCCATTTTTTCTGTTTCTTAGACCAAAACAAGTGCTGCTCGCACACAGTCAAAAAAGCCCTTGTGAAATAAAAGATGTTACTAGTGATAGTCTCTGAAAAGAAACAAAAATTGACTCACTCTGCTGAAGCATATTATGAGCTGCATCACTTCTATGAACTTCCTTCTTTCTCCACGCATTTCTTCCTTGTCAGTTTTAATGGAAGAAGGCGGTGAATAATATTCAACCGTGGATCTGCCAGAACTTCACTACTCATGACGTAGAACCTCATGGGGCAGTAGAAGAGTTAGTTTTAATTTTTTTTTAAAAAGTGTGGAGAGAAAGAGATGAAATTAGCTTGAGAAACAAAAGTAATTTTTGATTCCAAAAAACTTCTAGGTTTAAGTTCTTCCTGTTTATCTACCTGTTTGTGCACATAGACTACTCCAGTTGCAACTGCAAGATTAATTCACTACACATTTCAGAATTAACTGTACTGAAATAAGATACAACTATTGAAGAGTAAACTAGACGAGTTAAATCTTACTAAGATTATAGAATAGCATAAAGATTCAAATCTAGTTAAATTCCATATTGATCAAAATAGCAAACATTAATTTATTACTTGACAGTCCACTAAGTTCGTAGCTTATGAAAGTGTTGTTAATCACTGCTTACAAATTTAGAAACTAGAATCAAGACTAATCCCAGTAGATTAAAGACCAGGCTACCTCAAGATACACAAGGAATCTGACACATGTAGGACCTTCTCTTTATGTCTGCAGAGGTGGATGTTTTATTGCACTATAAATGATTGTTTTCAGATGCTTGCATAAAATAAGTTGCATTTGCTAGTTTTTATAGCATATCGTGTTTTTTAAATTAAAAACAATTCTACAGCTGCCTCCCTGCTTCCCCCCCACCCCAACCCCCCCTTCAAATGCATGGTAGGATAGCTCAAAGTGCCTGTAAAATGTGCTCATTGGTGCAAATGCTTAAAACATTATCTACTGCCAGTAGCTGCACTACTGGCAGTAGATTACAAGTGCAGAAAATTTCTATCTACTATAGCAGAAACCTGGCACTTTATACATGCTTAGGATTAGGCAGAAAAGCCTAGCAAAAAGAACAGCAGCATTTCTAATAAACATAATGATTAAAATGCAGGTTTAATATTTTTTTTAAAATTCTTATATCATAAGATCTTATCTCACTGAGCTGGTGCTGATGAATACGTTTGACAAAATTATGTGTGCTATAAGCTTTTGTCTATTTCTGTAAGAACTGGCCTTTGTCTCTTTTTCAGATTTCGATCTGTAATCCATAGGCTTGAAAGCAAAGAAACCATATTATAGTGGCTACCTAGTTGTTATGACCAGTAGAGCTCTCAATGAAGTAAATATCTAAGATTTTCTGTAAATGTTTCCATCAAACTGCTTATATTAAGTTAAAATTGTGTTCTGCAATTATTTCCTTAGGCCATTCTTTCTTTTTAATGTGAGCTCTCAGTGCCAGATGAAAATTTCCCACCGCCTGCTGACAGACTGGACATATGATAGTTGAAACTGTAAAATTTCTGTCACAGATCTGTAAGGAGCAAGGAAGTCCTGGTGGAAAAGATAAGAGTTCACTTGTCTAAGCATGATTCAAGAGGCTTCTGGGTAAGCACAAACACAGGATGCACTGCTGCTCCAACAATGGATTCCATGATGACTTCTTTCCCCATTTCAATCTCATTATGCACAACCATCTGAGATTTATGTACACTGACGCCCATTGTAATATTTTTTTACCCACTACATTACTTAAAGGTAAGAGGAATCACAAAATCATTTTGATTTCAAGGGATCTCTTAAAATCATCAAATCCAATCCACTGTGCAAGCAGGGTCACCCAGACCAGGTTGTACAGGACCATGTCTAAACAGCTTTTGAATATCTCCACAGCTGGAGATTCCACAATTTCTCCAGATAATCTGTTCCAATGTGTCACCATCCTCTCAGTAAAAAACGTTTTTCTTCCATTCAGAGGGAATTTCAAGCATTTCATTTTGTGCCCATTGCCTCTTGTCTTATCAGTAGGCACTATTGACAAGAGTCTAGCTCCCTCTTCTTCATTTTCTATCAGCGGGTACTTAAACACATAACAAAACCTTCACTGAGCTTTATCTTCTCCTGACTGGAAGTTTGACTTCTCTCAGCCTTTCTTCATATCACAGACACACTTGATCTTTGTGGTCCATCTATGGGCTCACTCCAGAAGTCCATGCATTTCTTATACTGAGGAGTCTAGAAGTAGACATGGTATTCCAGATATGACCTCACCAATTCTGAACACAGAGGAAAAACGTCCCATGCCTCAAACTGCTGGCAGTGTTTTTCCTAATGCAGCCCAGGATACCATTGGCTTTCTTTGCTGTGAAGGCACTTTGCTGTCGCACATTCAATTCCTTGTCCACCAGGACTCTAAAATCCCACTCCGTAGAGCTGCCTTCCAGCCACTTGGCCCAAAGCATGTACTGGCAGGATCTGATACAGTCTTTTGTTGAATCCCTCTCTGCCCAATTCTCCAGTCTGTCCAAGTCCATATGAATGTCAGCACAACCACTTGATGTATAATACCGTGTAGTAACTCTTCATCATTTTGGTATTGTCTGCAAATTTGCTGAGGGTGTGAGGGTGCACTCTGTCCCATCATCTGCTTATTAAAAAAAATGTTGAATGACACTGACCCAGTATCAGTACCAGGGGTACACATAGTTAGTGAACTGCCTCCAAATGTGCTTTGTGCTGTAATGTTATTCTTCAGGAATTACCATAAGAATTTCTGTTTGTTTGTTTCAAAATAATTATTTATAATTTTTTTCTTGATTCAACAAATTCCATAACTACTAATACACATGCTATCAATTAAATAACTTGTGATTACAGTTTTTCTATTTAACCATCTGCAGCCCAAAGAACTGTGTGCAGCAAAATAGAGAGGAAATCTGAGTCCCCCAAAGCCCAAGAGCATATGGATTTAAAATACAGACTATCTAAAGACAGGTTTAAGTCACTGTGTCCTCGATATATGGCACTAATTTCTAAAGACCTTTTTATACCATGTTATCTATGTACCATTAACAATGCTATGCATATTTTATCACCATTTCCTTTTTGACAGAACTAGGTCTCAATAAACACATACAGATCTGGAAGAAGAGAAAAAGTGTTTGAAAAAAATCCATCTCAAATGTTGGGCAATATATAAAACACTGCTTTTACCATTACTGGTCTTGTATTATTGTGGTGGTTTAACCCTGGCTGGGCGTCAGGTGCCCACCAATTCATTCTTGTCATTCCCCCTCCTAAACAGAACAGGGGAGAGAGAAATATAACGAAGGGCTCACAAGCTGAGTTAAGGACAGGGAGATCATTCAGTAATACAATACTAAGCAGAGTTCTTCTATCAAGGTTGTGCTACTCCAAAGGTTCTTCATCTACCTCAAGGCACAGAGAACTTCATTTAGTTGAGTCCAATGCATGCAATCAGCAGAGCAGAAGTAGTGTGTGAGCTATACTTCTGGAGCCAATGTTGCTGAATAATTAGATTCACGATGTATAAATTGATCCCTTGCTATTTATAGATGTTAAGTGATTTGATCAATACTGTAGCATGCCTTTTGGACATATATCTAGCTGAGTGTTATTTTCTGCCCACTCAGAGTCTTTGTAACTATGTATATACTAGACGTGTTGCAGTATTTCATTAAATGCCTTAACACCTTCAAATGCTGTCTGTACAAAAGCTGCTGTTATTTTAAAGGAAATAAAATTCTCAGAAACAGCTATTCAAAATGAAGACCACAAGGAACTGCTTTCTAAATGTATCATATCAGATATTTGTTTTGTAGATTATGTTCATCTTCAGCAAAATAAACATTTACTTTCATTCTTAAATGAAAATTAAAAAAAGGTAAGGCAGTGCAATGTATTAAAACACTCAGATAGATACAAAGTATCTATGGAAATTGTGACTGAAATATCTTACACTATGACAACAAAAAAGGAAGTAACTTATTTAAAAAAAAATTGAAGACAAGGAAAATGAAAATTAGAGACAGATTAAAAAATGACATTGAAATGAAGATTGTTCATGTATAATATCTACTGAAATAGTTTAAACTGTATTTCTCACTGTATTTTGTAAAGAAATTATTGAGGCTTTTGGACCTAAAATTAGACTTACTGTATCATTTCTGTTTCGATTCTTGGCTGCGACATCCTTTCAGCCTGCCCCCACACTGCACTCTCGTGAGCTAGTGTGGTAATGCAATAGAATAGCTCAAGATGACTTGTTTCAATAGTGTGCGGTTCCTTCAAAACAGATGCACAATGGGAAACGAGTGACATAGTAGTTGCATGCATGAGAGACAACTCCTTAGCCTTAATTTGCTGCTGCTGGAAGATTCAGCAATAAAAATGGACTTAACATCTGCAAGGGTTCTTTTCTGAACTGCCACCGTAGATCGGGACTAACTAAATATTTATTTTGCAAACAAAACTGACAAGAGAATGCAGTCAAACACGCTTTTAATGTCATATTACAGTTCATTAATAATTATTCATAGAACAGCCATGAAAAAATATATGTGATTTTAAGTGGAAATAATTTGCTGTAACTCTTTAAGCAATTCCATCTGTTAGCTGTAAGAGGAATAAGATACTCAGCTCCTTCATAACAACGTAAACAGATCTACGTTTATCCTGCCTACAAGGACTGTGACTACATTAGTGCACTTTTGAACCAAGTCTGGTGAACTGCACCAATAACCTGCTGGCCATTACCTGTATCACACAAATGTTTCCAATTTTATAATCAGTTGTGTTTATATTTTTAAGGTAGCACCAGTAATCTTTAAAAGCCTTTAAATGATATGATATCTCTACTGCTATGTCAGAAAAACAACATTTGGAAAGCCTGGGCGAGGCTGTTCTGCTAGCTTTCAGCTATACAAATTAGACGCTTATTTGCATAAGTAACATTAGCAAAAACATATAGTGAGGAAAAGAGAGAAGGAACTGAAAGAGGATCACCTTAGATTGTTAGAACTCCAATAGTAGTAATCCATAACTATATCTAACAATGGAAACTCTAGCTGCAGTCCCTTCTGCAGTGTCACTAATGGTTGCTGTGGAAATAACAATGTCATTAATCCAAAATTGAAAGCAGGAAGTGTCTGGAAACTCAAAGCCCAGTCTGCAGCATCTCTAGTGTTAAATTTCTAATGTTAAAGTTTATTTACAGGATTGCATTTCTCACCCATAAATCATATTCTCTCGATCCTCTTTTCTGCCTCCCACTCAGCTGCACCTCCACCCACTCTACTTCAAGACTATACTGTTTGTGCAAGGTAATGTTCACCACTGCATATAGTAAAATGATTCTACCTTCTGTTATCCAATAGTGCTTCTTTTTCATTCCATATCATTAATAGTTAGTCATAGAGTTATTATTCATTCTCTGAACTCCTAAAATGAGATATCACTGATAGGTTTATATCCTTAGCAACCACATACAATATAGAGAACTGTATTTTGCTCAGCTGTGTCATCACATGTCCCTATTTCTACTTCCAAACAGACTCTTGATGCTGTTGAAGAATGTGGGTCAACAACAGGCTTCAACAAAATATTTTCTACCAGTTAATATTTAAAACATTTCTTTACCTTCACAAGCAATGTCACTACTTGGAGTTACTGCTGTCTTGCAGTCCAGAAGCAGATGTCTCTGACAACTAGCACTAACCTAGGTACAGATAAAACCTTGGTTCTAGTATAAAAATATACATATGCATATATGTCTCTGGCTTTGCCTTAAATAATACTGCCTTTTTGTATGTAAAAGGTTGGTAATTATGTTAAATTGACTAAAATATTTGATCACATAATGAAAATTATTCCCATAAACATAAATGCTTTTTTTAAAAAAAAAACCAAACTGTTTATTTTATTTTAGATAAATTACTTATATATTTTACTCAATTTTACTCCATGTGCACAGTAGGGAGTGCACAAAGTAGAAGAGGTAAGACTGAATTTTTTTTAGAAAACAAAATTGTTTCAGTAGTCGCAATAAAATTTTATATTTATTAGGAAAAAAGTGCAGGACATGTAAGTACTTTAAAAAATAATGTATCTAACTTTAGAAACATATCTGCATTAGCATATTATCGTATAATAATGGAAGGGGTGTTGGAAAACTACCTTTTGTTATACTAAGCATGAAATGCACTCAGTAAAGTCAACTGGTCTTTCAACATAGACCCAACTTGAATAGACCCTAGATAATTTATCCTTTTCCTAAGACAGTAACAGTGTTCAGAAATGAGGAAACTCATAAGGTCAGAGAATACTATAGTGGCAGGAATACTTAAAAGCTGACATCTCTAATAAACCCTCCATTCAATAAAGAAAATATGTCTACTGCTCAAATCCCACATCTTGTTTCTAGATATTTTCTGGCCAATATTAGCAGAAGACTTTGTAAAATTCTACATTTTTTTTTTAGACCAACCATGCACTGGAAGCACTAAAACAAGCCAAAACCCCCAAACTTACAACAACTACCTTAAGACATAACGAGTACTTTTGTTCATGCAGTACTATAGTAATATCTTGTTCCATATACAGATCTAGCTGGTATTACCTGCCCCCCTTTTCCACATATACAACTATGATTAATTTAAAAAAAAGAACACAATTTTAAAAATCATTTATGCAGTTATTCATTACAAAATACTGCCATTTCACTCCATTTGGTCCTTTTTTTTGTTATTGTTTTGCCAGAGCTTCACTTTCTTAAACTCCTCCAAAAGGATCAGAGCCACTGCATCTTACATCTCAAATACTTTACTCTGAAACCAGACAGAAAGAATGACTGGAATTTTGAATAACGAAGGTGAGAACTACAGGGAACACTGATATTCCTTCAGGCTCCAAAGACAGGCAGAAAGGTCCATTACCCATTTTCTATAAAGACATCAACTCATGACAGCACAAGGAGATTTTCTGTAAGTCTTCTGAAGGAAAGCAGAAATGGGACAGCAGGTAAGGTACTGTTTCTTGGGGAGCAGAGGGTAAAGTCAAGCTCCTGAATGGACAGCAATAATGGCAATATGGGACCAAAATGTGTGGAAGTACTTACCACTTTGATTCAAGTATGTGTGTATATACTTAAAGAAAAAAAAAAAAAAGAAAACAAAATAAAACACCAAAGAAATAACATGTCAGAGGTGACAAACTACATAAATACAACTGTCCCATTACATGACACCAGGTATATTATACACCTTGTATTCCAAGCCCTTCAAAAAGGTGCCTCTTCGATAACTCACTTAGAGAAGTATGGCTTTGGCTTTCAAAGGAAGACAATACTGTGTAATACCTTCAGCCAAAAGTCTGTTGAACATAATTATATGTGTATGTATCATGCATATATTCACAAAGTTGCACACACACAATTATCAACATTTTCTTTTCTTCTTCCCATTGAAAATGGTAATTTGAGTGTTAAAAAGACCCTTCTGTCAGTTACCTGTACTGCAAATAAAAAAAAATATTGGTTTTATTAGCAAATACTTTATTGTTATAATTTTATGCAGTTACCCATTGCTTTAGTTAGTTGTTATTGCCAATGGAGAAGATTCTTAGTCTTTTCCCAGTGATGTCATATTTATCACTATTCTGGGCATTAATCCAAGTCCAAAGATAGGAATGAAAATTATAGGCTCTTCCTACATAGCTTTCCTTTTTAGCAACTTCATGCAGGCTCCACATTAGCAACTTCTAACTGCTCTCAGATTTCTTCCTACATAAGTCACTCTCCAAATGGATGAAAAGTGAAATAAATTCAGCTGACTGCTATAAGGCAATTTATTTTTTAACTTCTTACTGAAAATACACTTTTTTTCAAATTCTAAGAAAGCTAATAGTTTTTATTTGTTTTTGCTTTCTTGTAGTATTTCTATAGTATCTATCACATTAATATCTGAGGAAAAATTTTAAAGGAATTTTCTTCACAATAAATCTCCCATTTTACAGAACTGTTATTTTCATTTTAGCGATAGGGAACTCATCCACAGAGAGTGTATTGCATGTTCAACGCTGTAAGAGAAGAATTTGCTGAAGTCAGAAAGTCACTTTTCTGAAAATACAATGTGTCTCATTCCTAAACCTTTCACTGTTTTAAAAAATATTGCTCTATATTCTTACTGCTGTTCTATGATGCTAATGAAACAAAACGCTGAATGCAACTTGTTACTTTGATCTTATTCATCATATTACCTTAGTAGGAAGGAGCCCCAGTCATGGGCCTGTCAAATGTTAACAAACAGAATGTTTATTCTGTCAAATGTTAACAAACTAGTAAGTTGGAAATGCTAAAAATAATAACTATTAAATAACTGGGAAAAAAGGAAAAAAAAAAGATAACCAAAATGAATTCTCTCTTAGTCTGAATTAATTGACAAGTAAGTCTATTTTGAGGCAAGAGACAGAACTAAGATGTCACTGATACCATCTGTTATTTATGCTTTGACACAGAAGAGATATTTGTAAGGCACATCCACACCCTACTGTTAGTGGAAAATCTCTGTGTTCTATTATATGGAGCCCTTACATAGCACTAGGGGTATATTTAACTAAACATCGCTCTCTATATGTTTACTAAATCCTTTGAATCATATAGATCAAGCAGATACTTTAGAAGACATTTACTGTTTTGCTGAACTTTAAGTAGACTCACTGACAACACACTGGAAATCTGCCAGACTTTTTTTCTTGATACCCTTCCTCTTTCTTCTCTTCTCTTTATTTATAATAATGAAAAATAAGGAAACCCTACCTGCATATAGCTCTTCACTCACTCTCTAAAATGAAACTGAGGAGTTGGCTATCTTTCACAATGAAATGTATTCATTTAGGGTTAAAATGAGCAATCAGATGTGATAACGAATTGAATGGTGATTAGGAAGTACTTAATCATCTAAGTAAGATAAAATGTTACGAGTGGTAAATCAGAAAATTCTTTTGAAAGGAAAATCCGAGAGGCTGCAAACACAGCCAAAAGAGAAACTAAATGTCAGGGAAGTCATTAGCAAAACCGCATTTGACAAGCCCGCTTGCCTCCTACATATTTTGGTCCTACCATTTTAAAATCATCACTTCCCACAGTCCATCTTTGGTTTTCTCCTTCTTTTCTCCCTCCCCTTGCTAGACCTTTCGACAAAACAAAAATTACGTGTTCTTCTACTCAACAAAACACATCAGTGTTTTCACTTCCTAGCCCCCTCCAAACCTGTATTAATGTAGAACCTACTACAGGAGTTTAAACATACAAAAAAGTGTCAGATAGACAAGTAATAAAAACACTCAAGGAGCATAACAAAATAATACGTCATCCTTTAAGTGTATGCAATTGGTTAGATCATGCTACAGTCATACAATACCATAGAGTGTTCAGGAATTACACCATTGACCTCACTTTGTCCAAGTTTTCATTATTCATATTCCATCCATACATCAGGTTTTAATGTAACAAAGAAGGGAAAACTTGCTTGGAGCTCAGCTTCCAAAATCACAGCAAAAATGTTCAGTCACTTGGTACATCATAAATTAATTGTAATTTATTGCCTGCAACATTTTACACAGCAAACCTTACATAGCCTGAGTCAAACACCAACTTTCCCCACCACACTTGCAACATCTTATCTCACCACCTTCTGCATAGAAAGAAAACCACCAGTTTGAAAATGATCAAGACTCAAAGGGACAAACAGTTGTAAGGAATACCAAGTTACAAAGATTGTTATGAACAAGTCAGTGAAAGGCAGAAGGAGTTTGACTAGTCTCTGACATAGTTATCATTTACTTAAGTTTTGCCATGTTTTTATAACATGACACTTTCTTTTGAGAACAAGAATTGGAACAGTACCACTTATTTTAATTTTACATCCTTGTCAAATCTTTTCCAGCGTGTCAAAATGTCCAGGCGCTGTTTTCATCACTTATTTTCAATCGCCACTGTGTACCAAACTTCTCCCCTCGGGGCCCACTGCAGCAGTGAGTGCAATGAGTGCGAGCCCCGAGCGCGCTCCAGCCGCAGCGACCGTGCCTGGACCGACCCACCGCGCCCGGCCCTGCCCGGCCTAGCCCGGCCCAGCCTACCGCGACGGCCGAAAGGCGGCGAGCAGCGCCCCCTCGTGCCCGCGCGGCGCAGCACGTCCGTGCCAAGAGAGTTCGTAGCCCAGCCGCACGCCGAGGTTCGCCGCGGGAGTTTGCAGGTCCGAACGCGTGGAGGACTGCAGTAAGGACCACAGCCAAAGCCAAAAAAAAGCTGTGCTCCTTAACCCTCGCTGGGTGACCTCTGTACGAAATAACTTATAAGTGTGTTGTACAAGTGTATACCTGAACAACAGCCACTCTAAAGAATTTCAGGAAAGAATTAATGGTGTGCATTAGTGATAGAAGGGGTATGCATATGAAAATATGAGGAAAAAAGGTCTTTTTATACTCAAAGTATACTGTGTTCTTAGCTAGGAGAAAAATATTGAGCACATTTGCCTTAGTTTTTCAAATGAGCCCATAGCTTAATTAAAGGCAGCATTTTTTAAGCTACAGCAGTTATATTCAGTTCATAATCCTCTTCAGAAAAACAGAAGAGATATTCCCTAAAAAGCAAAGTAATCATGCCACTGAACAGTGTTTGTTCTGAAGGCACTCAAAGATTGAAGCATAGAAAAGCAGGGCCAAAACAGCAAGCGTCAGTTACAGAAAGTAACGTATCACCAATCTTACCCCTTGAAAATAAAAGTATATAAGTAGTAATCAAACAAATTTGGTTTATTTCCGTATAGAATCTGTTAAGGCACTGGAGAAATCTCATAATACATGCTTGAGGACTGCACATGGCTTCTTGTCACCAGTCAATCGTGAACATACTGTGCAGGCATTCTGCTGGATAGTCTTCTGCTACAGTTCAGAACCAGTTAAGCCAGCAAACTGGTAACTACGATGCCATTACACACAGTAGAAATAAAAACTAGGAATGTAGCAAAGAAACAGTACAGTCCACAAAAACACCATTTATACATAAATATGTTTGTCCACCAAACATATCTCTGCCCTTACCTTTCATTCTCTGGACACTGATTGCCTTCAGGCTAGCTTGCCAGCTAGCACATTATCAGTCACTTGCACCTCATTCTCTTGTCTCCAGGTCTCCTACATGTCTTTACTATATCTGTATTCTTTAATTAAATAAATTAATTCCACAGTAATTTTTTTGTGGCTATAATCCTGTAGTCAGAAGATAAATTTAAATAAAACGCCTGAAGATCCCACAGTTAACTCCTCATGACAACATCAATTGCTCTTACATGTTCAGTCAGTAACCTATGATACACACTGTACATTGTACTTCCTTGAAACACTATCAGGACATCAATACAGTAATAGAAACATGTATGAGGAACTGTACCTGGGTCCAGGCAACCCCCAGTATCCATACAGGCTGGGGAATGAAGGGATTGAGAGTAGCCCTGCCAAGAAGGACTTGGGGGTAGTGGTGGGTGAAAAGCTGAACATCACCTGGCACTGTGTGCTTGCAGTCCAGAAGGCTAACACTGTATCCTGGGCTGCACCAAAAGCGTGGCCAACAGGTCATAGGAGATGATTTTGCCCCTCTACTCCACTCTGGTGTGACTCTGCCTGGAGTCCAGTTCAGGAGTCCTCACAGGAGAGGAAAGGCAATCTACTGGAGCAGGTCTAAAGGAGGACCACAAAAATTATTAGAAGGATGGAGGACCTCTCCTAGGAAGGCAAGCTGAGATAGTTGGGGTTCAGCCTGGAGAAGGCTCCAGGGAGACCTTGTTGAGGCCCTTTGGGGTAATAGCTTTAGACTAAAAGAAGGTAGATTTAGACTAGGTATAAGGAAGAAATCTTTTTACAATGAGGGTGGCCAAACACTGGAATGGGTTGCCTGAAGAGGTGGTTGTTCTGGTTTAGCAAGGAGCAGCTTTTGCTTAGTAACAGGGGGAGCGGGTTGCAGTGAAGACCCGGTAAAGAGTTTGCGGACCCTCCCCTGGCTCCTGGGTTCACACGCACCTCCGGCCCGGCTGGGCCAATCTGGCGCCTCTGCCATCACTATTTAGGGGACGGGAATTTGAAATGCGAGGCAGGAGGTGTAAGAGTGATACAAGATGGAGGCGACCACGCGGACCCTTCAGCCAGAGAAGGAGGAAGGAAGGAGAAGCAATAGACCAGAGACTCCTCTGCAAGCCGTGGTGAGAATGCAGCTGTGCCCCTGCAACCTATGGAGATCCGTGGCAGGACTGAGACTTACCAGCAGCTCCATGTGAGTGAGCCCGGACGGGCGAGGGACTGTGTGGGGAGACGGCCATGGCCCAGGCCATGCTGGAGAGCCTGTGTGCCGCAGAGCAGCCCCACACGAGAGGCAGAGAGGAGCTGCAGCCTTTGGAATAAGTGCGTGTCGGAGCAGCCCGTGCAGGGCTGCTGTGTGTGTGAGTTACCCCACGGACTTGCAGGGAGGACTGGTGTGGAGTTCACCCGTCCTGAGGAGGGACAAACGGCAGAAGCTATTGGGAACAGACTAACTGAAACCCCCCCTAAACCACGACATTTTTTTGGCGCACAACGTGGGGCTCGAACCCACGAACCTGAGATTAAGAGTCTCATGCTCTACCGACTGAGCTAGCCGGGCAAAAATGCCATGGTTTTGGCCCATCAGGGAACAAAGACCACGATTAGTCTCGAGTACCGAAGAGGTTGAGAGTTGTTCAAGGGCAGTGAGAGCTTAATTGCCGCTTAATGTTCAGGACAAAACAGACCAGGCTACTCGGTTTGGGGAAGAAAACAGAAAATAATTTAATGCAACATCAACTAAAACATACCCCCAAAACATAACCAAAATAAAACAACACAGAGTAATACAACAATGAAGAGTCCAACCAGCCTTTTTAAGGACACCTTTTTGCCACACCTCCACTCTTCCCGGGCTCAGAGCCCTGATCCCCGTGTTTTTACCTCGTCCCCCCTTGAACGGTTTGGTGGGGGGGTGCCAATTCCTGGCACTAGGCTCAGTGAAAGCTGGCACACTTACTCTGGGGGACAGGAGGAGAGAGGAAGATGTCTTTTCATACTTCCTCTTCCCCCAGATATTTTCTGCATTCCTGTAAGCAAACTATGATAGGTTTTGGTATTTGTTGAAAACTTTTGTTTGTCAGAATTTTGCAATCAGCTCACAGTTCAAACTACCCTTTTTTAGGGTAGGTTTTTCCTCATGTTAAGTTCTATATTAGAACTGTAGAAATAGCAAACTTTCCTATAACCTAAACAGAGTTTGTGAACTTCTTTGTACTGTTAAATCTGTGCCCTCAGTGCCCTCCTTTGTATGTTCAGGATCAGTGTGTCAGGGTATGGAAACCAAGTTTCCTGTAGACCAGGCAATAGCTTTAATTTTTCTCACAATTTACAGATATCTGTGTACCAAACACTGAGCTGGAGTGGAAATTAGCCAAGTGCAACAATCCCTGTGAAAGATCCTACGTTAATAACATAACTATGATAACCAGGCAACACATTTGAGACACATTGCATAATACATTCCCTACAATAGTTATGGTTTGTAATAAAGTCAGATCTTCAGACTGAAGATGAAACACTTGTTTTCCAGCGTGGCCCTTCACCACTTGAGCCTCCTGTCTTTGACTCTTTCAAATCTGTTCAAGCAGCATGAAAGGAGACATCCAGACCTGCTACAACAACTGTTCAAGCAAATCCCAATTTTTATAACTTGTTCCTCACTCAAATTCTAACTCATACTCTGGTAAACAATCAAGCAGACATAGCTAGCTTCTGTTTTCAGCTTCTTCCCAACACTTCTCCCATGTAAGTAGTTTAGAAAATGTGTGATATTAACTTCAATCCTAAACCCTTACTTAAGCACAAGCACAGTTATCTACACTCAAATTGCCGCTCATTTAGAGTCATCTGAATACAAAGCAACCATATATTGCCTTATTTACTTTCTCAATTGTAGTAAATAATCAACAGTGGAGCTACTGGAAGTTAAAAGTAGATGAAGGGAGAAAAAATGCAAGTGCCTAGAAAGGTGAAAAAAATCTAGGAAAGCAAATAACTAGTTCTTTTGGGGCATATACACTTGAGCTGAAAAGTTATAGGGCCTAACACAGAATGGCAGTTCCCACTTCACATTCATGGGTTTAATATAGCTCTCCCACACCAGCATGCCTGCCCTCAGGGCTTCATTGTGGTTACTTTGAACAAGAAGTATTTTGGGTTTTATTTTCCTAGATACAAATACAATCAATGACTTGGAGAGAAATTACAAGTTTACGTTTCAAACCTGCCATTAAAAAAATCATATGTAAAGTCTCAAATTCTCTTATTTATCTGGGTTTGTGTGAGATTTAAATTAAATAAACAGTATACTATTTGTCACAACCAACTAGTAAGACAAATACAGTGCAGCTTCAGATTTTTTTTGTCTCCAGATGCTTCTTTCAACTGCAGCTATGCAGGACATGTTATACATAAAGCAGAAAATTTTCATTATCACAAAAGATTGAAGACCCAGGATTCACAATAAGAATCATCAAAAAGTGAGCAATGCTGCCGACACAAGATTTACCACTTTTAAGTTTAAAGACTCTATGTTCCTCTAAAACAGATTACTGTAGCTACAACTTATAGGAGAGGAAAAGCTGTACTTGATAACTTCCAGCTCAGTTGTTTAGCATTTGTCCACTAACTTCGTGATGACTACAGGTTCTTATGAAGATCAGGTAAGATTTTTTAGAGTGTAAACAAATATTTTCCTCAAACCATAATTCTCTTAAGCAGTTTCTGTATTGCTCTGTATACTCCTCCAGGAGACCAGGTGCTTGGTGTTTAAGCTGGTCAACTATGCAACACAAGCAGACTGCTTACAGTTGTAACATTAGGAGGCTGCATTCCCCTGTAGTCCTGACTATCCTTGCAGGAAGTGATTAAGCTGGGCATTTCATCATTTCATTCCATCTTGCTCAGACACATCACAAAAGCTCACTTCTCTGCAAAACCTTTTTTTAAAAAATGGTCCATAATCACTCTTACTGGCAGGCTATTGGGTATCTTACAGCTATAGTAATTTACTGTTGAAAACAGTAGTTCTTTTCTTACTACATTTACCCCATGGACAAAGACACTTTTAAAAACTAAAAAATTGCTGACCTTTTCAGGGAGGACTAACAAGTCTGACATCAAAGTGTCATGTGATTAGAGAAATCATTCACTAAAAAAAAAAAATCCTTCTTTTTTTTTGGTCTAATTCATTAATTTAAAGAAAGGAGATAGACATGAAATTTCTCTTATGTTCGTCAATTTACATCACATGGCTTTTCTTTTTCTAGGCCTGCTTTGTATCCAATCCTTCTTACATCTTTTATATCATGTCTTTTCAGATTATCTAGACTACATCCTGGAAGTACACAAAGAGCTTATAATACTAAGTTTTTTATATTTTGTGATAATATATTTAATGTTTGTGAAAGATGCCTGGGTTTACTGGCATTTAGAAATCTAGTTCTCAAGCAGTAATACTAGCAAAACCTGTAACAGCACAGGCTTCTCCACAAACCTCTGCCAACACATCTCCGTGCCACATCATCCTATTATGTATTCTAGTTTCTACTACCTTGCCCAGTGGCCATGTTGGGCATATTGGTATGTAGTTTCCTGGATCATTCTTGGAGTCCTTTTAGGCAGCCATACTTATGTTACATTTCCAATACCCCTTGGTACCACTGGCATTAAGCAAAATGTAGCACTTCCCTTTCCCTAGCTTCAAATTAATTTATGATTCCAAGATGAATACATCTGATCACCCCAAATCATTACATATCTTTTCCATTCACACAATTCAGCTTAAGGCATATTCTCTGTCTAGTCCTCCATATGGGAAGAATTATGCTGTGGCAATCTTCCCAAGGTACTCTCAAGCGAAAAAACTCCCACCCTCCTTACTTTCTCTGTTCTGGCTTTATCATGAATACTCTTCCTACCTCACCTTAACTTTCTGTGGATCCTCAGGATAACCTTGCAGGATTATCGCTCATAAATACTAAATTACTAATATAGATTCCTTTTTGCTGCTTGTTGCTCTAACTCATTTTAGCATGCCTTAATATAACTTCCTGTGTGTCCTTTTTGGAAGATGCCTTCTATCTTTTTTTTTCATGATTGCGCTACCACTATGCTTTAACTGTGTTGTCATCCTTTGAAGCTTGACCCTGCACTGCAACCACAGGAGTAAACATTGCACAAACTGTCCTTCAGCTAACTCCTGAAGAACATAATCCAAACACTGGATTATGGATTTTCAGTGCACCCTGTAATATTATTCAAAATGTACTAGTAATCTCATTGCTAGTAGAGATTAAAACCAGTATTAAGTTTTTCATACAACAACCACATCCCAAAGCACAGCAAGGAGCGCAGAGCAATCCAAGTGATCAAAGACTAATCTCATAGTACAGAAAAAAGACCCTCCACATAATCTTTTGGGAAGTGCCAATTCCTTTCCATAATTCCCTGCTAGTTTATCAAATTAAAGACTTTACGTTTACAAACAGTGCTTGGCATCATGCTAGTATAACTGATACAAGTAAAACTCTAGGACTCTTAAATAAACGTGTGCCACATTCAGGCACCAGCCCCCTCACACATTAAGAGCTTCATAGTGCGAGCTTGACTGAATTTGTGTCAAATAAATGTCTGAAGAATGTATCTGATTAATAACAAGGATATACAGAAGAAGCAGTTGCACAAAACAGAAATTACTTTCTAAGGTAACAAATGCACACTCCAAACAAAATCACAGAACTCAGAGAGACTATTGTGGAGTACGTGGGTGTTATATGAAAAGGTTTTGTGAGGAAGTTGCTACAGTACTTAAACACATAGAGTGTGGTAGCAACTGTCATGAAAACCTACTATACACTTTATTACACTCTGCTTTAAAGCACCTTAATTCTCTGTATTAACACAGAATTTTTTGTACAGACCAAGGGAAAAAAAAATAACGTTCCTACTAAATCACAGGAACTTTCACTGCACCTTAGGCCTCTCAGATTTTCCCTGCTGAGTCATGTCATCTGACTGGTCACACAAGAACACGTGTCAGGTTGTAGCTTGTGATGGAAATCATTAGAGATTCTTTTTTAAGGAGCTGAAGCTAATGTGCTTAAGCTATTGAACAAAAATGTCACGTGCTCTTTACATGCACTTTATTCCCCCTGTATGAAATCATATGCATCATAGATCTTTAAGGACAAATTTACTGATGCAGAGCACATGCACTTCTTTAACCACTGCAATTTACCCTAGCAAAGTACTTAAGAGTTCTTAACAACATAATAAGTAAATCAGCATGCTCTGCTTTCTTCTCCCACTTAGTTGTCATCTCTCAAGTCTTTTCCCATAATAATTTAATCCATTTGAAAATTTTGTGTCCACATTCTATTGATGAGGCCCAACAGTAATGGGAGTAAGTTCCCAAACTTATTTTTTCACTCTTGTAGGCCCTAAACTTTACATTCAATATTATTTCATAAAACTACCATCTCCAACTTTATATTATTGTTTAGTACTTCCTACATGTTTTAAGATGTATATTTCTTTGTGTAGCTTGCTCTATGTCTATAAAGGATGTTTCTGATGGGGAGTGCCTGCTATCAGCTCAAGATAACTGAGGTATCTACAGACTTTATGCTTCCAACACTGTAATTTGGCATCTTTTAATTAGTTTGACCTCTTCCTATACCTTCAGTATAACCCCAGTATGCACTTTACCTGACCTATCCCTGTTTTGCTGACTTGGCACTCTTTACAGTAGCTTGTTCTCCCCGAGGAGAAAAAAAAAACGGTGACTGCAATAGTGAGGCCTCAATATTGAAAAGCAACAACAAATAAGCAACCGTGATACTGGAGATGGTTTTTGCTACACACCCTACAAAGAAAGTTTTCCTCGTGCATTCAGGATAAACAATTATTTTCTATGCTAAGAGTCTCGTAAAAATAACGCCGACGTGCTTACTTTCTGCAAAGTTTCCACTGAAAACCCGACCGGGGGAGGGGCCGCGCCCCCGTCACACCAGCACGCCTCGAGCAGCCGCCTCACAGCCCCGGGGCAGCGTCGGTGTTCTTGCCGGCATCTGACCGTGATTCAACAAGTGTCCGTGCAGGCACAGTTCTAGGCAGGGCACTGGCGAGTAAGCCAGCTATCCGTAAGCTTACGGCTTTGCACCGGGACCCTTCTGAAGCCGTCTGTGCGGAGCCCATCACCTGCTCGCCTGCCAACGCCCCTCGCCCGTCCGAGAGGAGCGAGAGACCCATCCTGCCGCGCCTCTCTGCGCCCTCGCTGGCCTCCGGCTGCAGTTCAGCGGCGCTGTGGGGAAAGCGCCGCGCCTCGCCCGCGGAGCCTGCGATGGAGCGCGGCGCGCCGGAGCCGCTGGCAGCCGCAGCTCATCAGGTACCGGGGCTGACATCACCGGCAGCAGGAATGGGTGAGGTGGGAGGCTCTTCACGCTTCAGTAAGGCTTTCACCTGGCTTCTCTTTATTCTCCTCAGCCCGCCGGGATGGGATGATGGGGGTGGAGGCGGGGGTATGAAGGTTTGGGAGGCACTGTGAACGGTTTTGGCGAGCTTTGTACCGACCAGTTGCGTGAAGTGTCCCGGGCGGGTCGGCGCTTGATCTCGGCTCCCATGGTGAGCTGACAGCAGCTATGATCTTTTCATCTCTGGTCAGTTTCCCCTTGATTTCTGCAAAGAGGAAACAGCCGTAGGTACACGCGGGGGAAAAAGCCCGCGATCTGAGGGGCTTTGTTCTGGGGAGATCCGGTAACTTGGCTGCTTAGTGCAGCTAAAACAAAGTGTCGCTTGTGAAACAGAACTTGAGCACCCGATCTCCTGGTGGGTCAGCTGTCATCAATACAATGGTAGGTAGCCCTGGCTGTCTCGTGTCCTGCAGCTTGTCCCTGGGAGAGGACCTCATGACAGGCAAACACATCCCCTTCACCTTTTCCGTGGCATTCCATGATGCACACCTCACTAGCATGCCTCCCAGCTGGCATTCCTTCCCCTGTCAGCAGGCCAAGTGCACCTTCAGGAGCACTAGTCTTCCCACAAGAGCCATTACAGTGTTATGATTTCTGTAGTACTTTCTTGTCCGTTTTGCCATTCCAAGGGGGAAAGGGACCAGGGATCACAAGAATCTTTGAGCTGTTCAAGACATATTGTGATAATTTTCTTGCAACAAGTGAAAAGAGAACTGGTCTGTTTTAGTTCACTGCAACTTCATGTGTACTGTGCTCTAAGTAGCAGAGAGCATTAAAATTTCAGGAGAGGGTGACAATCATGCTTCTACTGCTTAAAACAGTGGTGAAATAAAGTGTAGCACCTGTAAGATGATAAACAGCTGAGGGAGAATGTTACCTATAAAACTACATGTGATATGGAGACGGGAAGTATGAAATAGTGATGGTTTGTCTGTAATGATACAAAAATTTGGAGACACCAAATGGAAATATTTAATGTTAGATTCAGATAAAAGAAGAATACTCGTCTCTTCATGTAATGTGTAATTAGGATGTTGCATTCATTGCTATGTGACTTTGCAGATGCTAAGAAATATACATGACCTCAAAAAAGGCCAAATTCATTTCTGCTTTGGGAAGTCTGGGATATGCAAGCTGGTGAAAGCTGAGACAGAAAAGTTATTTGCTAACTGTGTTTTTCATGGTCTCATACTCTTCCCTAGGTGCTTTCTGTGACCATTCTCAGAAATGGGTTACCGGGTCGTATTGGCTTTGACCTGAGCCAGTATTTCTCTTCTTACGTTAGTACTGCTTGAGGATTAAAGATCACACTTAACGTGTGACCACAGTCCCTGAGGCCACTCATAGGCTTGTCAGATTATACTACTATCTACAGGTGATTTAGATTTGTCATGATTTTTTTTTTTTTCCAGGAGTATCAGTGACAAGCATCTGAGTTTGTACTACCTTCTGTATATGTTAAGTAGGCTTCTGCATCCATGGAGTAGTGGTGTTATTTTTATAAGCACACAGTATTTTGCTTTTGTAAAACACAGGAAATTTCTTCATTCAAATGCACGTTCCTCTTTTGGATTACATGACTTCATTTAAAATACTGGTCTTCTAATGAATGATTCTAAAGTGTTTTCTGACTGCAGAGCGCTGATCTGAGGAGAGGATCATTGCATGCTTATGAAGAAATTCTTTTTGAAGATAAGAACTTTAATTTTTGAATTAAAGTGGCTATGAATTTTGCTTTGAACTTTGGTTTGTACCAGACTTTGCTACAGAAACTTTCTGGGACTAGCTGATTTTGTATTGGTGTTAACTATTAATAATGAACTAAATCATTGGATGACACAGAAATGTTTAAAATGTGGGGTAAAACCTTGAATTAGAGCATCTTCAGACTTTGGCATACTTTACTAGTAACTCCTGAACTTTGTTTCATTCCCCTGCTTCAGAGGCCCGTTTTTACTCACCAGTCACATTAGCAAAAATATTTTCAAAAATTCTTGATTCACCTTTCTATATTTGGAATGTGACCCATAAGCTCTTTGTTTAACAGCCTGTCTCCGAGTTTCTATATATTCATGGCCTTCCATTTTTTTTTTCCAGAGAAGAATCAATTACAGAAGATTTTACATCAGATTTACACATAAATGCCTACTGCCCCTTTGATTTCTCACTGAAAAAAATAGGATTTAGTTATCAAAATACCTCAACAAATCTGAGTCTGTGGCATTTTTTTTTTCATCTTGAGTAGGCTATCTGTAAAATACTACCAATCGGAGTCTATAACATTTTTTTGGTGATCTCAGTAGGCTCTGAGAATAAATAATAAAATCTTTATTCTCACCTTTTTTTTTCATGTGTACTGTTATCATTGTCTTCCTGAAATAGGTAGAAACAGATGACCAAACAGCCCTTGTTAGTAAGCCCAGGAACAAAGGAGGGAACAGTGACCTGGCATCAGCTGGATTTAACATTATCAACTCTATTATAGGATCAGGCATTATAGGTAAGAATAATTTTCTTCACTGTCCTATGTTCAGCCTTGTTTATGCACACATGACTACCCAGTTTAGAGAATAACACTTGCTTTCTGCTGCTGTTCCTAAATCCTACAGATTTTTCTATATTTGTTTGGTACACAAAAATGCAGAGGTGTCAGTTGGGATCACATCTTTCAGTGATAAATACCCTACAGCCTCTTTGCCATAGTAATTGGAGAAGTCTGATTGGGCAGCTGGTGACTGAACTTCACACCTAGGCAACACTTCGTCCATTGAAAATGGTCTTTCTCAGGTTAAGCATGCTGGTCCAATTTGGGAGATTGATAGCATTTTTAAAAATCTGAATATTATTTTGATTGTCTCAAGTAAGTATTAGGAAAGATCCTTCTGTAATCTCTCCTTTTCTTATTTACAGGATTGCCATATTCAATGAAGGAAGCTGGTTTTCCACTAGGAGTACTGCTTTTATTGGGGGTTGCCTATATCACAGGTACACAGCAGATTCTGTTCTAAAGTGAAAATTAGTCTTGTAATGTTTAGCTGATCTTGAACTTAATGAATCTTTAAACAGATATATCTATGGAAATTAAAATGACAGGTTTTTTCCTTACCTCACTGATCCCTTGAGCAGATTAGTGGAAGTTGAGATTTGTACTGTACAACATGTAAAGCTACTTTTTGTGTGCATTTTATTTTTGTAAAGCCTAGTTTATTAGACTACATCAAAGCATTTGGAAGAATAGGTCTTATTTGTGGGTCATAATCACCTGGTTTAGTCCACAGTTTTTATCCTAATTAAAAGACTTTTGGTTGTACTATGATTGTGAATATTTTCTTACCATTCATTAAAAAACCAGTACCTTCAAAAAGGGACTAGTTTTGAAGTTGCATACTAAATAAACATAAAGGAATCCATTGGCATCAAAGGAGAATTTCTGTAAAACCTCCACAGACTCAAGTCTTAAAACAACAAACCAAGTCAACATGAATGGCACATGTTCTGTTACCTGTATGCTGAACAAAAGTTGATGCTTTTCATTGCTTAAAGTATCATTTAAGGGTCTGCATAAATGATAAAGGTTTGACTGGAGAGCTGTATAACATAAGGAATAGGTTCCTTATGAAGTGAAAAAAATGCGTATCATAAACATAGCTCAGAAATTTTGATTACTTTTTGTCACGGTTTAGGCCCATCTGGGAACAAAGGACCACTCTTCTTCCTTGTGATGGGACAGGGAAGAGAAAAGTACTGAGACCCTTTGCAGTTCCCTAAGGAGGGAATTCCAAAGTGAGGGCTCACTTGACACTTGGTCCTGGGCAAAATAGACAAGACTACTCAACTTGGAGAAGAAAGTGGAACTTAATTTAATCTGCCACCAACAAAGAAGATAACAAATGAAAATACGCAGCTGAAAACAATGCAGAGTAGGGCAAATGATGAAAAAGTACAACCAGCCCCTTTAAGATCTACTTCCATACCCCCCTCTCATCTTCCTGGGCTCAGACACCTGATCCCATTGTTTTCACCTACTCTCCCACCTGCAGGGGAGCAGGCAATAGGGCGTGCAGTCAGTCCAGTTCTAATGGCTCCTGCCACTTACCTTGTGATTCACCTGCTCCAGTGCAGGGTCCCTCACAGGCCAGGCAGTCCTGCACAGACAGATCTGACATGCGTCCATCCTGAGGGCTGCAGCTCCTCTCTGCTTCCTCCGGGCAGAGATGCAAAAGACTCCCCTCCTCTGGCACAGGATCTTCCCAGAGCTGCTGGTGACTGTTACTCCCGCTGTTGCCGTGCATAGGTCACAGGGGAACAGCCTTCACTCTTGCTGCAAGCTGCAGAGGGAAGGTCTCTGGTCGAGTGCTACTCCTTCTTCCTTCCTTCTTCTCTGACTGTATGGTCCACATAGTCATCTCCATCCTGTCCTATCCTTCCACCTGCTCCTACACACTACAAATTTTCTACAAATAGTAATGGCAGAGATGCCATATTGACCCAACTGGGCTGGAGGTGAGTCCAAACTGACGGGTGAGGGAAGTTTCAGGAACTGTTTCTGGGGACAGCACTCTAACCCTCTTCCCCTGTTAACAAGCACAAGTGGCTCCACACAAACCCATCACATTTTTCTATAGGAAATCTGATTTGTCCTTTGCATTTTAAAATATTTTGAAGACTTCATAGCCACAGGCCTAGAACCAGTGAATTAAACTCAGCGTTTTATTATGTTAAAGATGTGGCTCAAGGTATCTCGCACAAGCAGATTATATTTGCAATGATAACTTTGTGACTTGTAGCATTTTAAAGTATGGGTTAAATATGTAACATGAGCATTTCTTTTCCAAAGTATTTACTAAATAATTGGCAAGCAGCTGTGACTTGGCAATTCTCACTGTATTTCATTTTGGGGGATGTTTTTGAATTATACTGGGTTCAGTTTTAGATTGACAGACAAATACAATTTAGATCATGTAACAATAAATCTTTTTCATGCTTTGTGGATCTAAGATCCCTTGCTGCAGGCTTAACATTTCTGGTACAAGATCACTATGCAATGTAACTGATAATGAATAATTGTATATGTTATTGTATATACTGTGTAAGAATTACGTATGCTCTTGGGAATCTCTGGATTGGGTTCACATTAACAAATGATAGAAATCTCCTTTGTTAAAATTGTCAAAATTTTGGAATTGTAGTCATTTACAGAAGATAGTAAACACCAATACTACTCACAGAAAGGAGCTGTTCCTATTTCAGCATAGATTATAAGTGAAAGCCAGATGAGGAATAGACAAGGTCTAGCTACTGTCAAGACACCTGCACTAAAGTAGTAAATTCTGTGCTCTAACTAATCTGGACTGGAAAGTCCCATGGTCCTCAAACGAATACTAAAGCATTGCTTGACATAACAGCAATGTTATGTTAAGCTATTCTTCTTTAAAAGTTGATATTCAGTGTGGTAACAATTCCACTTGTGACATCAGCTCTGTCTCCAGACACATTGCTTTGTGGTCTTCCAGATAGATTGGTTGGCACATGTTTTATTTTAAAAGTATCCAATACAAATATTTTCTTATATCATACACAATAGATACAACACAAAATATCAGTGAGGCTTTATCTTTCACAAGCTTGGATAGATGAGTAAAGTGAGAGTTCTAGCATCATGAGGCAGGCAATCCTTGCACTTGATATGGTTTCAGGATATAATCAAATGCTCCATCCATACAGGAGCCCTCTGCATTATTAACCGAATTTTACTTTTTGAATGCTTGTGACAGTTCTTGTTCCCTTTGACTAAACTGGAAACCGATGAAAGTAAGTCCACTGCTGTCCCTAATTGGGAAATTGCTTTCCAATAAACTCTTATAACTCCTTGATTTAGTGGATTGAGATCTTTTGTGAGATTTCTCATCCCTGCTTTTCCCAGTGCCACCGTTTTCCTTTCTACAGACTTTTTTAAAGAGTGAAAAAGATGAGTAGTAACCAACCACAAGTTGGTTCATACTGTCTTTAACAATCATTTTATATTTTAACAGATTATTCCATTATATTACTGATCAAAGGAGGAAACCTCTCCAGTACCAAGAGCTATCAAGAGCTGGTCAGAAAAACATATGGTCTTGTAGGTTATCTAATTCTTTCAACTCTTCAATTTTTGTATCCATTTATTGGTAAGATCACATAAAATGTAAATGTTTAGATTTTATAAATAATAAATTTTTTCATATTGTCTCATTCTTTCACTGGTTAAATATTAAGAACTCTGTTAAGAATATACTATGTATACCTCTTTCCTATTAACAAAATAAAAATTACTTGGTGTGTTCTAAGGAATGAATTAGGAAGAAATCAATAAATTGAAGGACTAGAATAGTAGAAGTTAACTGAAATGTAATAAATTCATTATTACAAACTTAAAAATGAATGACAAAAGTAGCTATGAAAAATAGTAAATAAAAGAATCTGTCCTAAAATGAGTAATGAAGCACAAAATTGATGTGTGTGAAACAAAAGAAAAATATTACTTTAGGAGTATATTGAATTAATATTTTTTCCAAAGATGCAGTATTACTGTCATTGGAGAAGGCACTGATCAGGTCTTGCTATTATGTGCTGTCTTTGCTCTTCAAAAGCATTAATCCAACCTTTATACTCAAATTGCTACTAGGAAATGGGACAGTCAAGACCCCTTTGAAGAAGAACAGATATAATCTGGGCAGGAATGAATTATACTAGAAATTTAAAATAAAGTGATATTCTGAATTTGTCACCTACAGTAGTAATAAAATCAAATTGCAAATCAGCTTAGTATTTTCACATATGGGGCTGCAAGAGGTGGTGACTTGAGATAACAAAGTCTAGACTGTGTGTCGCAGATTAAAATTCTTACTGTGGATATAATCAGTCTGAACTTGTTACAGATAGCTGAGATTTTTAAGGGAGTCAAGTTACTGTTGCTGCAGGCAATGGTGTAAAATGTGTTTACTGAAAAAAGTGTAACTGCTACTGCATAGAGAATATGGAAAAGAATTGTGAAGAGCTCAATTTTTACCATGTATCTAGTTATGTATATGTATGTGCTTGAATTTCTTCCTGTAAGTAATGTTAATGATTTACAATTTCAGTGAATATGCATTAGTGAAGGTCAACACCTATATGTGTGCCACATGAGTATATAAATATATTTGGTGTGTATTTATACACACACATGCACAAATATACACATTTCTAATGTAGAATGAAATGTGAATGTTAAGACTACAGTTGTTCATCTATTTTCTCCTTTCTCTGGTTTAAAGATTTTGCTAACTTTTTCATGAACTATGAAGTCCTATATTTGGTTACAGGATTGATTATTAGGCTAGCACAGGAACTTTACTGAATAGAAACATGGATTTGAAAAGAAATTGTCAAAGAATTGCTATCAGAGAAAATAAATTAAAAAGCCTTTTTTTCCTTTTCTGAATGTTTATATGGCAAGTCAGTACAATGGCCTTGCTTATCAGACTGGATTCTTGCTTAGGTTGTACTTGTCTAAAAAAAGGATTAAAAATAAAGACTTTTTAAAAATTTTGGTTTAAACCTGAAACTTAGAAGTTGTTTGTGCTAGCCAGACTTCCCACAAGAGTTATAGTGGCATATAATCTTGACGTCTACAAAAGTGTTATATTAAGTGTTAATTAACTATTTCATATTTGACTTCTACTAACAAAAAAAATATTTTCTTTTAGCTATGATCAGTTACAACATAATAACAGGAGACACTTTAACTAAAGTTTTTCAGAGAATTCCTGGAGGTAAGATATACTTAAAAAATTTTAAATGGGGAAAATTTGTTGGATAGGTCTATAGCATAGATATTCACTGATTACCTCTTATTTTGCTTTAAAAATACTTTTAAAAATAGTTCAAGTTAAGAGCTTAAAGCGTATATGTGTGAATGAGTATTTATTGAATTTTTTTAATAAGTCTTTCTCAAATGAAAACTATGAATCTTACACCTTGGTTGTCATTGAACTGTCAGCAAAGAGACCACATACTTCAGTGAAGTACTAGGCAAACAGGAGTCATCCACAGTGCTGTATTTACAAGTTCGTTATATTTCAAGTTCATTCTGTGATTCTGTGGTTTTGTCATCTTTTTTAGATATTTCCTAGAATAATTATTTGAATACTGAAACTGCACTTTTATCTAGTGAATAATTCTGGAAGATTTGCAAATCATATCATGAATTTACAAATTTACAAAGTACCCACTGCCACACCAGATGTGGCATTTTGAGCTTTTTAACTCATGCACTTGTTACCCTTGCTCTACTTTTAAGTTTTCACAGCAGAATCAATGGAGCAATTTGTGTGCATGTTTGCCATCTACTTTAGCACAAACACAGCTAAGTTAAAACATTCTTCACTGAGAAATTAAATTAACAGAACATATCTACAGTGAAATGGAAATTAGTATTTGTATGAACTGTTTGATTTCCACAGGAGAACTATAATTTTCATCAGGTGAAGCCTGAAAGGTGTAGATTCAGTTTTAACTGTGACACTGTTGTTCTGATAGTGAGACTAAATATGTAATAATTTATATACAATACGACATCTGTAATAGGAGGAAACCCCAGCATGTCACATCTTTCAACTAGCTGGTAGAACGCCTGCCTGGAAAGAGGTGCAAAAGCATTATAGTCTCTCAAAGAATAGTAGAAACTGAACACAGACTTTTGACTCCAGCCATAATTATTCATAAAGCTATCCTTCAAGCCCATGATTCATGATTGACTGACTGAAACTGAGATATGTTTTATTTTGTCATTGGCTTGAAAAAATTACCAGTCGTACAAATGTCTTCCGGGAAATTTTATAACACTATTATTGCTTTCACATGATAATCTGTATTTTGCAAGTGGAAGCCAGCTGACAGCAAGAAAATAAGTTCTCAAAAGAAACCTCAAAGTTCCTTTAGGATCATTCTTTAAGAATTTGCTTGTCTTTGCAGCATAGTAGTTGATAACACACAGTGTCAAAAAATCTTCTAGAGTAAATGGTAGAAAGAAGTAGTAGAATGTTGGAGTGTGCTGACATTGACCCAGGCATGATGAAAGAAACGTGTACTAATTTATAAGTAGAAATGCCAATCTTCCAAAGTTCAGTATAATATATCCCCTATGTTATGCACTTGGTAGGAATTTCCAGAATTGTTATGATGATACATGTGCTCTCTATGGCTTCCTCAATGTTGTTTAATACCTAGTCTTTATTTCAGTGTTACTTACCCTTGAGTAAAGGGGATAAAAGCCTGCTCATCAGAGTTTGTTGCTCCTAACTTTTCAAATGTAACTAACCTGATTAACTAACCCGTTCCTCATATCAGTCTCTTAGAGAAATAAATTATTTTCTTTTTTGCTTTAGTTGGACCAGATAATGTGCTTACTGACCGTCACTTCATAATTCTTCTTACCACCGTCATCTTTACCTTGCCTATATCTTTATATCGAGACATAGCAAAACTAGGAAAGGTAAATCACGATAGCAGTTGATTTTTTTGTTTACTTTTCTGCATGCCATGAGAAAATAAGTACCAGTTGTGACTTAACGTTATGAACTCAATTCGATCTGACTACAGCGTATTAAATATTTTAGAAGTTCAGACTCTCTTCTGTCCCAAGATTTGTTGGAAAACCTGGAATAGTTTAAATAAAACTTTGGTCTCCATATGAATTGCTGAAATTTTTCCATCTACTGCTAGGAGAACTCAAGTCTTGTAAAGCACTGGCTAATAATAGTCCTGATCTTGAAATGCTGAGCACCACTGATTAGAAATGTTTAAATGGGAATATCACTTAAAATTAGACAAATAGTTGCAATTGCCTAGTTACTCAAAAAGAATAACAAATTAAAATATGATGATATAGGACATGTTTTCTAAGTATTTGACATGATGTTTAGAAATTTACATGATTGATAATTATTCTTAAAAAAATGAAAAAGCCCTGGCACAGGCTGCCCAGGGAGGATGTGGGAATCTACTTCTCTGGAGGTCTTCAAAACCTGCTTGGATGTGTTCCTCTGTGACCTGATCTAGGTAGCTCTCCTTTGGTAGGTGGATTAGACTAGATGATCTCTAAAGGTCCCTTCCAACCCCTACCATTCTATGGTTCTATGATTATGTAGTTGATAGGACAACTTTTCAGCAGCTTACTGTATTTACCTTTACAGGTATCTCTTATTTCTCTGATTTTAACTGTTGTCATCCTGATTGTTGTGATGGTGAGAACAGTAACATTCGGTCCACAAGTGTGAGTATTCTTCCATTTGCCATATGTAATCTGTTATTTCACTATTACATATATCCCCATAGTTTTGGAACATGGCTGTTCTGGGATGGACAAATAATTGGAAAAAAAAAAATCTGTATTAACAGCAATGCAAAATGAACGTTCTCTTTTAAACATACTTTATCTTTTTCTTTTCCCTTCTTCTGTTGCATGTAAGCAAATTTAGAAATTGAAAAAAATCAGGTGTGCCTGCAGTAGGCACGTGAAATTGTCTGGCATTTGAGAGATCTTTAATTTTGTCCATTATTGTCAGATAGCCTGTATTTACAGTCTTTAAATACTTAACAATGTTGCTGTTAATATGATGATGTCATAATTGAAGAGAAGTAATGGCAAGGGGAAAAGAGAACACAGTAATGAAAACTTTATTCTGTCATTTGTGAAAACAATATAAGCATGCAAAACTGTTTTCCAGCACATATACTCCGAAAGTCACATTTAACATTGGACATTGGAATGTCCTAGACAATTTAGTACACATGAACTTTTTTGGCAATATTTTTATAATTGTATTGCAAGGAAGAGTTATGAACCTGTTATCTTTCCTTTATGGCCTAGAAGGTCTGCCTTTTTCCTTACTCTCTAAACATGAGTTCTATCTCTGAATGAACTTTTAAATTTATTAGAATAGTTTTATATAATATTTCTGATATTTCTTTAAGAAGTCGATTCTTCCACTATGATTGTTTCAGCAGTGTTACATGTAATTGTTCATTTGCCTCACTGCTGTGGGATGTAGGTTAATTGCAGGGTATTCGTGTTTAATAGTAGGAAGATGGCTAGAGTAGCAGCTTCTAAAGTTGTACCAGATTATGTTGTTTGTTGACCATAAAATGATGCACTCAGGGCAGTGTGTAACTTCCACCCTTGCACCTGATCTTTCTGAAGCAGCATGTTTTTTGTACTGTGAGTTAGAAGGGTTTTTGAAAGGGTAATCTCAAAATCCTCAGTCAAAAAAGGAAGAGGCTTGTTGCTATGGCAACATTTCTTCTCAACAGTTGTGATGCACTGAAAAATATGGAGTGCATGGTTTGATTTTTTTTTTAATTTACAGTAAGCAATGTTGAGGGTTTGAGTGATTCTTGAAGTTTTACTTCTTAATTCTTTACAGACTTCCATTTTTGCTTTTACACATCTTGTTTTCAAAAATGCCTCTAGCAAGTTAATGAACTGTTAATGAGATTTTTTTTGCCTCACAAACATTCTAGCAATGTTTATTTTTACTGTTTTTCCTACTTTTGTTTTACAATTAGAAATAGATATGTACTTATTAAGGCCCTCTTCTAATATTTTGTTATAATGATGGTATAATGATATACCATCTCTTCTTTTGGCAATGAGAATAACGAACACTAATATATTTTGAGTCCCATTGTAGTATTATGACTAGTGAAACAAGTAAATAACACAGTTACTGTGAAACTTTATTAAAATACAATAGAAGTTACAGTTTCCAAAAAGATTTTTAAAAGTCATGATCAGGAAACACAGTCCTCTGGTGCATTATATAGGAGAAGAATTTGTGCGACCATAGATAAAGGCTTGATGGGGCCAAGCGAGAATCCCTACGATTGCTGGTATGCCTGTTATTGGTGACAGGAGATTGTCTAGTTTGTTCTTGGCAATTCTATGGTTTCCCATTCAAGTTCTTAACTAGTTCATAAGAATTCTTCTGAAGTGTGTATTGTATGTCTATTGCATTTCATGTTGGTTGCTTCTTGGCCTACCCACAGTAGATGATAACAAACTGTTCCTTCATTTTCAAATGCTTAAAAAACACCTGCAAAGAGCTACAACTTCTCCCTGTATGATAATCCTTTCTGTTGACTAAACACAGGTATTTTAGTGTTTCTGTTGTCATTTCTTGTGCTATTTATCATTCTCAATGGCTATCTGATGAAGTTTCCTGCAAATTAATGTTGGTATCCAACGACCTGTGGTATTGTCATTGAGGAGCAGAGAAGAAAGGCTGATGTATCTGACATGCAAAGTGTCTTGAGGTCCTTTTCAACTGTATCTTTTTGGGTTTGCTGTGCTTCTGTTCATTTAACCTAGTTTGATGTTTGCCTCTTTGGAAAGTAGCATGATGTGGACATGCCTTGAGTTTACAGTTGAGTAAAAACATCAAGCCTTTCTCTTTAGAACTGTGAGCTACCAATTTTTCCAGTCTTTTGTGCTGTTCTCATGAAGTTTGTGGTTGTTTTTTCACTTGTTTCCGTGGCTCTGTTCTTGTGAATCCTTTTTTTTTCCTTGAATAACTGTAGAATTCGTCATTACAAAATTGAATACTGCTTTACCAGATGATTTCTCCATTTACCAACATATTTAGGATTTTTCTTTTTTCACTCTGTTCTCTAGCATGCTTGTGTTAACAGCACATTTCATACTTTCTATTAAGGATGCTTCTTACTTTTTTTTTTCATGTTTCAAGTTCCTGCTGAATCCATTCAAAAGTCCCGGACTCAAATGAGATTCCACTGGCATCCTGTTCCACTGGAATCCTCCCACTTCAACAGTTACTCTCTGAATAGTAATCGGTTTTCATTTACCTTTAAGTTTTCCAAAGTGAAGATTGTTTCCCTTTGAGAGGTACAAGACAATTGTATGAGAATGATAAAACTTTTTGCTTAAATGCAATCCACATTTTAGTTGAAAATTACATCTATTATTTGGACAACAGAAAATATTATCTTTCCTAGAAACTTGCAATGGGTTAGACCATCAGTTAAACAGTAACATCATTACTATTTTTAATGATTTGAGGGTTTGAAACTGTACGCTGAGAAACATCAGTTATGAGTCTTTAGAGTGCTGTGTTTTAATTTCTAAATTTTTTTAAGTTGCTTTGGGAATGGAAAAGGTTATCCAGAGATGTTATAGGAATGTTATTTTCTTGTTAGTTCTCAGGGAAAAAAAAAAGTATTTATGATGGGAGATTACTTGGTTTAGTTTATCTCTTCTTACAACAAATGTGAAATTGAGGTACTTCCCTTTCTCTGAGTTTTGCTTTTGATTAATATCATGAATGTGATTATTGTTGCCTGAAGGACATAATGAAGTTACAGATAAAATTCAATGTTCTGAACCCAGAGTTTTATAGAATCATAGAATGGTAGGGATTGGAAGGACTTTTAGAGATCATTTAGTCCAACCCCCCTGCTCAAGCAGGTCAACATAGATCATGTCACACAGGACTGTGTCTGGGAGAATTTTAATGACCTACAGAGGAGACTCCACACCCTCCCCGAGCAGCCTGTGCCAAGGTTCTCTCACCCTCACAGTAAAATAGTTTTTTCCTTATATTTAAATGGAACTTTTTGTATTCTAGGTTCTTCTCATTACCTCTTGTCCTGTCACTAGATATAACAGAAAAAAGAGATGACCCAACCTCCTGACATCCACCATTTAGATATTTCTAAATATTAATGACATCCCCCCTCAATCTCCCAGACTTACTTTCCCTGTAATGAAGATGTTCCAGTCCCCTGGTCATCCTGGTGGCCCCGATCATCCAGGGCCCTGTCCCTGTCCCTCTTGAGCTGAGAGGCCCAGAACTGGACACAGATGAAGCTTCCAGATGAAGCTCCACCAGGGCAGAGGAGAGGGGGAGGAGAACCTCCCTTGACTTGCTGATTACACTCTTCTTGATGCATCCCAGGATGCCATTGGCCTTCTTGGCCACGACAGCACATTGCTGGCTCATAGAATCATAGAATGTTAGGGGTTGGAAGGGATCATTAGAGATCATCTAGTCCAACCCCCCTGCAGAAGCAGGTCCACCTAGTCCATCAGGTCGTATAGGAACATGTCCAGGTGGATCTTGAAGACCTGCAAGGAAGGAGACTCCACAACCTCCCTGGGCAGCCTGTGCCAGGGCTCTGTCACCTCATGTTTAGTTTATTATCAATCAGGACTCCCAGGTCTCTCTCTGCAGAGCTACTGTCCAACAGGTCACCCCCAGACTGTGCTGGTGCATGGGGTTGTTCCTTCCCAGATGCAGGACTCTGCACTTGTCCTTGTTGAACCTCATGAGGTTCCTCTCTGCCCAACTCTCAAGCCGGTCGAGATCCCACTGAATGGCAGCACAGCCTTCTGGGGAATCAGCCCGTCCTCCCAGTTTGCTGAGGGTACACTCTGTCCCCTCATCCAGGTCGTTGATGAAGATACTGAACAAGCCTGGCCTCAGAACCGATCCCTGTGGAACTCCACTGGCCACAGGCTTCCAACTTGATTCTGTGCCATTGATCACCACCCTCTGGGCTCTGACCTCACCATCCACTCATCCAATTATTTACTATTTTATTCTCAATAGTTTTAAGATGTTGGATAAAAATATATTTTGATGTTCTGATCTTTATTTCCATCCAGAGCTGGATATTTTTCTATTGTGATCAAAAACAATGGGTTAAAATTAATTCAAACTGTAAATGTGCAGTATATTAATACTGCAAAAAATAGCTTGGTGCTTCAAAGCTGAAAACATTATCCATTGCTGTAAAAAGCAATATTTTATGTAGCTTGTAAAGATGGATCATTTTAATTTGATGTTCTTTTGGAAAGAATGTCGTGATGTCAGTGTCTGCATAATACATAAATCTCTAGGAAAAACTTCAAGAGCATCTGCTACACATAAATAGGATGTGAGAATTATTCATCTGGCAGCTGATCACAGAAATGAAACACCAAGTGTTCAGGAGAATAACTTGAAAGTAGAAAGTTGATTCTTCCCTTCGTACAGATAATCCAATAGTAAGCAAAGATAAACTTCAATGGGTGATGAAATTAAAAAGTAAAACTAAGCTACTGTATATTTACAGAATGGCTAAGTAGCTCATTAAGGAAGAAAGAGGATTTAAAGCAGCTGTACCTAAGTTGGGCTGACACATAGCTTTCCCTTGTCTGTGTTTCTTTAATAACTAAGATGACTTTGATTAATACGAAATTAAAGGCTGAAGAGAGTTTTACTCATTTTCTTTCCATTATATCAATTGAAGTTATATTCAGCCCCTGTAATCTTTTTTTTGTGTCTTCAATATTTTAAAGTTTAAACAAAAGCTAAGGGAAAAAAAATTATCTTAGAATAGAATAGAATTTAAAGTTTATCATGAATTTCCTAAATGTCATTGAACTAAACCTGAAATAATCCACCTGGGTTATTTTGGTAGCTGCCAGTTTGCACCTAAACTTGGTGGGTTTTCACCGATATTCAATCCAAAACAGTGGAAGTCTTTTCTTCATTCCAACATGTAACTCCCTTGTCAAACATAAGACTTTACTGTTTCTTTAGAAAGTAATTTTTTTTTCAATATTTCATACCTGCAGGCTGAATTGAGGTCAGGTATATAAGTTTCTTTGGCCTCTCTTAAAGATACTTTGCTTCTAATGCACTCTGCTGCTGAATTATATTTGGCAGCATTTTTACATAAACAACAGAAAAGATTTTGGCATGGCATGGATCTTAAGATATTAGGATATTATTACGATATTATACTGTAAATGTTTACAGGAAGTAGGAGATACGCTGTTTTAGGCTGCCAAACAATTTTCCCCAACTCTTAACTTGTGAACTGGATGTTAAATGCCTTTTACCCAGTTAGGAGGTCTTAACCTTTGCCTGGTTCATTTGTTCTTTTCTTGTGCAGATAAACATTAAAATTTTCAAAACTTTTTTAAACTCTTTAACATGTTTATTAGCCTATACTTTCCCTTAAGTATACTGAAGTCTGAATAGAGTCTTACTCTCTTAATCTCGAGGCTTTCTTCATCACTATTTGTGTTACAACTTCTACTATATATGACAGACTGTACAGCTCTTAACAAGTGCATTTAATATCTCAAGTGTATTCTGTTAACTTTCAGTGTGTTTCATCTGATGACTTCTCTTTCTCCAGCATGGAAAAACAATTGTGTTCATGCAGGCGTAGGCTGTGCTTTTATACACTAAGTGAGGAGCAGTAACGAAGCTGTTTTTGTCATTCATGGATATTTGCAGCTACTGCTGTTCTTGTATGAGCAGCAGTTAAAATCTCTGGTTAACAATTGTTATCAAGAATGTAGGTAAAACTAGTAAGAACAAAGGTCCTTTAAAAAAAAATCCAACTTTTACAGTAGCAGCAGGATTGAAAAAGCAGGACAGGTATTATACTATTACCTGGTATTTTTGTGGTAGACTCTTTTAGCCTGTATATGCATCTATTTATATGTATGCATATATTTGTATGTATGAATGTATGTTTAAGCTGTGTTTACCTTCACATTTGATATTTCCATTAGCTACTCTTTGTCTTGTCATTTGAAGTGACTATTCACTCTTGGGCTCTTCCATAACTAATAGTTACTTGTTTCCTGACTCAGTTTTCTCTATCCCAGTCTGAAGTTCTGTTTTATATAGACACTTTTATGTCACCTGCACCCTTTCCCAGGAACTTTGCATGAGTCTGTATATCCTACAGACTGGATTAAGGATGATATGCTATTGATATGGTCAGAACTCTAGAACTGTTGACTCTTAGTTCTAAACACTCAGAAGTGAAATTTCTTACTGTCTTGCTTTCACTTAGTTTGGATATCATATCTCTGTGAGATCCCTTGATTCCCAAGGCATGAAAATGTTTTCCAAAACAGATGGAAAAGTATATGACTTAGTATAAGAAATAGTTACATACTGATACATATTTCATCTGTACCAACGTACCTTATATGACATTGCAATCTGCTGATAGTGTTCAAACAACTGATCTGAAATTCTTCATCAGTTCTGCAACTAGAAGAAGAGGATTATATCTTCTTAGGCTGCTAAATAAGTAGGATTTTGTTCTTTTGGATTTCCCCCTCCCCCCCCCCCCCAAATAATACTCCTAATCTGATTTTTCAGCAAAGCTATATTTTGGTCTGTTGCATATTGCAAGTGCATAAGCTAAATGTTATGCACGGAGGCAGCTAGCTCCTGTGATTTATTGTTATATTTTTAATTGATTTTTTTTGTTGATGTTTTCTGGCTACATTATTCAAAATGTTTCAACTGAAATTCACATATTTTCTACATTTGGGTTTTTAAATCCGTATTTGTAGGAGCCTATAATATAGCTATACTGTTGCAGAGAATGTACCATTTTCACAGAAATTAAATGTTTTTCTGTGCATTTAAAAAAATTTTTCATTTTTACACTATTAGGTAATTTAAGTGTTAATCATTAATAAAAAAGGAGATAGAGAGATGTTCAAAAATTCTCTTTTCAAAGGATAATATAAACCAAGTTTTTGTTCTGTATATTTGATATCAAAGCTGACCTCTAGTGGTTACAGAATGGAACAATTGTGATGTCAGCTTTTCATAATCTGTATTTTGAAATATTATCGACGTTTTGTCAATAAGATGTGGATATTTCCCCTCAAAATTATACATTCAGAATAATGAACATGAATAATCCACAGGCATCTCTAGGGATTTAAAATCAGTGGCATCAAGTTAAACCAGGCTAGTCTATATAAGGAACTGCAGCAGCTATAGCAGGTGGGAACTCACATTTCATAAGACAAACACTGGATATCTCTATTTCATCAACTCATCTCCATGCTGAATGTAAGGATGTTTTAGAAGGGCCATATTCAGCTACTTAAAACTGGAAACAGTGTGTTATAGTAGTCAAGACAATATCTGAGGACAAAAAATCAAACTTGATTTTGATGCTAAAGTCAAAAAGTATTCTGTCTGAACTGAATATGCATTAGATACTGTAAATCTGGGTTATTTTTAAATGTGGAAAAAGAAGGACTAACTACATAAGCTCTCAAGTAATAGTAAGAGAAAAGTTCTGAAAGGGGATACAGCATCATTTTTGTCTTTTTTTTTTTTTTTTGGAGGGTGAGGGTGTAGTTTAAACATTTGAAAACATTGAAACATAGTATATGCCACTCCAGCTGTCAAAAGCAGCAAGTTATCACCAGATAGAGGGGGAGAAAAAGCTGCCATTGTTACCTTCAAACAGCTTGTGTGAGTGCCTTAGGGCTTTCTGGGGCAGTATGAAAATAGCAGCTAAGGCCTCAGGTGGCATCAGCTTTCACTCTAAATAGAAACAAAATAATCGAAGTTAGCAGCAAACACCTTTTTAAGAGCAAGCTTCTCTGTACTGTTCCTTTGTCTGTGCTTTATTATTAGAAATACAATGTTCAACTGGCTTGTGCATTTCATTGGAAAAGGATGTTTCATGTCCTTCCTCTCTTTTTTGTTTTGGCTCTTTATTCAGAGAGGAAGTTCATGCATCAAATGGATTTTAGCAAAATTTGCTGATGGTAATCACAGAACGGTTGGGGTTGGAGGGAACCCATAGATATCATCTAGTCCAACTCTCCTGCTAGAGTAGGTTCCCCTCAATCAGGTCACACAGGAACGTGTCCAGGTGGGTTTTGAAAACCTCCAGAGAAGGAGATTCCACAATGTCTCTCTGGGCAGCCTGTGCTAAGGCTCCATCACCCTCATGGGAAAATTTTTCCTCAAGTTCAAATGGAACGTCTAATGTTCCAGCTTGTGTCCATTACCCCTTGTCTTGTCACTGAGCACCACAGAAAAAAGACTTGTCCCATCCTCCTGACACCCACCCTTTAGCAATTTATAAGCATTGATAAGATCACTTCTCAGTCTTATCGAGGTGAAACAGCCCCAGCTCCCACAGCGTTTCCTCATAGGAGAGGTGCTGCAGTCACATGATCATCTTTGTAGCCCTCCAGTAGACTCTCTCTAGAAGTTCCCTGTTCCTCTTGAGCTGGGGAGCCCAGAAATGAGCACAGTACTCCAGATAGGGCCTCAGCAGGGCAGAGTAGAGGAGGAGGAGAACCTCCTTCAACCCGATGGACACACTTTTCTTAATGCCCCCCAGATTCTCTAACAATTACATTTACCATAGGTCTGGAATTGTGGGCATATCTTAGAGGAGCAGATGTGGGGGATGTTAGATTCTAGCCTGGTTGTAAAAATCTCCGTATACTCTCTAACACTTTATTTTATCACTCATTTGGGAAATAGCAGGATCCTTTTACTATGAGGAATAGTTAGAATAGGTACAAATACAAACTGCATTTCTTGATTTGTGGCCTAGGGAAAAATTATCTCTAGGCTGCATGGATTACATGTGCAAATTCAAAGGAAGAAATTGCTTCTAAATAGATCTTGAGTTGAGAGAACCTCAGTCAGAACAGGTAACAGCTTTTACTTTCCCTCTTGCTGTTTCTTAGTACATGATAACTTGAAGAGTTCTTTTGCAAAAGTGGTCACTGAAATAGGCTGACTTTTTGGCTGTAAAAACTGTTACATAAACACTTTAATTTAAAAAAGGGAAGTGAGAAGGATATCTCCCTATTTTCAACTTACTGTTGATAAACATTGGCCTTGTTCAGAGAATTCTGAAGATTTGACTAGCAGTTCTATATTATAGCATAGTATTTTAAGTTATTTTTAATAACTATTAGTTGAAAAGAAGCTAATATCTTAAAACAAATGTCTGTTTTAGTCCCAAATCAGAAAATGCATGGATATTTGCAAAATCAAATGCAGTACAAGCTGTTGGGGTGATGTCATTTGGTAAGTAATTTTTGTTTATTTTCCATATTCAAATAAACTGTAAAAAATCATTTTGGATCTAGATTTTTTTTTTTTTTTATGTTTTATATTCATGTTAAGCTGCTTTAGTAAAAAATTAAATTGACTTTGAATCATTCATATGAATTTAGTTGTTGTGGTCCAAGACATTATCCCCATCCATTGTCCATCTGGCCCTAGAGACTGTTGCCGCTGTGTGGCATGTGAATCCAGCTCAACTGTGCAAGTCATCTTAAAACACTTGCACCAATAGGATTAGTCTAACAGATAAACTGAGGAGTCTATGGTCCTTCTGTCCTGCATTCTCTTTGAAAACCTCCAACAGAAAAATCTTAGATCACACTGCACACATTCTCTAGAGAGTGCCTCTTGCTTCCCATTCCTCACAATGACGTATTCAGATGAGTCTTGAGTCACTTCCATTATCCTCATTCTAAAATCCATTGCTGCCTGCAGAATCTGGTATATTGTTTCTTGTTAATGCTCTGATAATCTGAGGTCTCCCAATACTTGCTGCTGCCTAAAATGGATATCATAGGAAGCCTGAAATTAGCAAATGGTTCTGTGGATTTAAAAAAACCTTCTGTTGCATTCTTAAGCGAAAGGAAAGCAGGAAAAGGAAACAGAGGTGGAATGGAAGTTTGGAGGGTGGGAAACAGAGTGGCATTTTAGAGTAATGTAATGAGAGTCATCTCAGGATGAATATAAGCTTCCATTAAATCAAATTAGTACAAGTTCAAGGCATTTATCTTCACCACTCATTGTAGGATTAATGTTTGTATTTAGTGATGAGTGGACTCACACTCTGCTATGACTCTCCTGCCTTGGAATATACACTCTGTAATATTCATGTATTCATACATTTGCTTTAACTGTCATGTGTGTTTCAGCATTCATCTGCAACCATAACAGCTTTTTAATATACGAATCACTGGAAGAACCCACATTAAAGAACTGGTCTCGAGTTACACATGTGTCTGTCTCACTCGCTGTTGTTATCAGTGTAGTGTTTGCTGCATGTGGATATATGACTTTTACAGGATACACAGAAGGTAAATGTCTTGATCACTCAGTTTTGGTTGTTGCATAATCTTTACATTTCTGCTTTCCTGTCTGACTTTTGCTGTTTCTGTCCTAGTGATTGAAAATAATGCTAAAATCACACTATGTTTGACATTTCCTCCTAGTTACTGAACAACCAAAACAGAATTCAAAGATGTCAGCTAATAGGTGTCAGATTCCCAAATGTAAGCCTTACTGGTGAAAGTCACCTTTGAATATTTCCATAATCAAAATACCTCCAAGGACTAAACACGAACAATTTAGCGACGTAGTCTACTAGCGGAGAGCAGTAAAAAAAAAATGGCCTTAATTTTTCCACAGGGTGCTTAGTATATATTTCTGTACATTACCCTGTATCTTTTCCTGTCTAAGCTAACATAGCATCCTAGCTCAGACTTAGAGATCTTTCCTATTTTTACAACAGCTTTTCTTCTCTTACTAATCCTACCATCACCTCTGGGGCTATGTGAATATACATGTATGGATAAATATATATATCAAATATATATATATCAGTGTTGCATCCTACTATTTAACATTGTTTTCTTGATGTAGAAAAGGTGTTTTCAGAAGAACAAGGCATTTGTTCAGTGCATTAATTTCTTCAGGAAAAATGCACATTTCATAAACAAGCAGATTTTCTGATATTTAATAATGCTATTTCAAATTGTAGGAGAAGGCTTCCAAGCTTTTTCCTTTCCTGATGAGCAGCAGCATGTAATTGACAACAGAGGAATTGCATGTTGAGAGTTACTGGTTGATCTGTCCGTTTTTTCTGCCTCCAGTGCTGTTTATGCAAAATAACTTACTGTCCTAGATGCAACTGTAGCTAGACTAAGTGCAAACAGGTTGAGATATTTCAAGTACAGAAAGCTGTGACTGCAGTCTTCCCTCAGCATATGACTGTACTGTAAGCAGGTTCTGTCTTACCTTCCATCTCCCCTGTCAAAATCTTTTGGCTTTTGTATCTAAAGTACATCTTATTGCTTCTTCAGTGCCATTGTGATCTGAAAAGTAGTAAATCATAAGACAATATAGTAATTGGGTAGAAAAGACCCGATATATCATCTGATCACCGTCTTGCAGTGACTCTTGGAGATCATTATTCCAGATTCTTCATGGTAAATGCTAATGAAGATGATGATTCAAATTCTCTACCAGTGCCTTTCTTGTTAGATGTAAAAAGATTTGCTAGGTAATAATCCATATGTTTATAATGGGCTTTTGTGGTCAGAATATTTCAAATTCTTCACTGCAGCTTACCATCAATGGTTAGATACTGTCAGGGAAATACAGTTCTCCAGAGGTAACTCCCTAGCCTTCCTTGTGTAATTGTTGTTGTTCTAAGAATTACATTTTTACAGGAAATGTATCTTTTACATACCAACTTGCTTTCTGAATCTCTCACATATTTATTTAAACAAACACCAGCATCTTGTACAAAGTCTGTGCAAAGGGGAAGATAATGGATGACAAACTCTAATGTGTATATGTTAAAATGTTTTTGAAAGATAAATGCTACTTGAAATACAAACACTGTGACTAGCAGGAGAAGGTAAAAGTTCCTCCTAGATGAATTTTTTGACTGTAAATGCAGTTTCTTCATATGTGTCAGGAGAGGGGATCAGAAAGTCTCAATTACTCCCACAACTCCAGTAACTTAGACTTCAATTTGCAAATAGGCAAATGACTTGAAGTTCAAACTAAATTATGTTTTACTGTGCCTCAGGAGATATATTTGAAAACTACTGTAGAGATGACAACCTTGCTACATTTGGAAGGTTTTGTTATGGAGTTACTGTAATTCTGACCTTCCCTCTTGAATGTTTTGTGACCAGAGAGGTAAGAGTGTATTACATTCTCCCTTTAATGACATTGATATATATTAATAATATTATCACAACATCAATCACAATATTAATATGTATTAATCTGTAATAAATATCAGCATATCCTATCCTGCTACATGCAATGAGTAAGGGGTACCAGTTGTACTGTTTAGATTCTGGCAATATAATGTTGTATTACTCTTATCATAATAACATCTGATATTATATTAGTAGTTACTTAACAGTATCAGGACTACTTAAAATTCAAAATGTGGCATAAATGCCACTTATTCTATTAAGATGAGCCAAAAGTAGCATATTTGTCATGCTTACTAGTTTTGCTTTGTGAAAATATCTCCATCTAGGAAATGCATCTATTCAGTAAATAATTGTGAGTGGATTTTATCCAGTAGTGGTCAAATGAGAAGAAAATAAGTATACTCTAAATCCTGCAGCTATGACTAAGTCAGTCTTGCAAGTGTTCTGCAATTTTAGTGCTTGCTATGAGTTATTTTTGGAAGCGAATGAGGATTTTTTCTTGCAGCAAGTTGGGTGAAATTCAGTCAGTGTATTCTCACCCGTTAGTTTATGGAATAAGCTGTTCCTTAAGGTAAAGAGGTAAAAATCAAGGTTTAAAATTGTGGTTCTGTTTCAGGTGATTGCCAATGTGTTTTTCCATGGGAACCTCTCAACAGTTTTCCATATTGTTGTGACTGTAGTTATCGTTGCTGTGGCGACTGGTGTATCGTTAGTATATGATTGCCTTGGAATAGTTTTAGAGCTGAATGTAAGTGAACCTGTATACTCTTTTATTTAATAAATCACACTTTTTTATAAAACTGAGCTCTGAAAAATGCACAACTCTACTGAAAATCTTATGTAATTCAACATAGTGTTCAGTAGAAATCATAGTAGGAAAAAAAGAAATAATTCACTGCTTCAAAATCGAATAATTAAAGGAGAACAAAAGTTCAGGAAGTAAAATTCAGATGGTTGGGGAGGGTTTTTAAAACAGATATGGCAGTGACAGTGACTTAACAAATGTATTTAAACTGCAGTGGAAATCACTAAAATATTAATCCTAACTGTATTGCAAGAGTGAATTTCTTTCTTTAATCCCTCTCTCATTTCTTTCTCTAATCTCTGCTTTTGATGAACTTGGCAAATTACTAAACACTGGGGCAGATCCTAGTGACTGCCTTGTGCCAAAGGGGCAAAAAACAAAGTGGGAGGGGAAGAAAGAACCAGTAGTAGTGAGACCACAGAGATAGTTACTAGATATTTTCTCTGCTTTTGACTTAACATGGAGCAAAACTGAGTAATTTCATAACCTGAGTGTATGATTTTACAAGAAAACTTCTTGGTTTGCCAGTAAACATTCCTGTGTCCAGTATTGCTTTGTGTCAGAGATGGAGCTTACTAGGCCAGCCACACAAGACACTTAATGCCTTGAGCCAGTTTTAACACATTTGTGTAACTTTTTTGTTTGGCTGGAACTGTCATGTGGTCTACTTGAGTCCTATACTGCTCATTATCAAAGTAGACTTACCAGATGAAGACAATCTGTTTTGGCACAGAATGTACATTTAATCAAAGGATATGTTTTACAAAAATTAATCTAAGTTTATCATAGAACCATAGAATGGTTTGGGTTGAAAGGGACCTTACAGATCATTCAGTTCCACCTTCTTGCCATGGGCAGAGACACCTTCCATTAGGCCAGGTTGCTTAAAGCCTCATCCAGCCTGGCCTTGAACATATCCAGGGACAGGACATCTGCCACTTCTTTAGGCAGCCCATTCTGGTGCCTTGCTGCCCTCATAGTAAAGAATTTCTTCCTTACATCTAATTTAAATTTACCTACTTTCAGTTTAAAGCCATTACCCTTTGTTCCTATCACTACATGCCCTTGTAAAAAAGTCCCTTTCCAGCTTTCTTCTAGACCACTTTAGGTACTGGAAGGCTGCTATGAGGTCTCCCTGGAGCCTTCTTCAGGCTGAACCACCTCAACTCTCTCAGCCTGTCTTTGTAGGAGAGATGCTGCAGCCCTCTGATCATCTTCTTGGCTCTCTGGGCAACAGGTCCATGTCCTTCTTACTCTGGGGACTCCAAAGCTGAATGCAGCACTCCAGAATGTAACACATGAGAGCAGAGGGGGAAAATCACTTCCCTCAACCTGCTGGCCACACTTCCTTTGATTCAGCCCACTTGGCCTTCTGCAGGTACACATTGAAGGGTCATTATGAGTTTCTCATCAACTAAGACACCCAAGTCCTCCTCCTCAGAGCTACTCTTAATCCACCCAGCCTATATTTGTGCTTGGGATTGCCCCAACCCATCTGCAGGACCTTGCACTTGGCCTTGTTGAACTTCATGAGGTTTGCACAGGCCTATGTTTATTTATGATAAACATTGTTTGTCTTAACAATTTACCTTCAATTTCAGGTCAGCTATTTTTAAGAAATAAAGATGTGGAAATATCATACTCCAGGATATAGAAGTTAGAAGGTGGAGAGAACCTTTTAAGGGAAGCCTTTGTTTTTTTTAAAGAAGTATTTTAGAGTTGCCTCCTTATGTCCCTGTCCACACATTAATTGACAGTTTTGAGCCATATATTGCGTCCTTACCGATGGAACAAAGTGAAGGGAGTTTTTCTTTTTGCTATGTGATATATGTATGTACATTATGATACATGTACACTGTTTGATACACAGTGCAGTTTATTTGGCAACTGAAAAACATGAGTGATTTTGCAGCAGTGATTTGGCAGGTTATGCTTGCACTTATATTATAGAACAGGTCTGAGTATTCAGATAAACTATCCAACTAGCCACTATTTAAAATAATGACCTATATAATTTATCCTCTGTTAGTCCTTCCAAATTACAACTACCTCTAAATGAACATTATTCCTATTGGTTTGGTCAAGATGCATGTTTCCATTACAATTTCTCATTCATGGCATCTGTTGGTAATTTCTTTTCCATCTTTTTCCCTCTTGTTTTTACATGACAAATACAGAAAGCTCGCCTGTGTACAGGCCAATATACACCAATACAAATATTATATACACAATACAAATACACCAATAAAGGTATTTAAATACATGCATACTTACCCACATGCCTATTCAGGCCAAATATCCAAATACCGGTATAATGAACCTAATTAACTATGTGTGCACATATATCTATATATGTTTGTGTTTTACTTTTATTATATGGTATAATATATTAAGGATTAATTTGCACAAGAGACCTGCCAGTGAGTCTTTCTAGAATGAATACATATGTGTTATTCCTACTTGGGATTAAGTTATTGTAAAATCATAGAATCATAGAATGGCAGGGGTTGGAAGGGAACTTTAGAGATCATCTGGTCCAACCCCCCTGCAGAAGCAGGTTCACCTAGATCAGGTCACATAGGAACATGTCCAGGAGGGTCTTGAAGACCTTCAAGGAAGGAGACTCCACAACCCCTCTGGGCAGCCTGTGCCAGGGCTCCCTCACCTGAACAGTGATATAGTTTTTCTTATATTTAAGTGGAACTTTTTGTGTTCCAGCTTCATCTCATTACCCCTTGTCATGTTGCTAGCTGCTATAGAAAAAAAGGATGTCCCAACCTCCTGACACCAACCATTTAGATATTTGTAAATGTTAATAAGATCTCCCCTCAATCTCCCCTTCTCCAGACTAAACAGCCCCAGTTCCCGCAGCCTTTCCTTGTATCAAAGATGTTCCATTCCCCTGATCATCTTGGTGGACCTGCGCTGGACTCTCTCCAGAAGTTCTCTGTCTCTTTTGAGCTGAGGAGCCCAGAACTGGACACAGGGCTCCAGATGAGGCCTCACCAGGGCAGAGTAGAGAGGGAGAAGAACCTCCCTCAACCTGCTGGTCACACTCTTCTTGATGCATCCCAGGATGCCATTGGCCTTCTTGGCCACGAGGGCACATTGCTGGCTCATGTCTAGTTTATTATCAATCAGGACTCGAAGGTCTCTCTCTGCAGAGCTGCTGTTCAGCAGTTTCACACAGAGAGGCCTAAGCAATTACTCAGTAGTCAATCTGATAGCTTGATTGAGTTACAAATGGAAGTTGAGAACCAGGCATTTAAGTAGGTAGTTCAACTCTCGGGATGGGGTTTTTGTTCCTTTTTAAGAGAGAATTTGGCAGTAAAGCTGTACATATTTATCAGATGTAATCATTTCACTTTGTTCAGTCTTGATATCCACCAGTAGAGAAAAATGAGTAGTCAGTCTTTACAAATGAGAGAAAGATGATCTGTCTTTTCAGCAGCCTGTCCAGCAGAAGAGCTGGCTATTGGTCACCATGGATGGCATTTCCTGCTCTTTCTCTGATTCTACTTACTTTTTCTCTGCTTTCTGATTTTAAAATAAAACACAAGCCTTTGTGTTTGCCCAGAGGTTATTCCCCAGGGAAATTGTTCAGTCATGCAGGGTCAGGGTCCATGAATTTTGCTGTGCTATTCTTTTACTGTGGTGCTGGTTTGTGTTGCTTCACACACTTTAAAAAAGTCTTGCTTTCGTGAAAAAGATACTGCGTGCATATTACCTGGTTTTGGTGTCTGTACTGATCACTGTTAACAGTTTCAACCATATAAATATACGAAAGTTTGTACAAGCAGAAATGCAAAGATATTCAGCAGTCTGGGTTACTACCTCACCATAATTAACTTGAAATATAGTGTTTGTTCAGTGTGTTAAAAATGTTAAGTCAACATTCTAAATTTCTTCATAAAGATGCTCTCATTTGGCATGTAATTCATGTTAATCTGCAGTGACTTTGCTATAAAAATTATTTAGGCAGGTAGTTTTTACCTGTTCCTATTGAAGAGAGCATTTAAAGAGGAACTGAATTAGTAATAAGAAGGAAGGTTTTACTCTCTCAAAGGGAGCTTTGCTTTCATAGAGAAGTCAACCTACATTAGGTCATAAATGTAGAAATTTATCAGAATTCTTTGAACTGCTACATGACAATTACATTACATTTTATCTAGACTCCTACACAGAATGATCTTAAATATTTTAAGTCAGTTATTGCAAAACCATTATGTTTGGACTTCTGCTGTACTTCTGAAACTGATAAAATTCTGGTAGTCAGATCTTATGGTACTTGCAGCATAAAATACTATTTTGTATGAGAAAAGCAAAAGCATTTAAATACATTTGAATTATTTCAATTAGTTTTACAGATATTATTGGAAGTTATTGGTGACTTCAAAAAGACAGTTTTCTGTACAGCAACACTGGAAAAGGCCTCTCTAGAAGATTTTACTGTTGCATCCAGCTAATCACAAGCGTTTCAAAATTTAGGTTTTTGTTCTTCACATCTAAATATACATGCTTATGAGGGTTTTTTCTATTGTTGTTTCCCACACACAGGGAGTTCTGAGTGCCACCCCACTTGTTTTTATCATCCCAACAGCGTGTTATCTAAGGCTGTCCAAAGAGCGATGGAACCATTCAGATAACCTCATATCCTGCCTGATTCTTGCTGTCGGTGTGCTAGTGATGACAATTGGATTTGTCTTGACTATCTTGCATCCCCAGGAATGTAGCCATGGAAAAGAAATGTTCTACTGCTTCCTTAATAACGTTTCGTTTCCCAACAGTACACTTTCACCATAGGAAGCACACCAATCTCCAGACTAGATCAAGTGCATCTTGCAGCAAGCCATACATGTGAGTTTAAGGAAAAGTGGAACAAAGAGCTTTTATGGTTTGATAAGCACTAAGAATTTTAAACTGTATAATTGTTTTTACATACTTGGTTTTATGCTGCCATCCTTTTCCAGATACGACTTAAGTTTTAGCTGTTGAATCAGAAATTCTCAGAGGTGCCTTTCAGTAGACATTGCTTGAATAACTTGCAAACCTACCTTAGTCTGCAATGATGTTTAAAAAACATAAATTAAATGTTTAGGAATGTAAACATCTCCTATGTTTAATTGCTGTCCTTTAGTTTTCATTAATTTTATAGTCCTTAGTGTGTATTTATTAGGATGCTGTATTATGAGGGTTTTTTTCGATCTTGAAAAACAAATGTGTCTGGGTCTCTTTCTGTGTAGTAAACTTCTGCTCTTAAATTGAAAGGCCCCTATTAATTCTGTCTATGATTTTGCAGAAAAGTGTTGAAAACATCCCTTGTACTGGCTGTAGAGTCAAGGGCAATTTTGTATTCTGACTGAACTGTAACTGATACAATTCAACCGTTAACTGTTAATCTGTGATCTTCTGATTAAAAGATACTGCATGAATAAATCCACACAGGTGGATTTTAAAAGGTTCAAATAAACAATCTTTGTAAAAATGTCAAGACTTACAGAGAAGAAGATGACATGCATAACAAACACAGTTTGATTTGTATATTTGTAACCCAATTTATTATTTCTGAAACTGGATTGAAACTTTACTATATGCCTGGTATGTGCAGCTTGAGCAGATTCTGTTAAGAAAAAATTATGAACTCGGTTATCCTTCTAGTCCTCTGATTGTTTTCAGTATATTGCTATCTACTTTGTTGTGGTTTGCTAAATTTTGGTAATTTGTTATGTTCTCCACAATGACTTTAACATTAAGGATTGATGTATGTGTGTGTATGTATATGTACATACATAAGTATGTGTATTTGTTAAAATGCACATGCAGATATGTCTATAATAGAGTATGAGTAATTTGAGGATGAGAATGAATAAATGTCCTTTATATCAGTGGTCAGATTTTGAAAATATTTTGTTACCAAATCAAACAGTGTACTTTGAGTTAGTTTTTGCATTATGGTGATCATGGTGACTCCTTTTGCCAACCATTACTTCACAATTAAATGTGTAATGCCACTCTATTTTTGTGCTGCTAAGTGGGGTGGTGATGTGTTTTGTCTTCAGTTCATCTCACTTGACAAAGCTATTTTATTCAAGACTTCGGGCTAAATAGATCTTTTAGCAAGGGTCACTGGATGGTGATAATATGCATAAGAATAATGTGTTTTAAAAGCAGTGCTTTCCTAATAAATGTGTTAAGTATCATTAGATTTTTTGGAGTGGTGGTTTTTGGTTGATTTATTGGTTTGCTTGTTTCTTTTTAAGTTGTAAAGCTGGTAGAGAGAACTGTGAGAGTTGTTCTGCATTAATTTTCCTACATAGAATCAACTTTGAGAACACTAATTCATCTATTGCCCATTACTGTTGACAGAGAATATTTTTCACCAGTTTAGATCAAGCAATAGTGATTTTGTCTTAGCTGTGAGTGAGTAGTCACTGGATGGACTCTTCTTGCTCTATGCCAGATTGTGTTATACTTCATATTTCCTCATGCCAGTTAATGAAATCTTTCTGATGAAACAGAAATATCTCTTTGGCTTTTTTGCTCTTATTTTTTAATTTTTTTTAAACATTTCTTTTGTTGAAGTATGCTACCCTATTTCAAGCTATCCTTGGTTTAGAGAGTCAATGGAATAATTTACAGGATGCATTGATTAGCATTGCTAATTCAACTGAAAGATTCTACTGAGGCTGTTTCAATATTAAACCATGTCTTTCCTTGCCTTTCTACTTTATAAATACAGATTTAAAGAAAATTTGTTTCATGATGGTTTATAATTTCAAAACTGTCAAGTCTGAGGTATAGTAATGGTCAGTTAAATGTTTTCATTTCTGATAAAGCTTGTTTTGCTCTTACAAGTTTCTTTTGCCAAAACTAATTGCATTCATGTAATCATACGCTCAGTGGTTTTCATTCATGAATTTTCCAGATGACAATGAAGCTCTTTCATCCCTAAATAAACTGAAAAAGGAAAGTCAGATGTCATGGATGTTGCAATTTAAAGTTAGCTGCTATTTGGCTAATGGCTTTATAGAAGCTATGATTCCTTCTTTTCCAGTATTACATGGTGCAACTTATCGTTTTTGAAATAGCAAATAACAGTAACCTGCTATAGGCTTTCTTAGGAGCTAGGAGGTCTGAATGGAGAGAGAAACATCTTTTTATTTCATAATAAAAGTAGCAATAGTCATTGTTTTTTGGAAACAGACAAGATTCACAAAAATAGAGGTGTAGCTATCACCAGGCAATACAAAAGCATTTAAAGATACAAAAATAAAGTTGTTACGACAGTAGGTGAATCTTAATGCAATAGAAGAGACATAAACTTAAAACGATACATTACAGTGAAGTACAACCACACTACTAAAATACTACTGAAGTACAACCGTAATAAAGAAGTAAATATACTTAATTTGAACTTAAAATAAATCTCTTCCTGTGACTAAAAAAATAAAGCGAAAGTGTCAGTTTACAACTTTTGCACTGAAGAGTATACTTTGGGCTTGTAGTGATAAAGTAGATTTGTTTGTTAAGGTGGAGGTATTTAGTGTTGCTTAATTACTGGACAAATCACAAGGTCTGGTTCTTTATATTTCTCTGTGGTAATTTTCTTTTTCATCTCAGTATCTTGTCAGATTTTTCACTTGCTTTGGCTTTTTAACTGTGTAGACCAGTTTGCTCTAGTTTTGTAAAATCCATTGGGATGCTCTTACTGGCCTCAGCATGTGCAGGATCTTCTGTAGTACTTCAAGAAGAGGTATGCAGTGCACAAAAGTGGAAGGAGTGCTGGAAGCAGCACTATCCTCAGTGCCAAATGCTCTGTGGTGACAGGATTTCATGAAGTTGAGGCGAAAGGAGAACAGTAATGTTCCATAAGCACTTGCTGGCAGAGTTTTCACATCAAAAGCTAGTAGTGTGACTCACTGTTTCTTCCAAGTTCCCTCTCTCCAGCTGAGAAGGCATTTCAGGACACCAGATGTACAATTACCATTCTCACAAAATCTAAGCAGGCAGTTTCTGACTTTCTAGAGCAGTGTGCTTATAAATCAGACTTCTGTACATTCAGAAAATACTTTCTCCTGAAAAACTGTCAGATGAACAAACTCCATGTACTACCATAGATTCCCTAGAGAATTTTACTTCCTCCTCAAGTTTCTTTGTGGAGGAGGGGGGCAGAATGGCTCAGGTTTGCTGAGTGGATATAATTATATACATTTTTCATACATGTTATCTGAATCTGATATGGGAAGGATATTTATCTGTTTAGTAGATAAACTATTTAGTATTTCTGACTCAGTAATAAACAAATCTTAAATGTAGTATGAGGATTTATTTGGACTCCCTGATGTGAACACTGAATAAGAAAGTTAGGGAGAAAGACAAAGTAGTGACAGACTAAACAAAAGCATTGTGAGTGCAAAACATGCAACTGAATGGGTTTCCATTACAGGAAGGGGGGAGAAATCAAAAACCAAACATAATGCACAGAAGGTTTATATTTTTATAGTAGCTTTGTTACATAGAGATCTAATTTTAAAAAAGCAATTCTTGAATTTCAGCCTAGAGACTGTGTTGCAACATTTGTTGTTTCCTTTTTTTTTTTACAATTGGCATAAATTGTCGCAAGTAAAGCATTTGAATTCATGCCAGTGAAGGAAATGGGTAGAAGCTTTCCAGTTTCAGTGCCGTTGGAGAAGATGAAGTTAAGGTACATGCTTAGTACCAATTCGTCATATGACTCAAAACTCTTCCTGGAGAGAAATGAATTTATATGATCATTCCTCTTCCTGCTTATTTTACTTTTCCCTCCTAGCTAAATGTTAATTCTAGGTACCTCATAAGACAGTACCATAGGGAAAAGCTATAGTTGCTCTATAGAATCCCAAAATCACATGCAGTGGGCATTCAAGACAACTTCAGGAAGGTCTGAGTTTTTACATGTGGTTTCCTAAAGGAGAAAATGACCACTAAATTCCCAATAAAATTAATGGACTTACTCAATTCACAGAAGTACAGAAGTAATGAGCTGAAGAGAAAAAGTAAGTTAAAAATGAAAAACACTACTAGACACTGTAGGAATAAATAGTGTTCTGTAAAATCAGCATTAGATGGTGTCATGCAAATTAGCTTTCAGGAGGAAGCTTGTGTCTGCCACAAGCATTACTTGTGACAGACTTGGTGTAGCAAGTATAAAGTTCCATACTGAACCAATTCTACACAGCCTGCCCCAGTGGGATGGGGGATAGAATCAGACAGAAAAAAAAAAAAAGGAAAATTCATAGGCTGAGGTAAAGACAATTTAATGGAACAGAAAACAAAGTGAAAATAGTAACAATGATAATGATAAAAGAATTAAATTATACAAAAAGAATGATGCACAGTGCAATTGCTCTCCATCTGCTGTCTAATTCCTAGACATTGATATCTATTGTATAAACTGGGAGGAGACCAGCCAGTGTTCTATGGTGTGAAATACCCCTTTGACCAGTTCAATTCAGTTGTTCTGGCTGTATCTGACTCACCTTTTTGTGCCCCCTAGTCTACTTGCTGGCTGGACAGTGTGAGAATCTGAAGAGTCCTAGGCCACTGCTCAGCAACAACTAAAGCATCAGTGTGTTATCCCTGCTACTCTCACACTAAATCCAAACCACAGCACTGTACCAGCTACTAGGAAGAACATTAACTCTATCCCAGGCAAAATCAGGACAGGGGTGATATTGCTGTCTTGCAAAGATTGACTGAGATTCTGTGATGGTATGTTGCGTGCATCTCTCATGATTTTTTTTCTAGATGCAGGGTCCATCTTACCTTTTTCTGTGTTCATATACTGCTTAGTAGAGTGGCTTCTAATTGGTGACAGAGCCTCCTAGGTGTTCTAATAACATAAACAGTAATTACTGTGCTTTGGCCATATTGTGCTGCTTCTTTGTCATTACATTTTGTCCCGATAATGAATAACATAAATATGTCATTGGATGACAGAGAGTCCCTTTGTTTTTATTTTTGATTCTGATATTCTCGGAGGAAAAAGGGATTAGAAGAGGTCTTCATACTTGGTTCACTGCATTTTGTGGCTCTTCTGAAAAGGACACAGGTACCTTATTTATGTAGCCTAAGTAGTTAGTTGTTACTCTGGGTTTTTTTAGTGTTGTTTGAGAACTGTTGTGAAAAAGCAGTACCCTGCCTATTATACAGAATCAGTTCAAATACAGGGCAGTCACGGTTGTCTTGGAACACTAATTAGCTTATCAAAGAAGGCATAGCTGGGGTCACATGAGATTTTATGAAGCGACAGCTGTCTAATTTTGGTTTTCTTTCATATCAACTCATTATGAAAGATAATTTTGAGGGCAAAAGACAAGTATATTCTTTTAAATCCAAAGCTGACTGCTTGGATAATATGTAAATGATTAAGATAGACCCCCCACAGGGCAAAAAGTTACATAATTACAGGGACTTTACTGAGCATTAGCTTTTTTGTTTCATTCAATTTTTATATATAATGGAAAAGGAGTGTTTCTAAGGAACTTCAGCAGGTAAGTTTCAGTCTTTTTTCTGTCATATTGCAAGAGATATATTAGCTGAGGAGAGTCAGATACAAGTATCTTCCTATGCTGCTTGACTAAAGGACTCACTTGACTAGGCATTAACATGCAATAAAAAAACTGGAAAAGAGATGATAAAATGTGAGTATATTTTAAAAGTGTTCAGGTCACATAAATTCACTTCTCATTTTTTCTCTCTCTGTCCATCTTTTCTTTGTTTTATTTTTTTCACGGAAAGGATTGTCGGTCTTTTGAATCAGGTCCTTTTATATCCCAGCTCAGTTCTCTGAGGTGTGAATCGCAAAGTCTTTTATATCTGTTTTTCTTTACATTAAAATTCTTGGTGTTGACCCACTACAGAATAATAGGTGTCTTAACATAACACAAGTTTTCACAGAAGGATTGTTACCTTCCCAGGACTATGTAGCTAGCTGTCTACCACAGAAAAGATAAATCCCTGAAATTGGATTCTGAGTGAGGTGAGGTACAAGAGAATACCATAACACAGTGTTTTATGGCATTTTAATTTAGTGGCATGCTGTATGCTGACATCAAACATTTGTAACAGTCCTGGTCTGCCTGCAGCTTGAGACAAATGATGCTCTTAGACTACAGTCATACATTTAACAGCATATATTAAACCTGTTCCCATCCAATGACTTGTCAGTGAGCCAAAAAAGGAAAAAATATTTCTTCTAATAAACCAGGAATTTTAAAATTACTGAAACTATACAAAAATATTCTGGTGTAGCACCTTTTGTGCAGCAATCCGATTATTGAAGAACAGTTTATAGCATCCTGTTCTTCCAGAGGCTTCATAACCATCGTGAAGCCTGTCTGGAAAGGTGGGACAAGTGTAAAGTTACCCATTTATCATAGGTTAATTGACATATTCAGTCTTTAAGAAATCAGATATAACGTAATCCAGATTTTGTAAAAGAAGAGTAGGCCTCAGTGGTGAAATGCAATATATGTATAATTGATGGTATATCAAATCGTGGTTGGTAGGCTCTGTTGTATGTGTCTCAACTATGGGAAAAGCACATGGATGCAGCAGCCTTAAACCAGCATGTTGGAGAGAGGAAGGGGAACTACACCCTAGAGGTGTGAAGCCCCACCAGTTTTCCTAATTTAGGTTCAGATACAAAAGTCATGGGAATCCATGGCACAGTACACATTTCTTCTGTGTAATTCCCCCCTTCAGCCTTGTGTTCCCAGTCTGTTGCATTAAGTGGTTTACAGTGGAACAGGGAAAGACCAAGAGAGTGAGTGAGCTGTATTCCAGCTTTGTAGGTAGAGAAATGAGAGTGTGAGAAGCTTTAACAGAGGAAATGGTGAAGCTGTTGATCCTGTGGATCTGCAGGTGCACTAAAGACCCACGGCATTACGTTTCAAGGAGAAGTCATTCCTTGTGAAACTGGACAAGAGACCCCGTTTCATTTCTTGCACATAAAAAATACAGATAACAAAGCACAGGGAGCTTGTTATTTTAAAGTAAAAAATGATATTTTTATCTGCTTTCTTCAAATACCCAATCTTGTATTACCTAAGAATGCTAAGAGTAAAGATACTAGCTATTCTACTTGCTGTAAAGAAGTTCAAGCTTTCGGAATTGATTTAGTCACCTCTGTCTGCTCTGAAGTCTACTGCAACTATTGACTAAAAGTCAGTGAAATGCATAAAGATGCAAGGAAACTGGAAACTAGTCTTTCAGTTTGGCAGCATTGGCTGTTATTAAACATCAGCTGAACCAGGAAATCAATAAAAGCATTTAAAATGCAAGTTTCCTTTAATAGATAGGAAAGCTATTTCCTCTAATACTCACATAACTCAATCCGTAACAGTGTCTGTGGGACTTAGAGCAAAATTAGCTCTAAAAGATTTTCCAAGTTCTCTCGCATATTACTTTGTAGTATTAATTGCTGGAAGTCTGTTCCCGCCTTTTTTTGTTAGAATGCAGTTCTTCCTTAGATGGATGTTCCATTGTAATTTTTTTCCTTGGAAGACTGAAACTTTTAGGGGGCTTCCAGTAGGGCTTGAATCTTGGAACTAAAGCAGGATGCAAGAAGAAAAACATCCTGAAACTTTAGCAGAGCATCAAAAGAGGAACCTCCTGGAACTGAGGAAGGAACTTTGCTGGAAAGTTGCAAATAATCCCAACTGGTGGTTAATGCTTCCAAAACTAGAGCCAAAAAACCCCAACATTGTGCTTGTTGTGCTATACTTAGATAAAAGCTGGGAACTCGCTTGGATCTTGTTCGTAACACCAGTATTTTAGCAATGTAAACTGCATGTCATTGGATCATATTTTTAAATTGTTCAGATAAGAATGTTTTACAAGTAATTACTGCTTATGGTGAGATTTAGTAACTTGTGCAACAGCTTGTAGCCATTTCCTGTAATAAGTGGGATGGTGCTAACATAGAATGAGAAAATAACAGATCCTAGGCATCAGGATGTCACTACATGGGGGACTAGTACAAGTTTATGAAGTGTCAGTGTGGTCCAATAGAAAGTTTTTAGTGGGAAAAGATTAATCGAACTTGATACAAACAGGCAACCACATAAACTATTGTCTTAAAATTTTTTTTGTTAACTTTTCTTCACTACAGAACAATGGTATATAGAAAAATTGTGTATGTATTTTCATCTTAGTATACCTACTCCTTTTTAAAAAAAGAAAGGAGCATAAACCAAATCTTTAAACTGTTGTTTTGCAAATGCAAAGGTAATGTCTGAATTGGAATGTTTAAAGAATTACAGAAACATTTCTATTTATGTTATTCCAGGATCTTCACTTTTGGACTATCTCTACTGTCAATATTCTTATAAATGAAACTCTGCATCAGTGTCCTTGGTATTGCTGCAAATTACTAATGAGAATTAAGATTTCATTGCACTTTCTCCTTTCAGAATCCTCTTGATTCAGACTAGCAACTTGGATATTTTTCTCCTGTATGAAGCATTAGTGTTCCTTGAAGTATTAAGCATATTTCATTCATGATGCCTGCTCTTTCACTCGGATTTAAATTTCTGTGAGCCTCCACAGGGCTCGAAAGTCTCAATCCTGAACATATGTAGTTAATAAAAAATACAGGAACAGTCCTGTTTACTTCAAGTTTAGAAAACAGAGAAGGTGTGTTTGTTGGAATATTGTAGGAATCAAAATTTGACTATAGCAAATGTCTCCTGTAAAATATTTATTGACCATTACACAAAATATACCCAGATTGACTACAGTGTTTTGGGCAGTAGACCCAGCAATTATTAAATATTAATAACTTATTTATGGAATGGTAATTATTAATAATTATGGGGGGTGAATAAAATAATAATTCCATTGGTAATTGTTAGTGCTACTAACTCTTCTAACATTAATTCACTACTCAGTTAAATACCCGTGCAATGTATCAACAGACCTGTCTTTTGTGTCTAGGCCTTGCATATTATACCTTCAGTTTGATACTGAAACTAGTTTTTATTTACATTATTCAATATTTTTAAAATATTTTAATTCATTATTTGTCCTTGTATTCAAGTGTATTTGTCAGGTGCTCGGAAAGAAAGTGGCAAGATTCAAATGCTGTCTTCTAAACTGTGTGTTAAAAGGCAATTCAAACTGGAAATGAATTATCTTGTCACAGAAAGCAAGTACAGATTTCTTATAATGCAAAATTTTTTGCAAGTGCAAATTAAGCAAATATTTTATTTAGTGTTCTAGGGAGAATGAGAAAAGAATAAGGATTCAGATTTGCTCATAGTTAACCTTGTCAGAATCCAGGCATCAAACATGCAACCTGATTCAAGTTAACTTGTTTAAGCAGGGGCTTGGACTACATGATCTCTAGAAGTCCCTTCCCACCCTTACCAGTCTGTGATTCTGTGAACTTGTCATTTTGTCCTAGATGAATTATATATCTTTCTCTTTCTGGAATGGAGTAAGGAGAAAGAAAAGAGAAGCAGATGGTACTGAATTGCTAGGAGCAAGAGGTGAGCAAGAAGTAATCATGATGATATATTTGAGGGTGAAGCTCTGTCTTTGTAGATTTCTCTACAACTCCTTCCAGTAGTATCTGAGAATCTGCAAGAAATAAGAGATGGCAGTGATATCTCTTCTTTCGTTGCTGACAAGAGTTATGGTAGGGGTGACATATGGTACACTAAGACAAAAACAGTGGCCAAGTTGCTTTCATTTTTGGTGTACTTTAGAAACCCTTTCAGCTTAAAAACATCTCTGTGACAGGTTATGTCAACCTATGTTAACCATAGAGCTGATATCTTAACCTTTCCAACACATCTCCTCTGGAGCCGTCTATTATTACGTCAAGTCTGTTATTTGCTCTAGTATGAGGGAAATGCGTGAGTCGTGAGAGCTTTAATAAATATGTAATAAAATAAGTGATAAGTCAACATAGACCTGATACATATCTAGATGTTACCAGCAGTTGAGAAATCTGGTGGTTGTTTTAGAAGCAGACCAGTAGATGGTGCTCAGAAATTAATCGCAGCATAACTGAGTTGTGATGGTGCATTTTCCATTCATTTAGTTTTCTTTTTTTGTTCTTTACAGAATGGTTATTAGGCACATTTCTTAATTAAATGGAAACGTTAATAAGGCTAGAAGAACAGAATACCCAACACTACCTGGAAATCAATCTGAACACCTGCTGGTTTTCTTTTTTCAATAATTCTCAGGTTAATTTCACCATTTATTTTACTATATTACTTAATTTTAGTTCAAATGTTAAGAGTTTTATCTTAACACAACTCTCCTCCTAATCAGACTGAAATTATTTGCCCTGTAGATTTAAGAATAATTTTAATGGTATTTGAAGGGGTGACAGAAGTTGCAGATGATAGCTGCTAAATTAAAAAGATACATAGAAAAAAAATCCCTGCTTGAACTGAAGTTAAGATGCAAAGATACACCAGTAATCTTAAGAGCCTTAGGAATTTTATACACAATACATTAACCATCAACCCTTCTGCAAATCAGACAATTCAATGTTAATTTCATATTCATAAAACAAGCATTGGCTGTGTTGAAATGCAGTAAACTTACCATGCCATCCTGTTGCATCTTACAGCCATGACAACTTGTTGACATGTTATATTCTAGATGCTGCAAATGGTATACCCAGGTACTTTGAAACTTGGCAGCTTTACAGTCCCTGCTTCCTTGGATATTTCCTAGGTAAATGCCCAGAGTGTGAAAAGAAAGCTATCCTGGGAGCTTTGGTAAGCCTCACCAAAGGTATATGGTCTGTTTTTCATTAAATGTATTGTCAAATTAATGAAGCTGTTTCGTTTGAATAGTAAAAGCTTAACATTGTCAGGAGCTGCCTTGAGGTAGCTGTACTAGAGAGATATGACAAAGAATCAAAAATGTGTCAAATAGTGTACTGGAGGTGACATTTTGTGAAGATTTTTGTGATGAATTAAGCAGGTTAGGGATGTATACAGTGCTAGCTTGCATATAGGTGGAGATTGCTACAGGACTCATAATTTATGTATGAAGTCTATGGCAAAAAAAAATTTGGGTTCTGTAAATTCCAAGAAAATGCAAGTAGAATATGCATACAGTGAAACTTAGGAAATAGAAATTATGTTTTCATACACACACACACAAACAGAACAAAAGCAAAACCACCCATACATTCTTTGCAAAGGAGAAACTGCAATTGAAAAACAGGAAAAACTTGCAAACCAGATGGTTTACACAACGTGCAAATAAAATAAGGTATTGGTCTTTGGCTCTTGCTGCCAAGCCCATTGTTACCAATTTACTCTTAAAGATAAAACTTCCATTAGTATTTCAACAGATGCATCAAGGGGAAAAAAAGTAAAGACTTATCTGCTCTCTGTTATGGTGTACATAGAAGGAGATCAGTAATACAGAACGTATAAAAAGTATTTTCAAATAATAACAGTTCTTGTAGTTGTTCTGTATACTCTTTAGTACTTGTCACACCTGCAGATCCATGATAAGCATATGTCTCAGGTTTTCAGCTGTGAGCTACTGAGATTACTGCATTCCAGCATAAGAAAGACCCACCTAAATTAATAAAGTGTAAATTAAGATTCAATTCAAAACTGTATAAGCATACATACAGTGTGATTTTCATAGCCCTTAAATTTTACTTTAGATTTTTGATAAACCGAGAATGAATCAAACTACCCAGCAAGTCCAAAGGCATATGTATGGAGACTAACTGACTTTCAAGTGTGCTGTAGGCATGAACAGGTATTTTTGTTAACAGTCAGTGTCACAATAATCCAGTTTGGAAGTTAAGTATGTTGTGACATGTCTTTAAACTCAAAAGTGATCAAACAGCTTTCTGCTCCTCAGTTCTTATTCTGCTGGCAGCTTAGGCTCCTATATATAGGATACCTCTCTTTGCTTTCTCACATACAGGAATAAATTAATTTGTTCATGTTTTTAGTGAACAGACAAGCATTGTAGGTGTTTATTAATTTTGTGGACCATATACTTTATCTGAACTTTCTTGGCAGAGTTACGGACAAGTAATCATAGATTTATAGAATCATAGAATGGTAGGGGTTGGAAGGGACCCCCCTGCAGAAGCAGGTTCACATAGATCAGGTCACATAGGAACATGTCCAGGCAGGTCTTGAAGACCTCCAAGGAAGGAGACTCCACAACTCCTCTGGGCAGCCTGTGCCAGGGCTCCATCACCCTCTCAGTGATATAGTTATTCTTATATTTAAGTGGAATTTTTTGTGTTCCAGCTTCATCCCATTACCCCTTGTCCTTTTGCTAGCTACTATAGAAAAAAGGGATGTCCCAACCTCCTGACACCCACCCTTTAGGTATTTGTAAATGTTAATAAGATCTCCCCTCAATCTCCCCTTCTCCAGACTAAACAGTCCCAGTTCCCACAGCCTTTCCTTGTATGAAAGATGTTCCATTCCCCTGATCATCTTGGTGGCGCTGCACTGGACTCTCTCCAGAAGTTCTCTGTCTCTTTTGAGCTGAGGAGCCCAGAACTGGACACAGGGCTCCAGATGAGGCCTCACCAGGGCAGAGTAGAGAGGGAGAAGAACCTCCCTTGACCTGCTGGCCACACTCTTCTTGATGCATCCCAGGATGCCATTGGCCTTCTTGGCTGCGAGGGCACATTGCTGGCTCATGGTCTAGTTTATTATCAGTCAGGACTTACGGATCTCTTTCTCCAGAGCTGCTCTTCAGCAGTTTGACCCTCAACCTGCACTGGTGCATGGAGTTGCTCCTTCCCACATGCAGGACTCTGCACTTGTCCTTGTTGAACCTCATGAGGTTCCTCTCTGTGCCATTGATCACCACCCTCTGGGCTCTGTCATTCAGCCAGCTCTCGATCCACCTCATTGTCCACTCATCCAAGCCACACTGCCTGAGCTTTCTGATGAGGATGTTGTGGGAGACAGTGTCAAAAGCCTTGCTGAAGTCAAGGTAGATGACATCTGCTGCTCTCCCCTCATCTAGCCAGCCGGTTTTGCACTCATAGAACTCAGGTTGGTCAAACAGGATTTCCCCTTGGTGAAGCCATATTGACGCCCCCAATAGCCATCTTTTCCTTCATATATTTGGTGATAACATTCAGGATGAGTTGTTCCATCTCCTCTTCAGCCTCCTCTGTATCCTTGGTCACCAGGGCACCCTCAGCGTTTAGCAGCGGAGCCACACTCCCCCTTGTCATCCTTCTGCTTCTAATGTACTTGAAAAATGCCTTATTGCTGTCCTTAACTTCCCTGGCTAAATTTAATTCTAGAAGGGCTCTAGCCTTCCTAGTTGCACCTCTACAATAATGTATTTAAGTAATGTATCTATAGAGGTAGTATCTTTGAATGCAGCTATTATCCTGTACTGCAAATGAAGTTAGAACTACAGCTCATGTGCAGTTTGAAATCAAGATCATTTGTAAGAGCAAATCTTCCCCAAAGGAGGATGTTTTGGGCATGTTCTCATGGAAGTGGTCAGGAGCTTCTTTGGAAATAGCAAGGAACATGGTGATTGTTAAAATTAAACATGGCCATAGATTTTTCTTTCTCACAAGGCCTTTCTTGATTTTGATTTTTAGTACTTTTTCTTGTTGCATATGACATCAACTACACTACACATGGCGTCCTCTTATTCCAGTAAAGACTGTGTTTCAAAGCCTTGTTTCCTGCTCTGAACTCATAGTAGTCATAGAGTCATAGAATCATAGAATGGTAGGGTTGGAAGGGACCTTTAGAGATCATCTAGTCCAACCCCCCTGCAGAAGCAGGTCCACCTAGATCAGGTTGCTTAGGAACATGTCCAGGTGGGTCTTGAAGACCTCCAAGGAAGGAGACTCCACAACCCCTCTGGGCAGCCTGTGCCAGGTATTCCTCACCTGACAGTGAAATAGTTTTTTCTAATATTTAAGGTGAACTTTTTGTGGTCCAACCTCATCCCATTACTCCTTGTCCTGTTGCTAGCTACTATAGAAAAAAGGGATGTCCCAACCTCCTGACATCCACCATTTAGATCTTTGTAAATATTAATGAGATCCCCCCTCATTCTCCTCTTTTCTAGATTAAACAGCCCCAGTTCCTGCAACCTTTCCTCGTATGAAAGGTGTCCTCTGACAGATTTCTTTACTTCATCTTTGGCTAGAGGATATGATCATTCTTCTCTTAACCTGAGTGCTTTTGTTTATATTTTTGTTGATCTCATCCACAACAGACTTGTCCAGTCGGAAAACCAGCATGGATGTGCCGAGAGGGAGATCACAGGGCTTAAAGTCACAGAGTTCAGGCATGCAATAGTTGCTGACTCCTGTTTTTCTGTGGAGAATAGGAGATAGCTGTGACAGAGGCTCTGAAACGTCTGGCAATATGTAGTGGACAGAAACAGCAGTAGGCTCAGAGCAGGCCTGTATAAGCCTGGTAGTTTAGCATTTATTTTTTTAGCATCTGATAATGGCCTCAACAGGAAGCTATTTTTACTTGATGCTTGTGAGCTACCTAGCATATGGTGTCCCCCACACTAAATTGACCCTCCAAGAAAACACACTGTTGATTACCTCAAAACCTACCTCTTGCAGTAGGTTATTGAGGTTTTATTAAGAGAGAAGTGGTCTCTAAATCAGAGGCCAAATGGCATGAAACTGGTTATATCCACAATACATATCAATTGGCCCTTGGTGTCCCATGAACAAAATACAGTAGTGCTTTGGCTCTAGGCATAATTTCTCTGAGCTTTCACTTGTGTGTATATGAGATAGATTTTTTTTTTCTAGCTCAAAAATATTTAGAATTATGTAAAAGATGTGCAGCAGCTCCTGGGACTGGTAAAACACTCATAGATAGTGTTATATGGAGGGTATGGGAAAGAATACTATCTGATATGGTCAGACCACACCAAGAGTATTGTAACAATTAAGCAGTATTGATGAACAAGTGTGCAGAGTTCAGTCTTGCTCCATGTTCCTATAGAATTCCTCAGTGTAGACATAGCCTGCCTTTATGACTGGTGAAAAGTCTGTGATAGACTGTCAAATGTCTACCAACAATATCAGGAGATACCAATGTACCGTTTACAGTTTTCAGACAATATCTGAAAAAGCTAATAAGGATTAATATAGACTTGTTCTTTTATCATCTACTTAATAATTAGGGAAACTGAAATCAATCCTAGAATTACAGCGGTTTCTTGTTCTGCCTGCAGAGGGCGTTCACACTATTCAGTACATCGTTCCTCTCCAGTTGACAGGGAATTCAAAGGATTACTTTTGGTTATCTCAGTTAAGGCTACATGAATCGGGAGCTTTGTGATACGTGTTTACTGACCATACCTGCTTCGGTAACGACCCTGAGAACCTATAGCGGGGTATGTATGAAACAGCTGAAAAATGTGTTTGTGAGAAGTGTTATAAGAGATGGTCAGATATTTTCCTAAGTGAAAATACCATTTTGCTTGCTGAAATACTGAAAGTTTAAAAAATTATTACTTATTTCTAACCCTTAGCATTTTAATAAATTTTTACACCTAGTTTGTGCACAGTGCTAAACTCCTGCATTCCTTTTCAATGAAGCTGCTCCACAGAGCTTGCACTGAACTTGCAGAGAGCAGCAAAATGGCAAATATGAAAATTTTGGAAAAAACAGAATGAAATTAAGCCAGAATCTAGATAGTAATTTATTTTCTTGGAACCAAGATGCATAGGAGGAAAAAGTTCATTGTAACAATTATTAATCAAAACATTTTTCAAAGCCTTTGTTTCAGTTTTAAATTTACTACAAAAATGGTTACTGTTGTTCTCTTGAAGAGGGAGCATACCTCTTTGGGAGACTCAGGAAGTATCTTCATAAAGAATCTCTCCATCCTGGAAGTGGCAAGGGCAAGGAATGTAGGCTAGCTGGAAGAACAAGTCTGATCAATGGTAACCCGGGCCCATTGTATCAGACAATGGCAGCTGCCGAACAAACACTAGCAGGGCAGTATTAGTGTGCACAAGAGACAGGCTGAAGCACAGAACACTTGAGATCCTATTCATGAGATAGCTGTTCATCCTTAGATGCCTCTGGAAGAGAAGATGATTGTTAGAAAGTTAGCAGTCTGTAACAGCTGAGAACAGATCTTTAAGAAACAGAGAAAGGGACAGGAGGAGTTTCTGCCTTTTTGAGACTAGTTAGTCTACTTTTGGGCATTCACTGGTATCACAAGCCATAAGACAATATTCTGAGGAAGTCTGTATTCATTATGTCAAAGTGACTGTGAAGTATATCGCTGAGAATCCAGGGCATTGAGATAAGGATAAGATGCTTGTCAGGAAGGTCATCCCTGGCAGCAGACACACCTGTATTGCAGAACTCAGTATCGCTGCAACTGCAGTTTCCTTTCATGTAATCATCCAACGTGTATTCATGAAACTGAGAGTGAGTGAACGCTATATTCCAACTTCTAAGTGCCTGTCAGCTCTCCACTTGGATGCATATATTTCTGTAGTTTCTTTATACTGTCACAAACTGCTTGACACACAGCCTTCTACCCTGAACTCTCATCAGCTCTCTGACAAAGCGACTATTCCATAGTGGAATTTACATAATAAATATTTGAGTGCAATCACTGCAGATGGTGTGCCTAGACTTGCTGCTCTCAATCATACTTTTAATACAGAGGCCTTTCTCCTTATTCACATTTCCAGTAAAAGTTTATGAGCCTTAACAATTTGAAAAGTGACTAGGGTTATAGTGATTGCCAGGTGGAAGAAATTCAGGAAAGCTTTTCATGCTGGCTGACACAAGGATCTTTTTTCTGTGGGATCTCTCCATTATTACAGAGGGATCTATAATCTAGTAAATTACCTTATGATGCCTAGTGCATGTATCTAGGTATGGGAATACACAAACTACTCTTAGGTCTGATGAGTCAGATGTTGCTAAAGAGATTAAATTGCAACAGTTAACCTGACTTTTGTATGCCCCTGGATAGTGAAGGGGAATGGGAGGAGTTGTTGGAACTTGCTGTTTGTTTTAAGTTTGGCAGGGTATTCTACTCATCTTACTATTCTCCTTTTCTGTTCTGTGCACTGTGGACTGTGCATGAATACTGTTCAAGCAGGAACTGCTAGTGAAGTAAATCCTGAAGCAGATGGAGAGCGAGATTTCCAGCAGAAGTAGGAAAAGGCATTATTACCCCATTCCTTTACCACTAGTTCCCTGGTGACAATCATAAAAAGTTTAGTAGATTAGATCATAATTCCACTATTCCAAATGAGTCCTGTTTTTCTGTCATGCCTACTATGTAAATTTGAGGTCTGACTTAAGAGAGCTTTTCCTGTAATTTCCAATGTGCTTTTCATACCTTGCTTTTACCAGCTACTATTTATCTCCTTCAATAAATTAAAACCTTTCTGTTAATCTGTAACTGAAGCAGACTGTTTGCAAATGAAATGCAACAGTTCTAATCAGATTGCTATCTACTATGGCATTTTGCAATGTGTGATACTCACTGGTATTTGGTGCAACCTGGAGAGATCTCTGGAAGGGCAGGTTTGCTAGACAAACACAAGGATTAAGCTGTGTTGCATGGAAGGATTTAAAAAATATAATTTCACTTTCTTTGTCCTAACATCAGGTTAAACTCATCATGATTTAAGCATATTACAGATTCCTGGTGTTCACTGTCATATTGTGCTGAACTTGGATAATTGTTCTGTGCTACAGCACTCCTATTTTCTACCTGGATGATATTTGACTTGCACAGTCATCAGAGAAAGCTTCCACAATTTAGTCTTTTTTTAAGGAACTGTGTACAACTTAGATTCCTGTTTGTAACAGTTAGCTACACATAATTGCTACAGCTCTTAAAAGAGGATTCTCTTCCCAGTGACTGCAATAATGAATTCTGAACGCTGCCCTCACTATCTCCCCCATGTTCTATTTTGCTGAAGATTGCCAAGTGCTTCTTTTTCTTATCATAGGCCCCAGATGCCTAGGATTCTTTCACAGAAGTGGCTTTTAGAATATATCTTGTGATTTAATTTGGAGTTAAGAGAGTGAATCAGTTAAAGCTAGAAAAATGGATATGTGTAAGGGTAGAACTAACGTATTACAAAATTTTTGCTATCAAATCTGCCTCTTGGCTTTTTTTCTCCTTCAGCACTGTGGTTCAAATCTTTCTCTGAACTGAGAGAAAACTGTGGAATGTGTTAAAAAGTGACATTGAAAGAGCCATCAGTTAGGAGTAATCTTTGCAAATCTCAGTAATTGTTATTGGTACCCTTCCAGGTACATATATAGCACAGATGGAAATCCTGGTACAGGTTCACTTGGAAGATAGGACAGCAGTTTCCAGCTGTCTGCCTCATGCGGGTCAATAGGCTTCTGACTAAAAACTGTACATGAAAAAAATGCTGTAAACAGCATCAGGACTAGAATTCTTAATAAATGAAAAAAGTATACAAGATAGTATTATGCCATGTAAAGCAAGATGTATGTTGTTCACAGTAGTAAAATGTATTTTTAAAAAAAAGATGAAAAAGCTTTTGCATACATTTAAAATACTTCATGATAGTTCCCCCTTCCCATATAAATGATCTCTATCTAAGTCCTCTCCTTTACCTAAGTCCTCTCCTTTACTAATTTAAAGAGAAATAGAGGCTTAAATACCTGTGAACTTTGAAAAATTAGACTTCTTAGTTTGAAAGATAGGAAGAACGAAAACCATAAAAACATTGAAACAAGAGGTAAATTTGCACCCCTAAGAATCACAAAGGATTATGCTCTTGAAGCCAGTAGGCTGGAGTTTGTCCATGGTGTCTGTGTGTTCTGCATTGGTGAACCAGTAGAATGAGCTCTCTGTACAGAGTAATTTTTGCTATGTTTTACTGGAGAAGCAATACATGTTTCTGTGACTTCTTGACTCTTAGAATACAACAGAGTAACTTTTAGTATTTGCATTGTTTTCGACAGAACATAGATTTAGTCTGATTTACAATTGATAAGCCTCATATTAACTGAATAAAGATATATTGAAGTTAACTGTCAGTGGTTTAAATCTTTATGAAGTGTAGTTTGTCAGCTACAAATTTATTTGTGATTTTGATTTATGATAATTTTTATCATAAAAAGGATTTAAAATCTTATTTTATTGAAAACATTGGGCAAAAATAATTTCATTTTATCTTCAGTAATCCCAACAAAAAATTGCAGCAGTCTAGATAATAAGAAGTTTATTTGTCTCTGCTATTTCAGTTTGAAAGACCTGAATTCAGGTTCCCATTCCCTACTTTTCAGGTTTACACGGGAATGATAGCTCCTTGATGAAGCTGCATCACTTTGCTTCTGTTCTTTTCATACATTAAGACACTTAAAAAATCTTATTTCTTGACTTAGTCTTACACAGCTGATCAAAGTCATTAGAGCTCAGGCCTTGAAGAGTACCAGCATTAATCTCTCTCACTCTTGACAAAGTGGCAAAATTTGTACTATATGCAGTCTGCATTTTTTTCATCAGTGACATGTGAAGTGGAAAAAAGGTGGCTTGAAAAAGTGAAAAAAAAAAAAAGAACAGTTTATTTGCTAGAAATGATGATAAATAGTTACACAGTCTAGCTTAACAGTCACTCATGTAGAGAGGACAGAATGACTTCGGGATTAAAGCCTCAGTATGCAAGGTTAATCAAGAACATTACTTTCACCTGTGCCATGAATGTGTTCCCATATCTTCACATTCTTTAACCATGTAGTCTGGACTTGCCAGACGTTTTAACCTCTTTGTTCTCTTCCTCTCATCTCAGTCTTCAGGCTTTATGCTGAAAAATGTCATGCATCCCTTTTAACGTTTATAATCACAGTCTACATTTTAAAGCAATTTCCTTCTGCCCTCACAAGGCTCTATCTCCTGAGCCACTGTGCAGCTTTATCTCCCTATTCATTTTCATTCACTTTAAATGTTTAAAAATGTTGCAGCCCTGGGGCCAAGGATTTTCTACGGTGCATCTTGAATTACTTAAAACATGTTATGCAGCAGGTTTCGTTTGGTCTGTGAAATCAAGAGACGAGTTAATTCACTTGAAAAATGCTTTTGTGATATCATGTTGCCCATAGTCTACAGCCGCTTACTGCTGAAATGCAGTTCTGAAATGCAGTTTTGTAAGTAGTAAAATAAATGTTTAAAAAGAGCACAAACCATTTTAAATGACTCTTTATTTCCCCTTATTTTCTCCTGCTTCTGCATCTGGGCAGCTCAACCCTAAAGAGAAAAGTCTTTTCTCTTTAACTGTTTGGCTTAAATAGGCTTGGATGAATGTAATGAGCCTATACACACTTACCTTTGTGAATCTTAGCCTGGAATGAAGCCCAAGAACTTGAATTTTACTATAATGGTCTGACTTTTAAAGTTCAACTAGGTCAATAAGCATTTCATACACTACTAGGGAGAGATAAAACATCTTGTCCCAGTGCTGTGACTTTCACACACACTGGCCTTAGAGTTGTTGATAAGGCCATTCAACATCACCAATTTACATAGAGCTTCTTAAGTCAATATGCAAGGAAGCCATTCAGTAGAACTGTAATTTACCTTCTAATATCACTAAACTGCCTTTACCAGCTCTTTGAATACTTAATGCTTGGAAGGTGTGGTTCATTACAATGTAAAAAATCCCTAAGACTAAAGGCAAAATCTTGAAATAATTCCAGTAGGTTCAAAGTAACCGCAGACAATCCATAGCAGTCCTTTACCTTTATTAAAAAATCAAGCCTTTCTGCTTTAAAGTCAGACCTCCAAATAAAGAATGTCAGAAAATAAGAATGGCCCCTCTGTGTCAGACCAAATATCTTCTCTAGCCTAATATCCTGTCTCAGACAATGTCAAAAAAGGAATATTGAGAGAATACTATAAATGAAGGGAAAGCATATATGCTTCAAGAAATATTCCTGCCATCGAGCAATCTGTGGTTCAAGAACTTCCTGAGCCAGAGCCAGAGATGGTGCTTGGTGTTTAATAACTTGATGGATTTCTTTCCCATTAACTTGCCCAGTCTTCTCCAGGAAGAGGTAAGGGAGATAAAGCTGGTGTTCTTTTCAGTTTCTAACCTTTATTTCCAGGAAAAACATTGGTTCCATTCCACAAAGTCAGAATAGCTGTAGTGCTGTTAGAGCAGCTGAGAGGCCTATGGCTCCAATATATAATGATAATGGCAATTTCAAATCTCCTGTCATAAATATGTGACAATGGAGCAACATGTTGGTCATGGAATGGGACTATCTGATGCATTCAAAACCTTTTTGCTATATTTACTTGAGCTTTTTCCTTTGAATGAAAAGGATACACTTAAGGAGCTACTTGAAAGTTGACTTTTCATGTCTTTGAATTATGCAATTGGTCTCCTAGGCATAAAATATTACACAGTCTTCAAAATCTGGTCTAATGCCCAAGTCAAACTGGTTGAGCTCAGAGTATTTCTGTTTGCTGGTTCTATATGGAGCATTTAAAGCTCTAGCCTAGCTTCTTTATTTTTTTTTACTTTATTTTTAATGAAAGTATCTGGATGAAAATATCATGCAACCTTTGTCTTTGATTAGTACACAGTAATTAAAGTGAATTAATAGATGTTGATGTACAGTAAAAAGCAACATAAACTGCTGTGTGTATGCATAGTAATGAGCACGTGAGAATTCTAGGCATGATTATATTTAGGTTTATGCCATAGTAATCACAGCAAAACCAAAATAGTTTGTTAAGCCTTTTATTTTTTCCTCCTAACTGTGTCAAGAAACAAATGAAACTTTCCGAGCCATGACATACTTGGTGGATAGTAAGCAATGACTTTTGTGTAGTAGTTTGGAGGGAAGGAAGAATTAAATAACAGCAGCTGTGATGCCAGGAAGAGTGCTTCCCATGGTGTATAGACACAAACCCTCAATTAAAAGAAAATGGAAAAATAGTATTAGAAACTGCTCCATACATCTCTTAAATAAAACTAAACTCAGCTAAAACTTAACTGCTTAAATTAAAAGCCTTTGAAGATGCTGAATATATACACAGTGGTTTGGTAAATCAACAGCAAATGGGTATAGACAGCTTTCTCAGTCCACATTGCCATGGGCTTACTGTTATGTATGAGACTGCTGTTTAATTACTGTTTTCTATTACATAATGAGAATGGTCCGGGTTGGAAGGGACTTTTAGAGAACATCTAGCCCAACCCCCTGCTAATGCAGATTCACCTTGATCAGGTCACACAGGAATGTGTCCAGAGTAGAGGAGAGGGAAGAACCTCCCTCAACCTGCTAAGTCTCTAGAGAAGAGAAGACTGAGGGGAGGTCATTAATATTTACAAGTATATAAATGGTGGGTGTCAGGAGGTTGGGACATCCTTTTTTCTATTGTATCTAGTAACAGGACACGGGGTAATGGGATGAGGCTGGAACACAAAAAGTTCCATTTAAACATAAGAAAAAACTATTTTACTGTTCAGGTGATGGAGCCCTGGCACAGGTTGCCCAGGGAGGGTGTGGAGGCTCCTTCCTTGAAGGAGACTCCAGGAGGTCTTCAAGACCCACCTGGACACATTCCTGTGTGACCTGATCTATGTGGACCTGCTTCTGCAGGGGGGTTGGACTAGATGATCTCTAAAGGTCCCTTCCAACCCCTACCATTCTATGATTCTAAGATATATATAAGTATTTATATACCAGTGCATACATACCAGGGGAAAAAAACAAACAAACAAAAAAACCCCAAATACTTGTTCCACCCTTGAGCCACCCTGTCCTGTGTACCAATGCTAAGCATAGACAAAGACATAAAGAATTCACTTCTACATTATTCAGGAAACCTGGCTCTGACAATGAGTTATTAGCCCATGCTGAGCTTCACGCAGCTGCTAGTTTCAAACCGTCTTTGACATGTCTAAACAAGCTGTGTTGACAACACATAGGTGCTCACTAATGAGGTAGTTCTTTAAGGAGACTCAGGCAAACTGCAGAAAAGAAACAGCATCAAAGCTGGGCTTTGAAATGAGTTGAAATTATTTATACAAACTCTCAAACTCAAATCAATAAAAATTTTTAGCTAAAGACCTCACAAAATTTCTGCAACTGATGTTTCATCTCCCCACGATGAGGCAAATAGTAGGTATGAAGCCACATTCAGCTGTAATACATAGCCTTGAGCTCCCATCCTTGTTCATTGTGCTTTTTAGAATCATAGCAATAAGTGATACAATTGGAAAATGTGTTTGAAAAGGTCGTGGGACAGTAAACTCTGCCAGGTACTCTGACTGAAAGCTGCATTCATGTCTCTGTTCATGACTTTTATTCCAACATTTCTTGAGAAAAAAAAAAACCCCAACCAACAACAGGAAACAGCTTTCTAAATGCTTAGAACATTAAGAATTTCTGGATCTATGAAGCAGCATACAGTGTGAGTGAAACAGAACTTGGTGTGCTCTTGTGTTCTTGAAACTGCTACCACTGTATGCACATATGTGACCAGAGTGATCTTGGATTTGTCTGTGGTGTACGTCTCAGTACTATTTTGTGTTTAAAATATACATGATAAATGCTTCCCTTTGGAAGTTAGTTGTACAGTCCATTCCAGCAGTAGGTCCCTAAAGTATGCTTGAATAAGCGTGCTGCACACAGAACACCATCTCTTGTTAGCATTCCAGAGGAGGATCACTTCTTCCCTCTCTCCTCCTCATTTCTTTTATTCAGTTGTCTAATCAGAGCACTTAGTTCATAACATCCAGGTTAAGTATATTATAGAATCATAGAATGGTAGGGATTGGAAGGGACCTTTAGAGATTATCTAGTCAAATCCCCTTGCCGATGCAGGTCCACCTAGATCAGCTTGCATAGGAATGCATCCAGGTGGGTTTTGAAAATCTCCACAAGTGACTCCACAACCACCTGGGCAGCCTGTGCCAGGGCTCCCTGACAGTCACAGTAAAATAGTTTTTTCTTATGTTTAAAGGGAGCTTTTTGTGTTCCAGCTTCATTTCATTACCCCTTGTTCTGTCACTAGATACAATAGAAAAAAGGAATGCCCCAAAAGGCCCTGTCCCTTTTGAGCTGAGGAGCCCAGAACTGGACACAGGGCTCCAGATGAGGCCTCACCAGGGCAGAGTAGAGGGGGGGAAGAACCTCCCTTGACCTGCTGCCCACACAATTCTTGATGCATCCCAGGCTGCCATTGGCCTTCTTGGCCACGAGGGCACATTGCTGGCTCTTGTTCAGTTTATTATCAATCAGGATTCCCAGGTCTCTCTCTGCAGAGCTGCTGTTCAGCAGTTCGACCATGAGCCTGTACTGATGCATGGAGTTGTTCCTCCCCAGATGCAGGACTCTGCATTTGTCCTTGTTGAACCTCATGGTTCCTCTCTGCCCAACTCTCAAGCCAGTCGAGATCCCACTGAATGGCAGCACAGCCTCTGGGGAATCAGCCATTCCTCCCAGTTTGGTGTCATCAGGGAACTTGCTGAGGGTACACTCTGTCCCCTCATCCAGGTCATTAATGAAGATATTGAGCAAGACCGGCCCCAGAACCGATCCCTGTGGAACTCCACTGGCCACAGGTCTCCAACTCGATTCTGTGCCATTGATCACCACCCTCTGGGCTCTGTCATCCAGCCAGCTCTCAATCCACCTCACTGTCCACTCATCCAAGCCACACTGGCTTGAGTTTTCTGATGAGGATGTTGTAGTGCTATCCTCCTTATGCTGTATGCTAGTTGTGATTTTAGCAAATTAGATAATCTCCAGGCAATGAGATTATTGGAGAAATATAAATAATTAATTTATTTTATTTATGATGGTAACATTTTACTAATTAGAAGTGATTCCCAGGCTCCTTAGAAAAAGGATGTTCACAAAATGCTTACTATTCCTTTTGTGTATTTATAGATGAGATGTGTATAGTGTTCCCCAATTAAGCACACATTTTAGACTGGCATAAAAATCTGTCCCTGTGCCTACAGCAATACTTTCAGTGGCTATATGCATGTGCATACATTCCCAAAACCTCACCCACATGCTGGAATGCAAACACAGAAAAGGCAGTGGTTCAAATGGATGCGATGTAAGCTGATTGCTTGCTCTATAGAAAAAAATACATCCAGATTTAATTTTCATTGAAACAAAAGCAAGAATCGTGTAATAATTCCTTGTTTTATCTTTATACTATAGGGGTTAAAACCTGATTTTTATCGTGCTGGCAGAATAAAACAGCTCATGTTTCTAATATATTTTAATTATGCATAAGAAAATTAATTTCACAAGGAAACACTCTTCAAATCCATATTCTATTTCACACCTACTTTGCACAGTATTATTCAAAATAACTAGTTTATGATACAGTATAATTTTCTATGTATGAAACTATATTAAGAGAGCATTCTGGTTACATCCTTAAATCACAAAATGCTGCTAATATGCTGTTATATATGAATAAATTTAAAAAGAAAGACCTTGTAAATAAACCTTTACAGCTGTAAAAAAATACCGTAAGACTCTTGTAGTGTGTTTAGCACTTCTAATAGCTTTCACCACAGGCAACAGTGGGCATATCTGTTTGAAAATCATATATTCTATTACCTTTCTACAGCATCTTTCATCCCAAAATACTGGCATTTCACATTTCTGGCAACCGCTTGAACAGAGGAGAGCAACGACTAACAGTGTCCTACCGTGTGGTTGGAGGCATGGAGATTTTCCCAAAGCCATTTAAGACAACTCCTAACTGTTCTGAAAAATGCCATGGGATATTAGTGCTTTTACAGAACAGGCAGGACTTTGTTTTTAGTACTGCAACTTGAATGAAAACCCCATAGTCAGTAAGCTGCCTGAAGCTCCACTCTACCTAAGCTAGAAGTTCTCCTTCAACAAGCATAATTTGAAGGTTATGCTAACAGTAATCAGAACTGGGGATTAATCTGCAAACATTTATACTGAAAATTCAATGGCAGCAAGTACATTCAATGAGTGCAGTGGGTGGTGATCTGTCACATGGATTAATGCCTCCAGATAGAAGTTTTACCTCAAACCATAGACAAAGGATGACATTATGGCAACTGTGCAGTTAATAACCTGCCTCTTCATTAACTGCTACAATGGTATCTTCGCAGATCAGCTTGAAAAAGGCTAGGGAATCTTTCTTTAAATGTGTTTTCTTCAGTATTCAATAGGAGAGACATGAGTAGTGTGTTAATAGCCCAGTTACTTGGTATCCTCTGTTGCACCCCTCTGTTTATCATATGTAAGAGTTACATTTGCTATGTATGAGCAACATCTTGAGTACAGGACAAAGTTGGGAACTTTATAAAAATAGAAAAAAAATTAAAAGAGCATTTTAAACCTTTTGAAACTCAAACACAGAACTGATTTTCTCTTGTTACAAAAACAAAGTGCCATAGCAGTCCGGAATTTGTTTTTAGAAACTGAGATCCCCAGGACAAATGGTATCTCCAGTATCTCATCAAATCAGCTATTTAAAGTCTAGTCATCATAAAACTGTTACTGCAGAACATGGCCTGCAGGGACTCAAGCATAGAGCCTACAGTGTTTCTAGTGATCGGTATTTCAGATGTGCTTAGTTAACAACTGATATTTGAGTAAGAGAAGTGGTAGTGTAAGATAAGCATAACCTCTCCCCTCTTAAGTGACATTGGTGTTATTTGGTGAACTGCTTTTTTAGATAACTTGCCAATCTATTGGAAATTGTCAGCATTAACAATTTTTTTTTAGGTTCTTTCCCTGATGTCACTTTTCTCCCTGGCATTACTGAGTTTCTATTATTAGCCCATCCATGTGAGCTATTCAATAGATTGCAATCTTCACAGCGTTACTATTTGCCAAAAAAATTAGACTGTGGCTTATATTGTTTTTAAATGATAATTCAAAGAGAATGGTACAACAGTTCCTTATCTGTTGCTGTTCCCACAAAGTTTACTAGAAGGAATAACAGCATCACACCAAATTATGTAATTATTCTAACTAATATACAGACAGTTATGATGGTCTTCAGTCGAAATAGCACTATAATGTTGAATCATCTCATGCCTTTGCATGGAGGTTTCATTACCATTTAGAATGTGCAGTCACTTTAATGTCTTTGTTCAATAAATACCTGTTTGGAAACATGAAGTTCTTTTGTACTTAAACTGAGGCTACATACTGACTGCAGAAAGTCACCCTGTCCTGGCTTTAGGAACAGTCAACACGCAAAGGAATTTGTCAACCTTTATCCTAACCTAGGAAGTGGAAAAACAGTTTGAGAAGCATGAGAACAGAAAGAGGACTGTCAAAAGAGAAAAAGGGTCAGAGACTTACATAAGGTCTTCAGTGAGGTTGTTCTAAGATTCTTCTTATTGATCAATTAATTGAACACTGTCTCTTTGAAAACCGGACCATGGAAAATCCATCTGACTCATCTGTGATTAATTTTTTTGGTTTAAGAAGTATACACAGATTAATGGGGCGTGCCTGATAATGGCATGTGGTTATTCAGGGTGTGAACGTCTAGGTCTGTCAAAACAAGCAGCTTCAGGGTTATTTAACCTCTACTGAAGAAGCAGAAAAAAAAAATCTTTATTTGAAGAAGCACATTACAAATCAGGAGGGCATATGGGGAGAAAACTGTTATTACAGTACAGTTTCTGTATTGTACTATATAGACAATGTCCATGTTATGAATAATATTAACATAGAACGGTCAATTGTAGTATTTTCTTCCAGGTAAGTAACTTATAACTAGTCTGAAAGAGGACATTTATACTAGAATGCAGTGTTCTACTTTTTCCCTATGGGAAAAAAAAAAACCCAACCAAACCCAAAACGATATAAATGCTTTGTTATTAGCTATTTCTCAAATTCTGTTAAGCGCTGGCCAAAATATCACGGCCGTCGAGATGTATTTTACTATACAATGCTATCTCCTGATCCCACGGCTCAGCTGGAAAGGTGCTCTATGCTGACACGGGCAAGCAGCACGTACTGCCAAATCCGCTCACTACGTACTGCAAAGGAGCAGCCTGACACACAGGAAAGGCTCAAGTGCCGTCATGCCCGAACAAAAAACTGAAGATCTAGCTGAAACCACTCTTAACTGCGGTCGTGTGAGACATGGGTAGGTCACGCCGTGCTTCAACCGCTGCAGCCAGCTCGGCGGTGAGGGCCACATCTGCAAGGCAACTTCGCCGCACACACCTGGAGCAAGCCTCTGGCGCCCTCGGCCACGGGCACGGGGCGAATTGGCTTTGATCGCCAAGAGGGACAGTTTGCCTGAAGGCGGCGGGTCCCCCGGGCAGCCCTTGCCCCGGCTCCCCGCACGGCTCTCCCCACCTGCAGGGATTTCGCCCGCGCCCTGGCGGCTGGAATGGGCAAGGGCTGAGCCCGAGGCGGCCGCCGGGACGCTTTGCTCGGGAAGAGGAAAATTCCAGCGGCGAGGAGCGGCCCTGCCCCCGCTGGCCGCCGACAGCCCGCACCGGCCGGGCCGCTGGCGGAGTGAGAGCCGGGTGTGTGGAGGCGGGCGGGCAGCGAGAAAGGGGAGGGAGGAGCTGGGACGGGAACAGGGAGTCTCTGTTTCGCCGCGGGTGTCAGGCCGGGGAAGGTTCCTCGTTTCAAGTTTCTCACAGCCAAGTGTTTTTGGCATTTCTGTCTTCCCCCCCCTCCCCGTCCCCTCCGCCCAAGGTGTGGTTCAGCGAGCGGCCGGCTCAGCGCAGGCAGCTCAGCCGAGTCCTCTGCGTAACCGCGGCCACCACCCGGGAAGGCGCCCCTGGCTGCGCTGTAAGCAGCGGGGAATGCCCGGGCTGGGGGACGAGGCGGCGCCGGGGGAGGCAGAGCGGGGCTGTGCTCCTCAGCCCGCCTAGAGCAGGTGAGGCGGGAAGCCGAGGCGCTCTGCGGGCGGATCCAAGCGGCTGCGCCCGCCCTGCCCCCGAGAGCCGAGCTGCCCTCCCTCGGCTGCCGGCATGGACGCGCGCGTTCGGCAGGCGGTCGCCCCACCGCCCTCAGGGTAAGCGCAGTTCGGCACGAGGCGGGGGCCCGCGCGCTCCCCGGCTCGAGGAGCAGCCGGGCGGGGAGCCGCGGTCGTGACGGGTCGCCTGCGGGGCTGGGTGAAGTGCGAGGGGTCAGCGCGGGGCAGGGAGGCCAGTGCTGCGCGCGTCCGGCTGTGAGGTGCGGCGTTTGGCAGGCTACTGGGGGCGAGTGGCACCGGGGGGCGAGCGTGAGTGCCAGTTCTTCGCGCTTCGGCCGCTGAGGGAGCGAGGCGGAAGCTCCGCGCGGGACCGCAGTGCCGCGGCCGAGACGGCAGCAGGGAGGCGGGGGCAAAGGGAGCAACGCGACCGTTAAACGGCTGCCGGCGCAGCAGAAACTGCTGGTGTAGCGATTCCTCGACGGCATCTCGGGCGATGCAGCTGGTTGAAAACAGACTCTTTGGCGGGACGGGACTGCGGGACCAGCCCTTCGGGCCGCCGGCGCCCTCCTCGGCGGTGCCTGGCTGAGCAGCGGCGGCGTATGCGGGCGGCAGGGCCAGCCCTCGCCCCTCGCCGGGGGCCGAGCCGCGAAGGGCCTACCGACGCCGCCGTGCGGGCGCCTCTGTCGTGTTGCCAGGACCGTGTCGGGATTGCGATACCTGTCGCGGAGCGCCTCATTGTCGGGGTGGGCTCCTCCAGAACATCTTTATCATGCAAAACTTCCCAGCCTGAGCATCCGTGAGGCGCACTTATGTCAGCGTTCTCTGCCTGAAAGAGATGGTAGCAGTGCGGGAGAGTTGGGCACTCCTCGGCACAGTGTAACTGCACACACTAAAAGAGAAAAAATAAGCAGCATCTGTTGGGAGAAGTAAAAGGGTTGATTTGTTTGTTTTTAAGTGTTAGGATCCTCCGACGAATTGCTTATAGTCTGTCAGAAAATTTAACAAATGTAATTTTAAATCTAAGTAAAACTACTCCAGTTGCAGATCAGGAGAAGGACTTCCCTTTATGTAGTCAGATATATTTGAAGAAAATAAACTCACTCAGTAACTTCAGTAGGAATGTGAGGGATTCAAAACACTGGTAAGACTGCTGGAGTTCCCTGTAAACAGGACAAAATACACAGTGAGTGTATTTTTTAACACCAAGACATTCTTGAAGCTTGCATATTGTATGCAAAAACGGATTGTATTTCTGACCAAGCAAATACAGGATAAACAGGTGCAGCTGATGGCAATTTACTGTAGTATTTCCAACAGTAATGAGTTTGAAGTCACAGCTGTAGTGAATATGGAAGACTCAAAGAGGACGAGTATCTATTCACTCAGAGTCTGGTGGCAATTCTCCATTTATTTGTGGCCATTGAGAAATGCAGTTTATATTGTTAATCAATGTAGAGTGTATAATTACAGTATAGATAATTATTGTATTTTTTAAGACTTTAGGTATGTAAGCATAAGTTGAGAGGACTGAATGTAATTCAACAGAGGATGATACCAGGTTAGGAAGTGTCAAACAGAATATCTTGAAGGTCTTCAGTTTCGCTTGTGGGCAGAAACATGAAAACAAATGAAAAAGCCCAATTAAAATTGTTATTGGTCTGACAATTTCTCCAGGCTTGTCGCCTACCATTAAACTGTTGGTTACACTGAATTTTGGGTGCTGTTTGATTTATCTAGGTCAGGAAAAGTTGTCTGTTCCCTTAATGTGACTTCAAGCATCTGTCAGCATTCACATCTGAGTTTTGGAAAACTTGTAGCTAGGAGCAGTGCTCATTTGCGTTAGCCCTGGAGATATATTTTCAGGCCTTTTATCAGCTGTTCCTGTGTAATTTGGTACTTAGGAAATCAATTTGCCATTCTCTTCTTGTTACAACAAGAGTTCTTTATTTGCAATCTTAATTATTTCCTGAAGATGATCTTGTTTTCTCATCCAAAAGCTGGATCTGAGGAAGAAGACTTGGATATACCAGCAGAAATGGTAACTGGCAGTGTACTGAAAATGGTCCACCGATATGTTTCTGAATAGTAAGCAGTACTGTGTCTTTCTTCCTCTGAGATGGTAGGAAAAATTGTGCAATTTGAGAATATTTTCAATTGGACTAGATCTCTAAAGGTCCCTTCCAACCCTACCATTCTATGACGTCGCAATTTTCTTTAAATATATCCCCAAACAATGGGATACTGTATTGCATCTATTCTTGTCTAGCCAGGTGGAGAGTGTTGTTAATCTGCAGCTGGAAAGTGTTTACCAGTAAATGTGTTCTTAAATCACTACTTGAAGTTGAGTGGTATAATTACTGATAACTCTTCACAGCTTGGAAAAATCTATTTATGCTAACTGCAAAGAAGGCTAGAGGCATTAAAGGTGTTTTGTGAGTTCTCAAGCATTGATGTTTATTTAGCCTTGGAACTTCCATGTAACTTAATTATCAGTGGCTCTTCAGTGTAGAATTTTGTTATCAGTTCTATGAGGACAAGCTTTGGAAAAGGATCCTGTAATTATATCCTGAAAGACTGTTTTTTTCCATGCAGGATTATGCTTTTGTATTGAAAAAATTTTATCTACAACATGATATAATGAACAAAGTTTGCATGAATTTGAGAAAAAAAATGACAGTGTTATTGTCACTGGTACAATCAAGATAAATCAGTTTTTAAATAAAAACAGCCTCTGGATTTTTTTTTTTTAATGTGATGAATAGAAGGTGTGCCCAGTAACTGGCTGTGTGTTTTTGGAATATGGTGAATAGGAGGTGTGCCCAGTAACCAGCTGGACATGACACATAGTTTCTTCTAGCATTTTATAACTCCTCTATCATGCCCAGTCTGAGCAGCATTCATAACAGGATGCTCCTGCCAGGCTGCTTGACACAGTCTCCTCATGTTTATATATTGCCTGTGTTACGGGATGATAGGAAAATGTGTGTTTTAATACTTTATAAAAAAAAGTGGCAATTGTTGGTATCCCACCTCTTGAACACAGTTTTCCTGCTGCTGCTGGACAGCAATCCTGTAACCTGGAATAAGTACATTTTTACATCACCAAGTAGATTTTACTAGTTGACACAGGCTTTTACTGTGAAGATCTGTATTCTGTATTAATATGCTTTCAAAACACTGGAGCAGATGTGGGTTTTATAAGTGGAAGATTGATTTCTTCTGAAATATTAGAATGGACTTTGAGGCCTACCTACAATTTTAATCAGTTTCTGAGAATCTTACCTTATTTCGTTTGTTTCCTTAAGTCATATTTAAAGCTTTATCATTACTTTCAAAATAACAGCATCTGACTTACTTTACCTAAGCAAACTCCCTTTGTTTTGTGATTTTCTTTTCGTATGTCTGATGACAACGTGTTTAGGAGATACAGCTGCTCTCAAGGGGCTGAGGATGGAGACAGTTGTATGGAGGAGGGGGCAAAGCCAAACTGAGCTTGGATTAGTTTTCTGCTGGGAATGCTACTGATGTATGTCTTCATGCTCTCATTCCCTGGATGCTTGGCCTAGTGAACATATTTGCAAAGTTTGATAAGAAGAACAGGAGATAATTCTTTTTCCCATGGCTAGGATTGTGTCAGGAAGTGAAAGATGTTTTCAGAAAGAACAGGAAATACTTTATTTCTATTATGTGTGTAACTGTTGAGGTTTTATCAAATCATTTCAATCAGATTACAGATCTCTGGAAACATCAGCTGTGTCTCAGTGTTGATGGCTGTCTGGCATCAAGCTTAGAATACTGATTTGAGCTCTCTTCCTTTCTTTCACGTTTTTAGTTGATTCAGTTCACAAAATAGTCACAGGTTTATTCAAGCGTGAATGAAAGTCCTCCCTGTTGTGGAGTTGTGGGATGGGACAAAAAGTGTAGCAGTAGCTTCAAACCATTCTATTGCCAAGTCACAGCAGCAGACTCTTCAGGAGTGTGTGTGTCTGAATTTTCTCAGTTTGATGAAATTTAGGTCAGGGCTGAAACTATATTTTCATATTGCAATGGATTAGCTGTTGCTATTGTTCTGTATTATCTATTATTGTATAGACACATTTACGGGTAAATGCAAGCCCTTTTGTGCCTCTGATACTAAATGGTATCAGTATCTAGGACTAGAAGTTGGGATGGCATGGGTCTAACATGTACTTTATCTCTTAGACTGAGGGCTTCAAGATAAATAGTTTTTTGTTGTTTTTTTTTTCCCCCCTCACCCCCATGACCCTGATGAAGATAAGTAATTGAGAGTAACAAAATGGAAAGAATTTTGAGAATTTGTGACTGTAGAGTTTGCTGGATATGTGAAACAGGGAGTTAGCTCCTTTATGGGTGGATGCCCCTCAGGAGACACTTGGGCGCTAATCATTCCATGGTGTAATTTGCTAGATGACTTCTGAACATGCATGTTAATACTTCTTGAGGTGATTATGTTGTTCTTTTCAATATATCGACCTTAACCAAAGAAATGTCAATTTCTTACATGACACAGTTGTACTATCACCTGAATGTTTTATTTAAAATCTGTTTTAATTACTCAAACTTTGTCAAATCTGAAGTCATAGCTGCCTGCCTGTGGAGTAGTCAGTGGTAACGTTCACTCTTGGAGTGTGTTGGTGTGGGAATGAGATCAAGGAAACATTAGGGGGCTGAGGAATGTGGATACTAGGGTGAAAAAAATGTGTGGGAGGGTAATACACAAATAGAGAAATCAGCAGAGTTATTTCTAACATTTGTCCAAGTGTCATGGTATCCCATGAAGAGCGAAAGTGAGAGCTAGTTAGTAAGATGTCAAAAGCATGGCGGGGTGGAAGTGCTTGAGAAGATGGGAATGTGGGTTACAGTGTTATCTCAGGAGAGATACTTTTCTTTCTATTGCTACTGGGTTTTTTGGGGGGGTGAACTTTAAAGGAGATTACAATGTCTATGTAAAGCTGAAGATTGCTGTTTATGTTGAGTAGGCACATCTGTAACGGGTGGAAGCAGAAAAGAGCCTATTATAGGAGACCCAAGCTTAGATTCCAGAAGGAACTGAAGGTTTTTACTGGACTCCTGTCACCCGAGACAGAAGTTGACTCACTAGGAATATTTTAAAGTCACAAATAAATGGTTTCTCCTGTAATCTGGCAATATGTAAATAGGTCTCCCTTCATGAAATCCAGAACTCCTGACTTTTTTGAATGTATCTTGGAAGGAAGTTTTGAAGCATGCAAATTTCTCTAGCTTGACTTGCTGTTGTTACTAGCTGACACTGTTGTTTTATGTATGCTGTGGGGCAGCACATGCCGAATTGTCTATCCAGCCATTGGAGTTGTAATGTTACCCTAACTAACAAAATATTTTTTTCTTTCTAGAAATTAACAAGTCAATATAATGAGTTGCTTTGGTAATGTAGTGGATACAAGGAATGCCTATGTTCTCTTTTACGGCTGCTTGCAAGTTCAAACAGATCTCATTGTGCGCTTTCTTTTCTTTTCACCTGGCTCTCATTTGCTTCCCCAACGGATGACCTGGTACTCTGATTTAAGTTCACATAGCTGCCTGCTGTTTGAGAAAGAGTTGCTCTTTATTGTGAGTGTTTGCTGTCACTATGTACTGCTCTAAACTCAGAAAGTTGACGTCAGGGCATTAGAGGATGACAAGAAGCCAAGATGTTGGCTCCTGGACTCCTGTAGAGTTCTGTGGCCATGCCCAGCATTAGGACAATAAAGAGGAAGCTGACTTAGAGGCGTGCGACAATGGAGAGTTCAACGGGGAAATCCACCTCTGCTGTTTGAAGCTGTTAACAAGCTATTGAAAACTTGAGCTTTCACCTGAATTCCCTCCTTAGGTAAGGTCCCACAATTAAACATGCAACACTGTGTCTGAAAGTAAACTTAAATGCTTTACTCATTGGAGTTCCAGCAGATGTGTTCTGACATAACTGCATTGTGGTGAACTGGTGGATAAAACTGTGGATTTTTTTCAAAGTTTAAGAAACAATATTTTAAAGTGGAATACCATGGGAATCATTAAAGACATCAGAATTCCTGGATTTGTTTTTTATTTGTTACGAGGTTATCCGGTTCAGAAGTGGCATGTACATTTATATGTGTCCTTTGGTGGTTGTAAATGATCAAAATTCTGTAGGTGGTTAAAGGATGGATCCCTAATCTATCTATGAAACGTCTCCCTGGTGAGGTTGCATTTATCAGCTGTGCTGCAAGGCTAGGGTTGTCAGGATTGCTGTTTTCAGTTAAAGAAAATAGAGTGCATTAATATTTTTAGCCAGGCATAAGCTATCTTCTGTGAGAAAGCATTGGTTTTGTTGAAAGTTAGAGTTCTACAGAGGTTTTCATTGAAAAAATACCTTCCAAGCTGTACTTTCTTAGCTGTATCTTAAAAATCCTTTCTGCACGTTTCTTTGAATTTTATTTCTGTTTTGAAAATATAGCTACTTGGTTTGGAAAATATAGATCCTTTATTTAAAAATAGACAAACAGACAAACCTCTCCTCCTCCCCAAACAATGCAAACAACTGATCTATGCTAAACAAGAAATGTTGTGAGCTTGAATTCTTCTCAAATACCAGCAATGGTACAATTTTTTTACTTTGCCCTAAATCTCTGTTACAAAGTGACACTATCTTAATTATAAAAACATCCAACAAAACAGCAAGAGAAATGTATTTTTCCTTGAAATCAAATGCCTTTTTCAATTTAGTATTCTTTTAATGGGCCTTGGTTTTCTATTGTGAATAAATTCTCCCATTTGGTATTTTACTGAGCTCTCAAGTCAGACCTTAAGATGCATTTTCTTCCAAAGACTAAGGCTTTGTACGTGGGTTCTTAGCAGGTGACTTTCAAATGTTTTGCTATGGGAAAGGCATAAGCATCTCTTTCAGTTGTCCCTATAACGCAAACATATTATTGACAAAGTGGCTTGGAGGACCTGCTTTTTCTATTCTTTTCACAAAAATAATTGTTTTTTTATTGTATGTTGCATCCATTTGACTTCCCTGTCCCCACATTCCAGTTTGATTTGCTGTAAGCTTTGCTAAATAGAGTTAAATAAGAATGTTCAAGGATATGTGACCATCAGTACTGTAGGAGTGAAAATTTGTGTTACTATTGCTCAGATACTTTTAATGCATAGGTATCAAGGTATTTGGAAGGGCAGTAGGGAGGAATATGGCATGTGGAGTTTGGGCTTTGTTATTTAGAACTCTGCCGTGTGTTTAAGTATTATCGTATTGTTCTTGACTTTTGTAAAACCTAGTACAGTCCTTCTGTACTGTCAAACTAGACAGACAAAACAACTGAATATAATACTCTATCTAGAATATAACCTACTAGAGATGTCTGTTGTTTAACTGTTCATGTGAGAGCAATATTGAAAGCATGTTTTACTTGAGAGCAACAATGTTTTGTCTCTGGGTGTAGTAAAACAAAATGAAGGAGCCAGAATATAGTAACAAAGGTGAGAAAACAAATGTTTACAACTCATAGTACTGAGTTGTAACCCCTTCAGGCAAAAATGAAGTACCTCTTTCTTCACTAGTAGCTGTGGACTTGAACCATTTTGTTCTTTTAATTAAAAATGCATATTGTGGCAGAATTAAATATGAAACCATTCTCCCTTTGAGAGCACAGAAACTATTTACATGGATGGATTTTTTTTCTCCTCAGTTCTTTAGTTCTTGAGACAAACAAGACATTAGTTAGTTGATGGTGATTGTGTAGTATGTGAAATTTCCAGAAGTTAAATTTCTGATGATTTTTAGTTGTTTGTGTGAAATCATAAATCCAAGCCATGACAGAAATCTTGACTTTACCTTTTTGAATTTTAGAAGAAAACCCAACCCTTTGAACTTTCAAAAATCAGGTACTGTGATGTGTTGAAAGTTGTCCCAAGGTTCCCAAACTGTAATTTCTAAAAGAGTCTGCTTTCTCCATCTAGTCTATGAAGTCTCCAGTCATAAACTTTTCTGTATCCTCTGTTGGTCTCTGATTCATGGTCTCTTACTTTCCCTTGCCTGCAATTTTGATCCTGTCTTTCCACCCACATTAACAAAGCAGCCTCACTAATTCCATCCTCAGTGCCCTCCTTGAGCTATTTTTATTCAGTCCACTGTTTGGAGAAAGTCCTGTTCTGCTGAATCTCAAACTTCAGTGTGCTACTGCTGCTTTTCTAAAAGCCTTTCTCATAAATCATGCTTAGGAACTTTGAAGAATGGTAACAAGGCACCTTTCTAAGTCACCTTAACTGTTGTGCTTAACATTTGAAGTTAGTGGTCTTTCCCTGCTGTCTTTTATTGGTGGCAGATGCTCTAGAAGACAACACTTGGGCTTTGGGTGTTTATGGCTTTTTTTCTTCCTTTATGAGGGGAGGAGATTTCTTCCTCCTACTACTTAAACGGTTTTGCAATGTATGATTCTGTTCTTAAACTCTTTCATAGACTTGTTCTGCTTTTAGCATTTTGGGTACTATTTTTGTCCATTCTTTAAAATCTTGAGATTTAAGAAGAATCCGTCCCTTCAGCTTGGTCCTTTCATCTGTGGATTTGGTTTTCTTTTTTCTAATTTAATTTTTTTCCTGTGGCCCATTCTGCCTTATCAGATTTCCTCTGATTTCACCTGCAAATGTATCACATTTTACTTAGGTTAATGCATCTTATTTGCTTGGACTTACATGAGCATAGGGACTATTTTCACTGCAGTATTTAATGTAAGAAGGATTTCCCAGGCCTCATATGGCACTTGAAAAAGGGGTTATTAGCTGTCTTTGCAGTTTCTGTTCTACTTGCTTATCTACTGTCAAGTAATGCCTTAGATATTACATGACTTGGATGCAAAATTGTAAGGCTGCAGTGATAGTGAAAGACATGAAATAGAATTTATTTTATTTTTCTCCTTTCAACTAAGAGTAATTCTGATTTGTTGGGCCAGGAACAGTAATTCCCTAATGTATTACATGGTGTTCGTCTGTAGAATTAGATATTCTCATTTGATATCTGCATGACAAATTATCAGGACACTTGTAGAAACAAACTCATGGAACTGGATGGGATGTATCTTTATTCCTTCAGCTCCTCAGTGCTCCTCTTTTGTTTCTTGTTGTTTTTGGAGGGGTAGGGTGAGTGGTCTGTTTTTTCTCCCCAAGTGATATGTAAAAGAATCAGAGGATCTTGAAATCTAGGTAACTTCTTGGTTTTGATTGTTCTGCAGTGTAGGGCACATATTTCCCCATAGGTAACATTGATACAGTCTCAACACACCAGTCAATACCTGTTCACTTCTCTAGGAAAGCAAGGTGAAAATCTAGAAGACATGGAAACCCAAAGTGTTTTGTAAGCAGTCCTTCAGAGCTGATTGTCAGTAATGAGAAGGATAGGAGAGATTCTGAAGCCACTTATTTTGGAAAAGTAATAAGGATCTGTCATCATTGTCTGAACGGTTGGAATTTCTGTCTTATTTCTAAGTATCGTTCTTTGACTATTCGCATATTTCCATTGCCCAAACATTCTTACAAACTTTCCAGCCTTCCTCCCAACGTACACTACTGTAGTTTATCTGTAAATCTCGATTGGATAAATGAGGTGGTAAATGCAGTGAATTGTAGTTGTTAAATGAAACCTTAAAAATATACAATGATTTATTTCAGGAAAAAAAAGGAGTTTAGTGCTATGATAGTTTTAGAAATACTCAGATAAATCAACTGGTTCTTATTTTTTGCGTTCTAACAGTGTTCTGTAACACACTGCTTATAGGACTTTTTTTTTTTCCTGCTTTTACTTACCATTTTTTTTTCCTGGACTCTGTAGCTCCAATATGTGAAGCCTGCCAGCTAAAGGATTGGGGTTTTTTTTTTTTTTTTTGAAGACTGCTTTCCAGCTCTTAGTGAAGAATAAGTTTTTATGGTAGAATTGAGAATGTTTGGAAATAATGACATACAAATGCTGACATTTCAACCTATACTATGCCAAGCAGTATTTTACATGTGTTTACTATAGATAGAGATATTTTAAAATTACTCAGTACTCTGACAGAGTGGTCTCATGGAAAGATCTGTATGGTGTCAGTCAAAGCTATGCCCCTCCTACTAAAGAGAGAGATGTCCTACATGCTGTCTCCACTAGAGAAGAGCAACTGAATTTTCCTTCACACTTCCTAAATGAAATCTATCTGTATTCTTACAAGGTGATGCTGCCTCTTTCTGTTTGTGGTGCAGAGGTCTGTAGCAGAAAAGGAAATGACCAGTGAATTGTTTATTTTGTAAACAAATGTTTGTTAGAGTCACATAATCACAGAATCTTAAGGGTTGGAAGGGACCTTGAAAGATCATCTAGTCCACCCCCACCTGCCAAAGCAGGACCACCTAGAGTAGGTCACAGAGGAACTCGTCCAGGTGGTCTTTGAATGTCTCCAGAGAAGGAGATTCAACAGCCCACCTAGGCAGCCTGTTCCAGTGCTACGCCACCCTCACAGTGAAGAAATTCTTCCTTGTATTTCTTTGGAACCTCTTGTGTTCCAGTTTACACCCACTGCCCCTTGTCCTATCATTGGATGTCACTGAGAACAGCCTGGCTCCATCCTCCTGACACCTGCCCTTTACATATTTGTATACATTAATGAGGTCACCCCTCAGTCTCCTCCAAGCTGAAGAGCCTCAGCTCCCTCAGTGTTTCATCATAAAGGAGATGCTCCACTCCCCTAATCATCTTGATGACCCTATGCTAAACTCTTTCCAGCAGCTCTCTGTTCCTCTTGAACTGAGGGGCCCAGAACTGGACAGAATATTCCAGATGTGGTCTCACTAGGGCAGAGTAGAGGGGGAGGAGAACCTTTCTCGAACTGCTAACTGCAGCCCTTCTAATATACCCCAAGATGCCATTGGCCTTCTTGGCCATGAGGGCACATTGCTGGATCATGGTCATCCTGCTGTCACTTGGAAGAACTTTAGCAGCTTAAAATAGAAATACCCTTGCAAAATCCTGCCCTGATTAATTGAAAAGCATGCAGTTCATTTCCCGCAACATACTCTCAGAAAGGAAAAATGGTTAGGTATGGGAAGAGTGCTTCTGTTACGTGTTAACAAAAGCTTCAAAATCAAAAGTGATAATTTTATGAGATTTTAACGTTCATTTAAAAATAAAATAAAAACCCAATGAGATCTGGAAAACTTACCTACAGTTACTGCTCTTTCCCACATGCTGTCACATCATGTTTCACATCTCAGTCATACATTGAACTCTCTCAGAAAGGTATGTGAATGAATGCTCAACATGTTAGAAAGAGCTCCAGCCTGTAAAGGAGCATTCCTAGAAAAGATAGGAAGGGGGATACCTAAACATGGCATAGCATTTGGCAGAATTGTAAGAATTCAGTCATTAAGCTCAACCCTATGCAACCTGATCTAGGTGAACCTGCTTCTGAGGGTGATTGGACTAGATGATCTCTAAAGGTCCCTTCCAACCCCTACCATTCTATGATTCTTATGAGATCCATCAGAAAATGTGAATCACATCCTCAAAGTGATGTAGCTGTGCTGGTGTGATGGAACATTGTTTCTATTCAAGTGACACTGAGAAAAAAAATGGTTTGATGACTCTCTTAGAAAGATTTCTTCACTCAGAGATCTGTCACTGGATATGGAGATTTACACACATACACTGTTTTGTTTGATAGCAGTCAAATAATTAACAGAAGTTGCATACCTAGCTTCCTCTCTTATAGACCCTCTAGATGGAAAGAAGTTTTAGTATCTTGTTCTGAACTAAGTAGATTTGCTGCTGCTGTTGAGCTTGTGGAGTTGTGGCTTTTTTACGTCCTTTTCTTCAACTAGTAGTAGTCAGTGATAATCTGTAATCACAAAAGTCTGAGGTAATTCCTTTTTCTCTTTTTAAGGTTAGGCAAGGCTTTTGTTTCTTTAGGCCTTCTTTCCTTGCCTGTCTTCACCTTAATATATTCTTTAAGTTTGGAGGTGGTTTTGAAGTGTCGGGTTTTAATGTCTGGATCCAAAGAGATACTTTCTGCTTTAAGCTAGCAGCACTATGGTAGTGACTTTATAGCCATATATTAAAAAATTCTAAAAATTCTGGTGATGGTTGTTCTACATGTGTCAAAAGAAAACCTGAATGGCCATTGAGCACAATTTGAATATCTTCCATGATATGAGGCCAGAGTTTTTTCCATGGATTTCTCCCTTTGGGCAGTGTTTGAAACCCAGCCCTTCCTGAGAGAGAGAAAATGTGACACTGAGAGGTTAATCGAGTTAAAGTTACTCAGTAGAGGGGGAGTGAACTTTGAAATTTCACAGAGTTTGGAGGTGATTTTTAGCACACTTTTGTTTGTGTCTCGTTCTGCTTCTATCATGTGTGTTGATAGCTGTCCATTAACTTTTTTGTTCAGATTGATAGGTTTCTCTGTTTCTCAGGATGTTGTTTCGTTTTATAACAACATACTGTAAAGCAGTTGTGTGCAGTTAAGTTCTGAAGAGATTTTAGCAAATAAACTATCTGCAGCTTGTCGCTGACCCCGGCTTCTACCACTGAGGACAAGAGTAGAGGTTCTGGTCAAGGTGATGTTCTGATCTACACACCTTGTCACTGAAGCTTCTACTGCTGTAGCTCCACTGGTGGTAATTTTGCCTATCCTTCACCCCCACTGCACACTCTATCTCAGGCCTTTTTTGGCCAGTGTAGGCAAATTCAAGGTTCTCGAGTGCCCTTGAATCAGTCCTTAGTTTTTAATTAAGAAGTTTGCCCTATATTGGTCTTAGTACTTGTCTTTTTGCTTCCACTGATACTGTGCTGCTTACCTATTCCCTGATGATAAATCAGTAAAAAAAATGTGGATGTCTTGTGCCTATAACCAGCAAAATATTCTTCATTTTATAAGATTTGAATGCATTAAGTGACTATACAAGTGGCAGTTTCTTCTAAAACTATTTTGAATGAGTATAGTGGTGAACAGTTAAGCAGTTTTGGTCTTTCTATTTCTGAAGCCTGACAACATGCAAATGGCATGTTCATGAGTTACTGCATGGTTACAGAGTGTGAGCATGTAAATAATTCAAAATGCCATTTGTATGGTTAGCTGGATAGGAATGTGGAAAATACTGGTTTTTCTGATAGGATTCTGACTGTTGTGATAACGCAAGATACAGAATTATTAAATACTTAATCTGTGAGGTGTCTAATAAAACTCTTTTATACATATATACTTATAGGCAGTTGGCACAGATTCTCTTTATATTCAGGGAACATTTCTAAATACCGGGAGAAATTGTGGAGATGCTTTCAGGTCTCATGAATTTGAGCGTGGTTTTTTTGAGCACTTTATGAGATCTCAACAGCTTAGGTCATTCAAGCAGTATTTCTGTCCCTTCCTCTGAAAGCCATAAAGGAAGAAAATTAAATTTCTCTGAGTTTTCTCAAGTGTTTTTACATGACTTCCTGGGTGGGAGAATGTGTTCCTTTTTTAGCTTATAGAAGTTAAATTGCATAGTTTCAAAGCACTCAGTATATATCTATATGGTCTGCAGATCAGGTAGGTACCATGTTAGACTTTTTAGAAGAGCTATGAAGATAACATACTGCTAAATTGGAGGATGATGTTTCTCATAATGAGAAGGCAGGCAGTTATAGGAACTTGGATAAATAAAGCCCATAGACAAACTGCCCAGCTGTACTTTAAGAGGAAAACAGGATGTTGGTTGTATTGCTGGAGGACTGCTGTGTAAATCAAAGGATATGCTGTTATTGCTATGTAAGGAAGCTGTACTCCCTTAGAGTAGCTGTGTATATAAAAGAATGGGAATTGCCATGCTTATCAAGGACTGGCAGTTCTCTTTTTCCAATTATGACCTGGTGAATCTACCTCCAGTTCATGACTTAAAACATTGCCAGTTATTTTAATCCCCTATTGAATTGGACAAACAGAATGAGGTTATTTATATCTCGTTACAGTTCCTTAGATTATACAAGTAGAAAACCCCTTTCCCAGATTCAAGCCAAAGGTGGTTTACTGAGGGGGATGTGGGTTATTTCCCCAGTGCCTGTTGAACCCTTCCAGTTCAATGTGTCCACTTAGCCATGTCATCAGGAAATGGGCGAGTGGCTTTCTCCTCATTCTGGTGTCTGACATTTTGTTCTTCTAACTTTTTTTTAAAGAGTTCGCTTATAACCCCTTTAAAATTTTGTTTGATAGCCATTTTTCATGTATTCTCATAAGATCTTTTAAAGCTGTTCTCTGCCCCTCTCCCAATCAATATATTCTTCTACTGTTCTTTAATGATGGCTAGAATGGTGTTGCCTTTAATTTTGGTTTAAAAATTAATAGTTTTTATGCTTCTAAGCACTATATCCCAGTATATTTTATCTCTTTAAGAAGGAAATATGTCAAATTACTTCTTGGCTTTTGATCTTAACCAGTTGGGTTTTTTTTCTCAGGGAAATTGTAGATTTATAGAATTGTTGAGGTTGGAAGCAACCTCTGAAGATCATTTAGTCCAAGTCCCATAGTAGATCTATAGTAGACTGTAGAATAGCATAGATTCTTGTTTAAGAAATATAAGTAAGTTTCTGTTGGGTGGAAGTAGCTGACTCTGGAACAGTAAGTTCCCAGGTGTCTCTCTGCAGAGCTGCTTTCTAGCAGGTCAACCCCCATCCTCTACTGGTGTGCGGGGTTGTTCCTCCCAAGATACAAGTTAAATTGATGTTCTTTAATATTGTCTTGCAATATGTATAAAAAAGTGTTTTTATTGAAATTTCGGAGGGGTGAAGTCCTCAAAACCATGACTATTTTGGTAGTCTTGGCAGGTTATGATGGTTAGTAGAAAGTTGTCAGCCTCTTACTATTTGTACAGAGTGCAGAGTTAGCCTCCCTGCAGGAAGACTGCTGTCTGTGAATCAGATTTGAAACCAGTCCATGCTGCTGATGCCTACACAGTAGGGGAACAGAGTCTGTTAAGAAAGTGAGAACATGACAATGGTAAGTCAGGTTGCAGAACTATAAGGGAAAGCAGATATGCTTCACTCTTGACATAATCTTCCCCTCTTGAAGGCTTTACAGCATAAACCTAATATTGTTTTAATATTGACTTTATACAGAATTAGAAAATTAAACACTTTTTTTAATATTCACAGTTATTTTTCTATTATTTACCATTGCTTACCATATAAATGGCCAGGGTTGGAAGGAGTATCTAGGGATCACCTAGTTCAATACTCCTGCTAAAGCAGATCCACCTAGATCATGTCACGCAGGAATGTGTCCAGGTGGGTTTTGAAAACCTTCAAAGGAGATTCCACACCGTTCATGGTCAGCCTGTTCCAGGGCTCCCTCACCCTCACAGTAAAGTAGTTTTTCCTTATGTTTAAATGGAAATTTTTTGTTCCAGCTTCTTTCCATTACCCCTTGTCTTGTCACTTGAGACAACAGGAAAAATGCCACTCTATCTTCTTGACACACCTTTTAAATATTTGTAAATATTAATGGGGTACTCCCTCAGTCTCCTCTTATCCAGGCTGAAAAGTCCCAGTTACCACAGCCTTTCCTCATAAGAAAGATGCTCCAGTCCCCTGATCATCTTGCTGGCCGTGCACTGGACTCTCTCCAGAAGTTCTCTATCCCACTTGAGCTGAGGACCCCAGAACTGGATACAGGACTGCAGACGAGGCCTCACCAGGGCAGAGTGGAGGGGGAGGAGAACCTTCCTCGACCTGCTGGCCACACTCTTCCTGATGCGTCCCAGGATGCCATTGGCCTTCTTGGCCACAAGGGCACATTGCTAGCTTATGGTTAGTTTGCTGTAGACCAACACTCCCAGGTCTCTGCAGAGCTGCTTTCTAGCAGGTCAACCCCCATCCTCTACTGGTGTGTGGGGTTGTTCCTCCCAAGGTGCAGGACTTTGCACATGCCCTTGTTGATCTCATGAGGTTATCTAGGTTTCTGTGAAATTCTGTTAGAAAAGGATGTTGCAAGAGCTGTTTAGGCTTACGTAACAGGTCATCATAATAGCTAAGGAAAAATATGCCTATATTGTTCCAAGTGATGTTTCATTTTTGTTCAGATGGTAGCGTATTTGAAATAACTTCTCTAAAGGGCTGTTATTTTGGAACATTACTCATGAGTCCTACAAATTTTTGCAGTAAAGAGAACTGGTAGTATTAGGTTAAACAAGGTACATTCCTAGTGTTTGAACTATTTTCTAAAGCGTACGTTGCCACATTACTTGTGTACATTAGAAAACTTCAGTCAAAAATACTGGAGCTGAGATGCTCTGAGGCGTTACCTGTTGGAGCACTTTGCGGTTTTTTTTAAACATAAATGCTAATAAAATAACTTTAGATTTAAAACTGGAATGTAACTGTATGCAAATATCAATTAGCAGACGTAGTAAGGCCTCATTAATCTTCTTTCTGCTTTTTCACAAGGATGGAGTAGGAATAAATTTCAGTCTTGAATTTTTCATGTCTGTACAAAATGGAGGAATTAATCAGGAGTTTAGTATTTTTCTGAAACACGAGTACAAATTGAGTTTTATTGGATAATATGGGATGATACTATATTACATGCAGCTATGTAATTTCTGTGGAGGTCGAACCTTTTCTGGGGCCAGAAACTAATTTATTTGAAAACGTATTTGTCAGTTATCAAATGTTACAGTGTCTGTGACAGCAGTTCATCAAATAAGGGTAGGTAATGATTTATGGTAGACCAGTCATTTTGGAAAGTGCATATAATTTTTAAGTAGTCATGCCCTATGGTCATGAAAGATTAATTTTAATTTCTGGCTGTTAATAGAAACACATTCTTTAACAGGCCAGAAGTGTGGTTATTGGGAGACATGCCATGGAGTTACCCTGATATGACCTTGTAACTGATGGATTTGAAAAGCATTAAGCATTATTTGAACTGATCCAGTACGCTGAAAGCCTTTTAATTACAATGTCAGTATTATTTTTCTTAAAATTTCTAATGAAGAGGAACGTATTCCGGAATTCTTGTCTCAGTTACACACTTTCACGGTTGTCACTGTGTAAATTGTACCTTAAAGTTATTGTGATTTGTTTGGGTTTTTTTAAAAAAATCTTGAGCAAGTATTAAAACTTCTCATCCACAAAGCAAATAGCTGTTGTTCTTGATTAGTAACTTAAACCTTGGCAAGTATGTAAATTCCTCAGCAGGGCACTGGTTTTGAAGAGCTACTTATGCTCCAGTGAGAAATCTTTTGAACAGATTGTTTTAGAACATGTGATTTTTACATTTTTTCTTTAAACTTTTTCCTGCTTCTGTACTAAATTATCTGCACTGATTTACTCCTTTCCTCCAGGAAACACATTTGCATTAAAGATCCGGTCTTCTGTTTATTTAGTTCCTGCTGCTTATTGCTTCCATGGGGTACTCTTTGACCTTACAATTAACAGGAAAATAACTGATCTCCTGGTATTAAATCAAGAAGAAATTAAGTACAAGGAGCAGATAAGTTCTGATGATTTTTTTTTTCCCCACTAATCAAGCTTTGTTTTGCCATGCAAAGTTCCTCAGTAATACAAATAAATAAAAAGACTAAAAAAACCCATAAGGAACCTCTGCTTTTGGGAGTCTTTAGACTATGAGAGTCAGGGATACCACTGATTCCTGTTACCAAATGTTGGCTTTGTTATCAGAAGAGATTCAAGTATATTTGCTGGAAGGTACTTTACCTGGTCTGAGCCAATTTTTATTTATCTGATGTGTGTTGCTTAACTGCCTTTTAGGGAAAATATTTCCATTGTACCATAGTCTCAGCTGATATACCCTGACTTCTATTTTGATCTGCTGATGTAATAATTCTTGGTGCAATTAGTGCAATACTGAAATAGTAGTATCTCAGATCACTCATCTTACTTTTAAGCTTAATCACATACCAGTGAAATAACAGCTCTGAGATATGCTTTGTTTGTTTCTTTGTTGTATTTTACTATTATAATTTTTGTTGGTAATAAAGGAAACTGATGAGAGAGAAAACCAGCATAACAAAGAACTGAAAATATTAATTGCAATGTTGTCTGCTTGATGTTGCTTTAAATGTCTAGGCTTGGTAGTTTGGTCTGATTTGAACATGTGTCACGTTTGAAGGCAGAGGATGCCAAGAAGGGAAGGAGATGATTTTACATCCTTTGAGCTTCCATAAGTGGGAGTTTCAGATTGGAATTTGGCTATAAAATATTCAGATTTTTCACAAAGAGATAAATGGTAAAACAGGATGGAGTACCAAGGCGTCTAATTGGATCCTTTGACACCTAAGCTTGTATGTACCTTATCCAAAATGTAGGAAAGGGTCTGCTCTGTCTTGGCAGACAGTTTAGTTTGGTTTCTAGTGTCTTGAGTTATAGAATGTAATCACAGTACTTACATGTTTAAAAAAGCAAATACGTTTCAGATTAGTGTCATAAACAAGTTCTGCTGTGTTTCTTGGGACTGGGATCTTCTGATATTACCTCAAACTAATCTTAAATTCTGGTTAGAAGACCAGATGCAACCTCTCCAGTGAAGAAGATGAGGACTTGGCAGTGTTAGGTTTACGGTTGAACTCGATGATCCTTTTCCAACCTGAATGATTCTCTGATTCTGTCTTTTCTTTCACTAGTCACTTAGCTGTATGATTTAGCATTGGTTGTGATAAAGTTATGCAGCCATGTAATTGAGGTTAAGTGAGAGCAGTAAAAAGAGAAATGATAGCTTGGCCTAGGTATAAAATTTGTCTTGCACTTTTCTCAGAAACCTATATAATTGTTAGGATTCTGTGCTTTTCAATAGCCACTTGGTACCCTTATTAGCCACTTTTTACCCCTAAAAGCTAATGGTATAGAATATTTTTAAAGGCTGCAAGATCATACTTAAACTTACAGTTTAAGAAAATGTTTCACGTGGTCTGCAGTGTTATTGTGATAGTTGTATCTCTGGTTCAACTGTGTTGTTTCACATCAGCAAATATGCAGAAAATAGAATTGAGACTAAAAATGGTGAGGCTGATAAACCATGTAAATGCATATGCAGAACTAATGCAGCTGCACTGGTGCAAAATATTTTATGAACAACCATTATTTAGCCATGCTAATTTTCCTTACTGTTTAGAAAACATTCAGCCAGGCTATTGCTGAGTAGTTAGAAGGTTTGGTCTACCGATTCATACTATGGTAAGCAGTGGGATCTAGTGAGATTGTGTAGACAATGGCCAGTCCTTAGATAAAGAAAATGGAGAAAGATTGGTGGACCTTATGAGGAAGAGGAGTGTGAAACCATCCAGGATCATGCAGTCTGTTTCATCTGTCTTTATCTTCTAATTTGACAGGTGAATTCTGGTATGTCTTAGCAGTAAGTCAACCTGTAAATATCTGAAGTGACTAATTAGGCTGTAGCCTGTTTTTCTGATCTCTATCCACATGTCTGAGTCAATATTAAACCACCTTTGTCTAACAATCTTAATTTGTGTCTGTCCCATCACTTTCAACACAAAACCATTTGTATGCTGCAATTACATGAGGATGTCCATTGTCCCTGTACATTCACTCCCCAGTTCTGCTCAAATCGTAAAAAGTCTTCATGTATGTATGAAAATGTTTTAAAACTGAGTAGAAATCCAGATATGGAAATACCTTTGTGATCCATTAGATAAATCTTGATAGCTATATGTAATCTCTCTTTTAAGTAAATTATAACATACATTTATTTCCCTTAGGAAAATGCAGAATGTTGGCATCTGTTTTAGTTGTATATTATTGAGAGACAGATACAAGATTGTCATAGTGTGATAGGACTTCAGCAGCAAAATTTTTGGACTCCTCCTGGGAGTGACGTTAATAGTCATCTGTCTAAAGTTTTTGATTTGGCAGACTTTGTACTCTTGTACTGTTCAGTGAAACAGGAGCTTTGCATATGTTTTTTTTCCTTACACTATCAAGCATACCAGCCTAGCAATACAGATATTTTTGTCTTTTCTGGATTTTTTTTAATCATGCAGTAATTGGTTGATTGCTTAAAGGGAGACATTTATGTTTTAAAAACAAATGACACACACAGCTGTGTAGCCAAATGACCCAGAGAAAATTAGTTCCCATGATCTATGTATATGTGCAAGTGATGAGGATCAAAACTTGTTCCTTGCCCAATAGTTCAGTTGTGTTTGTCCTCTAGGGAACATGTGGCCATGCTCCTTGTACTGTTAACTTTCCATGGGAACGTAAAAATATGTCTCTCAGTGGTGGAGGATTTTGTTTTCTTTTTAAAATCTGCTTTGTTATATCTAAATTCCTGTGGATTGTGTACAAATTTGGGCTACATAGTGATTGCACTTTTGAGGAAGAGTGTAAAATTGTGCAATACTACAGTTGTTAAGGATTGGACAGAAATGTTTTGCATTACAGTGACAAAAGCTTTGCGCCCATTTAATTTCTGTTCTTTATGTTATTGGACAAATACTTGCATTCAAGAATATTTGAAAAATGCTGGAAACTATTTAGTCATCTGCATAAACAAATAGATGTGAAGTTCTCAGATACCCAAGATCTGAAAAAATAGATTTGTTTACTTGGCTTTTTTTTTTGTCTTGGATCTACAGTGAGATAGGACTAGGATTGGTAGACTCTTCAGTATTTGATTTTTATGAATTCAAGTTAGTATTTGAATCTTGGTGGTTTTTTTGTTTTTTCTTGGAGAGGAGGTGTGTTTAACCTTCTGCTTAGAACTGAAAAGTTCTGTAATGGCCTGTCATAGACCACACACTGTCCAAGTTAGTAATGACCAACTATGGAAGCTTAATGCATTGACTAGTTCTGAAATTATTAATAACATTTGATTATTAGCAATATGATTAGGAAACTTATCAGTTTAATTGCATAAGGTTCCTAGTGCAATCCTGAAGTGTTATTCCAAACCTGTGCAAAATATGTACACATTAATTATGAACATGTCTCTATCTTAAGGGAAATAAACAGAAGACAACAGAAATCGAGCAGAAGACATGCTAGTTACTTCCTCCATACACCTTGTTATACACAGCTTTCTCACAGGCTATACTTTTAAGGATATGTCCTTGATGATCCAAGTACCTACTTTCCAAACTTAACTAGTTCCATTTAGCTTTCTACTAATCATGGTATAGGTGGCAATAGAGATGGACACAAAACCTATTAGATTGCATCCAGTGTGTCAATTTTTAGCTTAAATAGTTTATTTAGAATTAATGAAGCTCACTTCCATTAGCTGAATTGGCACATGAGCTTGTTATGTTATATGAAATAGTATTATAGTTTATGTAATTGGTGAACTGGGAAGTTATTGTATGAAGTGTTGTGGATATAGTTACTCAGTGTCTATAGGTAAATACTTCAGCTGAAGCCCTTGCTTTCCAAACCCAAGCAGAAGTTATAATCATAGCTAAATCTTGTCAGTAATAATCATGTTCTCTTGTGTTGTGTTGTTGCTTAGTCTTAAATACTATTCTATTAAATGTGCGACTTTTAAGAAATACTGACTCCAGGTACTGAAGTTTTGGTACCAAAATCAATTTCTTTTGCTAGGTGGCTAAATTTTTAATTTAGTATGTTTCAGGCCATTTATTAGAATATAGAGTGCTTTAGTATGAGTCAGCAAAATATGTGAATAATATGCCCATGTCAAATTTGTATAGTTTCAAAAATCAGTACATAACCATCTGCTTTATCTAGTGTTTAAGTCATTGCTGTATTGGCATATTTATTTTCTGATATAGTAGTGTCATGCTATCTAACAGCAAAATAATCTCCATATACAGTTAGTTTAAAAAAATACAAGGAGAAACCTTGTAGCAGAAAGGTTTATAGTTTCTTAGCAGTAGAAACAATTGCCAGTCCACTCTTGAACTTTTGTCTGAGGAAATAAACCTTTCTGTTCTTTAAAATTCTTCTCTGGTGTAGGAAAAGTGACAACAGATGAGTTGGTGTTCTAGTTTATAATATGGTGCAACTGAACTTAAATACAACTCTTATTTTTTGCTGATTTTTGTGTATTATTAGGAACATTGACAAGGATGATTGTTACCGATCATACTTTGAAACTGAAAGCTTTAAATGATCTATGACTTCGGGTGACTAAAATGCTTTTGCGTAGTCATATATTGTCTGATAGTTTACAATCAACTGAAATATCAAGTTTATACCTTGAAGGAACCTTTTGTTTTATACACTGAAAAGTAACTGTTGCAATCCTGGATGACCTCCAAATCTCCATAGAAAACCAGTTTCTTCACTAAATGAGCAAGAATAGCTTTTCTTGCAAATGTTTTTTTACTCAAAGTCCAGGGATTTAAAACTTGGGAGAAAAGAATTCAACAAACCAGATAAAATAGACTCCTATTTTGAAATATTGCTATATGAAATCTTCTGTTTTGGATGAAATGGTATATGATCCTTTTATACATAAGCAGGAAGATGTTTGAAAAGGATATTAGAATGCTGAATGCAGCATTAAGACTTTCCGTAGACTTTCTTTCATTTCTCCTAAGTCAATACTACCCTTCCTTTCAGATGAAGAGAACTGTTCAGAGATTATGCTATCTCAGCATTGATAAAATGTCATGACATGAAGAAAATTATTTAGCTTTTGTTTGAAAATCTTGAATTGTTTCAAAATGAACTGACAAACACAAAATACTTAAAAATTCCTAAAGTATCTTTACAATAGTATTTTTGTGTTATGCTCTTAAATATTATTTAATTTATTAAATACCCTGATGTATCTGCAGGAGAGTACCTCTTTGAAGGTATGATTTATATTCCAGAAACATTTGTTGATGGACGATACAGTGCTTGAAGAAAAACTAATGAACCAGATTGCTGCTTTATAGAGATCGGATTAGATATGCTCTGATTTGCCTGGAAAAGAATAAGAAGCCAAGTAGTTTCAAAATACAGCCTACCTGCAGTGCCACCCTGTGGCTAGTTTTCTTCATGACTTCTTTTAAAACAATTTCTGTTCCCTTATCCCCAGCAGGGTGATGTCTTGTAAACTTGTAAAATGTCTGTATTCGTGGCTCCAGACCTGATCTAACCTGGGTAATATGGCACACTTCTTTGCCTAACTTCAGTGGGGTGTAGCCTGTTTAGACAGAGAACAAGAAAGAGGATTTATGAGTAATACCAGTTTGTTCAGCTGCTGCATCAAATCACAAAGCAACGGCTGCTTTGACCATTGGAAAGGAAAGATCACATTGAACTGGAAAGCAAAAATGTGTCAATTCACAGCAGGAACTTGCACGGGCATGTTAATTGGTCTCATCTGTTCCAGCAGTACTATATATGCATATAGTTGATTTCTGGGTAATCAGTTTTGTGGGAAGATTTTTAAATTTATTTTTTTAATTAGACTGTCTAGGTAGACATAGCATTTCTTACATAGATAGTTGATGATATTTTTGCATTCAAAATATCTGCTTTTTTTTTTTTTTTTACTTTAATTGAAAGATGTTAGACTTTGTTCTTAAAAACAACATTTTACTTTGAGGGATATGTTGTGCTTTGCCTTGTACCATTTTAAAGAGTTGCTCAAATCCTGGTGGAGTAAGTACATGCAACTTTAAGACTGTGGTTTTCAGGTATAGGAAGTAATATCATGTCAAGGATATTTCACACCAAGTGAGCATACAGGAAGGAACTTTTCAGCAGTTCATCTGCCTGGCCTGCCTTAGAGAGCACAACGTGTTTTCTTCCTCACAGCCAGCTTAGTCTTACTGAATCTTTAGATGAAAGGCAGGATTTTACCCATTCTAGCAGGCAGTGTTCTGTATAGCTGGCAGCACTGGCATCGTGGCTCCATGCAGGTGTCAGCAACAGCTTGCTGGGCTCATCACCACAGCCCCTCTTCTGCCCCCAATAGGCCAAAAACTGGCCTGCCACTCTGTAGTTCAAGGAGAGCATTTTTGAATGTCTAAAATTGGTGCTTTTAATGGAAGAGTTTTTATTGTAATTTTCAATGCTTTTAGTATTTCTTTGCTACAGAAGTAGTTACTTATTTTAAGGAAACTAAGTTTCCTTGTTTAGGTTGTGCTGCTCTTGGCCTGATCACGTTGCTGCCATTTCCTCATGTTCACAGAGTGCTTGTTGCCTGCCCCAGAGCTACCCACGCAGTGCAAAGGCAGGATGAGTGACTAAGGCGACAAATCGAGTCTGGGCTAGAAAAGCCTCTGCATGTGCTATTCAGACACTTCTGGATATCAGCGTGTTCATTGAGGACTTTGTATTTTTCTGTAATAGAAATATAAAATGTGAGAGCATGGTAAGTATCAAGCTGTATATATGACGTGTGTAAGCTTTCTCTGATAAACAGGTGCTTACATTCACATTTGTGTTGTAATTGCAGAAGCTATACTTGGCCTTTTCTAGAAAATGAATGTTGCTTTTCACATATCTTGCTTATAAACTGTAAGTAGAAGCATGTTGAATATGGGGTCTGAGTTATTGCAGAATCTTAAAGCCAGCAGTAGAAATATCTGATACTACACTCCATACCTGTAGGTTGTACTGTTTGTTATGTGGACTTGGCAAGTCTTAAATAGTGAGAATTAAAACCACGGAGTTGCCTTTTTCAGTGTTGGAAGAAGGATTTGCATTCTTTAACAATAAGTGTTGCTTTTTAAAAAAAACTATGTTCAATATAAATGCAGTGTGTATCTAAGCAAAACAGTGACCTAAAGGCTTCAAAAGAAACAGTTAAAAGACTGTACTTTATTTTTGTGAAGCAGTTTTGAGTAGTTTAATAATATTTGTAGTTAAATGCATGTTTTTCAGAAGCCTGGATTTCCAGGTAGTAACAAGCAAATGTAGAAGAGGTAGATGTCAGGGGAAGTCACAGACAAGTTTTTGAATACTTGTCTTTATTTATGTGGCTTGTTTGCTCTTTCTTCTACACATCAGGCTTCTGCAGTACTGCGGATGTGTAAACTAAAGTGTCTATGATTTAAGGCAATCACAGCAGCCTAAAGAGATTCTGCAGTAAATTGCAATGGAGGGAACAAGTTCATTGTACTTTAGATCTTGTTTTTTGTTCAGTAGGTGTTTTTCAAATGACTCAAATTTAAGTCATGGGCAGTTCTAATTACTCATTCTCAAAACAATATTTAAATGTATGCACGCATGTATATTCTTGTATATCACAGTTCTTGTGATACTTTTGTCTCTCGAGTCCTTCCCATATTTAGAACTTTGGCTAGCAAAGTATCTCACCTAGATCACAAAAAGACTGCAGTTTTATTCTAAGAAAAATGTAGAACTTGTGTAATTCAAGTTTTAAGAGTTGAGCATTGCTAATAAAAACCTGTTAATGTCTGTGGTGGCACTTTATTTCGTTGAGAAGGAAAATCTGTGCTCATTGTTGTGAAAGTGAAGCTCATGACCAATGCTGTATGCCCTTCCATATATTTTTAATACATACTTTTGTTTATATTTTTCTTTAAAATAAAATTTTAAAAATTGTCACTTAAGCTCATCTGTAAAACTTTTGATCTTTAGGAACCTTTATGAAAATATGTTTGGGTTTTATTTTCCCCTTGTGGGCTATAAAAACCAAGAAAGAACTTCTGCCGCTGTTGATACATACTGTTACTTCAGTTCTGTGATATGCTGTGTCTAACTTGTACTGTTTGATATTTGATAGAAAAATATTGCCAGAAATAGCCACCTGCCATAACTGTTTGCTTTTCTGTTGAAGACTTGCAAAGTTTGCCAGGCTAAAGTGAAAGACTGAATCATAAAAACTTGATATATTGTATGTCTAAGTTAAAAAGTAGATAATATTGGGTAAGCAGACTATGTGTACTACAATAATGCAGTGGGTTTTTAGCAGCATATCAAGACAAGACACCTAGAAACAGTTTGTGAATTTACAATGGCATAAAAGGCCTCTTACTGCATGGGTAAATATTTTCCTTTTTTTTTTTTTTTTTTCTTGTCCAGCAGAACTTAGCTTCACAAAATTGTACTGTTGGCGTTTCTTCTTTCCTCCTGCTTTCATTCATTTTGTTGTCTGTAAGGTTTTTATATTTGATTGGCGTACAAATACTGAGATACTCAAAAATACAAGCATTTCAATCCTTACATTGTCTCTTTTTTAATCTTTTCTGAGTAGGTAGAATATGAAGCTGACAGTCCTGCTCTGTGAAGAACTTATAAGAGCTTGGAATGTTTTCAGATTAAAAAATATTGTTAAGCATCTCTTCTGTACTATTGCACAGAGGAGAAAGTCTGCACAAGTGGTATAGCACTGTGTGATGAGCTGGACACCCACTCAATATAGGGTGTTGTACTTAGTTTCTAGAATATCTGGTTTATCTAGTAGCAATTTCAAGGAGCCTATATGCTACTGTTGAGGTAGTGCAAGGAAGGTTTCTACATTCAAGTGAACATTCCAGCTAAATATTAAATTGTGGAAGATGAAACATGAGCTCTGTCAATTTTGCTGGTATAAAATACTTTTTTTTTTTCCCCTCTCACCCACACAATAGCCCATGGCAGGAGAATTTTTCTAGGATTATACTGTAGATTTTCTAAAGTTAAAGAGCAAATGCTGCAATACTGTAACATGTACTAGAGATTGAATATAACTGGAGCACTTGCACTTGGTCTGAATGTTGCTATACAGTTTTGATTTGAAGCAGACAAAAACAAAAGTGTAACCTAATACATTTGATATTCTTTGAGATTTTTTTTTTTACACTGTTTTGTTAATGGTACCATACTGTCTCTGCTATATGTATAATGAAATTTGTATTTTGGAAGGCATGTTTTCATCTTTTTTTTAAATTTGTTGGTTTGACCTTGCTTCTTTTGAATGCTAGAGAGAATCCCCAAGAATGACTCACTACCCACCTCTTTCAGAATATGATGTGGTACACTCCCAGTTTAGTTGTCTGTGATACTGATTCCAAAGATACATGCTTATCTGAATTAAGGAGCTTGTGTATGTATATTAAGAAAGAAAGCAAGAAGACTGTATTTTTCTTCCTCATTCCTGTCTTATGGATAGCAGGGAACCTGAGGCACATTCCTTTCCACGTGCCATCTTTGCAACTATGGGCTTTTCTCCACAGACAGCTTCTTACCCCTTTAGAACAAAGGTCCCTCTGTAAATCAGTTTCAGTTCCTGTGAAACACTCTGATCTGAATTACTTAATATTATCATTAAAGGGGGGAGGACTTTTCCATTACAAATTTTTAGTACCAATCTCAGTGTGATGAACTGTATAATTTTTCTGTTTACTTTACTTTTAGGAAGTACATGAAACTTGCCTGACAAAGTTTATGGCTGGAGTGTAATGTTTGCATCAGATACCTGGTTCTGAATAACAGAGTGAGGGAGTGCTGTGTGAAGCAAACAGAAAGTGTCCTTGCTTCACAAACTGCTCAGCATTGAAACATTTGAATTATTTTAAACATTTTGTTTTGGGAGAAGAGTGAGTGTTACTAAACCTGATCAGAGGTACAGATTTTTTTAAAACACTGTTATGCTACGTATAAACATTCAGAACAAGAAACTTGTTCAACAGCAACAGTGCCATAAAAAGATCCATTGAAGTACAGGCTATTCTGTTAAGGAATGGATATGATTATTAAAACTTCAGTGTGAAACTGAATCTGAAAGTTTCCTAATTAAAGCATGGGATTTTCCAGAAGAAAATCACTGTGGGAACTTTCAGTTACTTTGTGATTAACCTTCTAGGCTTCTGAGAGTGATTTAGGGAAGCATAGTAACTCTGGAGCTGTAATTCTCCAAAATCACTGTTTTGGGGTTTTTTTTCCCCAGTTGTTTTTGAGTAGATTTGAATGTTGAATCCCCTAGTGACATTTACTGTTCCAGAAAGTCTTTGTTGTGCATGGCTCCCGCTTCTGCTCTTTAAGGAAGATAACACTGTTTTGATTCTCCTTAATGCTGTCTAAATAAATGTGAAGCAATAGGAGGCCTCTAGAATCTTCCAGAGTAGTCATAATAATAATGTGTTTGTTAAATAATAAAGTGTTTGTTAGAAGATCGAAATTCTTTTTCCTCTCAGTTCTCAGTAGGAAATGAGTTTGGGAGCTTAAAAGATATTTTTAACATTAGAACTTTTAAATAGTTGGATAATGTCTCTTTTTAACTATGTGACTTCAGTCACAAGTTTTCCACATTATATTCCTTTCATGATGGCTTGGCAGCAGCTATCCTCTTTGGAACCGCACTTCAAAAACCAGTACAGTTGTTTCCATGCATCTTTGCCTGGTACACTCAGTATGTTACTGCTTGTACAAGAGTGCTGCATTTTGCCAGTGTAGATTTTGGTGATGGCAGTTAAACCCCATCAAACCAATAACATTCTATACTGTCTGGGGCCCTGATTCTGACAAGCTGTAAGTTTTCTGTGTCATAGCATCCAGGGCAGGCATTAGTTATCTGGGGATATGCCTGCACCACCTACCCAGTGAAGGCGTGGTTGGACCATGGGTATGGCTAATCATTGCAGCTTTGATCTTGTAATGTAAACACAGTTACGAAGGCACAGTGTCATCAGTTAGTAGCTGATGTGTGGATTACTAAACCCCAGAGGGCTTTTAGCTGTGACTACTACATCCTGCAGTAATGTTTCAGTCATGTTGTTTAATTTACAGCTAGTGTTATGCCTGCTTGTGTTACAGTTGCAGCTTTGTTTACAGAAATAACCCAAAAACAAGATTTGTGGTGGTTCTTTTCTTCTTGTTCTGGATCACAGATCTAACAATATCTTGATGTGTGCTGCTAAGCATATGTCACATTTCAAACTTTTGTGGAGTATTATATACTGGGATTAAAAAAAAAAGAATTATTTAAGCATTAATCAGTAATTTTATAGTAACATTGTAGCAATAGACCAAGAGCCGTTGATCCTGTCTTTTCTGTAGTATTTGATGTAATGTATATATGAAGAATTCTGTTAAGTGTAAGTTGGTATCTCTAAAATAAAAACAGAGGCAGCTGAATTAGACCTGTTCATGGATTTCCTGCCTACATACTCTGCTACATAAAATAATACAGCTGTTTCTCAAACATAGGGGGGTTATACAGGTAGCAGTTACTGTGACATTTTATCTGTCTTGAGAGCTTTTCCAGAAATGTGAATATAATAATTACATGATTAAACAATAAGGAAACTTTTGGGGTTGTGCATTTCTTTGGGCTATTAACCTAACCACTAATTAACCAACAGGAAATTCCAGACCTGAAAGTTTCATTATTGCTGTACTAAACTGTGAAAATATAAGTGTGTTAATGAGGATTTCATTATAGCCATCTGTAGCTTGTTTTTAAATTGTGTCAAAGTAGGAAAAACATAATATACCATCTGTTACCTAGCTGTATGAAGTTGACACAAAAAGTATTAGGAAAAAAATCCCCCCATTTACAACCCCAGTTGTCTTTCATTTCTCCTATTTTATTTGTGATAACCACTACTGCCATGACAGAGCCACCACCACAGTAGTGTCATTTACCCATGAAATTTATTTGTATTTTGTTTAGCTTACAATTTGTATATTTTAGTTTCAATGTTCAGCGAAGCAGAGGTGCTGACTTTCTGAAATGATAGTTTCTGGGCAGTTAATGGCCCTTCAACATCAGTATCATTTTCTCTCAAATACGTGTACATCACCGAAACTCAGAAGCTGAGAATTGTCTTGCAATTTACAGTTCTTTTTGGTTTTAAGTGAATAAAAACTTCTAGATAACTGCTACTAGTGTTCTCTCTTTCTCTGAACAGTGATTGGGACTTGAAGCATTTTGCTGTCATCAGATGCTGTCTTTTTGCTGCTTCTTTTATCTTAACCCTTGTCTTCCTCTATAGAGCTTAATCCATACAACCTTTCCCAAGCTTCTTGACTTGTGATTCTCTTTGACCTTAAAAAGGAGAGGAGTTGTAATGTATTGCTGTGGATTTATCAAGAAATATTATGAATTCTAAACTGTCAGATATTTGTAGGTGTAATGCAGGTTTGATAGATATGAGATGATGGTGGTCCAATGGAAAAAGTTACAAAAATTGCTCTCGGGGAAAGAATTGCCACAGAAGAAAGCACTAAAACAACTCTGGATGTTGAGACAGATCTTCAGCAGCTGAGATGAAATATGACTCAGTAAGGTCATAAAATGTGCTAGTGTTTGCATCATGCATTTTGTGGTGAGTAGAGAAAGGAATAATCTATTGGTGTGAAAATGAAAGGTTACAATTGATAGAGAGAGGGTGAAGGGTCATACATCAGTTTAAGGGAAGTCATGCTGTGGACTGGCAGCCCAAAATACAGGCTTGTCATTTTGTCTTCAAGAGTTTTCTAAGTAGACACTCTCCTTTTGTCTTGAATTTACACAGCAACTAAGACAGCTTTGGTGAGAGCTCTTAAGTAGCACCTTTAGTATTCAAGACAAAAGATACATTTTGTGGCTGAATTTAAAAACAAAATTTGTTTCTTTGCAGACTGGAATTAAGCACAGTTGAAATAAAATGAGGAACTCTTTGATACAATGTCTACAATGTAAATGTCTTAATGCAGTAAAAAGTGTAAAAAGAATCTATAAATGCTGAGCTGAAAAAATGGGTGAGGAAAAGCCAGCTGGTGCATTCTTTCTGATATTTTAAATGGCTCCTTGTAGTTTCTATTTTTTAGAAAATAAAACAAATATAGTGCAAGATGGTGGACCTTGCACAGATAAATAATTTGCCTCAAAATAAGAGTGTGGGAAATGGTTCATAATGAAGGTGAGGGAAGGCCATCTTAGAGTTCAACAGGGATCTGTGCTGGAACTCTTAGTTCAGCCTGTTAATAACCTAGAAAAGTGGGCAACTAGTGGTGTCACTATGAAAAGTTACTATTCATAGTAATAAGAGGCAAAACCAAATGGATAATAAAATGAGATCACATTCACTGTAGAAAAAATCAATACAAATCAATTTACCGTGTGTATTAATAAAGGAACAGAGAAAAAAACCTCACGATCATGCTACTGTATAAATTTATAATGACACTGCAGTGCATGGTTCTATCATGCATATCATCTCCAAAGGGATATAGTAGAACTGGAGAAGAATCAGTGAATGGTCAAAGATGTGACATGGCTTTCATATAAGAGACGTAATGACATAGTCTCTTGGCTCTTACATTCTTATGTTTACCGTTTGTACGTGTACCAGTTTGTTGTGTTCTAACTATTCCAACTAAGTGAAAGGAGAACAGGCACCATAATTGTCTAATGATGTTGCATAAAATCCTTAAACCAAATGTTGAATAATGGAAAAAAAAAATCAACTCCTCCTTCATGTTGAGAGATTATACAGTGTATAATCAACTTTCCTCATTGATGTGTGACTTGCATAAGAAAAACAAGTTCTTGGTCTACTTCCAAGCTATTTGGAAGCCTCTTGTCTATGCTCTCTTTTCCAGTTCTTTTTGATAGAACAAAGCTATTTGCCTTTCCCTGAAGACCTGACCGTGTTGATCCACCACAGATGAGATGCCATCTCAGTAGGTGCAAAGTAACTGAAGAAACAGAGTATTTAATAAGAGGAGAATTTAATCTGGAAGAATGCCTATTCTTAGCATAGTATTCCAGATTTCCTGCTATTCTTGCTGCTTTCAGACTTTATTTTCTCATGGATATTATTTTTAAAAAATAATCATTACTATTTCAGGATTAGATGAAAGATCAGATAGTTTTTAAAGAAACAGTCTTTTGTTTATAACAATAGAGACAATAGGTTCAAAGAGCTGCCAGCTTCACAGATATGTCCCTGTTGGGCATTTTAAAAAAACATAATTCTGACAAGCTTTTCCATATGCAGATAATAGATACACGTCCATTGAGTTCTAACAGCCTGTTGGGCTTCTGGAGTTTTGCATTTGTTTTTTTTTTTTTTTGCCCCAATGCAGAAAGAATAAATCCTCTGGATGACCACAGATAAATGAATCTGAAGATACTAAAGATCTAAAAACAAACATTGGAAAGCTTTTGTCTTACTGCTGTCACTAGTATATGCCAATCTTTGTATACTTTTGGTCTTGGAAACAATTCTGTGAATAAGAGCATGAAACATCTGTACTAAAAATGTGACCTCCACAGGGACATCTTTAGAAAATGCATTGTATTTAGTACTATAGTATCATTGTATTTAGCAAATAAAACACACATACAAGAAATAAAATAAATTCCATGTTTATGATCTATTCACTTTTTTTTTTTCTTTACTGCTGCTGCTGGTACTAGTCAGTTGAAGTTTCTTTTTAGGGAATGTTTGCTAATGCAGCAAAGCCAAGATGAGTAATTTCAGAAAATGCTTTATGGAAAAATGAGAGCCATTTAAGAATTCTAACAAGGCATTTTACTTCTGTTCCTTTAGATTTTTTTTTTTTCTTCTAATACCCTGTCTAAGCTTTCCTCCCATGCTGTCTTTTAAAATTCTCAACATTTTACCTTAAATAAGTGTTCTAGGAACTTATAAAAAACCAAACAAAAGAAATAAACCTAAAAGCTAGTAGCTTATGCTAAGTGATATCAGTTGGGAAAAAAGTGAAAGTAAACTTTGAGATCTGGGGAAATACTCAGGTATATACTTGCAGAAATGAAAAACCTTTTTTCCCTTTCAAGTTACCTGAAATGTTGGGCACTTGAGTATCGTGTTCAGTAGTATTAAATTCCGTTGGTGACTCTCTTAATGAAAACCACGTGGTGTTTCAGTAGTGATAAATTTACTGCTTAATACGTGAAGGTCACAAGAAGGGAATTGCTAAACAGATAAACAGTGTGTTTAGTACTGCAAGATGCCAGCAGGAGTAAAAAAAAAAAATCTAGGCATTTTATTGTTGTGAATATGAATTGAATGTTTTTAGCTGCAGCCCTTAGACCCAGATAGTCACTACTGCCTCCAAGTGGAATTCCCAGATGTTTTGTCCTGTGTTAGAACATCCTAGCCACAGAGAATGTGTTGGTATTTTAGACACTATTGGTACCCTATCTGCACTGAAACTTTTACTACTGACAGTCTAATTTTGCAAGTCTGGCTGTGTCTGCATTATTACACCACTGATCGATGCGATTGTTTCATTCAACTTTATGTGTGTTGGGTAAAATTGACAATTTTCTATTTCTTCTGACATAATGGGTGATGGATGCTGGTGATATAACTTCTCAGGTAAGAGAGGCTAGATAAGGAGTTGTCAAGAATGTTGTTCACTTGCACTTACACAGATGTTATCCTCTCACCCGAGTGGTATATAAGTCACTGTGTGGCCTGATACAAATCTAGAAGCCACCTTTGTGAATGATAGGAACCTGCAAGATGTTGCCATTGATAGTGCTTGCTCAAGAGATTGTTGGCTGCATTCCTTCCTATTCCCTGGGCAGACTTCATTGTAAGCAGCCCACCCTTGGATATATGCATAGGTTGGACTTTGGGAAGAGGTAGCTGAACTGAGAATTGCTTTTAATCAGCTTCTGTTTTTAATAGACAGTGAGGTCAAGCCTCTGTAAAGTACCCAACTTCAGACACTTCAAAATTGGGGTTTTGATTTTTGGGATTTTTTTCCTCATGGTTTAAATATTATACTTCTGTTTGATTTTTCAAGATCTTAAATTTCAATAATTTTGTGGGTAGTACTGATGTTCAAATTAACTGAAGGTAAATAGATGTTTGTCTCTGCTGCGTAAGTATTCCACTGACCACTTAAAATTTCTTCACCTGAATTATTTAGTTGGGGATCTTACAGACAGAGAAATAGGGAAGACTAAAAAGCATGGGGGAAAGAAGAGTCCTAATTCTAAAACTTCACATTAAAACTAGTTTTGCAAAAATAAAAGAGGTTCAGAAAACAAGATTGGCTTTTTACAGTATAATGCCACAGAAGACATAACAAAGCTACTTAATACTGTCTTTTGAATTGGCTGAAGTAGATATGTCAGGATTAATGGCTATACAAGTCTCTAGATGTACTCTGTGGGCTGTTTGGTCAGGTGGTGGGATTATAAATAGGTAGGCTTACTGATGTCACCATTAGCAGAAGGGAAGAACAGTGAGCTTGCCATGCACACACCCGTTCTACCCCTTCTACCTACATACGCTGTTGAAAGAAATCAACTTTAATGGAGAAGAAAAATCTGTGGTACCTAGGAGGTAAGCAGAAAAATAATGCAAACAATTTTAGCTATTCTTCCCTCTCCTTTTTTAGATGACTGCAGAATGCCTTTGAGGTAATTACTTATATTATCTTCCTGGGGAGCGTCATTCTAACAATAATTTCGTCTGTTATAAATTGATAAAAGTGACCTACAGGACTGTTCTGGTTGGTGTAAATGGGAATTCTTTTAAGTGTTGATGTAAAGTGACACACATTGGTATTTATACAGCATCTCCTTGCTTGTTTGATTGAACTTGTCCTAACACCTGCTGTAAGGAAAAATACTTACCAATATCTGCAATGGCATTTAAGTCATTACTCTTTGAGGGAAGGCAGAATTTGGGTGTAGGCAGTACATAAATTGCCAGAACTCAAAAATTCTTTTTTTTTTTATAGGCTTCTTGCCTTTTCAGAGAAAGTATGTAATTCTTCTAGTCCTTTCTGTGTATTCTTTGTATTCATTGAGTATTATGTATCACTTTCATTTATCATGGAAAGCATTAAAACCAATTTTCTAGCACCCAAATGGACTAAATACCTAAATAACTATACAGTGCAAAGGTGCATTTTGCTTACAGCAACAAAGAAAGAATTTAAGATATGTTGTTCAATTGAACTTCTTGTGAAAGTGAGTATGCTTCTGGTACTGAATCATATATTAGTATGTCAAAAATGCAACAGTGAAAAATACTGGATGCAAACTTGACACAGTGAAAGCTGAAAAGGATGAGAGGTTGAATACAGGAATGAAGTATAGTAGTTAGAGCAAATTATTCATCAGCATAGTTATACAGGAAGGTTTCTCTGTATTCCTCAGAGCTATTTGTAGTAAAGATTAGCAAGAAGTATGCTTCTCCTAAAGGATTTCTTCCTACTTTATAGTTAATGCTTAAGTCCTGTGCCCTTTTTTTCAGAAAAAGGAGAGGCTTTCTAATGGTAGTAATTAGTAATCCAAAATAGTTTTGATGTTACCACCATCACATAGGGAGACAGCTTTCTTTGAAGAAACAGCTTCCTTCCTCCCTTTCCTTCCCTCCCTCCTTCTTGCAAGAACCTAGTAAGAAATGGCTCTAGGGGATACTGAGTGCACCAATGGGGGCTAATAACAGCTCTTGTATGTAGATGGGGATGCTCTTGGGGAAGAAATAATAGCATTCATTTAGGGCCACGAATTGCTAACCAATGAGGGAGTTTAATTAGGACAAAGGGGAGGGACCTTCCACCACCAGCAGTAGTAAATGTGGCTGTGAAACTGCTGGTCAGGCTTAGACTATGAAGAAAGCTCAGATAGGACTTCTGGCTGTGCCTTGTATCACCCATCTTCTCTCACACAGTACGTAAGACATGAGGCTTAGGCTCCAGCAGCAGTACTGACATTTGAGGAAGTAGCAAATGCAGCCCTGTTCCTGAAGGTAAGAGGGTTTACCAACATTGCTTTCAGAGGAGGATGCAGGGAAGGGAGTGAGTGTTAAGGAAAAAGCTGTGAAAGATGAGCAGGAGAATCTGGTGGCAGGTAGGTACTCCAAGTATTTCTTCTTAGTTCTGCAAGGAGTGTCAGCCTGAGAGGCTCAGTGCTGCTGTTTGAACAATGTAGCTTCAGTTCCCCGTTCTTCATGAGAAGCCTCTTTATTACATTTCAACTTTCAGGATATTAACTGGCAAAATACTTCTTTTGCAATCTAGTAAGGAAAACACTTGTTTTAGTACAATTTCTTAGCCTGAATTTAACTTTTTTTCTAGGATGCCTTGTTTGCTGACATAGTTGTCTGTGTGGGAGCTCTGTCTGTTCTTCAAGTGTCACATAGCATGTGTGTATGTGTACATATTTATTTATTTATTTATTTTTAAGCTTCTTGATGAGGATAGGAAACTTTTCCTCCTTCCCATTCCCTTCCAATGCTTAACATCTTGTCTGTTCTTCAGTTTTCTAAACCCTCTGATTTCTTGGTTATGCAAATATAAGAAAAACATTTTGAAGTGTTACCAAACTATAGTTAGTTAAAGGACCTAACTGCTAAGAGAAGGCTCCTGGTGGCTGAAGAGTTTTTTACAAGGGAGGAAGACTGTTCTGTTTGAAACACCTGCACTAGAACAGAAATTAAGTGCGGTACTTGAAAGCTGCCTCACTGTGCTTGGCTCAGTTATTCTTCCAGTATCTTAATCTTCAGCTAGGATATGGGACTGTTGCAGTTGAACCCTACCTTCTATCACAGCTAAGAGGAAGATGGAGTTAAGTTTATCTTCCCTGTTATTAATACAGGGCTTCCTAGCTGCTGTCTTGCATTATTTTATCTGTTACCCAAACCTGTGTTTTGAGGCACGTATGTGAGGAAAAAGGGAAGGGTCTGTATTAGCCTCTTTCCTGCCCACTGTGATACTTAGTGGCTCTGCTTTTCTTTTCCTTACCTTCCCCAGCTTATAATTCCATTCAGTGCCTACCTCCCGTGTTACTTCTAAAATGTGATTTTTGAACAGGACAGAAAAGCAGCAGCAGAAAAGCACAGATAAATTGTCAATTCTTACTTCTACTGATGTTCAGAATAGCAGCTGAAAAAGCCATAGGCAGAGCTAGGTGTTTCATCTGAAGTCTTTGAAAATGCAGTGGTGGTATACCTGCTTTCATGACTAGGAGATAACGGCCAGAGGGCAGATTCAGGTTTTGCTCTACTTGAGAGCCCTTAATTGAACTTTTCATACTGGCCATGGGAGAAAAACCTCTGTATGAACATCCTTTTATAGCTGCTCTTGAAAAAGATTTGAGGGTTTGTTCCTAGCAGAGGTAACATACGTTTGCTTGAGTTTTAAGCATTTGTTAGATTTATTAGTGTATCAAAGGTTAAGCTCCCTCTTTCAGTTCAAGCTGCTCTTTATTTTCTTTTCCTGTTTATTCAGCCAGTTATATATTACTCAATTACTGTTACAGATTTACTGCTTTCTCTTTCTTGCTTTCTGTCCTTTCTATCAGGCTGTTTTCATAACTGTAAATATGATAAAGGCTAAGTAAGTAATATGAAGTTTTAATAGTTTTGAATGCCATTCAAAATTTTTATACTTTAGTAAATCTCGGTTATGTTTTGCATTTGAAAATGTGCAAAAGTTGCAAATAGATAAGTATCTGCTTACTGCAGAAGTAGGTTTTTGTATTTATTTTTTGTTAGCTCTATTTACTTCAGAAGTTTAGGTTCTTAACCTCTTTAGAAGTAACATTGTTGGAATTAATTTTTCACTACACCTTTTTTTTTATTATGTTTTTAAGAGAAGAAGAAATACTACTTTTGGCACAGTAGTATGTGCTATAAAGGAACTTCTGTATCAGAGCACATTTCTATAATTCCTCAGTAATAACAATCAACTTTATGCAAATTCACAGCCTAAAATATTTTTTATCTTCTATGGCCTGCTAGGATTCCGAGCTCTTGGCAGTCTCCCGAACAATGAGGCAGTTCTTACGCTTAGAGGAGCTTATGCTTTGTTTGATAGTGTAAGACAACACTGAAGTAGTGGCTATCAGTGCTCAGGAGTTTGATAATCTTTCATACATCTTAGCTGAGCTTCAAAAGGTCATCGTAATAATAGCTATCATTTGGTTTTGAACAGCAATGAATGAAGCTTTTTTCTGCAAAAGTTTTAAATTAGTACTTAACTATTCATTACAGAAGTTTATACTGAAGTTAGTGCCCCTTTAATGCTAAGAGGGGCACAGTTAAAAACATGCCCATACCATGGAGATTTGTGTTTACATTGCCTCTGAGTCTCCCCTTTTTCCTTGTAATAAGAGAAAACATTGCATGAATTATGGCTTGAATACAGTCTCTTCTGTTTTCAAGACTGCCACTGCCATGGGGACAGGCAATCAGACGGGCAAAGTATCTGTTCCAAATGGTCTGGAGAGAACTGGAGGATTCATTTGCTGCTTTTTTGCTTTTAGTGTGAACCAGACATCCAAAGATTCCATGAAGCTTTCACCTTACTGTCATGGTTACCATCCCAATCCTGTGATTTATTTCTCTTTAGGAAAAGACTTCCTTTTTTTTTTTCCTTTTCTTCAGAGCTGTGAAGCTAGTTAGGGGGAGATTTTACACATCCTGTTAACTAGGAAAAAACCTTTTCTCTAGAGAGAGATTTGAAAATTTGTCCTGATTCCAAGGATGCCTCATTTTCTTAATATGGTAATTTATGAAAAGTGGAAACACAGGTGCTTTTCATTTTAGCAGTCATCTGAATAAAGGTGTAAGGAAGAGAACATCTGCAGAATACTTGTTGTTTGCTGGAACCTCACTGAGTAAAACCATAGAGATAGTCTTCAAAGATCAGTTTATTAATAATCTGATCACCTATAGCATTACTACTGGCATGTCAGTTGGTATATCAGTTGCACAACACATTTTTATGTAGGATGAGCTATTTACCCAGTGCCTCATTTCTAGTACCATCTTATTTTTATGTAATATTTTAAAAATACCAATAGTATTTGCAATATTGGTCTCCTTTCAGCCCTGGGAACCTGTATAGAGAGGTGTACTATGAAATACTCCATTGTCACAAAAGCTTTCAAATTGTTCATGTTTGTTCCCCTACCTGGTGATTGAACTTAAAACGTTTCTGAACTAGCCATATCTTAGACACAATATCCACACAATATAACCTCAAAGTCTTCCCTTCTTAACTAAGCGAATTAGTTTAGAACCTGAAAGCTCATATTTCTCTATAGAGCAGATACAGCAAATAGTTTTCCTTTATTTTGTCCTACATGTAACATAAACCTGGATTGAAGGGATAACCTTAGAATGGACAGTGGTCAACTTTCATTGATCTGTACCTTGATCTTAACATCCAGCTGGTGCTTTTATCATAGAAATAAAGAGACAGTCTGTGTATCAAACAGTGATATTGATCTAGGGATGAAAGCCTAGTATCAAGGCTGATGGGCACATTATATAGATGCTGTGAGGCTGGTACAGCAGTACTTGGGCTGCTTAATGTTAAGCATAGATATTAGAGTACCACAGCATATTACAACTAACATTAAAGCAGTTTTTTTTTTACAGCACTTCTGGCAACCCAAATTTTGAGTAGAGACCTGTATGCCTGGTAAGAGCTTGGTCAAGATGAATAGAATGTCACTTTTCAACCAGCCAAGCTCCAGTTAAAAATTACTATTTTAAGTTCTACCAAAAAGAGAGGTACTTTTCATTAGCAATAACAAACTGTTCTTCGAGTGTGATTTAGGTAGAAGTAGAGGTGATGGCAAGTTAGTGACTCAATGCAAGTCTTCAGCTGAATGTTAAACATTTTCAGGTTAATCTTAGTGTAAGAATGACAGACACGGTGAAAAAAGCTCCATTAGGAATGAAATGAGAATATTTCTTAGGTGAATTTTATGTTTACAGTCCCATGTGGGTGTCTGTTCTTACGAAACATCAGCCACAGACCTAAGTAGGAAGTTCAGATGTTCCATTAGAGGATGGAAAGAGGTGTTTCCACTTCACAAACTGCTCCTTATGGTTTGCTGATACTTAAGAACAAAAGTTTAAGTCTTCCAATAGGCACAATAAATCTTAATGTTTTACAATAGCTTTTCTGTCACATACCAGAAGTTGTCTGATCGAGAACTGTGATTAAGAAAATTAGTGTTTTAAGACTTTCATTAAAAGATAAATATGGACAATCAGTGTATTACAGCATTAGAGAAGAAAGCAATGTACTGTTGAAGACTCTCTTTTCTGTGATCCATATGAAGTGTTGGAAACAAGTTAATCAATGTCCAAAGGAAGACACAGTGTTATCAGTTCTGTGATGTTTGTAATTTTTTTTTAGATTCTTGGTACCCAGTGGTGGAATTAAAAGCAAAGTTGAATGGGCCATTCAATGCTACCTTCAGTGTTTAGTTTACTTATATCAGGAAAACCTACAGACTATTTTATGTAGGAAAGAGGGAACAAAAAAGTTTGATGGTGCATTCATACAGCCATAGTTCTTAAGCAAAGGTAAAGATTCATGCTGAGTCTAGTAATTGTGTACCTATTTTATGTATTATAAAAAGATGAGTCAAAGCTGGGAGTGATTGTGCTGCTTTTGATGTCTGTGATTCTGTGATAGTTGTTTGAGGTGAGATGTCTGGACTCTTCCATTTGATTGTCTTTACAGTGGATATGCAATGGTCAGGAAAAAGCAGTTTCTGTTTTTTCCTTTCACATTTTCAGCATTTTTGTGTGTTTTGCTTGTTTAGTTTCTCTAGTCTTTAGTTTATTTCAAACTTAATTCTTGATCTGCTTGCAGACTGCTGTGATTTGCTTTCCCAGTTTATGTGAACCTTTTTGGCTGTTCCAACATTCATTTGTCTTAATCTCACGGTGCAAGACAAAAATAAATGATGGGTTCTACTGGTAGACAGTAACTTTACTTAAAGAAAAGACATATTCTCAAGTAGCAGCCTCTTAAGCTGATATATTTCATGGGCTTCTGCTGCAAACCCGAGACTCCGTGGAGTGGGGTGAATTCTGTTTTGTTAGCAGCTTTAGGGTAAACTAACACTGAAGATCTGGAACTGATGGAGTACCTCTAAAGAAAATAGAAAGAGAAATGGAGATGATGTATTAGTCTCTGCATAGTTTAGTTGATATTTTTTATCTTAGAGGATATCTTTCTTCTGGAGGTGCTTCTAAAATCATGATCTCAACTGCAAACATTATTCACTAGGTTTGACTAAGCTTGCAGTCTTATTTGGAGTAGTGTTAAAGCTAAAATTGAGACAATGTGACCGTAAAGATAACAGAAGATAAGTAAATTTAGGGACTTCCCATTCCAAATCCTGATCAGAGACTCTAAGCAGTGAGCTGTAATTTGCCAATGAGTGTGCCATAACATAAAATATATAGAAGCAAATTTACTTTTCTCTGGCAGGAGGATTTCTTGAGTCCTTCTTCTTACAAGCGTTAAAATACGTAGACTGTTGCTGATACTAGTTAGTATTAAATTCACTTGCTGAATCAAAAGAAATACAGCTATGCAGAGAGTGTTTTGATACAGCTATAGCATAACTTTTTGATCCAGAACTTTAAATGACTGAAAAAATAATAGAATTTGTTTCAAGCAACTTGTTAGAAATATGTGTGTAGGGGTGAGATGCAGCAAACAGCACTGAAAGGTGATTAAGATGTGTAGATAGCTACAAGTGATAGTCACAAGTTCTTGTGTTTTCTGAGTGTAACATTAATGAGGACAATTTCTAGAAGCTTATCAAAACCTTTTCCAAAAGTTTTAAAGGACTTCCAGTTGACTTTTTTATGTCAACTTTAGACTTGGGCTGGGAGAAGCCAGAATGGCAATGAGTGAATCCAAGATGGGAAAGAGAAATCTCTCTGAAAATGAGAAAAATGGATAACCTTGTTTTGTGGTATGAAATAAAAAGGATTTTAAGGCTGTGCTAGCGAGTATTGCAAAATGCTGAGCTTTGTGCATGCAATAAACAGGTAAATGCTGTTGTAGCTATATGCACTATGACACTGTTGACTTTAACTGAAAGCGTGCAATGTTTCCACATAAGGATGAACAGATAATTCAGGGACTCAGGAATTTTCTGCTGTTGACTAATAGCACTTAGGAAAACAGAAACTCATATTGTAAGATGTTAGCTGTTCAGATTTTGTTTTTAAATACAGATTTTTACTGAAATGTTTACTGAATATATATACCTTATTACACGTTATTCATTGCTAAATTCTGTGTTTTCACTGGTGTCTGGAAGAAAGTTTTTTTGCTTTAAGAGATTACATGCCAAGTATCAACACATAGACAGGAAAAAAGCTTCATATGCAAAGAGACATCCTGTGCTCATATATAAGCTGTTTTACTCTGACAGGGTGAGTAAGGGTCCTATTTCTTGAGTACTTTCATTTCAATCTATCACAAGGTTATGCAGAGTTGCTTTACAACATCTCTGAATCTACTTTAATAAGAAAATCTGTTTATTCCAGTTCTTAAGATAGAAGAGGAATACTTCATGTAGTATAGATGTGTCAATGCAATTGTTAATATTCAGATTAAGAACAAAAAAAAATGAAAATCAGACTGCATTTTACTAAAGGAAAGAAAGAAAAGTATCATCTATAATTGAATGACAGCTGAAGCCGACATTTCAGGTAGCCCTATACACAATAGACACTATTGAAAAGTATCTTTCATGTGTTTGATTATGTAAGTATCAAGTTCCTATTTGGGAGCTTCAACTTGAAAAACTAACAAAATGTGGATTACTGAACATGTATGTCTTATGAAAAATACATCCCTGTCCTCGCTGCCAAGGCCAGTCCTCAGGAAGCCCAGTCCCTGAAAGATAATAGAGTAATCTGGAGAATGGATGACTTTCACTTGGTGGACGAGGGTGAGGTTAAACACTGGTGAGATGCCTAAGGACTGGAGGAAGGCCAATGTCACGCCAGTCGTCAAAAAAGTCAAGAAGGAGGACCCAGGAAACTACAGGCTGGTCAGCCTCATCTCCATCCCTGCAAAGGTGATGGAACCTAGATGCCATCTCAAAACACTACACAGATTCACCAAAGGAAAATCCTGCTTCACCAACCTGATAGCCTTCTAGGAGAATATAACTGGCTGGCTAGATGAGGGGAGAACAGTGGATGTCATCTACCTTGACTTCAGCAAGGCTTTTGACACTGTCTCCCATTACATCCTCATCAGAAAGCTCAGCCAGTGTGTCTTGGATGAGTGGACAGTGAGGTGGATCGAGAGCTGGCTGAATGATAGAGCCTAGAGAGTGGTGATCAGTGGAGCCAAGTCAAGTTGGAGGCCTGTGGCCAGCAGACTTCCGCATTTGTCAGTTCTAGGGCCAGTCTTGTTCAAAACCTTCATCAACAACCTGGATGAGGGGACAGAGTGTACCCTTTGGAGACACCAAACTGTGTCACCAAACACAAAATGTCACAGACTGGCTGATTCCCCAGAATGCTGTGCTGACATTCAGCGGGATCTCGACCGGCTGAGAGTTGGGCAGAGAGGAACCTCATGAGGTTCAAGAAGGGCAAGTGCAGAGTCCTACATCTAGGAAGAAACAACCCCATGCTTCAGTACAGACTGGGGATTGATCTGCTGGAGAGCAGCTCTGCAGAGAGAGAGCTGGGATTGCTGGTTGATAATAAACTAGCTATGAGCCAGCAATGTGCCCTCATGGCCCAGAAGGCCAATGGCATCCTGGGATGCATCAAGAGGAGTGTGGCCAGCAGGTCAAGGGAGGTTCTTCTCCCCCTCTGCTCTGCCCTGGTGAGGCCTCATCTGGAGTCCTGTGTCCAGTTCTGGGCTCCCCAGCTCTAGAGAGACAGGGAAGTGCTGGAGAGAGTCCAGTGCAGGGCCATCAAGATGATCAGGGGACTGGAGCATCTTTCTTACGAGAAAAGGCTGCAGGAACTGGGGCTTTTCATCCTGCATAAGAGGAGTCTGAGGCGGGACCTCATTAATACTTATAAGTATTTGAAAGGTGTATGTCAAGTGATGGGACAACAGTTCTTTCTGTAATGTCCAGTGATGGGACAAAGAGTAATGGACTAGAAGCTGGAACACAAGAAGTTCCACTTAAGGAAAAACTATTTTACTGTTCAGGTGAGAGAGCCCTGGCACAGGCTGCCCAGGGAGGGTGTGGAGTCTCCTTCTCTGGAGGTTTTTTGAAACCCGCCTGAACACGTTCCTGTGTGACCTGATCTTGGTGGACCTTCTGTAGCAGGGGATTGGACTAGATGATCCCTACAGGTCTCTTCCATTATTTGAGAGAAAATAAAATGGGATGCTGCTTGTCCATTTGGAATATATATTTTTTGTAAAATTTGATATTAAAAAAATGTAGTTGCTCTTTGCATGAACCAGTGTTCCTTGTGATACCGTAAGTCAAATTATTACAACAGACAGACAAGTGTGTTGGACAGTAGAAAGCCGTTACTGTACTATGTTTAATGATAATTTTCAGTATCAGAGAGATGACTTATGACCTTGTTTCCCTATGACCTTTCCTGTCTTAGGTGGTTGCTATGGAAAATTTGAGTCTGTTCTGATGTTGGAATTAAATCCAAAATAATTTCAGTGAGGGCTATCAAGCTGTCTTTGTATAGTGTCTCATGTATTAGCATTCCAAACAGCAAGTGCTGTAAACATTACTAGTCCTTGATGTCAGTAGTTGAAGAGGTGGATCTGTTATGCTGTAGCCTTTGATTGTGCACAAATCTAGGAGATAGATTTTATTTTATTTTTTTTTTACTCCATTTTTTGAAGGAATGTGATCTTTATCAAAAGGAAGTGCTGGTAGTAAGTCCAATATCTAGGTCACTATCAGTTCAAGTATTTCTCATTACTTTAAAGTATCTTTCTCTAGTTACTGATAGGTAAAAATACATTATTTGTATATTTCTAATAGGATTTTTAAAAAACCCCCAAACAAATAAATAGATGCTTTATTTATTTACTGTGACAGACCTTTATTTTAAAAAAGGCTTCCACACATTCAGATCACTTGATTATTTTTTTTGGCAATCAGGAAATATGTTAGAGATAGAGCAATGACACTTTATTCTGTAGAAGTGGGATCTGAAGTACATGGAATGTTGACTTCATGGCCTTGCATGTGATTTTAAAAGGTGTATTGTTTTTCTTGACAGAATGTTCTGTCTGCATTTGGCTGAAAGAATTCTTCAGTATTTTTACCAGAACTATATTCTGGTACAAAGACTGGTGGGAATTGCAGGTGGGACTTGAGGAATTTAAATTTCTGAGAGATGAATCAATTCTCTTGGGAACAATATAATCTCAAAAGATGAGGGGTAGCTGAAAGACTTGGCATAAGCAGTGGGCTCCGGGCACGCTGGTAGTAACAGAAATACAAGCTCTGCCCAGGCTGCACCAGCTTGTATTTTTGGGATGTATTGTGAGCATCTTGGATGTCTCTCCAGCTGCCTTTTCCAGGGCTAGGAACAGTCAGAAGAAAGTTTGTTGTTTTTTTCTTTCTTTGCCTTTTTTCGTTTTCTTTCTCTTTCACTTCCTTGCTTTGTCTTAAGCAATTGATTAAATAAAAGCTATTCCAGCGTAATATATAAGCTTAAGTTGTTTATCTGGTGATAAACTGTGGGGAGCACATCCCTTCAGGTGAGTTAAGGTTGGGAGTTTTAATGTCTGAAGTAGGGAAGGTCAACCAGTTCATGAAGCTGGGACCTAAGAAGACAAGGAAAGCACGAGGACCTGCATTGTGTAGGATACTACAGCACAGTTTCCACAGGAGCTTGTATCATGAGTTGTGACCTTATTTGGTTAAAATATCTCTCTCATCTCCCTCTACGTCATAGCTAAATAAGCTGTACTTCGATTCTTTCTGTAGCTTTCCTTTACTATAGTAGCCATGAAAATAAAGAGTATATTTTCAGTTGTTCTAACTCTTTCTAATGTTTACTTTGAAAGTTAGAATAAATCTACTTAGCTCCTAGCATATCTGGAAGCTATCAGAACATAAAAGGTGCTGTGAGCGAGACTGTTTACTGAATATCATCTTTCTGACCTCTAAACTGTTGTTTTTATTTAATTGACATTTCTTTCTCTTTGTTATAGTTGTATTTTGTCTTATTAAAAATAAAGGATTTTCTCCTTTTCAGGAGAAGAAACTACCTTAACTGCTCTTTCTGACTTCAGCAAATTCATGAAAAACCAGCAACTCTCCCAGTTTGCTGAGGACTTGGTAGAGGTGAACACACGAGAACAAGCTGGGCTTTTGTATGTTCGTTCTTTACAGTGGATAAGTATTTGAAATTATGGTGTAGCTTGGAGTTACTCAGATAATTCTGGTTTTCTTTTTGGTTTATTATTAAAATTGCATGTGGAGGATAACTTTGTGAGAGAAATCACCTGTATAAGCTTCTTGGAGACCCCACAGTGCAAAAGAAGAGGGAAGGGTTTTTAGGTTAAAACTAGGTTTGCAAGTGTATTTCCAGCATTGTGTCACTTACTGCTCTTGATTTGTACCTGTAGATGTAATTGTGGTAATGAATTATTCTTGGGGTCCAGTATCAGCTCTGGAGTGGTAAGAGTTCAGGGCTCCCCTTACCTGTCAGGCAGCCTCTCCTGTGGCAAGGCAGAGACACAAACTCAAGAAAAGAAAGACATAGACCAAATGTAAATACTTTGTTCTAAGAAGGAGAGAGTTCATGAAAAATGAAGAAAAAAGGAGACAAGGCATCTGGAAACAGAAAATGAAAGTATTGGGTTCCCTGCTGTTTATTAAGAGGTTGCCAAAAACTCTGTGTGACTTCTGAGAAAGTATGCTTGGAGATTTTTCCTCCTTTGTGTAGGCAGGGCAGGAAATGTAAGCATAACTAACTGCAAAGAACAGGCAGATGTCCCTTCCAACCCCTACCATTCTATGATTCTATGTGCTAGAGATGGGTAGAGCCCATAGCTCTCTATGTAGGGATTCAGCCAGCCTTGTTACACTGCTCGAACCCTTCTCTGTGTGTGTGTATGTCCATGGAACTTCATCTATCTAGCTGTTGCACACAAGTTTTCACAAGAGTTTTATCAATTCTACCTGTCTACAGTGTAAGTTAGACACTATATAAAGCCACCTTTTACTCATGTGGGCAGTGCTCTTCAGAGTTCCAGCAATGAAGTTGCATTTGTCTGCTGAATGGAAAATGGAGTCCACTAGTATTTGCAAACAAATCTTTCTGTGGCATGTAGTCTTCAAAGACTAAATTCTGAGTTTAGTTGTGATAAATATCTTTTAACAGTACTTTGAAGTCACTTAAATATGTAGGAATGAATAAAGAATTTTAAAAGCAGAACTGCTTCACTTTGCACCTGGATTTTTCTTTTGTATTAATGTCATAGAGTGAGAATTTAGTTTTGGGGTTTTATGGTTGTTTGTTTTAAACAGCTGTATTGGTGCTCTATGTTGGCTAATAATTTCTTTTTGTCAGTTATATGAAAGCTGAAAGTCATGCAAAAAAAGCCCCAAACAAGTCAGGGAGGAGTAAAAAGAAGTTTGATTGAACATCTTGTAGTATTCATATAGCCCACAAACAACCCAGAAACGCTGTTGTCGAGACCAAGGTTAAATTTGCAGCTAATGCCACACATCTTAATTGTATGCGAAGTGCACCAAAACTGATATAAAACATTAACACAGAGGAGGTATAAATTTTGATGACAAGTCCTCATCCACTGTGTTTGGAGGTCTGTGAGTAGTCCTGATTAGCTCTGGGAGGCTGTGAATAGTTAATTATTCAGCACGGAGTTCTGAAGTTCAAAACTCTAAGCACTTTAAACAACAGCTCGGTCATGTGAAGTCTGATTATACAGTCGCCTTTTGCAATGCTGCTCTGGACCTTGTTTGCTCTTCATTGTGAGTGATTTTAAACTTTGTTTTCCCAAGAAAGATTTGTGGTTTTAATTGTTATATGCTAGATCTTTTGTTGTGATTCGGTAAGACAATTATAGAAGTAAATTTCTTTGGTTACATTGGTCGGTTATCTTTGGTAAACAAATTTTGGTACAGCTCCAGAATCTAAATTGCAAAAATATTTTTGGAAATAGAGGTGTAGAGAGTTTTTCTTTTATACCATTTTGGATAAATTAAAGTGTTTACATTGAAGAGTACACTGACTTGTCACTAAGATGAGAAAGGCTAGTGGGAAAATTAGAATGGGAAACCAGCGTAGATGAGGGGGAAAATAGCATATTGTGACTGAAATGTCAAGAAATATCAAAAAACAGTAGTATCGGTTGTACTGCTATTTTATTACTGTATAGAAGTGAATAGATTTGAGCTGGTAGGATTTATTTTAAATGATTTTAATAGTCAAAAGAAAAATTTGGGGAGGAAAAGTGTGATTATTCCCTCACCTATCGTATATGTTAATCATTGTGTCAATATAAGTAGGCTTCATACTGCATAGTACAGTATTACTTTTTATACGAATCCAGTAAATCTGTTAGGAATATGCACCAACATGGTCCTTTGCGTAACACAAGGAGGGAAAAAAACAATTTATGTTTTTGAATATATATATTTAAAAGCTAGTTTTGAAGGGGGAAGGAGATAAAACCAGGCCCAGTATTGGAGGATGAAACCTACACAATTGACTTCCTTCTTGAAATGCCTGTATACCAATGCATGCAGCATGGGGAATAAACAGAAGCTGGAAGTCAGTGTACGAGCACAGGATTATGGTCTTGTGGCAATTACAGAGACAAGGTGGGACGGCTCACATGACTGGGGTGTGGTCATGGATGGCTGTGTCCTTTTTAAGAAAGACAGGCCAGGTGGTGGAGTTGTTGTTTATGTGAGAGAGCAACTGGAATGTACTGAATTCTGTCCAGGTGAGGATGATGGACAAGTTGAGAGTTTGTGGGTTAGAGTTAAGGGGCAGGCTAGCACGTGTGACACTATTGTAAGTGTCTAATTTTACAGGCCACCTGATCAGGATGGGGAAGTTCATGAGGCTTTCTACAGGCAGCTCATAGCAGCCTCAAAGTCACAGGCCCTGGTTCTCATGGGGGATTTTAACTACCTAGACATTTGCTGGAAGGCCTCCATGGCTAACCACTTACAGTCCAGGAGGTTCCTTCAGTGCATCAATGACAACTTCTTGATGCAAATGGTGGATGTGCCAACTAGGAGAGGGTCTCTGCTGGATCTTATGAACAAGCAGGATCTGCTTGAAGCAGTGAAGGTTGAGGGCAGCCTTGGCTGCAGTGACCACAAGATGGTGGAGTTCAGAACCTTGTGTGGCCTGAACAGAACACCAAGTAGGATCAAAACCCTGGACTTTAGCAGGGTCAACTTTGGCCTTTTCAAGCAATTGCTAGAGGACAACCCATGGCACAGGGTACAAGAAGGCAAAGGGGCCCAAGATCGTTGATCTATATTCAAGGATCACTTTTTCCAAGCTCAGGATCAGAGCATCCCAGTGGGTAGGAAATCAAGAAAGGGAGCGAGGAACCCCACATGGTTAAACAGGGAACTGCTGGGCAAACTCAAGTGGAAGAAGAGAGGTTAGATATCATGGAAGGAAGGGATGGCCACTTGGGATGAGTAGAAGACTGTCATCAGAATATATAGGGAGCCAAATGTGTCTCAGACTCCTAACATCCTCTCAAGTGAGGATTTTCCATGTTTCTGAAAATAGGAGTTCTTCACTGCAAATTGCGGACTGAAAAGCATTTGAAGCACAAGTAGTGTTCTCTTCTGTTCTTCCAGTTATAGGGAATGATGAGAAAAGAAACCAACAGAAAAAGAGACAGGAGATCAATACCTGGATCCAAGCCTAGAGTCACTGGCAGAATGTTGAGTTTTTTGATCATGGGTTGGTCTACATGTCACCAGGACTGCTGGGGACAGTCGGGGTACATCTGTCTCAAAAGAGGAAAAGATTATTGCCAAGATGAGTTGTGGAGTCTCCTCCTCTGGAGACATTCAAAACCCACCTGGACAAGTTCCTGTGTGACCTCTAGGTGGTCCTGCTCTGGCAGGGGGGTTGGACTAGATGATCTTTCAAGGTCCCTTCTGGCCCTTGAGGTTCTGTGATTCTGTTAACTCGGAGAGCTAAAGCTTCGTTGGAATTGTGCCTTGTAAGGGAGATCAAGGACAAAAAAAAAAAAAGGACTTCTTCAAATACATTGTGGAAAAAACTAACAATGTAGGCCCACTGCTGAATGAGGTGGGTGCATTGGTGACAGAGGATACAGGGAAGGCAGTTAAGAATGCCTTCTTTGCTTCTTGTCTATACTGCTGAAGACTGGGACAGGAGCCCCAGACTCCAGAGGAAGCCCGGTTAAAGGAGGCGTTTTGTTTGGTTGATGAGGACTGGGTTAAGCATCAGTTGAGCAACCTGAATGTACATAAATCCATGGACCCTGATGGGATGCACCTGCAGGTGCTGAGGGAGCTGGTAGAAGTCATTGCTGGACCACTCTCCATCATCTTCAGTAAGTCATGGAGGACAGAAGTGCCTGAAGACTGGAGGAAGGCAAATGTCACTCCAGTCTTCAAAAAGGGTAAGACGGAAGAGCCGGGCAACTACAGGCTGGTCAGCCTCACCTCCATCCATCGAAAGGTGATGGAACATCTTATCCTGGGTACTATCTCCAGGCATATAAAGGACAAGAGGGTCATTAGGAGTAGTCAACATGGCTTTACAAGGGGAAGCCATGTTTGACCAACCTTATAGCCTTTTGTGAAGATAGTGGTGGATAGATGGTGGTAGTACAGTGGATGTGGTTTACCTTGATATCAGTAAAGCATTTGACACGATCTCCCACAGCATCCTCACAGCAAAAGTGAGAAAAAGCCGGCCAGATGATCAGATAGTGAGGTGGATTGTTAACAGGTTGAAGGGAAGAAGGCAGAGAGTTGTGATCAGTGGGGCTGGAAGTCTGTGTCTAGTGGAGTCCCTCAGGAATTGGTGCTGGGACTGGTACTGTTCAATATATTAATTATTGACCTTGATTAGGGAACAGAGAACACTGTCAGCAAGTCTGCTTATGATCCTAAACTGAGGAGAGCGACTGACACACCAAAAGGCTGTGCTGTCATTCAACGAGACCTGGACAGGCTGGAGAGTTGGGCGGGGAGAAATCTAATGAAATTTCCAGTTCTGGGCCCCTCAGTTCAAGAAGGACAGGCAGCTGCTGGAAAGTGTTCAGTGCAGGGCCACAAAAATGCTGAAGGCAGTGGAGCATCTCCTTTCTGATAAAAGGCTGAGGGAGCTGGGGCTCTTTAGCCTGGAGAAGAGGAGACTGACGGGTGATCTCTTTAATGCTTACAAATAGTTAAAGAGTGAGTGTCAGGAGGATGAAGCCAGACTCTTCTTAGTGATGTCCAGTGATAGGACAAGGGGCAATGGGTACAAGCTAGGACTCAAGAGGTTCCAAAGAAGCATAAGGAAAAACTTTGTCACTGTGAGGGTGAGGGAGCAATGGAATGGGCTGCTGAGATGAGTTGTGGAGTCTCCTTCTCTGGAGACATTCAAAATCCACCTGGTTGAGTTCCTGTGTGACCTACTCTAGGTGGTCCTGCTCTGGCAGGGGGTTGGACTAGATGATCTTTCAAGGTCATCCTTCCAATCCTTCCATCCCTTCCAATCCTTATGATTCTGTGATCCTATGATACCTTTTTTGTTTTGGGCTTGATGTTTATGAGGTGCTTTTATTTTCGTTTAATAAATACTTTAGCCTGTTGTATCTCTGTCACCACTGGTCATGTGTTTAAAACATTCTCTTATCCCTTCTTTGCACATATAATTTACACAGTCCAAGTGAAAGCAAGTACATGTAGTTCATCCCTGTTCTGAAACTTACTAGTTTGCCAGTACGGAATCATATGTATAAATACATACTTGACTTTTAATTTTCATTCACTTATTTCAGAAGAAAATCTAAAGCGCCGCCTCCTCCATGTGAAAAAAAACCCATTACCGTTTCTGCATTTGATGACACAGAATCGACCAATCTCATCATGGAACAGAAAGAGAATGTTATCGACAAAGATATTGAACTCTCAGTGGTCCTGCCAGGAGATGTGATCAAATATACTACAGTTAATGGGAGGTAAGTTACCCAGAATGACAGTTTTGTTTCCTTTTATTTCCTTGCTCAAGTTTACTTCAACCTTCTTCCAGGTTTAATCATGCAGTAAAACACTGAGTGATGCTGTATAGGCCTGAACGTTGAGGAAGAGCAACAACGCTGGTGAAAGGTCTGGAGCACAAGTTTGGGGAGGAGTGGCTGAGGTTATATGTCTGGAGAGGAGGAAGCTAAAGGGAGACATGATCAATCTCTACAACTACCCGAAAGGATGTTTTAGTGATTGGTCTCGTCTACCAACTAACAAGTGAAAAGACAAGAGGAAATGGCCTTGAGTTGCACCAGAGAAGTTTAGATTGGACATTAGGATAAATGTCTTCGCTGAAAGGGTTGTCAAGTGTTGGAACAGGTTGTCCAAGAAATGTGGTTGTCACCATCCCTGGAGGTATTTCAAGACATACGGTGCTTAGAGGCTGTCATATAATGGGGAATTTGGCAGTGTCAGCTTTCAGTTGGGCTTGACCATCTTAAAGGTTTTTCCACTCTAAATGATTCTGCGATTCTACTATGATTTTTGTGTAGATGTGGAAACACAGACCTTATGCATTTATCTACCTTTTGGAGACTTCTCTGAGATTCAGAAATTCTGCATGGCACCTATCAGGATGCATTGCTATATGTGTTGTTCTTCTCAGTGATGGCAAATCTCTAGAAATATACTGGTTTGAACAAATCACTGAATTTTCCCCTCATAATTTTTCCTTAGACTTCAAGATGAATTCCTTCATCCTGTTTAGGTACAAAGTCAAGTGTTCAGCATTTGCTCAACACTATTATGTGTAGATTACTAGTGGTCTTAATAACAGGTGTTATCCCATCGGACAAAAGCTATAATGCTTCAAAGACATAGTTTCTAGCTACAGCTTTAGATTTTTTTTAAAAACAAATATGTTTTGCTTCAGCTGTTCTTTATTTGAAGTCCATATTTCAGGCTGCTAATTGGTAGCATAGATTGTGTGTATAACTCTCAAGTCACCTTTAGTTCAGAAAGACTTGGACGTTAACTGATGAGTTGAAATAATAAATCGTGAAACTTAAAATGTTAAACTAATTTTCATAGCAACCCTAGTAAAGGAGGTTCCTGTGTGAGTCCTTGTATGGATTAGAACAGTTAGGATGCTAGTTTGTTGCCTTTCAGAGCTGAAATATAGAGATTATTTGTATGTTGTGCTTGTGTTAGTGTGTTGCAAGTGTCTTTGCTACAGACTTTTTTTCCTTTTATTATTTATTTATTTAAACAAGGTAATGTAAATTTATAGTTACACCTACTTCACATCGAAATGAGAGAAAAGGCCTGACTTTAGTCTGCTTGCATGCTTTGTCATTTGCCAAAGCTCATGAGGTATTGCTTGGACATCAAATACCAGCTTCTTCACCAGAGCTGAAGTGGATTAATTTCTATGGATTTTTTTTTCTCCCCATATTCCATGTGATTTTTCAGGATATTTAAGTGTATATTTCTCAGCATAATTTTTCTGAAATAATTGGTGACTACTGTGATGCTTTATGATCTTCTTGCTAGTGTGTTTACAACAAGGAGTAGTACGTCTGTAGGCAAAGCGCCTTCCTCTATTTTTAAAATTTCTTGAAAGTGAGACAACTCGTGTGCACTGCCAGACATTTATCTTTCTTCCTTTCACTCCCTTTGTCCACACTTATAAGTATTGTGTGCCCTCTTATTTTGTTTTGCTTAGAACAAGGCGCTGGAGAGGCATATTGCAGGTATCTTCATGAGGTTGAATTACATTGATATAAGAACTCAGTGTTCAAGACAGAGCTCACAGGCTTATCAAGGAATGCACACACTTCCCAACCAGTTTTATTATCATACAATTGTGTTTTTTTAAAAAATGAAGATACTGTGTGTGATTTATTTCACAAATGGTTCTCTTGCAAATAAGTACCTGTATTAGCCTGCTAGACTCACTCAGTATGATGGGAGATACTGTGCAGGACTTGCAGTCTGCTGTGAAATGTATTTCAAACTTCTGTTTTTGTTCTGTCTTGATAGTTGTGTTTTATGGACAAATAGACAAGTTCCCTTTAGAAATTATATAAACAGATAAATTGCTAATATATCTCTATCCTGTTCATAATCAGAGGTGAACAGTTTCAAAGCTCCTGAGGAGAAAATATCTTTTTTAATGTCATACTAGAAAAAACAAAACTGTGAGTTTGTACAGCCATGAGCTCAAGTTCTGTAATCCACTGTTGTCAGATGAAATTGGGTTGATTTGCTTCCTGCTTTGGCATACTGGACAGCAGGAGCTATGTAGAATAAAACAAGATGTTACATAGATAAATATCCTGATAGAGTACAAGTAGGCAGAAGAGGATCAGAATGAAATCCAACCAAACATAGTTTTATAGAAAAATGTTACAAGAGAGAATAATTCCTGATCCTCAAGTTGATATATGGACTTAAAAATCTTCTCCATTCCTTCAAAATACAGCATAGGCCTGAAGTAATTTCTGCTACCACATAATTAAAAAACAAACTTGAAATATTTTATTTAGCAGTTTGATGATTTTAAGTTAGGAAGCAATGCAGAGTTTGAAAAAGTTTTTTCATTATTGCATAATTACTTCCCATTCTATAAATCAGTAAATTAACTTAAAAGTTTCAAGGGCCAAAATGATAGTGACATACATTTTATTTGGAAATGATGTGTCAAAGAGTTCTGCGGGTGACATGTTTAGGGCTTCAGTTTCAGATCTTAGCTTTTATTCTCTTAGAGTCCTTTGTGAGTTTCCATTTGATCCATTCCTGAGTATTTTCAGTCATTAGTGTGTTGTTAACAAACTATTGGTATATTCTGTATAGCTAGCTACTGAATAACAAGCTTTGTGGTGTTGCCTTCTTTATTGTCCTTACACTTGTTAGTAACACATTCTGGGGGTTTTGGTGTTTTCTGGTTTTTTTCATGAAAACAAATGTCTTTGTTTTCTTTGGAGAATAGGATTAGTAAATATTTTTGCAAGGAAAGCTACAAAGCCATAGGCTTAAGTAATTAGAGATCACATACCCAGCAATTCCATCCCTAATGAGGAATACTTTTACTAGTTAGTGACAGAGTTCTGTTTCTTGAGTACTGTGCCTGTTACGATGGGAAGACCTTCTTCCTAAAGTTTGATCGTGTAAAAATCTCTACTTTTGGTTTTAAAGTAGCAAGTCTCTGGCCCTTGTTTTTGGAGAACAGCACAGAAATTCAATGTATTTTTTCAGTTAAACACTTGATCCAGTATTTGAAGTGACACCTTCAATTATTGGTTACAAACATAGCATGATTTGGTATATGTAAAGGTTTATCACCTATCATCACAGTATGTGATGTAATGAGAGGCTATTATTAGCCACTTTTAATTGTTACTTGGTCAGGCAGGAATAACCAAAGGAAAACATGAGAGATGAAAGGATGCAGGAATATGTAAATAAATTTATGATCATGAGATTCTGTGGTTCTGTTATCACGGTATTTCCAGAAAAGTAAGTAATGTAATTAAGTTAAAGAAGTTGCAAATAAAGATTTTACTGAAATTAGATAAAGGAGGGCAAACAGGTGATGTTCTCCAAGACAGCTGATGGCCACTTCATACAGTTTTACTAAATATTAATTATGGAAGATGTTAAATTTACTTTATGAATTCCTTTACCAAAAATCTTTGAAAGCTTTAGCAAAAAAAACTTTACAAGTTTTGAAAGATGTGATTATGAAAAAGATTTCTTTTTTGTCGCTGTAGAAACATCCGTCTAAAACAACTGTTGAAGGTTTCTTGGCCTCTGACAGAGGAGGGAACTCAAAGTCTAGCATCTTCCAGTCAAATTATTTCTGGAAATACCAATGGAAAGCAAATTTTCACTGAATCAATGTTTCCGTGTACTAATTTGCATACACATCTGTTGCTTTTGAGCAGCTATGTTTCTCACTAGTCATTCTGTCACTTCTTGTGAGTCTAGTTAACATGAGGACTTGCCCGTGTCACTGTGATGCATTTCCATAGGATAGCTTTCTGTGATCTTTGCTTGTGAATTTCTTGTCTTAGTCACCTTCCAAGTTCTTACTCTTCTCCAATAAGTGAAGGCCAGAGGAAGGGCATTTTTTAAAACTATGCAGTGTATAAAAATGCACCAGGAGAGAAGTAGCAGGTAACTTATTGGATAGATTGTTGACCAGAAAAGTCACTACATAAGTAGTGTCTTCTGTCTTCTCTGGCTTCCTCCTCCCCTACCCTGCCTCAGGTAAAAAGGTGGAATGGCATCATTTGCATTTGCACATCTTTTCTTATTAGAATTATAATTAGAGATAAATGTACTTGCTCTATTACAGGTTAGAAGTACAAGAAATAGAGTACCACCTTCTTTCATCTAATTGTAGCATTTATGAAATATACGAGAGAATTGAAATAAACTTTCTGGTTTTGCAATGTAAAACAGGAGGAATAGTTATTTTTCTGCAGTGCTCAGTGCATTTCTCATGGTGTTCCTCAGGCTGATATCTATTATGTCAGTGAAGGCACAGGAGCATATTACATTCTTCTATACCTTTTCAGCCCATCTAATAGCTGCCTTTTGACACCTCGGAGCGTCATTTCTGCATGTTTTTTGCCTTTATTGTTCCTCCTGCCTTTGTCTCCTGAGACAAGTATTCTCCTGACACTTAAGCAGGCAGAAACTTTCCTCTGGGGGAAAAAAAAAAAGATGACAGGTCTGGAGTAACTGTATCTCTGAGCTTTTAAATAGTTTCAAATTCAAACTCAGTCCAGCCCTGGTTCTAGGAGTTAGAAGGTAATTTGCTGAAGGAAAACTTGTTCTTTAAGACCAAGGGAAGACAAAAATGATATTTTAGGGTTAATTAAATGAGGAGGGGAACAGTGTTCACAGTAATAGCCAACATTGTGTAATTCTTAATTATTTTTACAGAACTGTATCATATGAATAGTCTGTTTTAAATGTATTCACGATCTTTATTATCTAAAACCCTGCTTAGCTTGATGTCTCTTTGCGGAAGCTGTCCATTTCCACATTGGGCCATGCTACCAGAATATTTGTGTCTGTTATGAGATTGCATCTAGAATGTAAGATTTCTGATTGTCCTGGTTTAGGCCCATCAGGGAACAAAAGACCACAATTAGCCTCAAGTACCAAAAACAAGAGACGTAGCATTAGTGACTGCATATGAAAAATTTTGTTTGCCATACTTCATTCGGAAAAGGACATCTGTTGTAAGACAGAGCTTCACAAGATACTGTATTCAACTACTATATTGTCATTTAGCTTCTTTCCCTTTGTCTGTATTAAACACGTGGCTCTCGTTTTGAGATTCTGTAGTGCAAGACCTTCTTCAAAGGTTACTTCTTCAAACTTTATTTCTTCTACTTCCTCCAAATGGCTCATACTCAGAATTTCTGAATTATAACCTCAGAATTTAAAAAAAATATACAAAAAAAAGGTAGAAAAACATAAAATGTCAAATGAGGTGGCTAATCTACAGGTCCCTGCTGACCTTTACAAAAGCACCACTTTGCACAGGAAAAGAATTTCTCCCTTCACTCAAGCACTTTGTCATACTTATGTGCAAGCTGGTTTCATTTTCTTTTTAGTGGGTTATTTTTTAGGTGTCATGAAATTTTTTTGTTTGTTGTTTGGAGGCTTATTATGTGGAAGATATTTAAAGTTGGTGCCTGTCAGTAATTGTGTAGTCATGGAAAGGGAAGGATGACTTAGGTTAAACATTTCACAGCTTGTTTTGTTATAGCCTACTTAATTGTCATCTGTTGTGATGATTCTATTTGTCTTTTACAGGAAGCCCATGATGGACTTGTTGATCTTTCTCTGTGCACAGTATCATTTAAATCCATCAGGTTATACTATAGAGCTGGTATCAGCAGAAAATAGCCAGATTAAATTCAAACCCAACACACCGGTGGGAATGCTTGAAGTTGAAAAGGTGATTGTAAAGCCAAAACAAATAGATAAGAAGAAACCTGCTCCTGTTATACCAGAGGTGAGAACTAAAATTTAAGTGTGTTAAGAAATTGGAATCCCTATTGTATTCAACAAGTTGAGTTGGTTGCTCAGCCTCTTGTTTCAGCTTTTCCTATTGTCTGTCACCCTCTTGCCATACACCTCTGTGAAATGCTTAGCTCTGTGTTCTTGATAACCTCCTTTTAGGTAAAATGTATCATAGTTTGTTGCAGCAAACATCTTTGCTGCTGAAAGAAGGAAACATTACAATATTATTTGAAATCCTACGCCTTACTGTCCTTTTGACAAGTTCTGCAGATGAAGTGTTGCTGAATAAAGCCTTCCACAAACTGAAAATACACAACTTGGACCATCTGTCATGCTGTAATATATATGGCCTTCTGATTGTGTGTTCATTTTCCTTTAATGCATACTGTACTTTTTTGTTGTTACTCAGCTTTTTTTCTGTGTCCTTTAGAGGGCAGATCTTCTAGAAATACTAAAGCAACTTCTGGGTATTGCCTAAATCTTTCTTTCTGCCTTTGTCCTTTTGCTATACAGAAAAATACTGGGTTTAAATTTACCTAAAACACTTAAAGAGGGCTATGGGAGAGTCTCTGCTAGTCTTTTACCTTTACCCTACTTGTGTGCACACAGGCACACACTCATGGCTCATTTGCTGACTTCTACTGCTACTTAATGTAACCTAGTAGGGCATCTCACTCCAGGCATATACGCTGCTAGCCAGGCAAATGACACATGCTGAAGGAGGAACAGACTATTTCATGTGTCCATATGTAGAAAGGAATCGCAAAATAGTTCTTAGTTTCTCTTTTGATGTTTCTGAATTCCTGTGATTGCTCTAAAGTTGTTATAAAAATAGCAGTTGCTTTATAATTTGTGCTGATATTCATTGGAATTTTCTTCTCTTTAGCAAACAGTAAGGGTAGTGATAAACTACAAGAAGACACAGAAGACAGTAGTAAGAGTTAGTCCACATTCACCCCTTCAAGAACTCATACCAATTATCTGTAGTAAATGTGACTTTGATCCTTCACACACTCTACTGTTGAAGAATTACCAGTCTCAAGAACCCCTTGATGTGACAAAATCTCTTAATGACCTTGGGCTAAGAGAATTATATGCCCTGGATATCAGTCGAGGTAAGATAACATGTAATTTGCAGTTACGGAAAAGATAATTTCTTAGTATTTCAGTAATATTTATATTTTGTTGGGTTTTTTTCTTATGAAGAAGGTAATTTCTAGCAATGTAGTAGATATTTTGTTAGTCTGCAAAATTGAAATTGGGACAAGTTAACCTGTACTTACGTTTGAGAAATGGTATATAAAAGTTGTATTCTGTAACAGTGTTAGGTACTAGCAAAGATGGCTAAGTACAAATCATCACATAAAAGCAACCCCTTCTTTTCCTTCACCTACTCTTTCCCCAAAAAGACCAACAATACTGTATTTCCTTTGGGTTGTAGAAAATTTACAGAATCATGATAAGCTGAAAAAAGCAGAAACATTAGAGATACTTAGATTTGGGTTTAGGTTTTTTTTAAATGTAAAAAATGTTAGATTATTGTGGTGCTATTGATGTATATTTGTGTGCTGATTGGTAATTTTATATATCGTGAAGGAAAAATTGTTCTTTTTAAAATTGTGGTCCAACAGGGGCACGATGAATTAACTTGCTTATTTGTACAGACATTTGTATGCCTGATTTCAACTTTAGCTGTAAGCCTATCTTTTTCATGAAGGATTTATTGCATTGTGACAAAAACTATACAAGCGGTATATCTAGAAGGGAGACAGTGGTTCTTAGCTGACAGCTACCATGAGAATGTGAGCCCACTGAAGAACAAGGAAGGTGCCCTGCTGACAGAGGATGCAGAGAAGGCAGAACCACTGAATGCCTTCTTTGCCTCAGTCTTCACTACCAGGGCTGGCCCTTGGGAAACCCAGTCACTGGAGGATAGTAGGATGGTCTGGAGAATGGAAGACTTCTGCTTGGTGGACAAAAATGAGGTTAGAGACCTGTTGGGCAAGCTGGACACCCACAAATCTGTGGGGCCTGATGAGATGCAGCCATGAGTTCTGAGGGAGCTGGCTGATGTTATTGCTCCGTCATTTTTTAATTAATCATAGAGGACCTGTGAGGTGCCTGAGGACTGGAGGAAGGCCAGTGCCACTCTAGTCTTCAGAAAGGGCAAGAATGAGGACCCGGAAACCTACAGGCTGGTCAGCCTCATTTCCATCCCTGCAAAGATGATGGGACAGCTCAACTTGGATGCCATCTCAAAACACATGAAGGAACAGATGGTTATCAGAGGGACTCTACACAGATTCACCAAAGGAAAATCCTGCTTCACCAACCTGATTGCCTTCTAGGAGAATATAACTGGCTGGCTAGATGAGGGGAGAACAGTGGGTATCATCTACCTTGACTTCAGCAAGGCTTTTGACACTGTCTCCCATTACATCCTCATCAGAAAGCTCAGCCAGTGTGTCTTGGATGAGTGGACAGTGAGGTGGATCAAGAGCTGGCTGAATGACAGAGCCCAGAGAGTGGTGATCAGTGGAGCCAAGTCAAGTTGGAGGCCTGTGGCCAGCAGACTTCCGCATTTGTCAGTTCTAGGGCCAGTCTTGTTCAACATCTTCATCAATGATCTGGATAAGGGGACAGAGTGTACCCTCAGCAAGTTCCCTGATGACACCAAACTGGGAGGACTGGCTGATTCCCCAGAGGCTGTGCTGCCATTCAGTGGGATCTCAACTGGCTGAGAGTTGGGCAGAGAGGAACCTCATGAGGTTCAAGAAGGGCAAGTGCAGAGTCCTGCATCTGGGAAGGAACAACCCCATGCACCAGTACAGGCTGGGCATTGATCAGCTGGAGAGCAGCTCCGCAGAGAGAGAGCTGGGAGTGCTGGTTGATAAGCTAACCATGAGCCAGCAATGTGCCCTTGTGGCCAAGAAGGCCAATGGCATCCTGGGATGCATCAAGAGGAGTGTGGCCAGCAGGTCAAGGGAGGTTCTTCTCCCCCTCTGCTCTGCCCTGGTGAGGCCTCATCTGGAGTCCTGTGTCCAGTTCTGGGCTCCCCAGCTCCAGAGGGACAGGGAAGTGCTGGAGAGAGTCCAGTGTAGGGCCATCAAGATGATCAGGGGACTGGAGCATCTTTCTTATGAGGAAAGGCTGTGGGAACTGGGGCTTTTCATCCTGGATAAGAGGAGTCTGAGGCAGGACCTCATTAATACTTACAAATATTTGAAAGGTGTATGTCAGGTGGGTGAGGTGACACTTTTTTCTGTAGTGTCTAGTGATAGGACTAGGGACAATGCACAAAAGCTGGAACACAATAAGTTCCACTTAAGGAAAAACTATTTTACTGTTCAGATGAGGAAGCCCTGCATTAGGCTGCCCAGGAATGGTGTCCAGTCTGGAGATTTTCAAAACCTGCCTGGATGCATTCCTGAGTGACTTGATCCTAGACAGATGTGCATGAGCAGGGAGGTTGTACTAGAGGATGTTTAGAAGTCCCTTCCAACCCCTACTGTTCTATGTTTTTATGATATTTTTTGTTTGGCTAATGCTTTCATCTACAGACTGGCAGATCAGCCTTTTGGACAGTATGATATGTGCTTCATTTGAATCAGCAACCAAAAATCGTTAGGAGAGAATATGAGGGCATATATGCTTTCTACTCAGTAGTGCCCTGCCAGGAAACTTAGGTCTACTTCAGTTCTCTTGATAGAAAGTAGTTCAGCATATCAGTTTTGCATACAGCATCAAAGCTCTGATTGTTTTGCTTTGTTTATGAAAGTAAGTGGTGAGGTAATGCTTCTTACTTAATAGACTTTGAAAATTTTGTTTTATGCAGATGATATTTTTACATTCCTCTTTTCCAATTTTGGACTGCCTGACAATCTAAAACTTAAAGAACAAGCTCTTCTATATGCTCATTTTCCTACTTCCTTCAGAAATAAAAGTTGAGCACCTCTCGTTATTTACAGTATTCTATTTTGTGTTGCATGTCTTCAGGCTCAAGTTCTTAAACGGCTTATAGCATTAAGTAGTAAAGGTACACATCCTTTTACTTCAGGAAAGTATCCAGTTACTTTTTCCTAATGTTGAAGATTCACTTTGGCTTTCTGTGTTTGTAACTTATAACTGCATCCTTGATTCAAATTCACATTTTCTGTCTTTCTTTTTTTCTTTCTGTAGCTACATCACCAGTTGATTTAAATTTACCGTCATTCCAAGGTACGATTTACTGAAATAGGTGGTGAAACAGTAGCACTTACCTCACATGACCATCCACTCCTGTTATCTGCTTAACTGTGACATAAGTAATTATCTCTGTCCTATCATAAAGGCATATTTAGAAAGTTAATACAGAAGTGGATGTGCCTAGCTAAATATAAAGTATTTCTGTATATTTTATCATAGATTGATTGATTAAATTTATGGTCATTTATATTGGTACTTCTACCAGGAGCCCATGGAGGCCTTTCTGATTTCTGTTGTTCATTGCATTTGCATTCAATGAGATTTCTTTAAGAAAGTTAAATCCAGTAAAAAAATGAGAGAACCTTTAGGTCTAGAAATCACCTGTGTGAATAAGACAACGTAAGGAGGACAAGTTCTGCGGGATATGGGAGTGGTTTGTCTTTGCTATGACTGCTGTGCAGCACCCACTGGGTGTTTTGGTGATCTTTCACGGTAGTCATACTACAGCCAGGCTGGGGCCTGACTCGTCCCACTTTGCACTTTGTCAAGAACATAAAACTGTTAGGAACTGAGAGCTGGAGAGGCTGATGGTCTTTTTCCCTTTTACAGCCTTTGTGATATGAACCATAACATATGACAAGTGGGATGGGCTGGATTAAGTGCTGGGGTATTGATAGCAGGTGAAACTCATCTATTGCAAGTTCTGAGAAAAGACAGGAAGAACGTGAATGGTAGGAAATCTGTTCATTTTGTAGTGTTTAGAAAAACTATTACTGTAGGTGATTTATGATATGTTTTGTGTATCCTTCCGGGGGCCTTATGACAGACAGTGAAATAGTAAGAATGCAGGAGAAATAACCTTTGCAATAAATAACATCTAGAACTATTGTTTTCTATTTTAGACTCCTACCAATCTGAAAACTTAGATGTTCTGAAGGAGAAAGAAAACAAAGGATTTTTTAGTTTTTTTCAACGAAGCAAGAAGAAAAGAGAACCAGTAAGAAGTAACTTTGTATGATCAAAGCTTCTAGAAATGTATTCATATTGAGAATCAGTATTATTGATTGCTTTCCAAAGACTATAAGTAACTTGGATTTTTTTCCATACCTCCCTGCCCCTTACCCCAAGGCTGCCAGTGCCCCAGCAACTCCATTGATGAGCAAGCCAAGGCCTACATTCATCGTGAGATCTAACACTGTTAGCAAGCAGTACGATTCAAACACTCTACCCTCTGAAATGCCAAAGAAGCGGAGAGCTCCTTTACCACCCATGCCCAGTTCCCAGAGTGCTCCCCAGGATCTTGCACAAGCTGAAGTCAGACTGGCAGCTGATATTGTGAAATCGAGCAGCCTTGATAGGAATGAACAGGTTAGTTATATTTGCTTCACTTCTTAAAAGAAATCTAGACATAATAATCCTGATAACCCTGTTAATATCTACTGAGGCTTGAAATAACGGGGAAGTGAAAGTGTAGTATTTACTTTTAAAATAGGTTAGTTTGAAAATGACTACAGAAATTGAAAGATATGTTCCTTTTAAACTTTATATCCTGTATATAAACTAGCTGCTGTATTTGGAAGAGGTAAAACCAGCTTCTTAGGTTTTGAAGCTGTTATTGTAAGCACATTTTTGTTCTTAGAACAAAATTATGTTCTCTCAGAACATAAACTGTTCTGGATGAACAGTTTAAGTGTGAGAACACCGTCTCACTTTATCATTGCTAATAATTGATGTTTTGACATTTCCAGTCATATTTCATGTTTTTAGTTATGTGTGATGACGAGTAGTCTGTTCTTCACGTTACATTACTAGAAAAAGGCGGGAATCCTGGGGAGTGGTCTTAACACTTTTGTGATCCCAGCAACTTAAAATCAGGTTTTTCTTTTCTTCAAATAAGATTGTATTTAATTGGAGCTGTGGAGTAACTCATATATCACATGCAAAGCAGAAGTTCTGATAACAAAATTTAGGAGAATTTATGCATTAAGAATTATCCTGATATTGCACACATTGTCAGTTCTAATTGAAGATCCAGGTTAAAAATGTCATTATATTTTTTTTGTTTCTTTCATACCTTACTTTGAATGCAATATCTAAAGATGGTCTTTAATAAGTGAGGTTATCTGCACGCTTAAAAAGTAAAACACAACTAAATGAAATACAAGTCTGAGGAGTTCATTTTGTGGTAAGCTCAGAGGAAAGAAATTTTAAACTGTGACTTCCTTTATACAGTGATTTAGTCTTTTATTGATGCACAGAACCACAAGAGAGCACTGTTTAACAGAAGTTCTGAATTTGTGTATTGTACCCTGCTGAACAGCTTTATCGTTTGAAGAAGACAGAGCTTTCTTTCTGTATTGTTATAAAGGGAATCTTGTGGGGGGAGGAAATCATCATCATCTTTTTCTTGTCTTTTAATTGAATTAAATTTTTTTGAAAATAATTTATTAATGTCAACATGCTTTAAATGATTAATATCCTATTATGTCTAACAGTAATGTATGACTGCTGGGCTAGGATCTGTCATTCAACAAAATTGCTTAGATTTATTATTTTGTACCGACATTTCTTATTGATCTAAAGCGATTTGTCTGAAGTTTCACAAGGAAAGAAATCCAGATTAAGCTACATTTTTGTGTGTATGTTCTATTTTGTGCTACTTTGTGCAGCTCCCTTAGAACTTAGAAGTCTTATCCATGTGTTTTAAGACGACCTCCGTTTCATTCTAACTTGATTGCAGTGTGATTTATCACGTAATACAGAACTTAGTACTTAAATATGGAAAAATACTTGTTCTGTGCTTTGAGTTTTATTAATTCATGCAAAATATTTCAGGTTTTTTGTTATCTGCTTTCTAATAAATATAATCCAATGAATCAATTTGTACTGCATAGTATGTATTGTTTAACTGGAGCAGGGAGCTCTTAAGAGAGCTACTATGAGAGACTTCCTTGGAGGATAAAGCTGCTTCTTGGAAGAGTGCTGAGGTACTTTCAGACAGCCTTCCTGTGGCACAGGAGTGGTCTATTCCCCTAAGTGGGAAAAGGAGTAGGCATAAAAATAAACAGTCTCATTTAAACGTGCTACTGAGAGAGCTCAAGTGCAAAAATAATCAAATTGAGGGATGGAAAGGGGAGAGAGAAATTCCCCCAAATGTAATTATTGGATATGCAGGGATGCAGTTAGCAATGCAAAGGCAAGCCTGAAGCTTGAAGTGGCAGGACATGTCAAGAATAAAAAGAAAGGCTTTAGTAAGCAGCAAACAGAACTTCAATGATGAAGGATGAAGTCTATGATTATTTTAGCAAGGTGTTTGTCACAGGCTGCCACAACATTTTTTGTTGAAAAGATAAGGTAAAGACTAGATAGATGAACCACAAGAGAGGACAAAAACTGGCTAAACTGCTCAAATGGTGGTTAATGGGTCAAAGCCAGACTGGTTGTGAGGTGGAGGTCCTGAGGAGTTGTAGTATGGCAAATAACCACCTAGATGGTGGAATTGAGTGGACCCTCAACAAACTTTTAAATTGACACTGAACTGAGCAGAGGCAGGTACACTGGAAGAGCCACTTTTCAGGAAGACAATGACAGGCTGGAACTGCATGAGGTTTAAAAAAGATACGTATGAAATTCTCTATCCTGAAATGGAATAATCCCAAGCACCAGAGCAATCTGGAGTCTGGTTATGTGATCCACCTTGAGTCCAGTGTACTCAATACACTGGACTACACCTGTAGCCACACCTGTACTACTATGTCCAGATTTGATTCCTGCAGCTCAAGACAGATTAAAAACAGGCAAGAGACCAGTGGAAGGGCCACCATGATTCTTGAAGGTTGGGGAACACATGCATTCTAGCAAAAAGAAGGTTGGGGAACACATGCATTCCAGCAAAAAGAAGGTTGGGGAACACATGCATTCCAGCAAAAAGAAGGCTCAGATGGGATCTCACAGCATTCTTCTGACAACTAGATGTTACAGAGAAAGCAGATATATAGTCTTTCCAAGCAGGCATAGTGACAGGATGAGGGCCAATGGATGGTGCTTCAGAGGAAATTCCATTCAGATACAGGAAGAAAACTGATCAATGTGAGAACAGCTGAACATTGGAAGAGATTGCTTAAGAGAAGTGGTAGAAGCTCCCTCACCAGAAATATTCAAGATGTGCCTTGACAGGCTCCTGAAATAAACTGATCTAAGATCTTGTTTTCACCAGGTGATTGGTCCAAATGATTTCCAGAGGTCCCTTCAGATTTAGATTTTTCTGTTTCACAGGGATGAACCAGTCTTGATTTTTCACAACTCTGTATGTATGTATGCACATAATTAAGAGAATAAAAAAAAATAAATAGGGCTCCATCACTAATAGAAACCAACAAATATTTTGGTTATGCTGTGAGATCAAGCACTGCTTGATTAAGGCTGGCAAGGGAAAGATTTGTAAGCTTGTTGTAAGAGCCTCTACTGAAGCCTCTACTTTTTTTTTTTTAAAGAAGATATCTGTAGCTATTGAGACTTCTGGCTTCACTTTGCTGTAAGATACAGGACAGTTTCTGTGAAAACATAAATAGGTGAGAGACCACGTAAAATAATGTTATTTAAATAAAGATGTCATTTGCAGGTTTATAATTGAATTTAGGTACAAATACTTTGTAAGTATCAGTCTTTATTCCAAGAATTTACATCCTAAATATAGAATTTGAAATGAAACCTGTAAGCATAAACCAAAGTCAGTTTTGATGAGTTTACAGCATTTTTTTCATCTCATGTGCATGAATGTTTCCTCAACCAAAAGTGACCAGTTTACACTCAGTTAATCCAAATCATTTCTCAGTAATGAGGCAAGTACAATGGTTACATGAGACCACAATTGTTTAATTGTAAACAATATAATATTTTTATCTCGTATTCCCCACTGCTGAAAATGTGCATCCTGCTGGTAGGATACAAAATCTTTTCAGGTTACTTTTCAGGATGATTAGTTTTTTTGGAGGGCTATATATGTCTGGACGTTTCACTGTTACTGCAGTGTCCCATTAAGTTAATTTACAAAACTTAGACTATCCTCTTTTTTTCTTTCATTTAAGGGTTTCTTTTTAGTTGCTTTTACCTTACAAAGAAGCATTTCCTTGCAAATCATGTTGCTTTTAAGAATGCCTAAGACCTGAAGTCTACCCTTCAGTTTGTTCGTCAGACTGGATACATACTTTATTTCTTCTATGGACCAGGATGACCTTCTGCATGTGCCTTGTTATGGACAAATCTCTTTTGTAACATCCACAAGGAAGACAAAGTGAAATGTCAGTTTTGCCTGGATAAACTGTTTGCCTGGTTTTGAGAGAAACATGCCAAAGTAGTAACATCAGACAACAGTGAAATGAGCCAACTTTAAGGGAACAGAGTTCTCACTGTTTTCTTTCTTCAAATTCACAGTGTATTGTAGTCCAGATTCTCGGGTTTTAATATTTGCCTCCTACAGTTTCTTCATTTCTTTTCCCTTAGAAAAGAAATGCATTCTCTTTGTATGAGCAGTGACATTCTGGTATGAGGGTTGGAATTTTTTCTGCCTCAAGTTTCAGTGATTACAGAATAAGTTTTTACAGATATATTCCTATTTTAGGTGACAAATTGGTACATTGGGTGTAAAGGTAGCTTTTACAAGTGATTACATATCATTATTTGCTTGTTCCATGAGACTCAGAAGATGACTAGTAAGCTTAAATAGTTAATGTTCCTACAGCACATTTCTATATTAAATCAGATTGGAAATGAGGATGTTAGTCTTTAATATTAGAAATCCCCTACTTATTTGTCAGTTGTAATTTTTGGCAAGATGGCTCTTGACAGAAGTATGTTTAGAATTAGGAAGTTTAAAAGTGCTTGTGAGTGGAGAGGACTCTCAAGGGTTTTTGCGAGGTGCTGTTGTATAATGCAGTATGTGTATTGTCACAGTTTACATCAAGGTGTATGCAGTTTGGTTATGTCCAAAATGCCATTACTGATTTTCTTCTTAATGCTTTATGTGTAAAAACTAGACTGTGATATCTTGATTTTTATCCTGTGACTATCTCCTTACACTGTTTTCAGTTATTATAAAGGAGCATCTATAAACTGTGCTTGGGTAGGAACAATTAAGTGGAGATTTTTAGTCAAAAAATTTACATTATAAAATGATGGATAGAACTTCTCAACCATAGAAATATACCTTGCTTTTATTTGCACAACACTAACTCCTAAAGAAATGTAATCCTTAGAAAAGACAGAGAAGAAGATGAAAGAATAGTGAAAGGGTGGGAAACAACTAAACCATAAAGTATTTCTGAGATTTATTAGCCACTATCACAGAACGGCTTAGTTAAGATTTCTGGGATGAAGGAGTTCCATGCTTAAGGAATGACACCAGAAGCTCAGTTGCCTGAAACTTCATGATCGGCCTTTTAAAGGACAAGTTGGGCAATGATGCAGCCAGCACTATTAGGGAGGTACTGAAAAGAGCCAGGGTTACCTGGGAGAAGACAATGCTCAGGATTGAGTTGGCTCTTACTGAAGTTTGCAGGAAGATCATTTGTTATCATTCTAATATGATTCAGAATTGGTGGCAAACGTTGCATGCATCCCCTTTTCAATATACCAAATGCATAACCTTGTCCTCTTAAGGTATTTACTTCTGTACTGGTAAGTGTGTACATAAATCATAGGAGAGAGTAGTAATGTCAGGTGTTTGGATGGAACAGCATCAGCTAAATTTCTCCAGATATATTTTGTCTGTCTTTTTTTTTTTAATAGGTCAGAAGTATATTACCTTCTCTGTAGTACTTTGGCTAAGTTTAAGTATTTTGGGATGCTTAAGTCATGTAATAGAAATTGAATGCATTAATCATTGTAGGAACAGGTTTTTTTCCTGTTACTCCTTGGACATACATTTGCCTTCATACCTGTACAAAGGGAAGAAATACTGTCAATATGCTATGACATCCCAGTTGCCTGTACATCTTATTTTGCTTCATAGATAACAAGATTTAACAGAGGTAGATACTGGTGGTATGAATATGTATAGTGACCCTCGGTGTGAGGTATGCTTCCCAGCATGCTGAAATGCTGTACTATCCCTAGATTCTTTTCCAAATACTTCCTCTCCCTTCATTTTAACTGCAAAATTACTGTGGCTTAATTACCTTTCCTGTGCTTTTTGAAACGTTAAGAAAGACCGGGCATCATATCAGCCACTGCTTATAGAGGCTAGAACTTGGGAAACACCGGCCTCTGCAAGTTTATGCTCAGGGTGGGATTTGGTGCCAAATTTGACTGTACATATTTAAGACTAAAAAGCTTGATATCTACTCTTGCTTGCTCCAGGATAAGGAAGGTGTACAGTGTTAAAAGAGGAACTCCTGTATACATCGTGAAAGTTATGACAGTTAACTGGTGCTTCTGTGTAAGCACAGTTCATTTCTTTAGTGATTCTAATGTGAATTTTTGTTTAAGTGTAACCGATAAAGCACTGCTTATCATTGGCAGTTGGTATGACACATGAACACCCAGGTGTAGATTGCAAAACTTTGTTGGATAAGTCTTAATAACATTATTTTAATTTTTTCCCATCTGTTTGAAGTACTATTTTCACATTACAGCCTTTGTTAGGATTTGAAAGCTCTTAATATTCATATGTTGAATAATTCCTGAGAAAATCTGTTCAACACTTGAACCTTAACTGGAACATTTAGTACTTTCTCGAAATCTCTCTTCACAAATCGTTTGTTTCTTTGGATGCAAAGGGCAGTAGAAAGGCTTATAAAAATCTTCTAGTAGCATTTGTGCTCGTATGCTGAGAACATTATTTTCCCCCTACACACACTCTTTCTGAGCAGGAGGGAACTCTGGTGACATCTGTTTCGCTGAGCGAATATGCGCAGAACTCTGTGTGCCAGCCGAGTCAGCTGAGGGAGCCTGTGCAAAGCAGATGAGGGTGCAGACCTTTGAACAGAGAAAGAGTGTCTTTGTGCAGAAAAGAGAGGCTGCAGCCTGGCGAGCAGCTGCCAAGGAGGACAAAAACAGAAATGCCCAACAGCAAGGAGGAAAATGATTTAACAAGAAGAAAGTCTCTTTTGGAGAAATAATATTGTATTTGACATCCCCTGCTGCAAAAATTCAGATGTTGAATACTGTTCTTTATTTTTTCTTTCTTTCTTTCTTTCCTTCTTCCTTTCTGTTTTTTTTTCTCTGTTTTTGTGGAACTATTTGGGAACTCTGACTATGAAACTATAAAATAGAAAAGTTATTTTTGTTGTGTAACATTTTAATCTAAAAACTGGCTTGTTTAAATACTAGTCAAATATGCCAGTATTTTTAATTAGGAGTGCAGTGATATATCTGTATCTTCTGCTTTTCTTAAAATAACATTTTGCCTTGTGCTTTGTTTTTTCTCCTTAAAACTCCGAGTCCTACTTTGCTGTAAAAGATTTAAGTTGCTTGCTTTGGCGTTAAACTCATTGATAGAAGACTTTTATGAACATTTTGTACAGTGTTGCTTCTTGCAGTGCAGTAGAGTATCTAAGAGATCTGTCATACATGACACTGAGATGAGACAAAAGGGATGCCCAGGGTAGCTCAGAGGATGGCTTTCACCATCCCAATTCATTCATTCAGATATTCTGTTGAGATTGAACAGAAGGTGCCAAACACTGCTTCACAGACACCTTGTGCCAGTATTTTTTCTCTTTTGAGTAATTTCCTTTATAGTTTTGATTGTGTACTACCACATACTCTAGCTTTTCATCTTTAATATCCCCCTTACTGTAGAACATGTATTTGTTCATGGTAGCTTTCTAAATGATGAGCATCTTACTCCATGGATGTGTTTGTGCCATCTCTGTTCCTTGATACTCTTACTTTGTAAAGTGGGCTGTTTGAAGCACAGCGAAGTTTTCTGAAGATGACCTTACATCGAGTTGCTGTGTGGATCCTTCCAGACATAAAAGGATGTCACTGCTGGATTTTATTATATCATCAAGAAGAATAGCTATAGGGATCAGAATTACTAAAGGAATGGGCAGCTGTGTGTAGTGGCAAAATACACTTCTTTATTGCTGGGATCTTGAATGTTGTCATTCTAATAGAAGTGCAAAAACAAAGTTTCTTCAGCATAAGGCAAACTGCAATTAAGAGTTTACAACTACCGTCTTTTTGAGACGCAGGATGTATTTTCAAAACAATCTAAAATGCAATTGGACTGCTGTATCATTGAACTGTGAAGTATTTAGCAGGTACCCTTTGTCCATTTTGAAATAGTTTTCATTATTTGTAAGAACTGTAAGCTGTAAGAACTTTTGTTGTCTTTCGCTACAGTAATGAAGACATGATACAGTTGAACCTCATTAGGTATTATAAGAATATGTTTCATATGTTATAATAAATATAATAATTATTTTTACAGCTTACCAAAATAATATTATAAGACAGTAGTACTTTCCAAGATAATTTTTGTAAGCTGACATTCAAGTGATTTCTAGAAAAGTTTAAATCTTTCAAGTAGGGGAAAAAAAAATCCTAATAATGATGTATACAGCCCATTCAGAAGAGCTATTGATGGAATGGAGAGGGAATCTGTGTCACATCAGTGCAGTGGGGTCTAGTTAGAAGCTTCCTTTCACAGTGATTTTTCGATACTTTTAGGACAGAATTATTTGGGGTTTGTAGAATGGCCTTTGGGCATAAAAGAATTAAAATTATCTTCTAGACTGTGTGTAACAACTGATTTTCTTTTACTGCTGTATCTTGGGCCTCTGTGAATACATTCAATTACTCTAGAAAAATCTTTTTTTGGTTTTTTTTTAAATACTCCTTGGAGGAATTAAGATAAGAAACATAATACTTCCAGTAAGAGCTGTATGTTCTCTCTTTCCCAAATGTATATTATAAATACTTCTGGAGAATAATTACTAGAGATATTGTGCTGTTTTTCTTAGATTGCTAATAATCTTTTTCCCCTCATCTTCCTTTGTAGGCCCCTCTGGGATTAGTGCGGAAGGGTTCTCTGCCGCTCAGTGACACCGCTTCCGTGAACTCGTCTCTACGGAGGATGAAGCGCAAAGCACCCTCACCACCCTCTAGAGCACCAGAAGATCAAAGTGAAAGCAGTAATGAGACTGGTAATCTTTTTATGCTGTTTAATTAGGAGGCAGCAGAAAGTATGGCAATTTGGCTAAACATTAAAGAAAAAACACCTTATGAGATGAGAACCTCAAGTGAAAATACGAGTGCTAAATATCTTCAGATTGTAAAAAGCGGTAAAACTGCTTTGTGAGACTGGCTTGTGTAGTGTGTGTGAGCCAGTACAGGTGGAACACCGGAACAACCATAAAGCCACAGATGAAAGGGAAAGTCAGTTTGTTTTCATTACCTCACCAAACCGCGGGATCCCCAAAGCAGCACCCAAGCAGAGGCACACAAGTGGGGAGGCAGCACCGCAGAGCTCGGGCCATGCTAGAGGAGCACCCAACCTGCTGTTTTCACCTCTTTGGCGGGGATTCACACAGACCTAGTTCCCGCTGCACTTTCTTCCCCTGGCAAGGCAAGAATCTCAAGCATGTTTGATAGACTGCCTCTAATTCTATCACAGACTTACCTTATCTAAACACAGATGTTTCAGTTGTCCAACGCACAAGGCCAAACAAGAATTAGTGTATATGTTTTTCAACACCTCAGCTACAAGCTGCTTGAGTGTGTTTACTGTCCCCCAGTTTTCCATTATATTCCCACATATGTGAGGAAGTAGGCAAGTTTTAGGGCACACAGGTCAGAAAAAGAAACAGAAAATATAAAATTAATTATATTTAGGTTAACTTACAGCAATTGTGTTTCCGTTAATCAGATGGACAGCTTGGACTGGGAAGAAAAGAAAGATTAGCTTCTGTGGATCAGGGAGGGTATAATCAGGAAGGGACTGAGAGATGAGTTTTAGAGAAAGTCTTATATTTTTTTTCTGTAATTCTTTTCTTTGATCAAAAATTTAATTCTCTGGTTCAAAAATACCTAAGAGTTGAAATGAAAATATCTGGGAAATGTGACGTAAGCACTGGTTGCTTGAGAACATGAATTTATTGAAGAATTAGCTAATGTGGTAGATTGCAACTTGTCATTTTATTTTAGACTTCTATTGGTGCAGAAATAGATAATAAAAACCCTTATTACCTGACTTTTTGCAGTAACAGAGTCAGTAGAATCAGCCCCTACTAAAGCAGAAGAAGGACTCACCAAAATGCAGTCTGAAACAGGTTGGTGCTTTTTCCAAATGCTTTGATAAAGTCTACTTCACAGCAAGCTATGATAATTTGTAGTAATAAATTACTATAATCTAGATGTATCATTAAGTGTAGAACTAATTTTAATACTTCAGATCAATTAACTTTTCCTTTGAAGTAGAAATATTGCTTTCTAAAATAAAGATGTTTTACTGTCTCCAGAAACAACTACAATATATTTTTTATTGGTCACTGCACTTTACATTTAATAAAATAACATTATCCCTATTTTCCCTCCTCTCCTGCAAGCTACAGACAACAGCAAGCTGGAACTTGTGTCCTTTTTTTCTATAGGTCCTAACAGGCCTTTCAAAAGCTAAAGCCCAGTCTTGTTTTCAGAAACCTGCCTCGTGCTGCCCTTGACCTTCATAACCTAGGGGTAGGAGCAAATCTCTGCCTGCCTTCTGATTTGCATCCAAACAGCCTTAGAAAACATAAGTTGCAGATATAAACTGTAAGCCTAAATAGTTGTTTATACATTAAATCTTTTCTTTAGTGCTATGTAAAAAAAGTGATACATAAATTCATAGCTGTTTAAAATGCTATTCTTTAGGTGCTGAACATAATACTTTTTAATTGATACAGTTTCTACTGTTAAGCACTGCTGTTTATAAGCATCGGACTGTAGATTTTGGACACAAGACAGCATCTAGGAGCCTTCTGAAATTTGGAGAAGCTTTTAGAAAAATCAGTGCAGTCTGGAAAAATCATTTTCCAATATATTTCACTAAGAATGAAATATAGAAGCATTAAGCATGTGGAGTGTCACTGTCATTGTATGAGACTAAACAGTTTCTGTTCTAGTTGACAGGAACTCTTAAGCAGTCTTGTAGCTGTTTTATTCAGGATGCCAATCAAATTGGTTGGTGTGGTAAAACATAAATACACCACCACAAGAGTTGAACAAGTCTGATTCTATGATTCTGTACGTCACCTGCCACCCCAGGTCTCTGGCAGAGAGTAAATAAGTAAATAAATCACTAATCAGTAACTTTGAGCTTGGTTTGTGTTTAGGGCAATTTATGTTAATTGTCGGAAAAGACAAATAGAAATAATATATGAATTAATAAATGTGAAGTATGAACCTATACTGTGCAGTCTGAGGTTGAAGATGTAATGAAGATGTAACCTTTCCTTTTCCCACTTGTAGCAAATGGAGGGCAGTTACATCTCTAGAGACTCTGAATTATGTTTATTAGTACTGAATTTTCTTTGTTGAAAACTTTTATCTACATGTGATGAGTCTAAGATGATGAGCAAAGTTATAGTATGATTTAAAATAAAGATATTTTTGTTTTCTTGAGCTTGTTTCTATCTTAAGATTGTATATCCATGCTAAAGATTCTGTATTTACCATCACTGTAATATCCAAGTGCTACATAGATGGACAGCCCTAAACTTCATAGAAATGGCTTGTTTGCTTTTCCATAGATTTAGAAACCTTTGCTAGAGGCATTCAAGTTTTGTAATTAAATATTCTAATTTAAATTGTAATTGAACAAAACAGAAAAATGTAATAATCTTCACTGCTCCTAGAACAGTCTCTTTTGAGCGCTGGGATCATAGGATGCAGCTCTGCGGTTTGTCAGTCTTCATTCTCTGCTTCTGCTGCTGCTGTCTTCATGCAATCTCCTTTGTTGAAGGCTTAATGCAATTTTTTTTTTTCAAATATAGAGAGAAGACACATAACTCAGCTTCACTCCCTTTTTTTTTTTTTCTTTTTCTCATGGGATACTGCTGCTCTCTGGTGGCATCTCTGAAACTGTCCTGAGGCCTATGTATAAAGGGTCTTTGAGCAAAACCCATCATGCTGCGAGAACAAATACTCACCTCCATCAAAGTCAATTGCAGTACACTTGTCCTAATCTTAGTCTGAAAATTTTGTGCATTTGGGTATTGTTTAAAATGGATAAAATAGTTTGATATCTCTTTGTGAAGTTGGACATAACATTACATAAACTAAGTAATGCCTTCCGTTTAGATCAATACTGCTTTGGTTGTCAGGCTTCTGGAGATGCTGTGAGTTTTAGCTCAACTGTGGCTGGCATTCCAAAAGTAGTTCTGTTATGCATTGCTACTTTAGCAACGAAAAACAACAAAAGTTACACTGCAAATGCAGCTTTATCTTCTGCCCTACAACGAACCATTACAAATGTTCCATTTGATGTCTAACTAGTGCATAGCTAAGAGATATGTACACGTGAAGTGGAACTATGCTATATAATTTGCAATATCAATGTTTCTGTTGTGAAATGACAGTTTTCCCATCATGTGAAGACAGCCTGTACCTTGACAAAAGGAATTTGAAGGCATACAACTACTAGAGTAAACATTGACAGGGAGTTAATTTCAATATTTGGGAATGTAAACATTTTTTTAGAAATTATGATTCTTTTTTCACATTCCCAAACTTCAGTTAATGCTCAGATTTGGGTTTGTTGTTTTGGTTTTTCTTCCTAGGGAGGAGGGTGAAATGGTGTTAAAAAAAATTAATTACAATTTTTAAAACAGTTTTCTGTCAAATAAATTATAGAATCATCCTAGAATGGTAGGGTTGGAAGGGACCTTTAGAGATAATCTGGTCCAACTCTAGTCCCTGCAGGTTCACCTATATCAGGTCACATAGGAACATGTCTAGGCGTCGTGAAGAGCTCAAAGGAAGGAGACTCCTCACCCTCCCTGGGCAGCCTGTGCCAGGACTCCCTCACCTGAACAGTAAAATAGTTTTTTCTTATGTTTAAATGGAACTTTTTGTGTTCCAGCTTCATCCCATTACCCTTTGTCTTGTTGCTAGCTACTGTAGAAAAAAGAGATGTCCCAATCTCCTGACACCCACCATTTAGGTATTTGTAAATGTTAATAAGATCTCCCCTCAGTCTCCCCTAGACTAAACAGTCCCAGTTCCTGCAGCCTTTCCTCATAAGGAAGATGCTCCAGTCCCCTGATCATCTTGGTGGCCCTGTGCTGGACTCTCTCCAGCACTTCCCTGTCCCTCTGGAGCTGGGGAGCCCAGAACTGGACACAGGGCTCCACATGAGGCCTCACCAGGGCAGAGCAGAGGGGGAGAAGAACCTCCCTTGACCTGCTGGTCACACTCTTCTTGATGCATCCCAGGATGCCATTGGCCTTCTTGGCTGCGAGGGCACATTGCTGGCTCATGGTTAGTTTATTATCAACCAGGACTCCCAGGACTCTCTCTTCAGAGCTGCTCTTCAGCAGTTCGACCCCTAGCCTGTACTGGTGCATTGGTATATCAAATCCCTTGATACAATTATGTTTACAGTACCTCTGACAAACTTTAAGGACTATAAAGTCCAGAGCAAAAACACTGGCAGATTTGCACGATGCAGTCAGGCTTTCCTGCTTTGATTCTTACAAGCATAGCAGCTCAGAGCAGTCTCAGCCTCTTCTGTGTTGTACGGAGTATTCTTCCTGACTCAAAGGAGACCTGCAGTTGGTATGTCAGTCATCCATCAGATGTGTCTCCATAGTGTCATCCTGTAGGTTTTAACAATGTTCTTCAAGGGCTAACTAAGGCTCCGTGACCAATGTTCATGGAGAATAAATTATACACAGACAAAAATACAACTTATGTGACATATAGGCTTACATATAAAGTATATAAGCAATAAGGCAACAGTATACAGTCAGTATTGCCATACGTACTTCCTAGCAATATGTTGTATATAAAACTCTAAACCGAGGGTTTGGAAACAAGTCATAAAATCTGAACTGCTCCTCTGGGGAATTAACTGCATAATGTAAGTGAGCATGGCTGTTTAATGTTGTGTATGCATTAAACACGTTCAGATTTTATTCTGCTGCAGCAGTGGCAGCCCAGGTCTGCAATGAGGTCCAGTCACAGATGAAAAAAGTTGAAATGAACTCCAAGCGAGGCTGATACTATGCTGACAAATGAAGGAGAGCACTTTGGAAAAAAAGTGTGAGGATGTTTTTGTTTGGTATTATGCATTTGTAGGTCATGTTAGTCCATTCCAAAGCTTGGAAGTGTTCCTAGCACAGCAAAGGACACACTTTCATGTAGCAGTAACATCAAGAATGTCTCCTACCAACTCAAGCTAAGTTTCCATCCCATCAGTATAGATAGAACATGGCCTTTGATGTACTTCTCTCCAGAGGAAAAGCAGCAGAGATGACAGCAGTGCTTGGGCACAATGCCACAGATGAAAGCTTCTGTTTGTCTTGTCACAAGGCCTGGCTGTGTGTTTTCACATCATTTAGATTTCCACAAGGATATTTATACTGAAGGTCTTAGTCTTTGCTCCTATAGCTGTTGATGGCTCAGGCCCATGGCATTGGTGAAGTAGACAATATTGTTGAGATGTGGTTGTAGAATAGTCTCAGCAGGTTTGATGTTTGGTGACATTCTGTTACGGTTGGTTTGTACCTAAAATCATTTCCCAAAGTATGATGCTGCAGGCATGATTTCTCTCTAGATGAAAATGAAAGAGGTTGGGGAAGAGGGGGGCACAACAATAATGACACATGAGCAGGAGAGGTGAGAGCAAGAGAAGGCCCTTATTAATAGTAAATTCTCAAGGAGTGGCTCTAAGACTAGTGTGGTGTATTTGTATGTATCAATGCCTAAATCACATGGAAGGAACTCACCTGCACCACTTGCAGTCTTGCCCCTCTTTGCCTGGGCAACTAAATCACCTCTGAATTCAGCACTAAGACGCATGTTGACCACTTTGCTTAATGTGCAACTACAAAGAATTGAAACAGCACAAAAATCCCCAGAATTAGGTAGAACAACATTTGGCTTTTGTAGCTGCTCTGTAACTGTGAATAAGTAACTGGTATTAGTGAACCTGTAAATAACATCAATGTTATTTGTTGGAAATGTTGTATGTTGGAAACATGAAAGTTTCTGTTCTGTACTGAGACAATATATACAGTCCTCTGTTACGTTTCGATGACACAGTGGTTTTCTAGAAGTATTGGAAGCACTGTAGGATACCAGTGTACAAAATAAGTCAATCTAAGAGGTTTTATACTCTGATATCGTCTACTTTCCAATATTGCTTGCTTTAAGCCAGTATGTTGTTTTGTTAGCCTTGGTTTACAGTTGGAAATGTACTGGTACGACTTAGAAAACTCTGAAGCCTAATTGCCCAAGTGCAAGGCCTGTACCTAACAGGTCTTGGTGCATGCAAAGCTGACAGGAATACCCTGGTCAGGTCAGGCAGAGTGCATTGCTGATATGACTGGCTCAGTTCTGGCCAGTAGCCTTCCATGGCACCATGTTGCACTATACAGATGAAATTACTATCTTCTTTGTGTTACAGAATGCTGGTTGCAAAGGCAAGAGGTTAGTTGTATGGTCTACTTACTAATATTTGAAAAATGTGAATTTTCATCTTGTTGTAGGAATATGACTGCAAGGGAAGTAAAGCTAAAGCTGGTTAATCCCTCTGGAAATCAAAATAGGTGGATTTGGTACATAGATGTATGTGTGTCCTAAATCAGTAACTAAAGTTTTTAGTTAAACTATGCTGTAACTGAAAACTTCATTCTTTTTATAGATTAACATTTTCTAGGCACTTTATTTTTTGCATTTCCACTGTAAAAAAGGGCACTACACAAGACACTTCTAGCTATGTTTTGATACACTTAGGATAATGGTGGGAAGTTTTTGATAGTGTCAACCAAACATGTTCAGACCACGGGCAAATTTGATATTTATTTAGTTCTTTAGTTCTCTAAAATACTTACTCTGATATAAATGGGCTATGCATTTTAAATCTTTTTGGAGAAGTAATAGAAGTCCATTCTATGATTCTATGATTAAGAAATCTGGGTAAAATAAACTGCCTCCATGAAATTTGGGATTATGATACTGTTAAATATATTTTGATCTATTCTAATCCAGTACTTGGGTTAAACCAGGAAAATGCTATGCAATAGTTACAGATGCAGAAACAGATGGGCAGTAGCATGGGGATGAGCATATTCTTGTGTGTAAAAAGAGAGAATGGGGAAGCACCAGAAAATACTGTGAAGTTAAAACTAGAGTATTTTTTCTTTTTTTTTTAATCCTGAATTATGAGAATTATTCTGAGTTTTCCTTCTTTGAACCACTCAGGCTAACTTCACTAGTCCCTTTGTATCAACACCTTGCATTAAGAGCTGTGGGTTGTTTCATTTTTTATTTTTTTCCCCTTGCTGTGAGTGTAGGTGTAAGGAACTCGGAAAATAACCTCGAAGAAATTGATGAAAGGGAAGAAATGAGTGTGCAACAGAGAGAGGACAGTGAAAGTACAAATACCTCTCTTGAGACAGGAGAGGTTACTACAGTCTTCAACTCTGCTGAGATACCACTGAAAACTGAAAAAAATGATCCTGCTTCATCAATTCCTGGCAGTGTTTCTGTAGACTCACAAAGCTTCAAGGAAGAAAAACAAGAAAATATGAGCACAGATGGCAAGTAAGTACTTCTTGTGACAAAGAAAGGAGCACCGGGGAGGGCATGGGGGAGGCAAATAAGATGTATATTGCTGGTTCATTGTAAAGAACAGAATAGCGAATTGTGAGAGACGAATGAGCTTAATATGCTTAGCTTTCATTGTAGCACTCTTCTGTGCACAGTAATTCATGACGCTTTTCAGCAAGAAGTGTTCTGCAGGCTGTTCTGTTTAAGCCTCGCCTTCCTTACTCCTCAAACAGCCAGACCCTAGAAAAACTGAACCCAGCTCTAAAATAACCAGCATATTTACTAGAGCAGCGTGCTGCAAAATAAATTAAAAATATACAAATTCATTCTTACAAGTTGGGGAAAAACAGGTACATCAGCCATTTCTGTTCTTCACAGTTATCTGTTGCTTGCGTACTTGTTTTGTTTTTCTTTTGTCTTTTCCTTATATGTTAGCCAGTTGTTTTGATTTGTCTACATCCATCTACTCTCAGAAAAACAAGTTAATTCTGCTTTTTTAAAGAAGAAACACATTAGTTTCTTTAACCGCTCCTTCTCCCTTCTGGTGATGTACCTTTGCCCTTCAGCATGTTTGTTAAACTACCTGACTCAGCAGGTTTCCAACATGAGTTAGTGCCTGCTTGAAATAAATGTTGATTGTCCAGAGAAGTCCTATTGTGTTAATGTAATTCACTATTTCTATGTTCCCTGGGGCAACTAAACTGGCTACTGTTCCCAATTTAAATTGAAAGAACTATTTCCATTATTGTTCTGAAGCCAAGATATGTGACTGCCCTAGTAGCCAAGAACTTTCAAGGTAGTGTGGAGAGCTTTGACTTGTATTTATTTCAAGGGTCTTTTTCTGTCAGTCCAAGGCCAAATGGGGCTTTGCAAAGATCTTTGCTGTCCTGACAAATATTGTGCTGATTGCTTGGGTGTGTCTGCTCTGTGGGGAACTACAAGCAGCAGGATCAGCCAAATGTTACATTTAAGTTGTCTTGAACTTGCAAATTATCTGACCTGTGTTATTGGTGGTGTTTGGGTGATAGTCAAGGGAATGTTTCTTTTTGCCCCTAGTATCATGTAATATCTTTGTAATATCCTTTCATGGCCTGTAGTCCTGGTGAGTATTATTTAGTGTACGCTGTACTCTAACTTTGTAGAGTCTGGCAGTCCTTTCTTTCCTGAAATATCACAAGGAGGACTAGGGTTTCTCTGATGTTATATTTCTGGAAACCTTTTGATAATTCAGATCTTACATATAAGATGTAGTTACTTTGAAGAAGTGATTTTAAGAAAAGCAGGGATATGTGTAATATTCCAATCAAAATCATAGATTTCTCTGTGGTGTTTGGTTAGCCACATTTAGCCACATTTCTTTGTGGCTTTTGGTTGTGGGTTTTTTTCTTTTTTTTTAAACAGTTCAGCCTTTTGTGAATACTCATGGTTCAAAGGAATGGAGATAAAAAAGAGTACAAGTGCAGGACTGAACCTAACTTGCTTCCAACAATAGTTTTGAGAGTGTATGTGCCTGTTTATTGAACACTTGCAGTATATTTGCAACATGAGGATGGATGGTTATAGAGGAAATTATAATTTGAAATGATTCAAAGCAGATGTTCAAGCTCAAGGCACTGGTTTCAGACAAGTAATAGATTTGATGTGACAAATGAATTGGAATCTACATAATGCTGGTATTTGTAAATATAGAAAATAAAAATATCTTAAACAGAGATGGAAATTTGAAGTTCTAATAATATTTTTAAAGAGAAATCCTGGGATGCATCAAGAAGAGTGTGGCCAGCAGGTCAAGGGAGGTTCTCCCTCTCTACTCTGCCCTGGTGAGGCCTCATCTGGAGTCCTGTGTCTAGTTATGGGCTCCTCAGCTCAAGAGGGACAGAGAACTTCTGGAGAGAGTCCAGTGCAGGGCCACCAAGATGATCAAGGGAATGGAACATCTTTCATACAAGGAAAGGCTGCAGGAACTGGGGCTGTTTAGTCTGGAGGAGACTGAGGGGAGATCTTATTAACATTTACAAATATCTAAAGGGTGGGTGTCAGGAGGTTGGGACATCCCTTTTTTCTATAGTAGGTAGCAACAGGACAAGGGGTAATGGGATGAAGCTGGAACACAAAAAGTTCCACTTAAGCATAAGAAAAAACTATTTCATTGTGAAGGTGACGGAGCAGCAGGGAATTGGCTGCCCAGAGGGGTTGTGGAGTCTTCAAGACCTGCCTGGATGTGTTCCTGTGCAACCTGATCTAGGGGAACCTGCTTCTGCAGGGAGGTTGGACTGGATGATCTCTGGAGGTCCCTTCCAACCCCCACCATTCTGTGATTCTGTGAAATATGAAGTACTTTGTCCTTTTTCATTTACCTTTTTATGCCAAGGACATAATTTCCCTCCAATAAGATGAAGGGTTAATTCTTCATTTGTACAATTCTGTTGTCCCTCATGATCTAAGGACAGAAATTGTACGCATTTGCAAAATGTTTAGTATGCAAGTAACATGTTTGATATGTGTTTCTTTGTTGTTCTCAAGGTATTTCTTGAAAGGGACAGGAAACTTTTCATGGCTATCTTAAAAAGTCTGTACTGCACAGCTCTTAAGTTTATATGCAGTTAGTGTCTCATGCAGCTTCTATATCATGTCGGGGACAAAATCAAGGACATGTTTCAAATGTTGGGGGTGTCTTCACACTAAGAACAGTGTTATATGAATGATAAACCATTGTGACTTCACTGAAACTGAGTTGTTAGTGGAAAAGGGCTTATTCAAACTGCCAGAGTAAACAAAAGGAGGGGGAGGAGAGAAAGGAAAGCTGATCATCTGCTTACACAGAAGAGAGTGAAGCTGCATGTCATTTTGGTTTCCTCTTGTTTTTAAAAAAATAAAATAATCTATTCTGTTGAGTACTCCAGTGTTTGGCAGAGCAATTCTACTTTGTCCATCTGTGTTTGGAGATTATTGCCAGTTCTCTTGCATCGTTTCTTGTGTTTACTGAAATGAATGATACAAGCATGTTTAATATACTGTTGTGCTTTGCAGAGGACTACAGACTAAGATAAGCAGTGAACAAGCTGCATTTGAAAAAGACAGGAAGCTTAGAATTTTGGATCAAAATAAGACTGATGGTGAGTAGATCCCACTCATTTTTAATACTTCAAAGCAGAGTTGAAGAGAACGTTTCTGTTTCTCTGCAAAAAAAAACGATAATCAAGTCAACTCTTGAATTGCTGCCATCAGATTGTTTTCTTCATACTCTTCTAGCTCTGAGGTGTCCTCCTTGAGATGAGGTGACAAGAATTGACTGAAGTTTTGGGGGTTTATTTTTAATATTTGTTTATTACAGCAGCAGTCAAAGCTACATTGTGCTGTTGTGTAGGGCAGTACGGGTGGAGCGGTGCTGAGGAGAGGGAAGGCTGGACACAGAGGTTGTCCTGTGAGGCGTTGTGACATGGGCACTACACCACAGTGGGGAAGGAGAGGCCACCAGTTGTTCTTTGCTTACTAAATTACTGTGAGTCTTCTGCATGAAAAAGCAAATATTTTTAAACCTAAGTAGAACAAAGTGACACGCTAATTTGAAAAGAAATGACGACATCCTGTGCAGCTAATGGCTTGTAAATTTTTCTGTGGATTTAGTGACCTGACTGATTTATTTTACCCTTTTGTGACACTGATTTTCAGATTTATATATTAGGCCTTCCATCGTCTTTTATATTCATCACACCTCTGTTTGTAAATCATAACAATATTCTCCATGAGTCTTGTTTACATGCGATACAAGTTTTAACTGTTGTTTTATAACATACTTGGAATGCTGACTTTTTTTTCCACCCCAAATGATTATACCTGAAGTATATAATTTTTGCCAATATTGTATTTAAAACAATTTGACCCAAATATTCCCGCATTTTGCGAGAGGACTCTGTATTTAGTCTGGAGGTACAAAATTAAATTATCAGACCTGCTAAACAGTTGGAAAAACAGTGTTGGAAAATAGCTTTTGCCTGCATATTTTCGAGCTTTTCCTTTGAACGAATACTTCAGGCACACTTAACAAATAACATTTGTCATGTTAAAACTAAAGAACAGAAGCCACAAAACTGTGTAACTAAATAAAAATTGCATCTAACTTAATAATGAATATACCTTGAGCTCTGATGCCTATATAATCAACTGAGATTCATTAACACTTTTTTAAATGATTGTAGAATAGATTTTTCTATTAAGTTGATGCATGGCACCAGTAGCCTGTTAATTAAGGAAGGATACCCGAGTTAGAATACAATTATTTGGCAATATTAGTAAAAGATGAGTTTATATTTTAAAAGCCTTTTAAACTTAAATGTTAAGGAAAATTTTAGTATCAGAGGAGCTGGTCCTGGAAGTCAAATACACTGGATGCAGGGTTTTGTGATGTAAGGGGAAAGGTTGAATCTCTGTGGCATTTGTAATAATTTTGGAATCTTTCTTTAAGATCACAGTGATGCAAAGCTCCTTCCAGCAACAGAAGAAGGGAAAGAACTTCAGACAGCTGAAATTAAACCTGTAGATTTTAGAGAAAATGACAAGCTTGAAGATGACAGACTATCAGACTGCCAGGCATATAAAAATGACATCTCTGTAAGTCATAGGAATGATCCTCAACTGATTCCAGAAAAGCAAGATCAGAAAACAAATCAAACCAGTCTGGACACAGTAAAAACTCAGGATGTTGCAATCCAGACAGGTCCATCAAATAGCCATTTGGAAAGGACTACACAGAAAGAAGTTACCATTCCTCAGGGCTGTGAATCATCCACATTCAGAGAAACGGTCTCTCAACACAACACAGATACAAATGACCCCCTTCTTCAAGTGATGCATGGAATAAAAGAGGATGAAGATACTCCAGTGAAACAAAATCTTGAGAGGCAAGAATTCACGTGTGAAAAAGTAATTCCTATAAAAGATCAGAGTCATTTTTGTACAAATGGCAGTAATTTTGCTTCACTGGATACAACTGCAAAAATGGCAGATGTCTCTCCTCTAAAAGGTCACCCTCTTTATAGACAGGACACCAAACCTAAACCCAAGCCTGCTAATGAAATTACAAGGGATTACATACCAAAAATTGGAATGACTACTTATAAAATAGTGCCTCCAAAATCCTTAGAAATAATGAAGAGCTGGGAATCAGAAATTTCGTCAAATCATAAGGATCAAGAGGTATCTAGTTTGGAAGACTCACTGAAACATGAAGACTCCAAAGAATTCATAGTGCAAGCTGAAATTCCTCATCTTCGAAAAAGTGTGGATCATTTACAGGTTGGTTCACAGAATGAACCTGCAGCAGCATATGATCATCTGCACAGAGTTAACAGCATTTCTGAACCTGTTGTGACATTTGGAGCTGAGATTACTACTGAGAGCAATCAGACAGAAACAGAGTCTTCTAAACAGCATGTCCCACTGATGCTAAGCTTAGATAATACAAATACTACTTCTGAGACTCAGGGCAAGTCAAATGCTTTAAGTCCTGCAATGAAGCCTAGTTCTTTTTATCTGCAGATGCAACGGAGAGCTTCAGGTCATTATGTGACATCTGCAATTGCCAAAAGTAACCTTTGTGTTCCTAATTCTATTCAAAATGAAGCCAAGAATACAGAGATGGGAAGAAAAATCTCATCACCCGATCCAACTTCTTTGTCTTTACGTAAAACAAGTACTTCCTCTCTTCCGGCAGATGAAGAAAAAGTTGATGATGGAAAACAAATGGAATCCTCCACTTCTCCTGTTAGAAGCAATATACCTTCAAATGTTCCCTCCTGTCCACCAGCACCGTTGAACCTAAAAACTCTAAGAACTTTTGCAGTTCCAAAGCCATACTCCAGCTTGAGACCGTCCCCTTTTGCTCTTGCCGTCTCTTCTGCAGTCAAGAGGTCCCAGTCGTTCAATAAGACACGTACAGTGCCCAGCCAGGCACCGAGAGAGGAGTTCCCTGTTGAACTCTCCTCTACTACTTTGGCAGCTGAATTATCCTCAGCTACCTCTGTGCCTCAAGTGAAAATCCCTTCCTTACAGACTGTAACAGGGGGGTCACAAAATAGCCTGATGTACAAGGTAAACTTTATTTCTAATTTTAGTTGACTGTTTAATCCATTGACATCTTGTGTGACTCATCCAGAGGCCAGTCTCTTCACTGCTCTCTGATCAGAACATGCTGTATTCATACAGTGTAAATGCCTTCTGGTGTCTAACAGTGACACAGCATCATAATGAAATCTAGGAAATGCTAAAGTGGAAACAGCCTCATTCAGATTATTGGAAATAGTCATTTCTTGCCATAATTAGCATCCTCTCCTTTGAAGAACAGTAAACTAAATAGAATCATCATTTGTGTACCTATTTTTATCTTGGAGTGCTTATGATTTGTTCTTTATGGTTCTGTGTTGATTTCTTAAATTTAATCCTGAGTAGTGTGATCAGTTTGTCTTCAAGTGCTTGTGGCACACTTGAACGGAGGTATCAAATTTGGCTGGCATAATCATCTGAGGGAGGCAGAATTATCTGTGCTATAGTGGGAATGTGGATGATCTCAGAAATCTTGAATGAAGCAAACACTAGAATGGTGACAATTTGATGTGCAAGCTTGTACCAGCTTGACTTTGTTTTCCATTTATGACTAATTCACATTAAAGATTTTTGTTTTGTTTTTCCTCCCACTTCCTCCCTTCATAGAAATTCAGCAATGAGAATAGTGAGCAGAGGAGTCAGGCACAGTCAGGTGCTTCTACCGACCACCCACCCCCTGTCACTAAGACACAAACTGCAATGATGTTCCAGCGCTCTGACCCAGAACAGATCCACCAGAGCTTGCTGGCTGCAATCCGCTCTGGAGAAGCTGCTGCCAAGTTGAAAAGGGTGAGTTTTCATTATTGCATCCATAACAATGAACTCATGGTACTTCCTTCAAAATTGCCATATTAGTGCCTGACACTGAAAGCAGTTGGCTTTGGCATGGAATGCTGCCTGGAGGTCTCTTAACAACGGGAAGGCAGGTGGGGAAGAGAGTTCAGTTTTTCAGAATAAACTGGTGAATACACACACAAATCTCTTAAGTTATCAATTGGTTACATCTTTCATAAAATCAGGAACATATTCAATTGCTTATTTGTGTTTATGTGGTTTGAAGTGGTGTGGTTTTAGACACCTGCCTAAGCACCTGAAGTAGCTGCAATCTTTTGCAGGTAGATAACACACAGAAGTTCTGAAGATTGCATTTGTCTATTTATTAGACTTTATCAGGTCCTTAATTATTCTTAAGTATAGTTCAGGTCTCCTGTGTTTGGCATCATTAGTAAGATATTTCTCAATGTTTTGTTAACGGTCCTGGTAGGACCATTTTCCCCCACCCCTTCAGGTTAAAACTGTGGCTTAGTTTTTCTTTTCTCACTTCTAAAATTCACCTATGATTCTCTCATTAGGTAAAACATTGTGCGCTTAAAAAATCTGTATTGTCTTCAATTTGTAGCCAGAGAATTTAATGGTAGTCTCACACAAAGCTTTCTTCACCCAGCATTCTGTATTGAGGAATGAATTCTCATTGTAGGAGGTTAAAGAAATTCAATAGTGTGTGGTGGGTGGATGTGAGGGGGGTTTTGGTTTTATGGAAGACTTTGATTCTCTAGGGTCAAAATGTCTCAGTGGATCATCAGATATTAGAACCAATCCATTTAAAGGTTTTGTTTCAGTGTAGCGCTGCAACAACCTTTCCAAGGCTTACAGACCTCCCATCATTTCTACACCAAGTAGGAAAGTTCAGTTTCCCAGAAAGGCTACAAGCAAGCTCAAGTAGTGTTTGACCTGTGATCGTTAAAAGTGGTGCATAATACAGTAGTATTACTTCTAATTACATGTCACTAACCACAGCCACTTTAGAAAAAGGATAAGAATAAGGAAATACTGTATTGTTTAGAGTTACTTAAAGGACAAATCTATCTGTTCTACCAGAAGTAGTTTGGATTTTGTTTGCGTGTATTTTTTTGTTAAGGTTTTCTTTCCCCTCCAATGCATGATTGCATTCTGAATAATACTGAACTTTATTTATATTGCATACTGTGTGAACTTTGTTTTCTAAGTCCCTGGGAAATATGCATAGGCATGCCTGTTGGCACAGTAGCTTATAACTCTTTTAAAAAATAAAGTTCATAATGTGCTTTTCAAAATTCAATCAGTCTATTTCTACTAGAAGGAAAACAAAGGAAAACTTCATTATGTGGTTATTCATTCTTTTCTAATAGTAATATTTATAGAGGAGATTTGATTCTTGGTTTTTATCAGTCTAGCTGCAAGAATGGCATGAGGAAGAAGAGAAATAATGATTCAAGTCCTTTTTCCCTTTCTTTTCTTTTCCGTGGGTGAGAGATGTTCTTTCTCAGTATAGTGTCTGTTGAGGTTGGGCACGAGGAGAGCTCTATACTTTTTAAGGTGATATTACAATAAGGAAGATCCTGTAAGGATAAAGAAAAGCATTCTGCAACACAGAAACTTGAAATAGGCTTCAAAAAGCAAACACCTTGAAACACACACTTGAAAAATACAAGGAAGAACCCCCTGAAATTTTGCCAGACATAAAATTGTACATGCTGTTCCTTTGAGTCTTATCCAGGCACACGTGCTGTGGTACAGGTATGTCTGACAGCAGAAAGAGAGGAGGTTTGTCCTGTAGCAAATTTAATAGAAACATGGTCTCATTTTATGGTTAATGTGAAGAAGTGGCAGTAGTAGGATAAAGAAATTATGTGTATTGTATCAACAACTTATTAGCACCCAAAAATTATTTCCAGTATTTGAAAGGACTTTTAAAATGAACTCATTTCATAGCTTCTGCTGTCATGCAGCACTCGGTAAACCTGATCATTTCCATCATGAAAGAAGACTAGCAGGTGCTTGCTTCTCTTTTTACCTCTTTCCACACTCTCCTTCTTTCAGCTCTATCATAGAGTCATTAAAAAAATAAAATGCTGGCACTATTAGCCAAATTCTTTTTTTTTCCCCCTTTGTTATGCTTAATAAGTTGTGAGCATGCAATGCTGAGATGTGTGGCCTTTTGTGTTGCTATTATTTTCTCCTCAGTAGAGCCCTCAGTAATTACTATCATAAAATGGGTCAAGTGATGTTTCTTTTTAACCATTTTTCTCTTCAGAATGTTTTCATTGTGTTTAGTAAACTGTGTGCAGTGGTATGTGCTTTGCATGGCTGTGGAACATCCACAGCTCCCATCAACTCCAGTTGGAGTTGTTTGGTTTGTTCAGAAAACATATAAGAGGTCTTTCATTGCATACTACAAAGAGAAGAATCTGAAAAGTGAGGTTAATATTTCTTTTCTTTTTTTTTGTCCCCTGCCTTCAGGTTGGTCCTCCAACAAACACCATGTCTGTGAATGGAAGAGCCAGGCTTTCTCATTTGTATTCCACAGAAGCAAAAGCTAGTCACTAGATATTATACCAAATATTTTGCACTTTACTACTGCTTCATAGGCCAATTAAATACTAACTACAAATTTTTGAAAGTGTAAATGCAAGTATATGTTAATATATTTTTGTCAGTTGTTATAGGAATTTCAAGATGGGTCCTTTGCCTTGGAAAGATTATTAGCATATGTAAATTATGGTAGTATTTTACCTTTTCATAAAGCTGACTATGCTGCTAAAAAGGTTTAAGAGAAGGTGTAGATGAGCTTTGCTTATGTTAAGAATTTTTGATTCTCATTCAGATTTTAGCCTTCAAGACTGAAGCACTCTGTAGCACTCTGATAAAATTACAGATTTAAAGCAATCTAAGATTTTTAGATAATTAATTTTCAATTGTGTATTACTATAACAGGTTGTATGAATTTAAATCCACCACATGCTGCCTCCAAATAACTTTGTTAAATTAAATTTGTAATTAGTAGAAAATCTTAACTATATGCAATATTTTGTTTCTGTTTGAAAAATAGATGGTTTGGTTCCTTCAGCTGAGAGTAGTTGGGATAAGTATTTTGATTTTTTTTCTCCTTTATTTTTTTTTTCCTGGTAGCACACCAAAAGAAAAAAAAGGGGACATAAATTATTGGAAATGTTTGTACTACTTAAAACTTTTCTTAACAGTAGCACTACATGATGTTTCTCATTTATGCTTTGAGTACCTGTGTATAGTATTTGCCTGTCATTCAGATCAGCAATTTTTTTTGTGAACTACAGATATTTTAAAAGTCATCAGCATATAGTCACTTACTAATAAAATGCAAATTCCAGTTTTGATACTTAAGGAAATTGAAGATTTTTGGGTTTTCCTGCTGCAAGTATGACTAAAGAATGAACTGCTTTGGACTTATTCATGTAAAATATTTTAATCTTAAAACATCACAATTATATACTTACAATGCATTCCTGTGTCTGGGAGCATCTATTTATAGATTAAGCATTAAATACCAAAATGGGAATATATATATGTATTTTAAAAAAAGCTTAATGTTACATTTTATCTGTTTTGCATTTCTTGTCAAGCTTGTACATTTTGGGAAGAGGGGTGGAAATATAATCACACTTATGATAAAACAGCTAGACTATGGATGTGTGCAGCAAGTGCTGAGGTATTTGTCATAAAAAACCAATTATTGCTGGACTTGATTTAATTGAAAATAATTGTATTTAGTTTCTCATCTTTAACAATATGTTTATTTTGTACTTTAGAGACAATTCTGTTACTTAGTTTCAGAAATTGATCTATATTTGTATTTCCAAGGGGTATTAATGGTTCGCTGCCAGGTTTTTGTGCAATAATCTCAAAGAGGTGTCTTTACTTTTCTAGTACAGAGACAATTATGAGTTACAAATAATAATGTTAACTTAATGCTGAAAACCTTCAAGGACCCTTTTAGTAAATAAAAATTCATAAACAGAGCTGATGAACACCTGTTCACTGCTGTTCTCTCCTGTTTTCTCTCCTATATCTTAGTCCTCTGGCAATGTATATTTACCACTTCTTTCTCCTGGTTCTTGCCTCCAATCAAGGGCTCATTCCAAGGGGAGGGGGAACTCACATGGTAGCAGAAAAGATCTTGTGAAGGAATGATTCATCCTTCACTTAAAGATGGTGAGATTGAAGAGGTAGGGTGTATTCCTAGTTTCTAACTAGGGCTTACATTCTAGATTACACTGCATCTTGAAGGACAGACTTGAAGTACTTCCAGGACTCTATTGTCTGTGATTGTTGTGATATTTCAAGTCTGTGTTTCAAGTACTCCTATACAGTGTGCTGATCTGTAACTGCCACGGGGAGGTTACACTGTGAAAGGAATCTCCATGTTTGCACTTTGGGTGGGAGGAGGTCACATTTTTTTTTCTCAGAACTTGATATTCTTTGCCAAGGTGACTGAAGTTATTTCAATAAGACTAATTTAATCTCCATCTGTGTTAATACAAGCCCAATTACTCTGCTGGGGGAAAGTTCAAATAACTGTGCTTTGTTGTTGTTCTCTTTGGTTTTGACTACAAAACTATACTACTGTATGTTCCTTAGTCCCATGTGTTAAAAGTATATTGCCCTTTTATGTGAACTGCTGAAGGCAAATACCATCTTATGTAACAAAGAGTAAAACTAAAACCACCTTGATTGGATTTTAGTTTCTTGTTTGTGTATCTGAACTTGCTTGATAATTAACTGAAATGTCTACACACGCTATAGTACTGTGAAACTCTTCAATGAGATTTTCTGTTACTAGCTGGCAATATTGTTTAGCAAAACTTTCTCTTCCCCTTTCTTCTGACATAAATGTGTAATACATTTTAAAATCTTGTTATTGTATATCTAGAGACTCATTTCTTCTTATAGTCTTTTATTAAATTCCTCCAGAAAACCTCTTGTTGGTGAACTTGACATGTTTATTCCTTGTTCAAGCAAGAAAACATTTCTGCTCAAGTACCAAGTGTTTCTACCAAATGCAACCCCAAATTAGACAGCAGTACATTGTTGTGGATGCCTTACATGATAGGAAAACAGACTTATTTTGGGGCCTGAAAATACTTACAGTTTAGGCAACCTGTATCATAAGTATCTTCCAATAGAAGGCAACTAGTTATGCCACATCACTTACAGTCCTCTTGCTGCTTTTAAATGGCAGTCAAAATGTTTAGGAAAGGAGAGTCACGATACTGCAGTAAATGAAATGTCAGTGTAATTGTGCAGCCAAAAAACAGATCCTGGTTAAGGTGTGCTGTGACTTACTGTCATGAGTTCTTTGAAGCAGCAGCAGATATCCGTGTAGCACAGTGGGATCTTTAGTTCAGACTCCAGGACTTTACAGGTAAAGGAGGACTAGAAAAAGAAGAAAGATAGTAAAAATGATCTTATTAGCTCTTATAGATGATATATTTTTTATTTATTATACAGAAGAATAAAGACTAAAATGTCCTTAGAGAAGTGATCTGTTTTGCTGGGAGGGCATCACCAGATAATATTTAGAAATATTCTGTGACTAGGAGTTTTAAGGCCAGGGCAAAAGCTCTCATACTGGAAATTGAAAGATGTTAAACTACTGGATGTCTTCTTTTTGGGGGCATATATTTAGTAATTAATGCCCTAGTTTTTTCACAGATACTTTATCAAGAGGCATGGGATCACACATACTGGGTAAAGGATGAGAATATATCATCAGAGCAGCTAATGGTTTTTTTTAATTTTAAGTTTGTACAGGCACATTTTACCAGCCAAAGCAAAGCATTTTCACTTGGAATTGCCTAGAATCCCATTTTAATACACAGTTGCCGAGAACATTGAAAGAATTATATTAAATAGAAATGAAGAAAAGGTGCTGTTGAGCAGTAGGGTGCACATCCTTGAATGCTTGACCAGAGTTCATCTGTCAGGTGTTGGACAACTACAACTAGATTGAAGAGTAACTGTGTCTTAGATGATGGGTTGGTAGCCAAGGGAAAATGTATTTTAATTTAATTGTCTATGTCTGTGTTAAGAGAACGTGAGGCTGAAGTCAAAGTAGTATGTTTGGACTAGAGCTGCCATTTTCACAGGCACAACTGTTTCTGGGTGCTGTGGATGGTCTGAGTTTCTGAAGCTGTGATGGTCTGTTACCACTTGGCTGCTGACTGGATAGCTGAATTAGGCACATCACTTGTTATAGATGGCTTTTTTTACAGTCTATGTCAATGATAAAGCAAAGCTGTAGCAACATCAAAAGAAATGCTTCAATTGAGCACAAAAAGCATGAAAGCTTTTAATTGAAAAAGATGCTAGGTAGCTTTGTGAGAGGTGAGGTGTCTGTTAAAATGACAGGAAATTTGCAAGTAATGGGAAACTACACAAAAAAAGTTTTCAGTTAGTTTGGCTTGCAGGAGCTATGTGACATAGTAACTAACACAGGAACTGTGTGTCAAGGATCTATCTCAATCTATTGTACATGAAGTTGTATTGTTTCTGTCAGCTGTTCCTGCTTGTTAAGACATGCACTTAACACCTTGACATTTTTGATGCGTATATGTCTTCAAGGGGCAGATTTGGAAGAGACTTATAGTTTTCTCTTTTCAGCTGTATTAAACCTCACATTCACATAACAGTACAATAGCTAGTGTTTAAGTGAAAGAGTAGATGCACACTTCCTTCCTCCCTCCCTCCATCACCCTGGAAAGACTCCTAAAACTGTTAATGAACTTAGTTATTCCTAAATTATTCAAGGCACTTAGGAGAATAAAATTAACAGCAGGGAGAAGAAGTGGGGATGAGGTAGAGAAAAAGAAGACGAATTCTGCTTTTCTTCATCTGCAGAATCACCACTTCTGTGAGGACAGGCAGAAGTATATTTCTGCTCCTCCCCTGTGTAATGCACAAAGGAATAATCTTATATGGCGGAATTATCAGTTGGTACTTGCTTTCAAGCAGAAGATGTGGATTATTTATATATTATTTATTGGTGTTTTACAATGCAAAGTGTTGCTTTTCCTCTCACCCTTCATATATTATGTTTTGGCTTTGGGGTTCTACAAATACAGAACCATTTTGGAATGTGTTGTACAAGACAGAAACTAAAAGCTTAATTCTAAAAGCCTTCCATCCATGTAATCAGTACAATGATGAAAATGCAGCCCTGTGCAGAACAGTCGTTGCTCTGCATCTGCTAATAATAGTAATGAAAGGAAATCTTTTAGCACTGGGAAAGGGTGAAACAACTGTATCTTGAAAAGAGACTAAAACTATTAGGAAATTTCAGCTACATCTCTTGGTAATTGTTATTTCAGAGTGATTGTGCCTGTATAACTTGGGGCTTGGAAATAAAAAGGTTTTTATCATCTCCAAAAGAAGCAGATACAAATTCAATGCCAAAAAGAATCCAGAAGATTTGGATTTTGACTTAAGTTACTAATTCCTCTGTGAAAATTTCTCAAACTTGAAGACTGGTCTTGTGCCAATAACATACTTCTAGAGCTTATAAAGATTATACACAAATGCCAGCAACATTTACTAGTTACCAGTTTGTGACTTCTGTAATGACTGTATTTTTAGTTGCTGTCTTCTTGTTATCAGCTGCTACATGTGAAGAACAACTGTCTACTGCTTCAACAAATGATCTTCTTGGCAGTTTCTAAAGCAGTAGTTTCCATGAGCACATGAGGATTCCCAAACAATGCTTAAAACAGGGGTTTAGGAGTAGGGTGAGAAGCTAACTCTTAGGTGCCTCCTTGCTTATTTGAACATTCCTCAGAGCATCTGGTTAAATGGATGAATAAGCTGAAGAAAGTTTACTCAATGAGAGTGGCAGACTAGGCATTTCTGAAGAATACACTCTCTAGTCTTGTCTTAGATGAAACATAAGGTGGCATTGTTTTGTTATTCATATTAATAGTGACGCAATCTTTTTTCAGTAAAAAGTGGGTATCAAGTGGTTGGAGGAGGTTGGGATAAGGGAGGGGAAGCTTCAAGATCAATGTAGTTAACTTAAAAAAAACCCCACAGCTTGCTGATGGACCATTTCCTTGTTCCTTCCATTGGAGAGAATAAACTGAAACACTTAAAATTCAAAGCCTTAATTTTTTATTTCATTGAGTTGGCATGATTCTTCCTAGTATATGTAACTATGTGCCTGTATAAATTATCAATTTAGTGGCAAAAAATGGAGATAGATCACCATGGGAATTACTCAAAAGTATTTGCATAGCTATCAGACACTCACAGATGTAATCGTATGGTTTGTCCACATTTTTATGCAGCTGTGGTAACTCGTTTCATCAGGTTATGAGAACTGTACATCTGTTAAATCTGTAAAAGTTTCTCGAATTTTCAGTGTGCCAAGAAATGTTTATTAAATATTCCACCAGTCTTCAAAGTTTCAAGTTAAACTTTAAAGACAGCAATCGTCAGTGTAGGGGGTTCTGCTTCTGCTGTTGCCACACTCCGAGAACGTCAAAGCAATGGGGCATCGCTCCTGTGTAGTTTTAAGTCTATAATTGGATTTTTTCTGAATTTCATATTGAACTGAAATGTTGAACAAATGTGCAATTGTTAAAATGTTAAACATCTTTACATGTGAAGGATCCACAGATGTCTAACAGTATATAATTAGGTGGACTTAATCACTTCAATTAAATACTCTTTGCCTTAATTGACAGCAACTTTGATTAGAGGCATTCCCTTACTAAATGGACTAGAACAGCACCTGACGATGTCTATACTATGTCAGTGATTCCTGAAATAGTAAGGTGTTCCTGTTTTAGTAGTCACGACTCCTTCTTTTCATCTGTCTTTGGTCATTTTTAAGATGCAAATTTAAGCCTGCTCTGATTTATGAATGAGAACATTGTGTGCTGCTGCCACTGATGTGAGGCTAAGTGCTGCTCTGTAACTTGCATAAGGAAGTCGACATTACTAATATGAAAGAAATTAATTACTCATTAAAGCAACTTCCCTAAGCAGACTTAGGTTTAGTCACTATTTACATTCTTTATAAGAATCGAAATTGATCACAACTTGATCAGAAATTACAGGCTTGATGCAGAGACTGTGGCATGAGTTTAGATAGTATTACCACTGCATAGGGTTAGATGGTCACAATGATACCTTATTTTCCTGTGGGTATCAAATACCTGAATTCCTACAGGTAATAATGGGCAAAGAGAGTGTACTCCATCATTATATATATATATGAAAATTTTGTTAATTTTGAAGTAAGCTGATTAAGAAGTGGGGGGGTGGGGGGGAACGTGGAACGTAGCTTTGTATTATATATAGCGGGTTTAACTGAAAAGACAAAACTGGCAGGTTATGTGGGTACTTTAAAGAAGCCTACCAGCTGAGAGGTTTTTTTTCAAATAAGGATTGATTGGAATTATTTGAAAAGCTGAAACTGAAGTCTGTGGATAATTATTTTGTACTTATCAGTTGGGTATAGACTGTAGCATTAAAGTGTTGTAGAACAGTCTTTTGCAAGTACGGAAGGAAAGGTACAGAGACCATAGTTTCTAAGAATACAGTGTGGCTGGAGAGCCTGTGTTTCTACCTCTGCAGAACTGTCGTGTCTAGTGACTGAACAGAGCTCTTAGTTCTCCTTTTGCTTATTTATAAAAAACAGGATACAAATTTTCATGCAACAGGGTTTTCTAGTACTGGTTACTAATCTGTAACACAGTAAATAAAAAAGCAAAATAGCAGCTACAGATAATGCAGGGCCCTGTCCTGTGCCACACAGAGGGTAATGACACTTGTTACAAGCCTTATGTCTGAGTACTAAGCAGGGCTGACCTTGCTTAGCCTGTGATTTTTATATCAACTTAGCCAGAGCAACAAGAACACACTGAAATGCAATAGATATAAGGAAATTTTCAGGAGTGGCAGGATAGTTAAAAGAATGGGAATGTTAAAGAATGGGCTTGCACATATGATAATGAACATCTGAAGGAGTAAAGGCATTGAAGCATACAATCAGATCAGGGCAGAGGGAGAATCAAATCCACAGATCCTGTAGTTGCAACAACTGTTTAAAAAGCTGGCCAACAGTGGCTATTTGCAAGTACTAGTGTACTTAGTGTACTAGTGCTGGTGTACATTAACCACTAGTGTACTTACTAACGGTTAATATATTTCTAGTTGGAAAAACAATAAACTGTATTTGGACTTGGAATTTCATAGTTCCTTCCCCCGCCCCCCAGCTATATGTGTGTGTCTTCTTGCAGGTTTACTCTCTTGTTTACTCTTTCTTTTCTTTGCCTTCCCCTATGTGATCCTGAGTGAGCACTAAGACCTGATGGCTACAGTCCCACTTAATCTGAAGTGGTAAAGCAAGAACAAATGAAGTTGTTTCACAGCTGCTTAAAGACTTTCTATAGCTCTGATTTATCAAAGCTACGGTGAAAATAGTCTTTTAAATAGTTACGCTGATTGCAGTTTTCTAAATGAAACACTTGAACTAAACAAGGAGACAAGGGAAGGAATGGGGAGAGAGCTGCAATTGGTCACCTTGGTTAAACAACGTGATTGATCCAATCAGCAGAGCTTTTCCATTTCTCCAAATGCTAAAAGCTAATTAAACCCTTGTGTTCTGCAAACTTGAAGTGTATTTGGCCACACAAGTGTGGATCAAATCAGGAGATACCCGAAGCTACTAAGTGCATGTACCAAGCAATTCCCAATGGTATGTATGCTGAGCTGCTGCATTCTAGCCCCCAAGTACTACAAAGAGCTGAAGAATTGGATTGCAGACTTTGTTTTTAAGTTGTAGAGGCCTGGGAGAAGGATGGACACCCAGGGAGCTGCACAGTTAGATGCCACACTTTCAAGGATTAGCATACCAATGATCTTTACTGTTGATCTTGAATGGTCAGAGAACTGTTGGGAGACAAGCCGTAGTTAGACTGCTGGTGGCCCCAGTTCTTAGAACTGGCATGTTCTAACCACCTCCAATAGTGCTGAGGACAGAAAGCTCTCAGAGGCACTGTTTACCTGAGTCTCCCTTTACCACGATGACTGAGGGGCTGGAAGAGGCAAGCATTAGTTTATGTGGCTGCTGGTAACTGTATGGTAACTCTGGTACACACATTTGTGTAAGAGAGCTCTACTGTAACTCTGTTGTGAGCTGTGTAAGAGAGCTCTTAAACAGGCATGAGCTGTATGCAGAGAGTTCATCTGAGGCTGATCCATCAGGACAAGAGACTCTGAAAAAAACGATATTTGGGGAAAGTGGGTTTCAGGGCTCTACCTGGAAATGGCGGGTTTAATTGTTTGGTTTTTAATTAAAACTGTCTGCTATTAATGCTTTTTTTTAAAAAACAGGAGACTTTTCAAAATGAAAAAGGTGTGCTTGGAAGTTCAGTAGATGGAAAAGGCATATTCTGTGATGCCTACTAAAGACAGAAAGGCTGGAAAGAGAGGTAAGGAAGGGTCTTCTAGATCGTGTTCTCAGGGAAAGGAAGTAGGTGAGTCTTTTCTTGTGTAAATATTAGATTAATGTAAAAGCATCATTTGGTGGTGATGTGAAATGTTTCATCATCAGTAAGGAAAATAACACAGCCGAAATCAAATTGCAATGATTTTGTCTCAAAGTGAAGAAAAGTATGATTAAAAGCAGGAAATACTTTAGATTAAATTCTGACTAGATTGATAATTTAGAGGTGGAAGGCAATTTGGGCAAGAGAGAGAAAAAAACAAGAGTTATATGACCTCTAGAAGACTTGTCAAGAAAGATTAAAGGAATGAGGTTGGTTTAGTGTGAAAAAACAGAAGACTGATTAGCATGACATAACCATGTTTCAACACAAAAAAAGTTGCTACATCAAGGCAAGTGATTAATCATTGTAGCTTCAAGTAATAGTGTGTTCCAGGTTTAGAACATAATGGAAGAATGGCTGTGCTGGGTCAAGCTGAAGGGTCATTTAGTGTGTTACCTGGTTTGTGACAATGATCATGCCTAGGGAAAAACATAAGATTACAAAACTTGCAAAGTAATACTTAGCCCAGATATGCTCAACCTTAAACAAATTTTAGCTCTGAGAATGCCTAAATGAAGGTGATTTTTATGTATTTAATAGTAGTAAATAATATTCTTGTTCAAGAACCCAGCTACTTGTTCTCTGAACTCCTGTAAACTTAGAGCAGTGACAAGGAGTTCCTTGACTTAATGACACATTGTCTGAAGAACCGTCTTTTTTTGTTTGTTATGACCTCCCACTTTCTGGCTTAATTTTAGCCTCTAGTTCTTTTTCTGAAAGAGACATTAACTCATCAATCCCTATTCATACTCTATGCCTCTCATGTCATTACATAACATAAGGAGTTTTACCATAGGCTTGTACACTTTTGCCATTTTAATCTGTTAGATGTCATGGAGGTTTGTCAAAACAAAGATATAGGTCTGAACATGCCTTATGATTCACTTCTCTCAGTATCTTAGAAAGAGTATTTTTTCTCTTAGCCACATTTATTTTTCTTGTCTGTCTCCTTTTGCAGGTCTTTGCCACAGTAAGTCACCTGCAGGAAACACCCGTCTTCTGTATAGGATCGGGAGTTTCAGAATGTGTCGCACTTCTGAAGTACTAAATGTCCATCTTGAATAGAACCTTGCTAAGTCCTTTGTATTCACAGATATGATGCTCCGATTCCCTGATGATCTCTTCAGTTCTCTAGCCAATAAAAAAAAAAGTTTCAAAATTTGAGGATATGATACATGCGTTGCTCAGTTTACTATTATAGTTTTTCATTAGTTTCAACTTAACGAGATTCCTTTGGCAGATAAAATTTGCCACTTTTACATGTGAAATTACAATCCATTTTTCTGATAGGAATTTCTATTGAAATCCCCTACCAACATACTATATTTGATTAGAATAGCTCATCATACATCTAATTCATCCATTAGCAATTTTCCAGGAAATTATCAAGGCATGAATATGAAAGATTTCCAACCGTAAGATGAGAAATGAAGAAGCTGAACAACAACCCCCACCCTCTGGCCAAGCAAACATTCGTGCAAACCTCCCACCTGAGCACCAAGACCTGTTGTTCCCAAAGGGAGGGCAAGTCAGAACTCAGTGTGTTAACAACAGGCACCCTACTGGGCAGGTGTCTGTCTCAGCATCCCTGAGCAAGGCAGCAGGGCAGGCCTGGGGACAGCAGCCAGGGTCAGATGAGAGTCCAGATGGCCAGACAGGTCCATGGTGTGGAGATAAAGTGTTCAGGAGGCAGACCAGCAGGTCCATGGATACAGATGCAGCAGGGACTGTAGCTCAAGGGAGGACAAAGCACTACAGCCTCAGATCAAGAGGAAGAGAACAGCCTTGATTACAGCCTCCCCACTGAAAAACTCTTTTCAAGGTCATTGCTAACTATAATGTCCTAGCTTTGAGTCACAGAGCCAAGCCACAAGACAAAGGAAGGATGTACTTAGGCCCTCCATACCTGGCTCTAATGAAAAGTATGCCCTTGAGTGGAAGGACCTACAGCATAATACTTCAAATATGCTACAGTTCACCCCTGGAAAAACGTTCTGGTAGCATATGCACAGCAGGCCTAGCAGGAGAAGCAGGGAGCTGTGGGCAAGTTACTACTGCTGTAGTTTTCTCATACCCCCTTCAGTCCCCATTCACCACCAAACCGAATGCAGTAGGCAATTGCATTAGGCAATCTGTCCAGAAGTCATACTCCTTCCCCTTTTTAAAATCGTATTTGTCCTACAGTCAGTCATTATGCTGAAGGTTACAGTAAAGCATCAGTTTGAATGAAGACCGTGGACTTGCATGATGAGCACTTTTGCCTACAAATACATGCAGCTGTCCAGGAATCTAGAACAGGAAGAATGTATTGCCTTTCATTCAAATATTCTTTCATGTCTCTTGCAAACAAACACTGTTTTCTTCTGAACTACTTCTGCTGATTAATTTTTAACTTATTTTGCATTGCAATGTTCAAGTGAAACATGTTTATTTAACTGTCTTTAAAGAAACTACCTTTTGTGGTAGTATTTTTAGATGGGTCTTTTGATGCTGCCTTAATGGTACATTAAAACTTAATGAATGCTGAGTAACAGTAGAATCCCTATGGAAGCACATATGATATCTACGTTAATACAGAGCAAACGCATAATGATCAGTAAAATTTCTGTGATTTCCACATGAATCAACAGTGATGAGCCACTTAGTGTTACACTCAATTACATCATGTTTAATTTATGTAGCATTGTTTGGACATTATGTTTAAAATGTCTTTAGTAAATCATTGAGACTCTAATTGAGCCTCCATTTCGGTGACAAATTGCACTGTAAACATTAAATTCATTTTTTTACACAGCAATTAATTTATGTTGAAGTCTGCTTGCAAAGGGTCAACAATTTGATATATTCTCACTATTACTTCCTGAAAAAATGGAATCCTAATATGAAAACAACTTACAGTACCTGTTAAATTATTTCTGTTCCCTTAGTTATGCTGCCGCTCTGGAAATGCATTAATTCCCAGAGCTCTGGAAACGATGGCAGTGCCTCAGCTGCTCTGTATGACTGCTGCCAAGCAGTTCAGAAGACCTTTTCAGATCAGAGTACCTTCTCTACAACTATGCTGCAGAGTCCTGTGAGTTCTTTATAGTGCCTGCCTCACTGCGGTGCCACCTCTTGTATTTAGGAGGCCCTTCTAGCACATCCATGACTCACTTGCAGAGCATATATAGCACAGCAAGGTGAGCCAAGACTTTTTGAAGAGCAATCGTGCCACCAGTCTGCCAGAGGTAGCCAAAGAGGTGCTGAGTGAACCTACGTTAAATGCAGATGCTGTTCTCCCATCTTGTGCAGGACCAAAAAGTAAACATCTAATCCCATGGTGTTGATTACCTAACAGCCTGCACAGAGGAACATTGTCTTGCCTCCCTTCCAAAGCATTACAAAAGGGTGAGGACCCTCAGCCTGTGTTCATCTCTCCTGTTCTGCCTTGTAACACACTGAAGATGGGCAGTTGGTTGCATAGGCCCTGCGGTGAAGGCTCTGTAAAAGGCTGCCAGTGGCAAAAGGACCATGGCTGTAGTCCTCCACTGAAGTCTACCACATCAGCTGCTGAAGCAACAGGATTTGGAGTGAAGTGGAGCAGAGACTAATCAGAGGACACTATGCTAGACTCCATCTTACCAGACTGGCTCCACATGAGGGCTAGAGATATGCACGTATCTGATCACAGTGAAAAATAATACAAGTAAACACACTTTGTAAGGGAAAACTGGAAATACCATACACAGACTTCAAACCTCCCTAGGAAAAATATACTACTTGGCTTTCACTTCTTCCTGTCGAGTACTCCTAGCAGATAAGCTCCTGACATAGTGTGTCAGTGGGTGTCTGCTTGAGCTGTTTTTGGAGGTGTTCCAAGGCAGGTCTGTAAAGATTCATTCACAGAATAAGGCTGAGGTGCCTATTTTACTCAATCAGCTGTTACCTAAAGAGCCATCTGAACTTGTCTGACTTCTGGCAGAGGAGGTACCCTTTTCTCCAACTTTAGTAGGACTCTTGCACCCTCTATTCTCTCAAGTTGGTCCTTCTCACTGGTAGTTCAGGCCACCAAGGTATTACCAAGAGTGTTTTTAACTTTAATATTCTGCCTCAAATAGCTGCTCAAAATATAGTAAGCTTGAGAGGTCTTGGCTTAGGGGAGTTTTTAGTTCTGAGAGGTTGCCTAGTGCAGCTGTCTCAGCAAGGAGAACTAGGGGGAAAGAAATGGGTTTGAAAACAAAATCCTGTTAGGTATTTACAAACAAATCCATCAACATTTTTTTAGCCTCTGTAAATTTCATGCGTTAGCTTCTAGCATTAGGCACTGCATCCAGTTCCTTTACAGAGGATTTACCATCTGTGAGTATACAAAGCTATATTTCAATTTGTCATTCTTTTTTATCTACTATGGCAAGGCATCTAACAAACAGCTGACCAACAACTTTGTTACAGCATCTATAGACAAAGAACTTTATAGTAATAACAATAGCTGCTCTTATTTCTCTGGATTGCTGAAAAATGCAAATTCAGACCTTTAATAATTGCAGCTCAGGCTTTCATTTCTGACAGTAAAGGGAGAGAGAAAAAAATCCAACCTAAGAAGCTGTAAAAGAGGCTATCGGCTTCTTTTTTTAATTATAATTCACATAATTCTTGTTTGAAGAATTTAACAAATGAAGTGTAAGAGAGACAAGATACTTACAGAGAGCCTTTTCATTTTGCTTTAAAAAGTCCTTTTCTGGTTTATGTTGATCACTAATGATTCTGTTCTCATGATTCAGGAATTCTACGCTGTGTTAATTTAATTCATGTTTAATTTGAATTGAATAAAGTATTGGATAGCTTGCTAGCTATGATGATAAAATGCATGTGCTGCATAAACGGAAAGTGTTTGAAATAGAAAAAAATAATCTGAAATACACTTCTCTTCAATATATGCCTAACAGATCTCAGAAATGTAATTATTCCTAATTTACTGTGTAGTTTCAGACCCTGCTGTCAAGAATATTTTTTAAAATTAGGTGTAATGAGGTTACACTACTACTACAGCCTTTAGAATAACACCAATATAAGAAACAGTACAAGAAAATAATCAAATGTATGCCTTGAGCTACATCATGACTGTACAGACTTCACAGCAAATTAGATTTCCTTGACTAGTGTTGTAGTTACAGTGATATAATTCATGTTTCATAACTCTGAAGAAATAATGAAGACATTGTAACCAGAAATGTGTCAATATGAATAAATTTATTATGAATTGCTTTGGTTTTAAAAGATCCCAATATGTTATAATAGAAGCCTACATTCTTGCTTGAGAGCCAGCCAGACTGCAGAAAATAGAATGGGGTTTTAATGTCTTAACAAATCACTTAGGGGTAGATTTTCCCTTCAGATAAACAAACCCATAAATGTTCCAAAGGGACTGTGCTGATAAAAGAGACTGGAATACACCTTCTTTTAAAGCTAATTTGGAAGTAGAATGTTTGGAAGCCTCATGTTTAGATGGTGGCCTTTTACTCTCCATGGAAACCCAAAACATTGTTAAAACTGCGTTCCTGTATGACCTACTCTATGTGGTCCTGCTCTGGCAAGGAGATTGGACTAGATGATCTTTTGAGGTCCCTTCCAACCCTTAAGATTCTGTGATTCTGTCTTTTTTGCCTGAATCCAAATTGCAATGAAGCAAAGTTTTGCCCTTGTAACAAGTAACTGTCTTTACCCACTGCTGAACTGCAGTTGCATTTGGACTGAATGCAATATTCAACAGGCTACCTCCAGCTACAGCACAAAGTAACGTCGCCAACTAAAAGCTATGCAAGTTGGCAGAAGGTAAATTGCAATTTAGTGAAGGGACTATCTAACAATATCACAGACTACAATGTATCAGTTAGGAAGTTTCATATATCACAGGCAGTGACTCATTTTGGCTTTAATACGATTTCTTGGTCAGAGGCTTGGTATTGGCCCTGAGGCTTGACAACATACTAAAATGGGCTTGAGGCCTCAAAGAGTTACCACAGGAGGAAGGATCTTCAAACTCACTTTGTCAATTCAAGTTTGTTAAGAGATTTCAGTGGTTTGAATATTTACCAGTAGGCTTTTTGCCAGATCAGATATTGTCTGTCCTCCCACAGACAGCATAAAGTCAACACAGAAATATAAAAGCTGCTACAGATTCTTTATCACGTGCTGTGGCTAATTTGATAGACATGTGGCTGTGTGCTGATTCCTTCTGTGGAATGGGTCTGTTGTCTTGAGTGATCCAGTAGCACCGAAATCGAGTAATGAGAAAGAATACCAACTTTTGTGTCTAATGGTGATTTATAAAATCCTGGACTTTATGAAAAGGGAATATCTTAGTACAGTAGCTCTTGGATGACAGGATGAAAGTTCAAGTGGGTTAGAAGTCTGAAAACTGCATTGCTATAGTTTTATTTTAAAAGTACAAAGAATGTAAAAAAAACACCCATGTGTTGCTTTCTTACAGTTGAATTCTCATATACAATGAATTGAGCTCAATTTGTGGAGCTGCCTGAGAACACTGAAGGTGGAATTTAAAAGGGCTGATTGCCTGCAACAGTCTTCCGAATTTTAGACGTAATCCCAGTTTGTGCTTTCTGTTTCCCAGATGCTTCAGATACATCAGATCTTAAATTTCTTTCAAGTGAGGTACAAATTGTTTATGAACTTGCTCAGCAGCCAGCACTCTTCTCATTTCTCCTCCCACCTCAAGGGAAATCTTTAAAGACTTTTTGACTTTTAAAGCAGAATTTACAAGTCTACTATATGGAACATAATTGTCTGGAATTATATTGTATATTTTTATTCATGGTAGGGCAAAAAGAAATGGCCTCAAGTTGTTCTAGGGGAGGTTTAGATTGGATATTAGGATAAACTTTTTCACCACTTTTTCACCAAGAGTGTTGTTAGACACAGGCTGCCCAGCAAGGTGGCAGAGTCACCATCCCTGGAGATGAGGTGCTGAAGTGCTGAGGGACATGGTTTAGTGAAGGACTTGGCACGGTTAGGTCAGTGGTTGGACCTGATGATCTTACAAGTCCTTTCCAACGGAAATGATTCCACGATTCTATGGATCATGAAATGTCTTCTTCATAAATTCACAACAGTGAACTAGCTTATGTTCAGTGTTAGGAAATTGTTCCACTTCTCATGGTAAAATTAAGACTATTAGGAAAAAAAAAAAATCACTTTTGAAATGAAGTGGCTACTAAACAACTCCAGAGCACAGCTTTGGTAAACATGAAATGAAAGCAAAAGGTACTTTTAAATTCATCTCAAAGGAATATCACCTTTTGGACCAGGTTGAAAGCTGACTTATTTTCAGGAGTACTGAAGGATTAATATATTTTACCTTTTTTATCTTTACAAACAAGAAATCTTCATTATAGTTAGAAAGGACAGCCTGACTGTTAGAGTGCTAATTTTGGATTCCAAGTTTGCATTCCTTACTCAGCCACAAATTCCATTAGATCTTGAGAAAATCACTTAGGAAATTACTTGCACTGTCTAATTTTCAAGAACTAGCTGAGGTGCTTAAGTCATAAGACAGTTCTCCCTAGGTTTCCCATGTAGTCAGAGGAAAGAAAAAGTTTTTTGAGATGGCTGTCAGTGCTAAAACCCCTATGTGTTTTTTAGTTGACTCTTGAAGTCTTCTTTCTCTCCAGGGAAGTTCTATGCCTCTATGTTAAACAGGCAGCCTAATTTAGTAAAGTGTCTAAAGTCAGAGACTCTGAATACCCATGTAGGGTTAATTTTTAAACATGTTCAGTCACATAAAGATGCAAATATTTACTCATCCGTATGAAGGGAATAAATACATTAAAATGGTATGTGCATTGATGTGACAATTAGATTCATAGTAAGTGCTGAGATGGTCATTGTTAGATAGCGTTCCTGAATTACAGACATTTGCATTAATAACCTTTTAATATAATAACTTCCAAGCAGTTAGCACAAAGCTTTTAAAATATGACTGGTAGGTTGGTTTTTCAAAGGTTTATTGAATACCTCATTCCCTGAATATAGTTTTCCTGGAAAAACTCTTGAGACAGAGCAAATGCCCCTCCTTTGTTTAAACCCCATGTGATGAATTAATTCCAAAGAGTACTAAATGTCCTACCAGGTGATGTATTAAAATGGTGGCAGATATGTTATCAGACAGTGGCCACTACCTTAGGAATTCAGGCCGGACAGATAAGTTTTTGTTTTACTTGCTGTCATTTGGGAGGAACGTAATGACTTCATCATTAAGATTCATCAGTGCTTTCCATTTCAGAGCCCATTTTCAAGGCATTCCGAATTGCACATGCAGAGTTGGACTGATTTGGAAATTGCTTTGCTCAATCAGGGCTGGTGCAAATTTGGAGGTGCAAATCTGGGCTAAGTTATTCTACTGATTTTGGAAAAGAAAAATTCCTCCTCCCCTCACATGTATGCAGATATGCATCCACACACATTTTAATTTTCTTACTACTCCTAGAATTACAGAAAAATCTGATGAAAGCTTCCAAACCCCAATTTCACAATGCAGTATGTCTGAAGTTACCAGACTTCCATTTTGTTCCTAAAGCTATGGATGGTATATTGTGAGCTGCATGTTACAGAAGCAGAAAAGAAACATATTAATATGAGCGAAATTCAGGCATCTAAGTACAAATGTCTGGTGCCACATTTAATGTCCAGCACATCTGAAACCTCCACACTGGGCTGTCACATGTGACACAGAATGAACAGAAAACCCATGCCTTTTTAGGGCACAGCAGAACAGGTATCAAAAGTAGTATTAGATGCCTGTACTTAGGTAAACAAATCACTATACATCAACTTTTCAAAATACAGAAGTAGTTTTGTCTTTAAATGTCACATATCAGCCCTGTACTCCGATAATGAAAGAGGAATGCTGTCTGCCTTGTGTCTGACCAGGTACGTTGTTTCTTTTTGCCCAAAACAACTCTACATCTCCCTTCCTCTTTGCATATATCTTGAGACTCTTACTATGCTTTATCTGGTGCTATGGCTTCGGTGTCCTTGGCAGCAGCTCAGAAATGGCTGAGATGAGTGGTGTAGCTGTTTGTGAAAAGTCATTTTAGCTCTACATTTCTTGCTAGGGTGGGTATTGTTTTGGGGTTTTTTAAACCCTTGTATTTTGTTTCCCACTCTACAAAATGATTACTGTTAAAGGATCTTGAAACTGGTTTCCCAACTCTATGTGCTGGATCAACACAAGAACTGCCAGATAGCATAGTCACCTGCACCCTTTTCCCCATAAAAATTACATGTTTTGGTGCAGTATTCTGAAGCTATACAAGGTCAGAAATTATGTTCTTTGTATAAGGTGGAGTTCCAGAAAAAGGGCTGTAAAAATACCAGCAGTACTCTGCTGTTGTGAAACATTTCCTCTTTAATGGACCTAAATATTTTTTCACTTATGTTTAAAGTCATGCACTCTTTGCAGTAGTTGTTTCAGAATAAAGCATTAAATATCACAAATATTTCCAAGGGGTTAACAAGAACAGAGAAATATATTAAAAGAAGAATGTTCTTTCCGTTACAATACTGTCATTACAAATATTTGGCAATAATAAATCAGTTCCCCAAGATTCATCGATTCAAATAACTGCAGCAGTATATTATACGGCTCATTCATCCATAACTACCCAAAAGATTACATCTAGGCCAGTAGATTTACACCCATTAGATGAAGTCCCAGCCACTGTAATCCATACATATGTAATATTCACCCTGGACTATCACATTTCTCTCTAGGAAGGAACCATATGCATTATGGAAGTTCAAGGTTGGCCAGCACAGATCACATCACCTAATGCAGAGTTTATTGTAGACACTGCTGAATGATTGATTTAATGCAGCCTTAGTGTGAGAGTGCAGAAGTCACTATGTCATGTTGTCTGACCTGCCTCTCACAAGCCTTACATGCCACCCAGTCAACCCTATGCTGAACCTAATTGTTTTTTTTAGCCACAACAACCTTCCAGAAATCATAAACTCTTGATTTGATTTGACTGCTCTGAAGGGTATGGTGCTTTCTTTCAAAACCCTGCACAGAATTTAATTCTGTTCTTGCATTACAGTTTAAGGCAAAATTCCAGCACGGGGATGTTCTGGGCTGAGGACAAAGCTGTCACAGGGAATCATGAACTTGGTATTGAAATACCAACCACTGTTGTCAAAGCTAGCAATAAAATCCACCTCTCTAATGAAGTTTCTTAAAAAAGTATGCTAAAGTATCCATGCTTTTCAATAGCTATAATGTGCCAAACCTAAACCAAATGACAACAGAAAACACACTGCAAATCTGCTTCTTGATAGTAAGTGCAAAAAAAGCAAAATTAAGTCAGGGAAACATGAGAGTATTATTGTACTGTGGCTTGTGTAAGTACACACAGAGAGGGTTTCAGATTAGGCTGAAAAGCAGCTTCTGGAAATGACTGAGACTAGGCAGTACTGATTGAAACCCTTGTAACCTTTTCCTTATCTGCAATAAAAGATATGCATTTGAACAGCCAATTCTAAACTTAACATTCAATGCAAGCAATAATGCCAGTCAAGACTCCTCACAAAACATTCAACCACAGATAATTTTCAGTTATGCACTGCTGCCAAGAAGTTGGCTAGTGATACCTCTACTTGTACTCATTGGATAAATTTGAGTTTCATGAAATACTGCCCAAAAAGGCCAGTTTTCAAAGTCAAAAATGGGCTTTTGAAATACTCAAGAATGAGCAAGGATGCAGAGCTCGGTGTATCAGGACCACAGTATGTGTTCAACATATTGTAAGTACATTCAGATAATACATATACAGAAATTACAGACTCAAGCTTACATTTTGGGGCATACCTTTTTTGCTGGACACTCTGTATCATCACAGTTGATGCAATGTATTATGGGATGCCTGCAGAGAAAACATGGCACTGGGAGACAAGGCTTAGGCCTGGTTATAGCCTTGCACTGGAAAAGCTTGCTACTTCTGTAGCTTCAGTCTAGCACTTCAGTAGAGATAATTCTTCGCTATTGTGGCTATGACAGAAGATGGTGTAAAGGCATGAGATTAGCTCTTATAGTGTAATCGTTTTCAGAAATTACAGTGCAGCTTTTTATGGTGAAGCCATTATACATCTAAAAACACTGAAAATATCTCGATAAAAGCAAGAGGGAGTGTGTCGAATGGCAAAATAATCTTAACAAAAGCCCTCTACAGTTTTCAGAGACAATCATGAATAGTTTGGATTTTTAAACCTTCACTTTGTCAGTAATAACTGTGAAAATTTACTCTAATTAAAGGCATAATTTTGTCACATTAATCAAGTGCTGTGTTCTAAATAGCATACAGGCATTTGAGTACTGGAGAGCTTGATTTTCTGGAAGTGGGGTGCATACTGAATAGCTTCAATCCATTGGGGTTTTTCTCAATATATGTTTCTAATTTTACTTGATAAACACCTGGACCTGATTAGGGCTAAAAAAAAATTCAATTAAAAGACAGAACCAAACTTCAAGGATTTTAGGGTTGAAAAATGTCCAGAAATTCAGTTTCAGGGAAATATTAAGTCTTAGAACAAGAACCACTGTGCAGCAGAAGCATAGCAAGTATCAAAAAACAGACTAGGCAGTTTAGGTGTATTTAGGATAAAAATGAAGCTAAGTCACACAGCTCAACAAATATTTTCATGTCCAAACCTAGCTGAAATCCAATAGCCTTTTAATATCAACACTATTAATTTGTCCAGAGATTTTGGGTTTGTACTTGTTCAAAGAAAGAGTTAAAAAAGATTACACTTGAACAGCGTCTAGGTCAAACGCTTTCAGATATCTTTAACCAAGATCAGGCGATCTTTTTTTATCCCTGCAGTTGTTTGCAAAGAGACAGTAAGTTAAGAGAAACTTTGGTTTCACATTCTCACCTATGTAATGTTTCCAATGCTACACTGGAACAATCACAGGTCTTTCTGTGCCTGTTTTTCCAGGGACTGTTTTCTCATACAATGCTGTTCCCACGGAAAGCACTGAAAGCAGCAAGCATCAGGACAGGCTATGAGAAACTGGGGAAAAAAAATAAGTCAATTTGTTTCTCAAAATACTACAATCAAGGGAAATGATAATCACATTACATTTTTTTATTGATCTTTCCTACAAGTGGCATTTTTGCTGTCATGACTCATTAGAATCCTAGCAAAGTTATTTTGAAACATAAAAGTATTTATTTGGTAAGATTCCTTCTCATTGTCTATTTACCTGACATTTTAAAACAATTACATGACTAAGCCAAAGACATGGAAATGTACTGTGTATGTTAGGTTGCAGCTATGTAACTAGTTTTCACTGGGTGAAAAGTCAAAACATTTTATTTCCCGGCAGGACTTTTAAAATGCTGATTAGTATCAGCATACAATTAACTACTTGAAGGTTTTTATCTCTCCCTGACCTCAGTTTACTACCTAAAGCACCTTTCAGTTGTCCTTCCTTTATTCTTTTGATGACAGTTAGGTTTAACATAATGCATTTATGCCAATGAATCAATTAGGCAAACACAGTAGTCTGGTCTGTACAGTCGTGTACAAAGATAGCTGTTTGCAAGTAACCAGCAAATCCAGTCAATCATCTGGCACAGTAAAATTCCAGATATGTTTGCTAGTCTCTGTATATAAGAATTGTTAATCAGCTCGGACTTGCACTTCTGCTGTCAGCATAACAGAGAATCAACTGTTTAGAGGACAAGGAATCCTTCATTTCATTGAAAATGTGCGTCCTGCAAAATCATCTATGACTCAGCCAAAATGAAAACTGTGAACATTGCTTCTGTGGAAGAAAAATCTTCCTCCAGAATTGAAATTCTGGCTTGTGTGTGACACTTTCTTCGGTGGCTTCAGGAAAACAGCAAAGCAGACATCCTGAAACATGCTGCATTTTCACCAGTCTGACATCTCAGTTACTATCCCTGAGCGTGCCAAGTACAGCCAGAAGGTTTCTGCATACAGCTGTTTTTACCGAGGGCTGGGCTTTAATTATTTGACTTCCTATCAAATTGACAGCCACACAATTTCACTCACTGTGCTTGGTGCTGCCAAACTGTTCTTCATACAGCAAAGGGGTATTTTTATTTGCAATAAGATGAACACTAGTAAGGACAGCGATTGAATTACCAGAGGATTTTGAGTAAAGCTGGGCAGGAGCTGGCTGCTGTGCAGCCCAAGGCACGAGGAAAAATTCCTCTTTCCGCTCTGAGCTGTGGCCAAATGCGAGTCCTGGGTGCAGCTGGGCACTCAGCCTCCCATGGGCTGCTTGTTTGGCACAAATGTAACGGGTCTGTCCGCCGTCCTCGTTGGTTACCAAGCGCCTACACAACTGATAGGCCGGTCCGGCGCTGTGCCGGAGCCGACCAGTCCTGCCCGGGGGAAGAGGTTACCGGCCACGCCAGGGCCGCGCTGTCTCTCCTGCGCCCAGTGAAGGGGCCGCGGCACAAGGCGGGCAGCGCCCGGGTCCGCTCAGCGGGGCGGCCACACGCCGCCTCCTGAAACCAACGGCGGCGCACGTCTCTCCTCAGCCGCCCCGACCACCCTGTCAGGCCCGGCCCAGCCCGACGCTCCGAGCGGGCCGGGCGACGCTGCGGCCTCGGCGTCCGGGCCGCGCACCTGCTGGGACCCGCCTCACTCTGCGGCCGGGGAGCAAAGCGAGGCACGGGGCTTCCCCCCGCCTCGGCGTGGCGGAGGCTGCTGAGAGGGCACGGCTCGGCCCCCGCCCGCCCCGCGCTGCCTCCTCATCGCAGCGCGGAGCCGGCGGCCGCCCGCCCCCACCGCCGCCCGCGCACGTGTGCCGGAGAAGGCGTTCGGTGCCGCCCGGCGCGGCGTTTCCCAACCCCCCCCCCCCCACCCTCACCGCCTCTCCCCTCCTCCGCAGCGGGAGCGGAGAGCTGCCTCCGCCCGACACGCCCGGCAGCGCCAGGGCCGCTCGCCGACGTGCCTCCCGCGCGGGCGGCCGCCCAGCCAGGACGTCGCCGCCGCTGATGGCCGCCCCGCTGCCCGGTGTGCCGCGCGGCGCGGAGCGGGCGGCGGAGCCCGCGGGCGGCGGCCTCCGCAGCGCGGCGGGTTCCCCCTGCCCGCTGCCCCGGCCCCCCGGGGGGCACCCGCCGCCCTCGCCCCCCGACAGGTAAGGCCGGAGCCCGGCGAGCGCCGCCAGCCCTGCTCGCGCCCTCGAGGGCCCGCCTGCTGCCGTCTAGGGGCCGGCGGGCGTCCTGCGGGCGGCAGCGCGGCGCCGGCGGGCCTGAGGGTGCGAGTGCCCCGCGGCTGGGTAGCGGCGGTGTGGGGAGGGGGCGAAGTGCAGGAGGGGCGGCCTGGCCCGGGACCGGCCCGTTCCTCCCTGTAACTCCGAAGTTGTTTCCCGGCGCTGCAGACGCTTCCCCCCTCTGCGGATGCATCTTCCCCCCATCCCCCCGCTTTTTTCTTTTTTGCTTTTTTTTTTTTTTTTTTTTTTTTTGGTGGTTTCCCAGTTTGAGGTGAAAAGAGACACCGTTGCCGAGCCTGTCTTGTCAAACTGAACCGAGCCACTACTTTCTCATTGCAGTGTCTGTCATGTAATGTTCTTGAGATAAACTGCTTCACCGTTAGCCATGCCACTGTGACTGCTGTCAGTGATGTGCACGCTGTTCGTTACCTCTCAGGCTGTTCTTAAAGGCACTGGTCTCTATTCTTAGTGAAAAAAAAAACCAACCAAAACTGATCTGTTTTTTTCATAAAGCGTCTGATAGTCCTGGGAGACTGAAGTTTACAAAATCTTAAAATACTGCATGGAGGATTTTTCACTCCTTAATGCTAAATATCACTTTAAAGGAGCATTTGGTGAGGATTTCCAGAAAGGAAAGAATCATCTTTCTGTATTGTTGCATTTCTCTGATGGTTTTCCCCACTTTGTACTAATTAGTATGTGAAATCTGGAATGATAACAATGAAGGTTAATAAAGTCAAATATTAAGCTCAGAGCCATCAACTCACATATGTAGAAAAATCTTACTATATGCTGGCAGACTTAAATACTTGAGGTGCTTTGGATGGTGTTCTCCAAATGAAATGCAGTAGACAAAGTGCTATTCAATATTTTATGTGAGAAAACCACGCGCTGTAATCTACACAGAAGTCTAGACAACCACATTATTAATGTGATACTTTAAACCAGTGCATAACTGAGCTCTTCAGTAAGTACAGAAGTGATTATCTTCACTACTCTTCCAAGTGCTGCTTGGTGATACTTCTGACGCAATCAGATTTAGGTAGCCGAGACATTTATTTTATGATGGAACTCTGGAGATTCAAATACAAAAGTAACTGAAAACAGAAATTAATGTATTACATTGCACTAGTTTGTCTTGTCAGTCTCTTTGACTTCTGGTGAAAAAAAAAAAAAGTTTCCATTTATTTAAAATACGGTTGTAATGTACTTAGGAAGTATCCCTGAGAAGTTACATATATCCACTGTTGTAATATGTGTACACAGGGAAAGGCAAGAACCCAGGGACAACAAAATATTTACTAATGTCCTTAGGAGCCAGTGTAAATATATCTGTGCTCTTACTTTGCTAAGACTTATATATATTGAAACAACTTTATATTCAGAGCTGAATACTTGGATTGCTTTCAAGTGGTGTTAGGCACTGTATGTTAATAGATTCAGCCTACTGATTAAAAAAAAATAATTGCATAAAAAAAAGCTAATTGCTGCAACCAGGAAGTATTGTGGTGTTTCATGCACTGTGGTTGGATATTGCAATTTTAACAGCAATTGTTACAATTATCACTTGATATCATGTGTTTTGTTGCAATAGGAGCAAAAAGAAAGATGACAATATTTTAGAGATTCCGTCAATTCCAAATCCTTTTCCTGAGCTGTGTTGCTCTCCGTTTGCATCAGTTTTGTCAGCCAGTCTGTTGCCCAAGGCAACTTCAAGAAAAAAGCAGGTAAGATTTCTAAATTATTATTTGACAATTCTTAATTGGATTCATGAAAGCCTAATGAAAAACTCAGTTATCTGTGAAGCTATTTTTCTAATAAAGGCATTCCATATTTCTGTAGTTTGGTGAAATTTTCTCTGTAGGTCATTGATGATTGTAGAAAATGAGACTTTGGGATCTGTGGCTTAAGATGTGTCTGTTCTTTCACAGAGTCTGCATTTAACTGCCAGTTTTTTGGGTGAAACAACCAGAGGCAGACAGACAGGCAGTACTTTTTGTCCTTAAAGGAGAAGTTAATTTCTTTTAATTGACAGGGAAGGAGCAAGTCGTCTGTATACGGCTATATTTCATATGTGTGTGTTTTTATCTGTGTATTGTTGATGTTGTGGAAATTTAGTAACTACCTTAAACTGTAAGTGAAGGGAAATTCTGGGTGGGCAGACAGACCTGGTAATGCTCTGTCTTAGTACTGTTCACACACAGTGTGTTGTCCTGTGCAGGGGTAGAGGTTAAAAAGGAAGAGTTTTCAATTAATGGAGATTACTGCTGTTGAAAATCTGTGTCACTTTTTCAAATGTTACCTGGTAATCTTTTCTTTAGATTCGAATGAATTCTGACAAGGAACACCTGTGGGATTAAGGGTACTACCTCTTTCACATTGTCTTTTCACATTGTCTGCAAGATCCCTGTTCTAATAGTTTTAGGGTAATTTGGGGAGTGTGAGAACTAACACTGCTTCTGCTTATTCAGTTTTTGGATTTGTGTGAGGAAATTGCCCAGAAGTTGAAGTTTCTTATAGTTGTATTAACTTTTCTGCAGCTGAAGAGCCGTTTCTGTGCACCTACCAGAGAACTTTACTAGTCTTGGTAGGCACCTCGAAGAGGAACCATCTTCCTCCCTTCACCAGTGAAAAACATGTGTGTCTCTGGGAAACTGCACTATTTCTGTGTTTGCCATATTGTGTATGTTCTCTAAAAATAGCTATAGTGTCTTTTTTTGACTACTTTTATTGCTTATAGTTCTTTCCTAAACAGCAATACTAATCTGAAGCAGTTCTGGTCAGCGTATCTTACATTGCTAACGTAGTGAGGTAAAATTGTGCTAGTTTCATGCTGGGCCAAGGTATAAGCATTGACTGTCTCTGCTGAGGCAGGAAAAACACTGAATTGATAAACTTGTCTTTCAGAACATAAGGACATTTTAAAAAAATAGTTTAAATTATTCACATTGTTGGCTTAAACTGCACTCGTGTTAATCTTTGTGCTTGCAACTGGAAAGTAGATTTCCTAAGCATGATTTAACACACAAAGATCAACTATCTGGTTTTGTGGCCTGTCATGTTTAAAATTAATGCCTGGCTTGATCGGTTAAGCCAGCTAAGTGTAAGCTTCAGTCTCTTAGAAGCTGTAGTTCATAGCTTCACTGATTTCACTTCTATTGCTTCATAAAGACTCGTCATACCATTTGTGGCAATTTCTGTGGCTGCTCACAGCCTTTCCATTTCTCATAGTTTTCCATGTAAAAATGTAGTCCTCTCTGTCTGGTGAAAGCAGGATCAAGAACAACTGGTTTACTGTCAGAAGTGAGCTAAAATAATAACAGTGTCTATGGAGAGCCCAGTCCATTTTCCATTTACTAGAAAAAATGAGAGGAGTCTTCATGTTATTTTCTGGAGTCATTTTAACAAGACCATGGTTTCTGTCAAAAAGCCTTTCACCTACGTGTTTGTTTATGACCACTGCAAGAGAAATTGTATGGGGCTAGGCAGACCTTTTGTCAGACTCAGCATAACTGTTCTTACACTCTTTGTCTAAAGTTATTAAGGTTAAGGGCAAATGGCAGCTGTGTATTTAAAACGTAATCTTCGAAATTCAGGCTGAAGTCTTCTAATATATTTACAAAATTATTTAGGTTTAAAAAGGAGAGAGAGAGGAATATTAAGCAGGTATGCAAAGAGGAGAAGTGAACTGGCTGTGACTTTGGCTTCCCACAGTTGGCTGTGGAGGCAGTGCTTGTAAACGTCATGTTTGCACCCCCTGTGTTCCTATTTTGCCAACTTTGTAACAACTCTATCTGCAAATACCTAATCCATACAAAAAAAAACCTGATTGACTATAACCCCCAAGGTCAAGAATATTACTGTTACAGTTTAACAGTCTCCTAACTATTAGGAGAAACCAATTACACTGTAGCACTTTTTTTCCCTTTGTGTAGTGTTGACAGCTGCCAGAATTTTTTTCTGTTGCCTTTCTGATGATCTGTGTGTTTTCAATGATTCTTACTGTAGATTCCTTTCCCTATGATTTAGTATCTTCTTCTGCTATGTTTTTAATTTCAGGCATAATAAAGAAAAATTAGAGAATGAATCTCTACTTATGTCTAGTAGGTAACTATTATCAAAATAGGTGTTTCTAAGAGGAAAAAAAAAAAGTTATACCTCTCCTGTCTTGTTTTTCTTTCCAGAAAAGATTTTCTAGTTCCAGGGAAAAAAGAAGTTGTCACAAATATCTACTCTCATATTCATAGCACCTGTCACATCTGAAATATTTCTGCTTCTGAATAGATTAACATGATTTTGAATTCTTATTTTTCCAAGCTGAAGTTTTTTACTGTCTTCTGATGATCATAAGACTCTCAAAACATTGAACATACTGCTTGAACAGCACATCTGTTTGTGAGCTTAACTTATTGGGAATAAGTTTGTAAAGGCAAATTGGTGAAAGTCATGTAGCACGATATTGAGTTGCCTCTGTGCTTGGAAAGTAGGATGCCTGTGTGCCTGAACATTATTTGAGCTGCTTTATCAACAGACCTGTCCGTCTCCTTTCACCCCTTGTGGTTCGGAAGAGTTTTGTGTTGAATCCTCACTAACTTATCATTGTGACACATTAACAGTAACTTGAACAAACTTTCTGTAAGAAACAATCTTGGGTATTTTTTTTTTCTCTTTTAATTTGAAAAATGAAGGGAGGAGGAATGATGTGGATTAAAATAAAGAGTAAAAGTATAGAGTCAGTGCAGTGACAAATTTTATTACCTAGAGGGAGGACTGGATGCTGGAGAAAGAAAAGAACAGGCCTGCATTTAGCTACTGAGAACGTGCAGGCCCGTACCTCAAATGACCTGTTCTCAGTGGAGCATTTCATGGAGGTGACCCTGTGGAGCTGATGTTACGGTATCATACCTATGTTTGAGAAGGTGGAACTTTGACATGTTTCGCAAGTGAGAGTGAGATCATGTATTGAACATGCTCCAGGGAGTAATATGGAAATGAAATCAACAGCTGAACGTGTGGATGGCAAGACCACTTCGTGGTCATTTCTGTAAGAAAACATTAAGTTTCATGTCCATGGAAGAAAATATGGGAAGGAGTTGGGTGCTTTTGGTGTGAATAATGTTAGATTTATATATATTTAGATAAACTGAATTTTATGTTTCAAGATGGAAGGCTTTTATCTGAAAAGGCAAAAAAAACCCCTAACTTTACCCTCATGTTCAACACAGCATGATCAATTAGATGCATGGTGGGAAATGCTGCCTTCCCTGAGGAATTGATCATTTGCTGTTATTAGGTGGAGTTTGTGCAATTAAGTGGAAAATCTAATTGTGTCTTGGAGTCTGTGTTCTTTAAGAAGTGTCAAAGAGCTGAAAATATAAACCACTTTGTACTTTTGTCTCTAATTATGATCAAAATGCATATTAGTACTGAAAAAATTTTAACTGTAAGAAAACATGTTCTATTCTTGAATATACTTTTGGTTCTCTTTGGTCAAGTGAACTGAAAAATCATTTCCACTGGAGTGACAGTTCTTGCCCTGCTCAAGGATAAGCCCAAAAGTGTTTCATTACAAAAGTAGTTCAAGGTAATTAGTGCCTTGTTTCTTTAAATTAAATTAGAAGTGCAAAAATAAAACTCAACTAAAGCTCAAGGTGAAGAACACTCAAATCTTTGGAATTTTATCTTGCCTCTTGTGTCTTTCTTGACATACTCTAAACAAGTAGATATTTTTATCATTTAGTATCCAAAATATACTCCCATAATATTCTTTCCAGGAAATCAGTTGTATAAAGAGACCTCAAATATACATTTGATTGTCGTGTAATGACACTTTTTGCATTAACAAAAGTTTCCCCAAAAGCTCTTTGGCAAAGAAGAACTGAGAGGAACTGTATAACAAAAAGCAGATGTTCCTTTAAATGTGTGCTATTCTAAATTTATGAATAATAATAAGCATTCACTGTTGTAACTGGAGTACAATTTATTTTATTTTCCTTTTTTTCCAACTATAGCTCAGGGTCTTCTAATGTACCCACGTGAAACTTCATTCTTCAGAATTTTGTATACAATTCTATTAGACATAAATGGCTGAGTTTCTCATACTTAGACATTTTCACATTTTTGGCTAAAATACCTGTTTTCTTTTGACTTGTAAATGATACAAAAATAAAAGGACTTTAAATGTAATAATTAATGAATTTCCAAGCAAACAGATGTGTTGGTAAATTCCAGTCTGTGTGCTCCTTGCCAGATTTCCTTCCAGGTGGGAGAGCATTACATGTATTCTCCTTTATCAATTCTCTATCTTTTTGCCTTTCAGCTTCTAAACACATAGCTAATTTTTTCCCTAAATTACACAAACAAGAGTTTGAAAGGCTCAAGGGAAAGGAAAGAGTGTTTCCAACCAGTGTACAGTTTTAACAGAAAAAACATCCCGTACAGAACCAACTTAAAGAGCTCATAAAATCATAGAATGGTAGGAGTTGGAAGGGACCTTTAGAGATCATCTAGTCCAACCCCCCTGCAGAAGCAGGTCCACCTAGATCAGCTCACACAGGAATACTTCCAGGTGGGCCTTGAAGAGCTCAAAGGAAGGAGACTCCACACCCTGCCTGGGCAGCCTGTGCCAGGACTCTCTCACCTGAACAGTAAAATAGTTTTTTCTTATGTTTAAATGGAACTCTAAGTGTTCCAGCTTCATCCCATTACCCCTTGTCCTGCTGCTAGATACAGCAGAAAAATGAGATGTCCCAGCCTCCTGACATCCACCATTTGTATACTTGTAAATATTAATGTGATCCTCCCTCAGTCTCCTCTATACTAAACATCCCCAGTTCCTGCAGCCTTTCCTCGTATGAAAGATGTTCCAGTCCCCTGATCATCTTGGTGGCCCTGCATGAGACTCTGTCCAGAAGTTCCCTTTCCCTCTTGAGCTGGAGAGCCCAGAACTGGACACAGGACTCCAGTTGAGGCCTCACCAGGACAGAGTAGAGGGGGAGAAGAACCATCCTTGACCTGCTGGCCACACTCTTCTTGATGCATCCCAGGATGCCATTGGCCTTCTTGTCCATGAGGGCACATTGCTGGCTTAAGGTTAGTTTATTGTCAACCAGGACTCCCAGGTTTGTCTCCACAGAGCTACTCTCCAGCAGGTCAGTCCCCAGACTCTGCTGGTGCAAGGCACAAGGCTTTTTGCACGAAGTCTGTAATATGTGATTCAGTTGGACTCCTTTTTGTAGTGTCTAATCTGGAGTCTTCTACTCTAGTTTCTGTGGTCTGTTCTTCATTGAAATGGCTGTAACCTTCCACCAAGGAAAGATTTACTGCTATTTTAATCCTTATATGTTTGTGCTTTGACTAGTCACTTTAACACTGTGTCAAAGTCACAGGTCTGTATAGGTAAAAATCAGGAGACAGAGTTGACTTATTTCTCATTTTAGCAATCGGGAATTTTATGTCATTCATATTGAGGTGGCCTAGCACAACCTGACTGATACATCAGCCTGGGAAAACTTCAGAATAATCATTTGTTTGCTTTTTCTTTTTTTTCATTTTGTACTTTATCTTCTTTACATTGGTTCATTCATTAGCATACCTTTTTTATACAGAAAAGGAAATCACTTTCTGTCAAACTTCTCATCAGCCCTTAATGTTATTACAGAGTAACCTTGTACTTTGTTACTGCCCATAAACAACCCAAGCAAAGACTCTAAACATTTTAACTTCACGAAAATAGCTATTTTTTTTTTCCCATTTCTAATGAGCAAGAAAGCAAAGTCACTCTGACTTTTCTGGTTACTAAGATGTTGAATCTGAAAGCTCATTGTTTAATCCACTAACATCAGGAAAATGTTAGGCTTAAATTTTTACTGTTTGTAGCTGTATAAAATAAAAAAATCATTACCATCAGTGATTCCAGTAGACATTTTAACAACGTCAAATTGGAATGATTTTAATCACCCCTTTGATTTTGATTGCTTTGAGCTTCATCAGCCTGAAAGTCAAACTGAAGTTTCTTGTCTTTGTGGTTCGGACTGTTTTCGTCATGCAAGAAACTGCCTCACCTGTGGCATTTGTGAAGTTATGTTTGGAACAAGAAACCCCTGATAAATCACAGTAGAACTAATTCTTTGTATAGAAAACCTCTGTAAATTTGGAAACCTTGATTCTCCAAAGAGTGATTCTTTAATAGTCATCTCTTGAAATCTGAGTTGACTACCTGGTGTCTTAGTCTTGTGACACCTCTATAGTACTATGCAATTATGAGGCAGCTAGAGCAGACAATGATAAAAACAGTCTGTTTTTTTTAGAATGTAACAAGAGACTTGATAGTTAAGGCTAGCTGAAACTGCAGGCAACTTCTACTCTGATGTTGCTGAGTCACTTTTTGAGTTTGGCTTTAGAAGATTAAGCTCTGATGAACAGAGCTTGAATCCTTCTAATTTTCAGAAGAGAATGAGATGTGGTAGGTACTAACACTGTTCTTACTCATAATTGTTCCCAGGGATAAGTGCATTCCTTTAGACTGGAGAACTGAGAAGGAAAACCTTCAATATAGAGTACTTAAGTATGTCTCTCATGTTAGAGTCCTTATTGCAGTCACCTCAAATACGAAGATTAAAAAAGAAAGTTGCTAATCAGGCCAGAGAAAATTTTTCAGAAAGGGCAGTTGTGGGAGGAGAAATTAAGAGGGAGAAGAAAATAGACTTATATCCTCTAGTATCAGTGTGTGCTTTCTTTTCTACTGTTTCAGTCACAGAATATTCACTTGCTCATTCAGCTCATATTTTAGCCTAATAGTGTACATGATATTCAATACTTAGAGAGAGAAATGTATAGCAGTTATCTTAGAGATGTGTTTGTGCTTCTGATTAGGATACTTTTGGATTTTTCCTGCTGTTACTGGAATGTATTTATATAGATGCTGTATTACCAGTATGGCTATGTCTTTGCTTCTTAACTTGGTATTATATCTGCAGGAAAACAAGATACAGTAGATTACCTTGTGTTCAGAATTTGATTTTTCAGTGAGTGCATTCTTAAGCTATAAATAGCCTTTTTGTATTAGTTATGTTATGATAACTGCTGTTCCTGATTACATTAAGACTTAGCGTTTATGAACAGCTGCAAGTATTTGATAATGACACAGAAATGGTATCAACTGCTGAGAAATAGACTCTGTGTTTGCAAGAATTTACAGTCAGAATCACTACTGATAGGGAAGCCCATGTACTATGGAGGGTTTTCCTATTACTCAACTTTATCAGTGTGCTTTTTTGAACCTATTGATTGTGAAAATGGGCAGCTGAAAAGGTTGCAAGGAGTGTGCATAACAAAGTTTTTAAATCCCACAAGTTTATGAGGAGAATTGGTGAGGATAGAAAACTGCATAATACTTTTCGATACTGCGAAATTTAGAGCTGCATTGAAGAGCAGAGTTCAGATTTTTGCCATTGTTTTTGCAGTGTGAACCCTTCCATAATTTTTTTGAGGAGAAAGAAATAATCTGGTGAGAGAAATTTTTTTTCCAAGCCGGTGTGATTTTCATTATTAGTCTTTTCTCTAACATGAGCCCTTCTCTGTTTAGTGTGTTGTAGCATTAGGATACAGGAAAAGTCTCTTCCATTTCGGTAAGCAAGTGGGATCTGCCTAATTTTGCTCTAGTACCATAATTATTTATTAGGACTAAAGGAAACATGTCCATATCCTAATTTTTTTACTTAGTTTCCATATCTGTAATTTTTGACTGGTTGCATTTTATCTCTGACTGTTCTCATTAAGCTATACTTTAAAGTGATTTTCTTCTTTGAAATTTTCTCTAAGTATGGGATATTTGTGTATGTGTGACTTGCTCAGGAGGTAACAGCTGTCTAGTATCAGATTGTTCTGAAAAGCTGGTTTACTTCTACTGAAGTGTTGTGTTAAGATGTTAATTTTCTGGGTAAAATATGAATTGCTTAGTTAAGATAGACCTGTGAGAGGGCAAGGTCGTTTAGACTTCTCAAATAGGGAAAAAGAAGTGATTGACAGAGTTGAAGATTAAGGGGTCCTGCTTGTGATGCTGAAGATGGAGGTTTAAATCCTTTCTTCATTTTGAAGTGATCTGGATAGCAAGTGATTGCTTTAAGCTGAGCAAAGCTGTCTCTTTCTAGTGTTTTTATAACCAGTAATTCTGAAAATGAAGAGATATTTCAGAACTAAAAGTTTTAATTGGCAGTATTCTGGTAGGCTGTAGTCCATGCTTAGTCACTTTCGTAATAATAAATTACTTTAAGTTTATTGTATTCAGGTAACTTGAGAACATGGAACTATCAAAAGATGTTTGCAAGTCATCTCTTCTGGCACTCACTGGGCACTGAGATCTGTTTTTACCTGATTGTCTACATAACTTCTCATTTATACAATCTTGGGATAATATGCATTTTATTCGTGGAAATGAGAAACGACCATGAAAAAGATATGCTGTGGATTAGGGTTTTGGTTTTTTGTTGCTCTTTTTTCTTACTGTAGGATCTGATATGAGTTGAAAAAGGATTCCTCTTAAGTTACTTTATACTTTGTACTTCTGCCCACAAGACAATGGCATTATTAAATACTGCTGCAGACTAAGCATCAATACATTTTTTTAAAGTAAATATCCATTAGGGGGTTTGTAACTTTGTTCTTTTTTAATAGGCATCAGGTAGAGATAGGAGACTCATAGGTGTGAAGGATCATGTCATTCTTGTAATGTTCCTGTTAAGACTTTGGCAGTAGCTGGCAAAAGATCCCATAAGCAATAAGCTTTATGGAAAACTGGAATATGTAAAAGCCATGCCAAGCAAGCCATATGGCACGTGTCAGATATTCTAAAGTAAGAACACTTTAGAATACTTGAATGATGAACTCATCATGGTTGTGGATTATTTTTCTTCTGGGATGGAGACTTCCTAAATGGATTTATAGAACAGAAACTACTCAGCCTTTCAGGCTTAAAGGAGGGGCTTTTGTAGGATAACTGCAAAAAAAGCAAAGTGTAAGTTAGTAGAGGGGAAAGGGCTGAGTAGGTCTGGGGTGTTTCTATGGACCTATTGTGGAGAAGTGATGAAAAAGATACTCCAAATCTTTCTATTTAGGGCTTGTACATTGTGACAAACCTTCTAGGAATCTCTTTTAATCTCTTCCTGAACTATTGTAGCAGCATTACAGTTTCAAAGTAGGGACTGTACCTACCAAAGTACAAAAATTGTGATTTAACAGAATATGTACTGTTGTGGCTAGATAAAACACGTTACCAATTCACCAATGTACAGTGAGGAAATGTACAGTCTCAATGTACAGTGAGGAAAAAACATGGTTTGTGGAGCTCTTCTATTTGCTTGACTTACTGCTTCTCTTTCTTGAATGACACTAGCGCCTTCAGAAGACTAACGTAGGGAGACAGAAAAGCTGAATCCAGTAATTCAGCCATTGCACCAAGAAGCTACCTTATGTGTCCTCGTCCACAAGCTTTCTTCCTGCAACCTGTGTTTGCTTTTTCTTTGCTCTGTTTCTGTATGTATTATTATGCACATTTTCCCTGTGGAAAAATGACACTCAATGAAAAATAGTTTTCTAATACAAGAAGCCTGTACCCTTGGCTGTCAGAAAGTACATTTGCTGAGAATTTTTATCCCAAGAATCTTGTTTTGTTTAAGGGTCAGTTTTACTCAGTTATATCATAGCTATAACCAGTGGGAAGAAGGAAGCTGACACATGGGTTAGTAGTTGAAGGAGTCCAGAGTTCACATCATACATGTTCTTGGCCAGCAAAAGGACAGTGATCTACTATAGAATGACATATTGGAGATAGCTTTTCAGTGCAGGATTTGGGATCCAGGGTTATCTTGCTTTGCCCTTAAGCTGCTGTGACATGGTGTGCATTTGTAATTCCTGATTCATCCATGAAAAGACTAGAAGAGGAAGAGACAAAACTATCTATTATGCTTGTTCTGTTTTTGTGGCATAATAATCTCTTAAAATAGAAGCATTTAATAAGTGGATAATTGTGTGAAGAGATAGAAGAAGAAAGATCACGATGGCTCAAATTTCATTGTGAAGTTCCTAGGTAGATTATAATATGTATGTTTCTCTACAGGTAATACAGTCTGTCTGTCATAGCAATCAATCATTATCAACCCTCTAAGAGGGTGTATTGTGTGTTCTGTTTGATGAATAAGACCTCGTTACATTTCTTTGTATAAGTGACTATAGGAGTAGAAAGACAACAATTCAATCACTTTGAAACCTTTCTTTTATGGTGTGATTTTAAATAAAACAGTTATTTGCCAAATGTATGCAAATAGAACTATGCAAAAAAATCGCCTGTGTGTGTTTCCACAGTGACGTCGATGTTACTAACTGACTCTTCTAGTAAAGAGACTGTCTGTGCCAAGCAGTCAGAAGCACTCTCAGGGAAGTGCAGATAATACCACAAATAACGTACCTGACTTTATATCCGTCTTGTATAATAATCTTCTTCCTTAGCTTAAAGAAAAAGAAAGTACAAAAGATAGCACCAACTTTTTTGTAAACCTTCATGAATTTGTATTCTCTAGATTTTTATTTTTCATCTACAGAAGCAAAAGCTGAGTCGGATTTGCTCGTTACCTATAAATGCCCATGTTCCTGCGTTATGTCTGGCAGAGCCAGGAATAGACTCCATAACCAGTGCTTTAAGTACATTAGTGACCTTCCTCTACTAGCAGGGTATCTCTATTCCATATGTTGTTATAAAACCCTTCCATGGAGCTACTAACCTTAACAAGAGCTTTTCGATTCTTGCCCACTCAATTCAGTCATGCTTTCTTTAGTGGCAAGAAGTAAAAGTAGTTTATATTTTGAATTATCTTAAAAATATCTACACTGTTTTCAGAACTGTATCTGGTATCTTAGTGACAAAAAATAGGAGTGAAAAGCTGCATGAACATAGTCATTTTACAGAGCTCTCAGGCAAGTGAACTGGATCCAATTTCTGTCCTGTCTGTGAGCACCAGCAAGATTTTTTTCCCAACCTGCTATGGACAAGTCAAATCTTTCACTTGTAGAAAAAAAAAAGTGGTTATATATGTTTTCCTAAAGGCTTTCAAAGCCTTTCTGTATTTCACATTAATCAACAGAACTCTGACTTTCACATGGTGAAGTGGTGGTGGAAGGCTTGCACTTAAAAATTGAGATTTGATTTGATCTGATGGGTGAAATTGAGGATATGAAAGTGTTCCTCAGTGTCATTTTTAGTACTCTTGCGTGCATCTGATGTGTACTTTCATTAGTATAACTAAACTACTGTCATGTTTTTGTTTAAAATCAAGTCATATCTGAATATTGTATTTTTATTATGAAGTCAAACTCAACGTTTTAAGTTTTTGCTTACTTCCTAAATAGATTTGATCTGTATATCTGACTGTAGAAGACACAATACAGATAATCTCACTGAGGAAAGTAATCCTCTACTTCACCTTGCAGACAAGTAGGTCAGTATTATTCATAGAACAAAAAGCTGCACGTGCTTTGCAAGAGCAAAGAACCTTCAGTTCCCAGGGGTAAGGAGAAATGGCTGGGGTTATTTTTGTTTCTTTCCCAATAAAGCTACTAGTGCTATGCACTAAGATTTACAGTTACTGTTTCCACAACAGTTTTCCTTAAAATTCAGGGGAAAAAATATTGTAGAGAAAGATTTTTGTTCTGGTGCTGCAAACACACATATCTAATATTCCTGTGAGTAAAATGCCTACAGGATCAGACTGTGGTATGACAAGTTGTTTTCTGAATCTTACAGCAAATTTTTGAAGCTATATTACAGAATTTTGAGAGTATGCTCCCATAGGAAATAAAAATTAAGTGTCTGAAATGTAAAAACCTAATTGCAAACACTTGACATTTATCATAGCTATCTCTAGTAGAAGAGGATGTTCATTCCAAATGTTACAGAATTAGCACTTAAAACTTGATCTCTAGAATAGTTTTTTATTCTTCTGATTTCTCAGAACATTCATAGGAATTTTAGACTGGACCCTAAGAGAGAAAATAAAAATAAACACATACAACACCTTAAACCTAGAAGATAACTTGCTATGGATCTGTTGCTGCTATAGACTCAATGCAAAATGAGTCAAAACTGAACCTTTGTTGAGCCAAGGAAGTAATGGGTAATATCTGCTGCATTTTACCTGGTTTTATGGCTTAATTAAAAGCTCTTGTTTTAAAGCTAACTAAACAAGGATCAAATGTCTATCTCCAAACAAATTCTTTTTCTGACTTGGCATCAGTTTCTCTCAGGTTTTTTTCCATCTTGTGTGTCTCAATCAAGGACAACAGGTTTTGAAAGTTTAGGAAAATATTTGTCTTTACTTCCTAATCCTTGGCAGTGTTGTTTTACTATTTGAGAGCAGGTAAAATGCCAGGGTGTTGCAGGTTTTAGTTTTTGGGAAAGAGGTGTATTATTTTTGTATTTACTCTGTCTGTTCTTGTTCGTCAACAAAATTTACCTAAGACCTGCTGACTTTATGATTTCAGGAAGTGAAAACAGATACATTGAATACATGGATTCTAAAGTATCTTGCTGGTACCAGTGACTTGTTAACATAGTTTTTGCCACTTACAAAACTCTCAAACCAGAAAATGACATAAAATCACATAGTTAAACTTGTCAGTATATTGTTTCTTATGTCTTGGAGACCAACATTTTTTTTCTAGACCTTTTGGGCTTACTAGAGAGTGTACTCATCTGCAATTACTGAGGGAAAAACACTATCAATAAGATCTAGTAAATTTTAGCTTGTATTATTTTAATATTTGCCAAGTCAATGTTTCTAGGACATATACATTAGATTAAAACTAAATAATGTACTTGTAGTAACTTCCTGTGAAGCTACAGTAGTCTGCATATCTGATACTTTATTGTTTGAGATGGTATGAATATTTAATATAAATATTTTTTCAGAATGTCTTCACCTGTGGTGAACAATGTTTCTTATGTGAACTGCTTGCTCAAGAGTTATAGAAGAAATATCCAACATTGAAATTCTGTCATCTGTTTAATAATCTGATTTACAACAGGATTTTTGCTTAGTCATGCTGCATAAAAACAAAAACCTGTTTTTCTGCTTTTAAGAGTGATATGAGATCTTTAAAAAGATATTATGGCTTGCCTCATCATATAAACAATTGAAAATGTTATCATTTTCAACAAAGGAGAAAAAACCCTGGCTTCCCTAGTAGAACCACCTTAATGAAAGCAGACTTATGAAGCAGATATTTGATACTTAGAGCAAACTTGTGAGTGGGGGTGATTAACAGCTTCAGTTCATAAAAGGGTCTTAAATTTCACTCACTTGTAACATTTTCAGGCCTGTGTTGCATTGCAAAGGTGGAAATTGCATTTCTTTAAGTAAAAGGTGAGTTTTGCTGCTGCTTTGAATAAAGTAAATTTAGAATCATAGAATTAAATTCCATGGATTCAGTGCATCCGTTCTCATCCTCAGTCACTTTCTGAAACCCTAGGATCAGAAGCATTGAAGAATACTTTGCTGGAAAAAGCCAGGAAAAAAAAACCCAACTCTGTAATCACTCAGTGCATAGTCCTAGAATACAGTCTTTAATGATTTGGGTTTTGTTTTTGTTTTTACAGTGAAGGCAAGGTTCTGAGTGATAGAAATGTATGTTATTCTGCTTATTTTTATAGCCAGAAATATCAGTGTGGGCTTTTCCAAGGACAGAAGATGAGTTTTCAAGCTCTTTGGTTGGTTGATTTCTAGTCATTCCCACCCCAATGTCTTCTGTAATTGGCTTTGAATAGGGTGGGATTCACATAAACAGAGTAACATATACTACGTCCTTTCTTTGTACTTTCCAGTATTTGGGTTACGAGAAGTTAGGCTTAAAGGAATATTGCTAACTACTTTATTCTGCTTCCTGTTGTCATCTGGATGACGGTTGGCGAGTTCTGTGAAAAGCAGACATGAATTTGTCTTCAAGAAGAGTAACATTGCCTGCAGTTAAGCCAATAACTCCACAGAAATGGGTATGGCAATTAAATCAGTCTTGTAATTATTCAATATGACTTCAGTATGAGTTGGTAATATATTTATTTGGTGTAAATAAACAATGTTTAAAATAAACGGCTATATTTACTTTTTCACTATTTTTATTTCTCTACTGTAGCAAGTTTTTTTTTTAATAAACATAGATATTTTTCACTATGTGAAATATATTATTACCTAATATGCATAAATAGATAAGTACACATAAGTACTGTGCTTTTTTCTGTTGCTGTAATTCTTTACTTTGTGCAACAAATGGATTTTTCTTACAGATTAATGTAACTTTGAAATATAAAGTCTTGTAATTGCATTACAGAATATAAAATTATGCGTCTGTAAAAGGCTATAGTACTGTTCCTAAAGAAGGATTGTTGGAGTCTACTTACACACGCTTTGCATCAGCCTTAAATGCACCATACCTTTTCCTCACCCTGTCTGGCTAACACCTTAATTGTGAATGGTCCATCATGTATTTTGGGAGTTAGGTTAACACACTATGCAGTGTTTCTGCATAGCCACCGTAGCTTGCCTTTTTTCTTACCTCTCTAAAAAGTGGAAGCATTGCAAAATCATTACTCCTATGTGCATTAGGTTTGCCTAATGTAACTCTCTGCATTGGGAGTATCTGTGAAGTTAAAAATACACACGGAAGTGAAGTATGGAAATATGACTCTCTGCTAAGCCAGATATATTAACTTCTAAGAAGTTAGTTCAAACAAACTGTAAGTAATTCATTAGTTCAATTTATTTTGCAAATGTGTAGGTATTTTTCAAAAATTGATTGCTGTGTAATGTCCCTGAATCACTGTTAATTGACTTTTCTTTTACTCAGAGGCTTTTAATATACTAGCAGTATGAAAAATGAAATTTCAGTGAAATAATCGCTACAATATTAAATGGTTCTCATCAGCAATTTACACAGGACATGGCATGTGCTTCTTATGGCATGAGTTCAGTGGGTCTAAAGTATATCAACACATAACTTACCCGTTTGGGATGTATGCCATTCTTTTAGATTACTTTGTTGTTTGAGTTGAAGGGGAGGCCTGTGAACACACAATTCTAGTGTGATTGGTGCATATTAGATTATATTACTGTCTTAATGACATGATCGTATACAACTTTTTTGATACAATAACTTCCCTTTGAGATGTGTGCAAGGTGTGCTCTTACACAGTCTTATCCTAATAATTTGATACATTTCTGTTACACTACTCAAAAATATTTTTTTTTTATATTATGTTTTAACTTCTCAGCTCTCAATCCTGTGGTTCCCTGCCCTTCTTTTCCCCTTCCAACATCCCACTGTGTCTCAAATGTTCAGTTGTCATATTTTATTATGGGCTGCTCTTTGATTATTTGTATGTTACGAGATGAAGACCTTTGTTCTTGTAGCTTGTGGTTGTGTTGAACTCCTCTGGTATTTGCACAGCAGTATTTCACGCTACGTGAAAGGAGGGAGTTGTGTAACTTTGCTCACTAACACTCAGAAGGTTAAATTCAGTTTTAACTACTGTATGTTTTTATGCTCTTGAGAGGTGAACATCATTCTCTGAGGAAACTTGAGGGTTGTTTTCTCTTTTGACAAATGCATGGTGCACAAGATTGTTTTCTGTGCATTCTCGCCTATTTTAAAACACAAATATTTTCACACTGCTATCAAATTAGCTGTCAACAGTTGTTGGCTTTAATTCCTTTTATCAGTGCACATTATCTAAGCCCAAAATAAAAATAATGGAAGTAGTAGGAGGAAGCACTACAGGATGTTGCCTTGGGTAGGCAGGTATTGAGTTACACATAGTTGCAAAAATTCTCAAGGGCATGTGTCCTCACTGAGGGCTCACTGTGTGTCAAATTTGATAGTCCTATTTATACTTGTTATGTTTGTATCTATGCATGTAGAGTTCCTCATAAAAGTATCTCTTTTCTCTACTCAGAAGTTGCTTTTGGTATTTCTGTAGCAATACCCTAATTTTTAGAACTGGAGTAGTGCAAGGAGGGAAGTCAAGATGGCAGGCAAGAAAGAGCCTTGCTTTTAAGAGGTGACATTTTAGCATGCATGTGCATGTGTAAATTTGGTTTTGTCTCTCATGGACATTAGAACTTCAGACGTCACCTTTGGCTTAAAGTAGCACAACTTCTATTTTTTGTAATTCAAGAAGGACCTGGAAATGTAAAAATGTAACATTAGCACTGTATAGTAAAAAGAAACTTAAATACTAGCTCGTAAGTTATTATTTTAGGCTATTGATCATCCTCAGTCATTATTTCTTAAGTTCATGGAATGGGTAATACTGCAAAAATTAGAAGTCTTTTTTTTTTTCTTCTCCCTCACAAAAGGTCACATTCTGTGTTTTCAGTGTGCTGATCTGCCTGTTCTAAGGTTTCTTGAATACACAGGTTTTTCTTATTTCATTCCAAGTGTTTAGTATGCTTTGTCCACAGTTCTTTCATACTTCTTTCTGTTTTAAAATATGATACAAAGTACTTATCACAGCTGGCATGTTTTATTCTTAAGTAATATATTTTCAACTAAAGCTAAGAGGCCCCTTTTAGATTCCAAAGGGTCTTTTCAGCACAAGCAGAGAAATTACTTGCTTAATAAGTACTATTGCAACCAGATTTATAGTGTGTATATAGACTAGACCTATGATAAATCCAACAGAGAGTGTCTTTATCTTTTTTATGAATAACTCTTTAGTCCTCTAAAAGTGTTTCTAAAAAATTAGATTTAAAAGGTCATAATGCATTCAAAACATTGTTTTACAGTCAATTAAAGACCGATCATTTATTCAAGGGTATATACCCACAAGTGTTGTATGATAAGTAGAAAAGTACTTATGCACCTGATATTGGATGCGAGGTGTATAAACGGTGGGAGTTGTAGTTTTTTTCCACAGCAGCTGGGAAGTTCATTGCATATGAGGTCACACGATGTTAAAAAGCCTTGTGTACATTAGCAGTGTGTATTGCAGCTGAATAATTTTCAGCAATTCTTGAAGAGATTGCATAATGTCTTTTAAATGGAAGAAATATTGATGAGAAAATGAGGATGTGATTTAGATTGCTCAAATCTGGGACTGGTATAAGCATGCAAATCACAAGATTTTCTTGCATTTTTATTCCATCTCTTTTTCTAGCCTGAAATCACACGCTGCTTTAATCAACACTTGCCCCTCCCCCAAGGAAAAATGGTCACTTAAGCCAAATTGTACTAAGAATTAGTAATGTCTGTCTGCAAGGCTAAGAGCACGAAAGTGATTTTTCAGTTTTGCATTTGGGTTCCCTGAGATGAAAGGCCAATGTACTAATCCAGGAATTTTACATAAGACATTTTAAGTGATGTGATAATGGTGTCATTAAATGGATACCTTTTATAAAATAAGTGGAGGCAGATGAAGCATTCATGTAGGAAACATCTCTTCATCAGGACAGTTTGAAAAGTAGTCATTTAAAGATGCATAAACACCAGTGCCCTTTTTGTCTTTTGTACAATAATAAAAAATAATAAACACAATAATAAATAATACAATAAAAAGAGAAAGGGTCACATCCTTCAAAGCCTTGAAGACAAATGAGAGATTTAAGTGAGATGGACTTGAGTGTGCCTTAAAGACATCAGGAACAGTGGTCAGAAAACCTGTGGTGGTTGAGGTGGAGTATTTGAATCACTTCAAAGTATTGTTCTTAATGGAATGTTTTGTTTCATTTCTTATTGAGGAGTCTGAAAGAAGATAATGGGGATAACCACAGGTAATTCGATACCACTGGAAATTCAGTATAGAATAAGATCTTAGAGATAATTACTAGGACTAGGCGTCAGGATATGCTGCTACTGGAGCTGCAGAGTTTGATACAAATAGTAAAAGTTTTGAGCCAGAGTAAGATTTGAGGAAAGTTGAGGAGGAGAAATATATATGGGAATAGGCAGAGAGCCAAACTGAATTTAGGAGACGGATAGTGTGTTTTTGGAATGAAGTTAATGTTTAAAATTGCTGGAAAGCCAAGCTAGTATGTAGGCTTAAGGAAAGGTCTTGCCACCTTTGTTTATCTAGCATGTGCAATGATAGCTGGATTTTCTTTGGGGAGATCTGGAATTCTTGCTCCCTCTTGATAATATGTAAAAAACATTGTGAAACTAGTTTTACACTTGTCTGTCTCAGTACTTGTTTGAGGGAGTATGTAGTTTTGATGTTAGCTGTGATGAGAAAATTCACGATCTGCCTGGAATTCAGTCATTGTTGTACGGTACTTGCAGGTTTTTAAGTTACATACCCATGATAGAGGTTGATGTGATGCTAGAGATTAAATTTGTGGATGATAGGGAAGAAGAAGTATGGCAGACTAGCACATTTTGTCGTTGTAGAAGAGGTCTGGTTAAGTCCATGGAGTGTTTAGGAGAGAGTTGCCGACAGGCGAAAGTATTGCAGGACTTTTCTCCTCCTTGATGATCACACACAGATGTTGGCCAAGTAAATCTAGCTCTGATATTATACTTGAGGAGCAATTTTTGCTTTGAATATGTACTCTTCATACTCTAGCAGGCACCTAAAAATAGTATAGCAGTCATATACCAGTTGGCCATCTGTATTTCCTGCTTTTAATAGCATGAAACAGTAAAGCTTCCTACCATTTTATTGTGTATAAAAATGATTCCACATGTATAAATGAAATACAAATTGCTAAAGTTAATTCTATTTGTATAGTTCAGCTACTGGGGTAGAGAAGGAGGTTTTTTTCTATCCTGTGACGTTCCAGTCTCTACAAGCAATCAAATTTTACAGAGCATTTTGTACACAAAATCATCAACAATCTTGGAATTTAAAATGTATAGCACTGTGCTGCTTAGTTGCCATGAAAGGTAGACAAAGATGTAGGTACGTCTGCATATGAGAAGGTTAATAAGTGCATAGAGCTCTTTAAAAAGTCTTTTAAAAATCTCAGTGGTTTAATACACTTGATCATTACTTGTCTCTTGTATAGTTTGACATGGTTTAGTGGCACAATTAACGTTGCACTCTGTCTTCTCTCTGTCTTCAATTCTTGAACAAATCTTTGATATGATTTTCAGTTTCTTCTTGCCTTCTTTGAACATCTAACATTCTTCATACAGTAACCAAGGAAATTGGCAGTGTTTAGTGCCCTAGTCTGCTCATAATCCTTTTCTGTTGGCAGAAATCCTTTGGAAAAAAATCAGCTTTTTCATCAGTTGAAGAAAGTGCCTGGCCATTTTCTGGCTCTAGTACTTTAGTCTCTTCTTGAATAAATTAGGCTTCAAGAAGCCAGAATTTAACCTTCAGACTGTGTTATCTAGCCTTGAAGTATATCAAGAGCAGTTGCTGTATAGTTATTTGTAATGGTAGTAAACCCCATACTGATTGTGCTGCATTGCTGTATATGAAGGGTGAAACTCCACAAACTGCACACAAGATGCTGGCATCAGTCCTATGTGAAAAATAAATTTCCCCTTGTTATATATCTCCTGTGTGTTACTTTCAACATGCTACAATATATAAACGGGTACCTGAAAACTTAGGAGATTTTATTTACTTTTGATAAATTAAAGATATACTAATGAATACAAAGAAAATTTGTTACCTTGCACCAAGGTGACTCATATTTAAGCTTACTTTCTTCATAATTCTCATGCTGTTGCTGTGGGAACTGGCCACTCCTTGGGCTCCCCAACTCCGTGTTTTTCTGCCTGTGCGTCAGGAGCAGAGGCAGGACCAACCCAGCAGACCGTCATCTGCCTTAAGGACCTAAAAAAGGAGTTAGAACTGTATGATCATGTGTTGGGTTTGTGTGGCCAGGTTTTGGTAGCAAGGGTAGCTACAGAAAGTACCTTCTGTGAGAAGATGCTACAAGCTTCCCCTGTGTTGGATAGAGCCAGTGACAGCTGTCTCCAAGATGGACCCACTGCTGCCCAAGACCAAGCCCCTCAGTGATGGTGGTAGTGCCTCTGGGGTAACAGATTTAAGAAGGGAGAAAAAACCCTGCACAATGGCAATTTCAACTGGAGAGAGGAATGAGAATATGCAAGAGAAACATCTCCACAGGGGCCGCTGTCAATGAAGAAGGAGAAGGAGCTGTTCCAGGTCCAGAGCAAAGATTTGCCCACAGCCCGTGATGTAGCCCATGGTAAGGTAGGCCCTACCCCTGCAGATATGGAGGCTGGGGAGGAGAAGAGCTCCACCTGCAGCTGGAACAGTGGGTGCCCAAAGGAGTCCATGATCCCATGGGAAGTCAGCACTGGAACAGGCTCCTGGTGGGATCTGTAAGGAGCCCATGCTGAAGCAGGTTTGTTAGCAGGACTTGTGACCCTGTGGTAAACCCACACACATGCAGTCTGTTCCTGAAAGAATGCAATCTGTGGAAAGGTCATACACTGGAGTAGTTAATGAAGAGCTGCAGTCTGTGGGAAGAACAGACATTGGAGAAGTTCATGGAGGACTGTTTCCCATGGGAGGGACTCTACGCTGGAGCGGGGGAAGAGCGTAAGGAGTCCTCCTCCGAGGAAGAAGGAGACATGTGATAAACTGATCGCTTCCCCTGGAGCGGAGGAGGTAGAGAAATCATAAGTAAAGTTAAGCCTAGGAGGAAGGGAAGAGTGGAAGGAAAGGTGTTCTAAGATTTAGTTTTATTTCTCATTATCCTGGCTGGCAATAAATTAAACTGATTACTCAGAGTCTATTTAGCCTGTGATGATAATTGCTGTGTGATCTGCCTGTTCTTACCTTGACCCATGAGCCTTTTCTTGTATTTTCTCTCTCCTGTCCAGTTAAGGAAGTGGAGAGAGAGAGAGCACCTGGCATCCAGCCAGTGTCAGCTCACTGCAGACCAAAATTTTGGAACCAATGAAATTCTGTTGTCTAACTGGAAATTTTACCCTGGTTCCAGTCCATCTTAGTCTCTTTAATTTGTGACTTCCTAAAGTTTCTGGTTTGAAGTTGTCCTTATTTAGTTGCTTTCACTCCTTTATTTTTATTTAGGTTATTTCAAGGCAGCCTGTTTTTTTTTTTTTATAGTTAAAAGCAGTTATATGAATCCAGATTTATTCTAGTGCATAATGGATGCCTAGGGAACAGTACAAACCAAGACAAGTCAAACTTCACAAGTTACTCTTTCCAAGAATACACATCCAGCTTCTTGAACTGTCATATTTCTCATATTTCATTGTATTTCTTATAACATATTTCATCTTTCTGGTGGATCTTAATGTCTATCTAGTACTGCTGACCTACATGTGTACAAATATCCACGCTTGGGCATCAAAAAATGTTTACTTGGAGAGATATCTTTGGTTCCTTTCTTTTTTATGTCTTTCATGTCACTACAGTTATAATTTCCTGCTGTTGGTGTCTTTGCTGATACCTTTTGTGGTTGACACCAATAAAATTCTTATAAAGGACTGACACCTGGGAGGTAGTATTTAGTTGATACCTGTAATACTTTTCCTTTGTTTCCTACTAGAATCCTCTTTTTTCCATTAGTCCTTGGTGTAGTCTGATTTCTTCAGTGTCTTTTTCATCACTCTTGTGTATTGTATCATCTCTACCTTTGCCTTAACATAACATTGTGCTTTTTTCTTAGACCACTTAGACCGCTTTTCTGAGCCAGTTAATTCCATTCTCCAAGAGGTTAGCAATTAAATGGTATCTAGACTGAATAGCAATTGGAAGTCCTCTGTCTTGGATGAGCTTGACAGCCATGCTTAACTAGCTTGTCAAATTATGCACCAGCTGTGTATGCAAGTCCTCAATGTTGTTATTTTTCCTTTGGTCCTGTGGATTGTAACTTGCTAGATTGGTGTCTGTCACCATCCCTTTGGATACTCTGTTTGACAAGACTTTTAGGATGATCATAACACAAAATATATGCATTTATGATGATGTGAACATGTCTTGTGTGTGGGGAAGAGACGCAGCAGCAGTGATGAGACAACCTGGAAGGCTTCTGAATGTAGGGTCTCAGAGCATGTGTAACAATGAGAAATGTGAGACTGACTTCTCGGTTTTCCTGTATGAATGAAGAGATAGAACAAATGGTTAGAGGTAAATATTGACAAAATGAGACTTAAAATTATTAATTTCTCCTTGTTACTACATCTTCCACTTAATGTTATCTTTCTGTTCCACTTTGTTCAATTGTTTTAGTGAGTGCCTCTTGCATAAGATGACTTAGATTTTTACCAACAATTACTGGGCACGATTTCCACGTCCAGGTGCCCCAGGCCTTCTTTTTCTTTTCCTATAGTGGTTTGTTGGCAAGATTTGCTGACAAATCTGTAATAATGTGACAGTGTATATTTGAAGGTTTTATATGGTTTGAGTAGACTTACTAGTTTTATTGCAGAATTCACTCTTTATTTGGATTTTGTACTTTAGCCAGGGGAAACAATGCTATGTGAATAAAACGAAAGACAAGTTGAAAAGTACTAAGGGATAAAATACTCTGTCAGGATAACTGTTCTGCAGCAGTTAAACCTTGCTGTTACATACCACTAATGACTAGAAACAGACACCCAGAGACAGTAGTGGGCTGGAAGAGTGGTGTAATCTGACCCAGCAAAGCAGGTTTTTTAGTCTTATACCAAATAGCCAAGTGGTTCATCATTCTGAAACAACTATAACGTGTCACATAGCCTGTGATGTATTTGCTCTGGACATTCCTTGTACCACGCCAGAAATTCCAAGAACATTTCCAAACTGTGTTTAGCTAAAAATCTAAACTTTGCTTAGTCTTACAGAGTGTGCATTGTTTTCTCCTGTAGTGACTTCCATGGGAATAAATAAGTGATGAATACGATGACAAAGGAATCCTTTGCTTTCAAGCTGTGTTGTAGTTCAAGCCAGAACTGCTGTATAAAATTTTTAAAGTGATTGAATGTTTTAATAATTTTATAATTATGATGATGATTATTATTTAATAAATTAATTACTATTTTAAAAAAATTAGGACTGGTGCAAAGGAAAGGGGAAAGTAGTTGGTCTCTTAATGGTGCTTTGCAGCTTCAGCAAGAAATCTGTACTGAGAAACCAGCAACATAGTGTGAAAAACCTGGTAAAACAATAGGTACTTCTTTTTATAGCTGGTATCTCTTCAGAAACATAGAGTGCAGCCAGGATGTGGCAGTAACAGATTTGCTTTCTCTTGTGCTGGAACACAGCATTCTATTTATCTCTGACAAGCAAAGGATATGTTGGACAAACTGCACTATTAAATAGAGAAAGCCTCATTTAAATAATGTTGGCACTTTGACATAAATAGGGACAAGCAATTCAAACATGAGGCTGATAACATTCTGCCCTTAACTTTGTTGTACACAGAAAACAAAAACTAGAAGTGTATTGTAGTGGCTTTATATTTAAATTTCTTTCTCCACTTATACATGACTTATTTGGAAAGTAGAGTAGTATGTGGATTTTTTCTACCATATTTCTAGTATGGGGGATAAAGAACACTGGTGCACTGGGAACTTAAAATTTTCTGCTCATTTTCTGTTTCACAAATTCTTTTTAAAAAAGTGTATATACTGAAGTTTCTCCTTCAAGTTGAATTCTTTGAATCCTGTAGTATGATTTTCCATCTCCACCTTCTTTTTAAGTCAAATTAGTCAGTATATGAATATATTAAACATTAATAATATATTAAGCACATTCTAAATATTTTTCTTGTGTATAGTAAAACATCAAGGTGTGCATTACTATTAATATATAAAAGCTATGTCAAGTTAAGAATTAAAAGGCAGTGTGGAAGCAAAGGCCTGGAGATACTAAATACTGTACGTTTACTAATAGGGTTAATAAGGTGTTCACTTTCACTAAATTAACTTTTCATGAAGAAAAGTTCATGTGACGGTACACTCTTATTAACCTTAATGCACTCTTTAAGTCCAGTTTGAATATTGCTCTCTTTAAATTGAGGAATAAGGCTTTTGAACTTTCTGTTCTGTTTAACGTCTTTATCAATGATCTGGATGAGGGGATTGAGTGCACCCTCAGTAAGCTTGCTGATGATGCCAAGCAGGGCAAGAGTGTAGACCTGCTTCAGAGAAGGAAGGCTCTTCAGAAGGACTTGGATGGGCTAGAGTGATGAGCTGAGGCCAATCACATGAGGTCCTACCGGGTCCCGCACTTGGGCCGCAACAACTCCAGGCAGTGCTAGACTTGAGACAGAGTGACTAAAAAGCTGTTCTGCAAAAAAAAGACCTCAGGGTTTTAATTGACAACTGACTGAATATGAGCAGGAGTGTGCCCAGATGGTCAAGAAGGCCAATGGCATCCTGGCTTGTACCAGAAATAGTGTGGCCAGCAGGACCAGGGAAGTGAATATGCCCCTGTACCCGGCACTGGTGAGGCTGCAGCTTGAATACTGTGTTCAGTTCTGGACCCCCTGCTACAAGAAGGACATTGAGGTGCTGGAGTGTGTCCAGAGACAGGCAAGGAAGCTGGTGAAGGGTCTAGAGAACAGGTCTGATGAGGAGCAGCTGAGAGAGCTGGGGATGTTTAGCATAGAGAAGAGGAGGCTGAGAGGAGATATGATCACTCTCTAGAACAACTTGAAAGGGAGTTGTAGTGAGGTGGGACTTGATCTCTTCTTTCCAGTAACAAATGATGGAACACAGGGAAATGGTTTCAGGTTGTGCTGCGAGAGGTTTAGATTAGAAATTAGGGAAAACTTTTTCACTGAGAGGGTGTTTAAGCATTGGAATGGGCTTCCCAGGGGCGTAGTGGTGTTACCATCCCTAGAGATATCCAAAAGATGCATACATGAGTTGCTGAGGGGTATGGTTTAGTTTACTGGTGAGCTTGGCAGTGTGAGGTTAGTAGTTGGACTCAGTGATCTTAAGGGTCTTTTCTGACTGTAATGATAATGATTCTAATGAGTCACAGTGTGTTTATTTCTTTATTTATAGTGAATAAGAAGGTGTAGAATTATTTTGTCTTCCTCATTGGAGGTCTACATGTGCATGTACTGCATTTAGGTTAACTGAGGAATCAGGTGTTCTGTGACCTGAGGCTGAGAAGTGATCTACATTTGATTAGCTGTCTGTAAGTGGTCCATAGAAGATAGAGGTAGGGAACTTTTTTTCCCATGACCAAGGGGTTTTTCAGATAGCTTTTTGTCAGATGTTAATGTACACACTTAGCATTACTCAATTAAGCAATAGAAAATAACCATGTTTGTCATGGCTTGTAAGACACAACTTCTCCACTCTGATTTAAAGGTTCATATGAGTCTGAAATTAGTTGACTATACCCAGCTGTTCTAAAAATGAACTAGTCATTCCAAGTATATCTTTATTTTCATAGAATCATAGAATTGTAGGGGTTGGAAGGGACCTTTAGAGATTGTCTAGTCCAACCCCCCTGCAGAAGCAGATTCACTTGAGATCAGGTCACATAGGAAAGGTCGCACTGCATCTTGCAGTGTCTCACTACATAACTCTTTATTCTTCACAATAGCTCTTCTTTTGAAGGACTGGGGAAAGTTAGTGATACCAATCTATGTCTACTAAAGAAATACAATAATGGTAAGAAGTATAATGATTGCTCTAAACCATTTTACTAACTGCAGTGAATAAGATGGGGAAAAGTTTTCATAAATTTAAGAGTGGATTTTCTTCTAGGAAGATGCAGATTCAGATAATATTAGTAGATTCTTACTTATCTGCCTGGCAAAGGTGGCTCACAAATTGACAGTGCAACACCACAAAATTAAGCTGCTGAAGTAGATTTTCCTCTTTCTCAGGACCAAAGAGAAGTTTACACGCAATGCACATCAGATGAAGTGATTTAGGGAGCTTAAGCCTCTATTTTTATTGATGTTAATAATAGACTGAGATTTGAGTTTCTTTAAATTTCAGACTGTGTAACCTTCTGTTAATGGTTCAGGTTTTGCCTTTTCATTTCCAGTGTCCCCTCTATTTAAACCAGCAATTTTATTTCACCTGTAAAAAGTAGATCTTGGGAACATGTTCTTCCACTTCCCTTGTGAGTAATTAATGCAAATAAATAATTTATCTGCTCTGTAGCGTGTTTATCTTGTGTAAGTGTTCATTTGACTGCTTAATCATTTGACATACCTGATAATTTTCTTTCATTTCTGCTAGTTCAAGGAATTGCATTATTTAAAATTTTTGCTAATGATGTTTAAACTTCTTCCCAGCTTTCTACTTACTCATACACAAGTCGTACTTCAAATACCTCTTTATCTACTTTTTTTGGATTCTCTGTAGTCTGAAAAGAAATCTCTGGTGAGGCAAAATAATTTGAGACTGTTTAACTAAATTGTGTTGTCCACCCTCTCCTTTCCTTCTAAATAATGTGCATTCTTATTAAGGACTTATAGTGGATTTTACTTTTATAGATCCCTTTGCATTTCTTACTCCTGATTTGGTCTTTTGTGGTGGTAATGGCTGATGGTGATAGATCTTTCACTTTCTGTGTTTAATCTACATGTTATTTATTACTCCAGTTCTTTCTTACAGTATGCTAAACTTCACAGTGCAGCTGTTGGTATTCTCCAATTATAGTAACTTATTGAGTAAAATCTCATATAATTCTAGCTATTGTATAGTTAAGAATAATCTCGCTTTCTGCTCTGAAAGTAGTTGTGCTATGAGTCACTTGTCCAGAGCATGGAATTTGGTTTCTCTAGACCTTGTATTTTATTTGAAATAATCTGTAACTGTTTCATTACTGTTTATTTTGCTTCTGTTGACCAATTTCGAGAGAGTGAATGTATCAAATTCAGGATTAAATAATATTTATATTTTAACTTTCCTGTTGTCTTTTAAACCTTGTTTCTTTTCAGTTTTAGTGACCTTATCTTTGAGAAGATTTTATGTCAGCATTGTCCTCATTCTGCCATTTTTTTCTAATATCATAATGTGATTGTCATAACCTATGTTTGAAAGAACTTTGCTGGTGTATTTTTTCACATAGCTTATTATAATTTGGAGATCTGCATAATTTAACCTCCCTTTTTATAATACAACGTATTTACATATCTAAAGCAGTAGTCATAGGAGGAAGTCTAAGTGCTTTACAAATCTTAATGAGTTCAATCTGTTACCTTCCTGTACAGAAACAGATTACAGTTCCCCTGTCCCATTTTCAAAAAAAGAAACGGAGGGACTAATACTGATTTGCCCAAAATCAAATGGCAAAGACACATCTTTAAAGTAACAATTGGACCTTTTTTGCCTGTAGATAATCTCTGATATTTTTTGTTACTTCTTCACATTGTCATTTACTTGCTTTTTTGTGTGTGATTTTTTTTTTTTTCTTTCATGGAATGGTCACTCTTGTGCTGGATTATTTAGAGCACAGTCTGTATTGAATCGGGGGAGGGGACTAACTGTATGGACTATATAATTAAACAGTTGCTATAGTGCCATAGTAAACTATCAGAAGACTACTAAAGGAAATAAATTGGGTTTATTTTAGCTGATAATATATACACACTCTTACTGTGAAATTAAAACATTCTTTGAATGCTTTGTAACACAGTACTTAGGTGTAAAAAATTCATAGTGTTTTGAGGCAGCAAATTCATGAGCTGCTAGAGATACTGAGCTTCTCAGTCATCTTATATTTGAATAAAGACTGGAAATTGACGTTATTTTTGCTCTTTGAAATGTGATTTAAAAATGGGTAGATTTTATAAACAGTATGAGATTTTTCTAGATTAGTGTAGGAAAGGTACATAGTTTTCCTAGTCTTTGCTTTTCCTTTCTTGGCACTTTGTTTTTATTGTAAGACAGACATATAATTATTAGTGCTTTTATATCTTTTAGTACTTGTGGAACCATACCTCAGTCTATCAATAAAAGATAAGTGTGTTATAAAGTTCCCTTTTTGTCACTTGAAAGAACATCTCCTCCTCCTTCAGGCAACTACTTCATTCTTGGATGTTTGCTCTCCTTCTAATCGGTGGAATGGCTTACCTTCAGTTTCTTTAAATTGATCCCTCAAGTCTTCAATATATGGCTTCAAAAGCTGTACAAGGTTCTTACCTTTTCCTTAATAGTCCGGGTGGTCCTGTTGAAGATTATGACAGTTTCATTTCACGTCTCTTCTAAAGCATCCAGTCTGCCTATTTTGGTTGTTTTTTTAATAGATTTTCTGGTTTTTACCGTGAGAAGAAGGGAAGGTATTCAATGCTGAGCTATAGAATAGAAAACATGGGACCTGTATTTTACATAAATTTCTTTTTTGGATTACGTACTGAAACTCAAGATTTGCCCTCTTCTCCTATTTACAGACTTCCAGGTAATTGTCTCTAATCACAAGGTGACAGTTCACACCTGCCTAACTATACACATTGACAAGTCTGCACATAAATCATGTGGTGCCTTGTGAACCATCCTCAAAAGTGAGGCTGACAGGCTTAATGATCACCATTTCAGATTTCAGTGCCAAAAATACTAATAAATCCTCTGTGGTTTTGTGTCTGTGCATCTGCTCTCTATGTTCATTCCTTACAGGGACAAGTATAGGACAAGTTTTGGAAAGCTGTTCTTGTGGCCATTACTTTGCAGCGAGCAGCTACAGTTCATCATATGCACCTTTTATCCTTTTTTTTTGTAACAGGTGTAGTTTTCTGCAAACTGTGAGTATTCTTTTGGCCTAGAAATCTTCCCTTTGGAGGAAATATTAGAAGCTGGCCTTTCAATGGTAGACTAAAATATTTAAAATGAAAGTCCTGCATTCACTTCTCATAATGAAGACAGGAAACTATACTAACATGTCTCTTTTGTTTTTTATTAAACTAGTTGTGAGTTAACCTGCCCTTAAACATTTTTATCAATGCAGAATTTTTCTGATTCACTCTAAAACCAGGGGACAGGCTGTTGCTAGAAGTCATGGAATAATTCAAAATGCTAGAAATTTCTAAGTGCTTCCATTGTAGTTCAAGTACATTCCAAATTCTGCTACTCTCTGACAATATCAATAAGCAAAAAACTTCATCTAGCAGGGGCAAGTTTGGAAGCTGGAGAACAAGTGCTTCAGGCAAATAGTCCGTTAGTTAACACAGAACACAGAGGTTATCAGGCAGGTTCTCAGGGGAAGTATGGCACCCTGGAGTGTAAGACTTTTTAAGGCCTGGTTTTGCATACAATAACTGTGCATTTAACATAAATCTGACTGAAATTGTAATGTCAAGTACAAAATGTGTGGTGTTTTATTCATGGGTAAAAAATAATTGTAGAAATGATAAGCTAATGCTTGTGTCTTTATAAATAAAAGTGACTTAAGGTTTTGGGGTTTTTTTTGAAGGTGCTGACCATCCCCGATCTTAATGACTATACAGGAGCATTAAGAATGATGTAAATGTCAGGTCATTTTGGTGTAGGCACCTAAATGTGGACTGGTTCTTTTTCTGTTGGATCTACCTGGCTTTTTTTCACATGTTAGGACTTAGTTTGAAATTTGAAATTCCTCAGTGCAGAGTATGGTATTTCCATATGTTATGCTGTTTCTGAAGATTGGAACTTCCAAAACAGATGGCTTGAAGATTCTGAAGAATCAGACTTGGACACCCTCTCTTAAAAGCCTGTGCAACACATTATTTAATTATTGTTTTGGAGATGATGGTAGAGTTTGGAAGAAGACTCGAGGAAGTAGAGTCCAACCTTGTCTTGTTCTACCCTTCTCCCACACTGGTTACCTTATGTGCTCTTATTCTTTTAAACAGTTACTGTTTTTTTTTTTCTCCTGATTATTTTTCAGTATAAAAGCTAAGGCCTCCTTTTCTTTCTTCCCTGTGTTAAATACTAGATTATATTTCTCAACATTGATTTTACATTCTGAGTTTAGATGAGTAGTGAAATATGTAATATATTTTATTTTGAAGCAACATTTGTTTTAAAAATCTTTTTTTTTTTGAGGGATAAAAATGCATTGCACTCACTTCTGGGATCTTGACTGATTTTTAATACATTGAAAAATGGAAAGAGGACATGTAGGAAAACTCCCATAGGCAATGAAAATGATTAATGTTTGTCATGCTCAGCTTGGTGCTTTCCTCTTATAAGATCTCAGAGCTGCTAATTTCTTGCTTCCAGTGGCTTAAATGGAAGCTATTGAGATGTTTCTTTTTCTGGCCTTGGGAAGAAATAGAATCTCCTTGTAATTATAACTAGACTGGAAAGATTTGAGCACTACTGAGGCATCTTGTTGTGTCTACTAATAGTTATAGTCAAGGGAAGTTAAATAGCTTACTTTAGAACAAAGCTTGGGAGTGTATGGTAATGAAAACTGCACTGATAGCTTATTCTCAGATAGCAGCTCTTCTCTTGTGTGCTACTTTTCAGACAAATTTTTGGGGGTAGAAAAGAGAGTGGGGATGACTGGACAGCCTGATAAACGATGATAACTGCTGATGAGAATAAAGAAGTGGCCACTCAGGCTTCCTCATCTCTGTAGGAGGCCAGCATAATTGCATTTTTAGCATAATCCCGACATTCTTTAATTCTTGGAGTGTCATGTCCGTCTGGGAAGAGAAGTATTTATTGCAACGTATTTTTTAGGAAAAAGGGGATTTTGAATTTATCCTTTTTCATCTGATCCACTCCCCTTGGAACGAATACATCCCTAGAAAATCCTACAAGAGACTTTGCTTCAAAAGCAGCAGAAAGCACAGACTGAGCAACTTTTTCTAATTAAAAACCCCCTCAAAGGTCACTATAACTGATGAGATTTACACTATCACATTCAATTCATTAAACTAAAACTGTAACAGAAGTTCAGAAGGGTCTATTAGGTTGACTGCCTGTCGTCTCCTGCTATATTTGAATCTCTTTCAAGGAAGACAAAAAGGGCACAGCATTTGAGTTTTATAAGGTAGCACACGTCATAGCTATGGACTGGGGTGATCTGTTGTCCTAGACTTGTGCAGGATTTATTTCCCTATACTGAGAAAGCTGAGTGGGAATACAGAGAATATAAACTCTGGGTTTCTTTTCCCATTGTTTTTTGTTGTGTTGTTTTTTTTTTTTGTTTTGTTTTAGCTGTGCTCTTGTAGTCCAAGGCCACCTCCAAGGCTTCCCACTCCCCAGTTGAATGGCTGCAGGCAGCTCATTATCATGACTTGTGTTGCTGTCTTCAGCATTTTAAAAAGTCTTTTTCTTTTTCTTCAGCAATAAGAGTGTAGTCATCTGCACTACAACTCTTAACCCTTTTAAAAAGAATTCTGTAAAAGTCGTCTGTCAAGGGCCTGAGCATGGGCTGTACGTGCTCTTGCTGTGAAACAAGCACACCACCTAACTTGATGACTACCTGGAAAAACTGTGGTTGCTAGTACATGCTGGCAGGGTCTCTAGTCACGGATCTGGCATGGGTTCTTACCCTGGCTTTGTTGTGAGACTATTGAGAATATTTCAGTTAGAAGGGGCCTATAATGGTAATCTAGTCCAATATTAGGAAAATCACTCCTTTCTTTTCCCTTTCTATACTGTCTCCCTCCTTTGTGGCACTTCAGCCTGTAAAACCTTTTCGATTGAGCCTGACACAGAGAGGCTAATGAAGCTGTTCCTGACCCTCAGTGCTGCCCAGAGCAGGACATGTTTTAAGGTGATGGGATTCTGTTTTATCTACTCACTTGTACCGCCCTGCATCTCATCCATAGTTCACTCTGCCAGACGTCTCTTTTAATTTCATTTTTGAATCCTTGTAAATACTGCTGGAATTGAAATAATTCATACCAGTCTGAGGTGTAAAATCACTTCTGTGTGACTGGAGTAGCAATTTAAGTTGTGTATATGGAACTGCAAGCAAGCTGCATTGCTGTCGGTCTCACTTAGCAGTGCAAACCCTGTCAAAGCATAGACATCTTATAAAACCAACCATAGCCATCAAGCATGGCTGCTTTGGTGATATTGATCATTGAATTCAATAATGATGTGGTCTTTTTGCCTGTTGAACTATGCTGTAGCATAGGCTTGTGGGAACTTTAGATAGACTTTCTTCAAGGTTTGCCTGTTTTCTCTGAAGACTATGCTTACAGTTGGTTGATTCATTTGAGTTTCACTACTTTGGAAGGGTGATTTTGATGTTTGTCATATCCTGCAGATCGATGTTGTGGCAAGGGTAGCAGAACCTTGTGTGGAACTCTTGAGCTGTCATCATTTATTAGCTGCAACATTAAAGCAAATCATCATGGATTTGTTGCTGATTTGGTATGCAGGGACAAAGTTTCTGCTTTTTTTTATGTGTAGTTCCATAGAAAAAATCAAGTTTCTGGACAGGAATAAGGTTATTAGTGTGCTTTGACCTATGTATGGTTTTGAAATGAGTCCTTTCTCCTTGTTCTGATGTTTGGGAAGCATGAGTAAGCTGATCTGATTTGTTGTTTGTTGGGTGTTTTTTGTTAAATTTCAGTTTTGGATTTTTTTCTGTTAGTGGGAGTGAAGCAGGTGGTGGGAGGTACAGTTGCAGCTTCTTCCTCGCTTTCCTATCAGCTTTGGCACATACCAGAGAAGGAGCAGCTGTAACAAGTTAGGAAAACATACATTACTGACTGTTTGTTAGATGCTTGAAATGAGCATGTGTTTAGTAAGGTAGCAATTAAAGACTGACTGACAATAACATGCTTGTTTGTCTTTAAAGAAAGAACTTGTTGTTTAATGAAGGATTTACAATAGTATTTAGGTTTTGTGCATAAAGTTCAAATGATGTGTATTGTGTATTCTGATGAATATGGATAAATTGAATAAATAGGAGAGTTTTTGACATTAATTAATAATGCCTTGGACCCCTTTGTCTTAAGGATGCCTGTGCTTTGGCACAGACAGGGTAGTTTAACCTATGCTGAGTTCCTTCTTGTAGTGGGTAGAGGGAATAATGTCACTCAGTATCAATTCTACTGGAAAATGTAAATATTGGGGAATAAATCCTATTCCTAAAGATAAACTCATGTATTCAATGATAAATATTGTCTGCTTTGTGTCAAGTTTTTTGAATGTACATCTTCTAGAACATTTTAATTTCCTTTCTTCGTCCTCATATGATGGTAATTCCCTTTCATGTGTGAGGTTTTGGATTCTGTATGTCTGTATATATGCCATTTTTTACTCATAGTTCCAGGTCTTGTCAAAATTTAAAGCAGGTCTGTGGCATCTTCTATTTTTATTATCTGTAGAATTGTGAGTCTCTCAAATCTGAATGCTGTATTCTGAACTAACTATCAAATCTTCCTACAATTCTACAGTCACAGAGTTCTTGAGTTTCACTGTTTATCCTCTGTGGTTTCTTCTTTAGCTGATGTAAAAACGTACTGCTTCAACAGGCTTATTTACCTTTCCATTACAGTTTTTTCTGAAGTGAATGCACCAGTCTGTCCAGTGTCCTGTAGCAAGGGATGTCCAGTAGCCAAATTTAGAAGTGGGATATGCTTTACTCAACTGTTTGGGTTTTTTTCTTTGTTATGCCATTGCACTAGAGAGAAGTGACTGTCTTTAGTATTGCATCCTGTGTGTATAGGTTCTTGTCTTAGCCTTAAAGCTGGGAGAGGAACATATTTGGACTAACTGAATCAAAGATTAAACTTATGGATATTTTAGCTTTTTTATTTATTGCAGGTAATTAAAGTGTATAGTGAAGATGATACTAGCAAAGCTTTGGAAGTACCAAGTGATATAACAGCCAGGGATGTATGTCAGCTGTTGATATTGAAGAACCACTATATTGATGACCACAGCTGGACTCTGTTTGAACAACTTACCCACACAGGTTTAGGTAAGACTAAAACTATACGATGGTATGGCAGTAAATAAGGTGTTTGGTTTTCATTTTCATGTAGAAATAATTTAATTGAAAGACTTGGAAACAAAATGATGGGAGGGCATTTGTGAATTTATTCTTTTAGATTTTTTTTGCTTCTTTTTCACTCAGTTTGAAATCGTGACTAAAAAGTACGTTTTGTCATGGTACATTTGCCTCACACTGCTTGATCTGCATCTGTAAGAGTGATTTGGAAGACAGTGACCATTAAGGAAGACACTGCAAAATCTTCCATGCCCTTTATTGCTTTTCTTTGGCAGTTCATCCTCTTTTACTGGTATTTCCTGATTATCTCTAGCAAGATTTGGCTTATTTTCATTGCAAATAAAATCTTTGTTGTTCCCAACACACCTGAGCGAAATCTCTGACATCAAGGACAGAAAGCAATTAAACAGTGCTATTCTATTTGGACAATAGAACCCAATTTTTAGAAACAACATCAGAGTAGATCAGAGTAGACTGTCAGTATTTTCTCTCAGTAGGTTTCTTGTGAAATCTGGGACAGGACTACTTGAAAAGTAAATGAAGACCATTCTTCTAAAAATCCAGTTATGGATCAATGAACTGTGTTGAATTGGCTTTAATGCTTAGTATTTTAAATTGCTAGAAACAAAAGTCTTTTAACTCTTTGCACATCATCGATGTTACTGAAAACTCTCAAAAAAAACCCTTTTCCTGTGATACAGTTTAAAAGGTGTAATCTGTGGTTTCAGATTACAACTATAGTTGTAAAGCAACTTCTGTAGCTTTTTGTAGTGTGTACATGTAGTTTTGCAGTACAAAAACATTGAGACAAATTAAATACAAGAAGAAAAGAGATGTTTGCAGAGATTAAAAATGCAGGACACAGGAAAGACTTGACTCAGAAAAAGATGAGTTTAGGAAGTAGAATGCTAGGAAGTAGCATTGAACTGATACTCTTGGTCAGACAATCCTACTTCCTTTTACAGCACCACATTACAGTACTGTATTGTGTTTAGTTCTGATAGGGAATTATCAGAAAAACCAGCTTGCATTAGAAAAATCGACTAGAAGACAAATGCCATAAAAAAAATCTGGTTTAATTTTATGTCACTCAAAGTTTCTACACTATTCTTGAACCTTACCATTGTACTAAAGTTACCAAAGATTTCTGTAACCTCAAGGGAAGTTCCTACTGCTGGTGCGAAGTGTGGAGTAACAAAGAGGACGTTTCGGGGGCCTTCTTATATTATAAAACACATTCTAAAATACAGAGAAAACTTCTTGGGAGTCCTTAATTCTCAGGAGAAGCTGCATTGGACTGGTAACTGAGAACTCCCATATTGTTGATCTTAAAAAAACCTACCCCCTTCTCTCGCCCCAGATATTTATATATGGATAAAAGCTATTGTTAAATTCGCTTTCTGTTTATGTATCTAGGGAATCTGGACTTTTGCATTTGTGTCAAATAAACCCAACTGTGCATCTTTGACTGTATTATGTTCAACAGCCATATTTTAAAGATTAACTGCAAAAGCTAAGACTGTTCTCTGCCCTTTTCTGCTCCTTTATCTTACAAAGACAGCCACAAACATTTTTCATATTTTTTTTTCTGGCTTTGTAACATTTCAAAGATATTTATAACCTTTTTGCACTGAATGTATCAGTTGTAAGATGCTTCGAGCTCAGAGTAAGGTCAGAGTTAAATCTGAGTTGATGCTGTAAATGACTGACTACTACAAAAGAGAAAGTATAAAAATGGCTTTAGACAACACTACTATATAAATAGTAGAAGTGTTTTCTGTGCCTTATAGTGTGGTTGGTGTTTAAGTGGTGTGCTAACTACTGAAAAAGCCAGAATAATAGTGGCATTCTTTCTCTTCATTTATTTTCATGATGCACCTTTTGTCAAATAGTGTGATTTCTTCACCTAAAGAACTTATTGGAAGATTTCAATAAAAAAATCGTAATTGAATTTGTTTTTCCTAAGATTCTGAAATTCTCAAAATTGCTGTTGTGTGAGTCTGAAGATCTGTGTTCACCATTCAGTCTCCTGATTGCTCCAGCTGCTTTGGGCATAATTTTAGAAAAAGGCAAATTAATAATTTTAACAATAAAATTATTTTGTAGATCATGAGAATGGCAATTGACAATTACTCGCAAGGAAAGGAACAACTTTTTATCAAACTGTTAGATATAGTTGTGTTTGAAAGGTTTAACATACTGATTTTTGGTTTACATTAAGTATATTCTTAAGCAGTGGATGAGTAGTGTGAACAAACATTTTTGAAATGATGATTTAGTTTAGGACTGTTTGCTATTTATTATTCTGTTGTATGTTTTATTCATGGAAATTTGGGCAGTCTGTTTCTGCTCTCAGGTTAAATGAATGGAGATAGAAAGGAGAAATATGGTGAGTGAGTGTATGTATCTGTGTAAATTCCAGTATGATGAGAATTAATAATTCATTTGTCAATTAGTGAACATTTTCTTTAATACCTAACAGCTGTCTGAATACTCCTGAATTAGACATAATTGCATGAATCTTAGTGAGCTGAGGAGAGCCTTCTGCTTTTAATCAAGACAGACATTAATTACATCACTGGAGTGTGCCTTCGTTGCTGTGTGAAGGTATCTGCCTGCAAAAGTTAAAAAAAAAATCCCACCTAGAAGCACACCTAGACCCGTGGTCTGTATATTCCTGTTTTCACAAACCTATATGCTCTTTAGTGTAGAGCTGTATTGTTGAACATTAAGCATAGCCATGTCCTCACTCCATTGCACAGCAGTGCTGGCAGGTGCTGTGGGCTGGGGGCAAGCTGGCAGGTGAGGGGTAGGGTAGTGTGTTGCCAGCCAAGGGCCCCCACCCTTGGCACCCACTGTGTGCAGCCCCAACACCCGCCCCATGAGTTCGGCAGTCACCTGCAGTCTCATTTGTGACATGTAAAGTGTGATGATTGTTAAAGCACTAGAAATTGCAATAGATTTCCAAATTGTGTGCTTCTGGTATGTGTCTTTTTTTTTTTTTTGATGTTGTTGTCCCTAGCTATGGATTTCAAAGAAATTCTTGGACGTTTTTTACCTTGTCTAAGATTATTGAGAGCAGCTGAGGTGTACCTGGATTTGGGTGATGCTGAGTCATCCATACCACTAGGTTCCTCGGTGCTGGAGTCACCTATTTCCACTGCAGTTCCCCTGTGCAGGGCAGGCTGTGAAAACAGAAAGTACTGTTTTTATCCTGAATTTTTTCCCTTTCTGGTGGGAAATGTTTGTGTTGATTGTAAATAGCTTTCATTTGCTCTGCAGCTCAATAGACTTGTGTTCCAGGGTTCCTCTTTGAATAGGTGATAATGGCTTGACCAGGCACATCATTGTTGTGTTTCAGTCTCTCATTTTGATTTCACTATCTGCGTTCCCTTAGGTAGCCTGTGGGAAGACTCACAAAGCACTCTCTGGGCAATGGCTTTTCTATTTTTTATTTAGTTTATTTTTTTTCCTCCTGCTGGGTAACTAGAGAAGAAGCTGTTCAAAATGTGTTCTGTTATGTGCTTGAATATTAAATCTTCTTTTCTGTGCTTGAGTTACTTTCCATAGTTAAGGAAACTCTGGTTTAGACTGTAGCAGATGCTCTTCATGTTACAGGTATTAGTAATGAAAAGATGGTAGACTAGCTGGGTGAAAAGAAATTATCTAATTAAACCAAAGTACAGCTTTTTCATGGCAACATTTATAGATTTGATTACAAGGCTCTGTTTTGGAGACCACTAACTCAGTGTTTTAGTTCCTTCAAGAAGGCTGAATCAATTGTAAAATATTCTGTGATGTAACACCTTAAAAATAAGGAAATATCAGCATCCTTACCCATCCATTGGTATGATGCTAAATGTCTTATTTTTGTACCAAGAAGTAAGTCTTGAGGAAGTGGTATTTTCTTAAATGTCACAATGCCAAGCATTTAGGAGTTTTAAATGTCATCCCAGAGGAGCATTTTCTCTCTTTAAAACTGAAAGAAAAAAAAAAAAAGCTGGTTTTGAATAAGAGCTTCAGTTCTTTAGCGTGTCATTACCCCTGCATCTGAAGAATGTGTTTTGGAGTAGAGCAGCTTGTACAAGATTTTAAAATCCTCACTTTCAGCATTTTTGGGATATTTTTTATTTTCTCAATTCCTTTATGGTTTTATTTGCTTCATTTGATCTGGTTACAAAATGTGAGTTTCATGTTGCATCCTTAATCTCTACCTTTATGGGCTCAAGAATGAGTGTTAGATTCTATGAAGAATGAGTTAAAGAAAAGTTAAGCTTCTATTGAATTTACTTGATATGTAGATCATGAGAATGCTTTGTCTTCTGCTAGTCATGAACTTGCTATTTTCCTACCAAGGTGAAGCACAGCTGTATGAGTGTATTGTCTCTCAATATGCTGCCTGGAAAATTTGTGAAGAAGCTATAGATTTTCAGGCTACAGTGAGACTGTTACCCACCAAATTGGACAATGTGAAACCATGAGGCAGTGACTGGCAAAAGAGGTGGCAAGAGAAGATCAATAAAAACACTCTAGCTCTAAAGAGGCTTTAATGTTTCAAATTAGAGGTTTGATTTTTATGACTTGGAAGGCTGGGCGTGCTACTGCACTGTGTGAAAGTTAGGTGCTCTGTTTAGTCAGGACCACCTGCAAAAATTTACCATTTATATTAATTTTATGCCTAATTAAGTTTAAAAAACCCCATGCCATGATATTCCTTTATGTGTTAGGATTTTTTTTTTAATCTAGCAACAGGCAGTTATATGAAAGCATCAATATCCTTTTAGAGTATATCATAAGATCTCTTAATGATAATGCAATGAAGTGGAGAAAATGTGATCAGAAAATTGAGAGTTACATAGTTTTCATAATATATTTTTAATTGCCTTTTCCCTTTGAAGCCATGAGCAGAATTGGATGTTAAAACTTCATAATTAGCAGGGAAAAAGAAGTTTAGATCTCAAAAGTGTTCTTAAGCCATAACTCATTGTTGCAGTGTAATTTAAATTTGGAGGTGCCAGTGATCATTTAAGTAGAGTCTGCAACTTTGTTCAAGTCTGTCTTGTTCTTATTAGCTGGAATCCATACCTTTATTTATTGCAACATGATTTCATAAGCTGCTGACTTTTTTTTTTTTTAAAAAAAAAGGGCAGTATAAATAGTGTTGTACAGAAATTATCTGTGGTCTTTCAGGATTTGTGCTTCACTTCCTACACCATGAGTAGCCCCATGGCATTACTCAGCATGCAACATGTAAACATGCACAACATCTACAAGAAAATTCTTAAAATTCCTGTCTTTCCTGTAAGTACATTTTGTATTGCTGTAAAATAAAAAAAAAAAATCACTCAAGAATCTGAGTGGCAGAAGCAGCTTAAAGCAGTGAGAATACCGATTCTGAACGCCACTGCTGTGGTACAACTAACTGAATTCTTTTCTTCCTCTTGCCCTACTGCAAAACCAAATGATAGATTAGGATTCACTTTGTGGGTATTTTTTGGGTTTGTTTTATATTTTTAGGTTTCTTCATGGCTTACTTTTACCATTCCTTTTACATATGCTAGTTCTACGGCTGCTAAAATTCTCAGTATCTTTGGTTTGTGCAAAGACATTAAAACACTGAAATGCCCTAAGTTCATTTGCAGTTTCAGAAGTGCTTCAGGACATAGTAGGTGCCTGGGGAGAAGGCGACAAATTAATACTTTTCTGTATTGCAGATACCTTTCACTTTAGAAATTACTATGTTAGAGAAAAGAGCATTAGAAAGAAATTCCTGGCACACCAGATAGGCTGAGGGAATGGTTGCAGTCGTCTGCTGCCTTGTGTCTCGAAGAGCAACTGCCTGGCTTCTGCAGGGAGGACATGGATTTGGCCATGAAATGGAATAAAGCTCTCAACTGCCTCAGTATAAGAAACCAACAAAATATAAGCAAAACCTCCTATGTGTGAACTGCTTCAGAAGTTGGGCCCATTACACAGTAACCTTGTGTAACAAGGACCTGATTGATGATCTGTCTTCTGATTGCTTGTTCCATGTTTTGTATTAATTTAAATTAATTTGATTTGGTAATATTTTTATTATCTAACCTTTACGTTTTCATGTTCTACTCCTAGGTGCAGGTTATGTGGTGTTTTTTTAAATGTCTTTGGGTTTTTTGTAGGAAGAGCTATAGAGGACCATGAACTAGTGATGGATGTCCAGTCAAACTGGGTAATGGAAGAGGAAAACAAACTGTATTTTAGAAAAAATTATGCCAAGTATGAGTTTTTTAAAAATCCACTGGTAAGTCCTAACATTTTATCTGTTAAGTGGTGCAATTACTGTTGCTGCAACATTGTCTTTTCTGTTACAGACAGATAGGCAGAGTGTAAAGCTGTTAGTGTAACATGAGTCAAAAGGAATAAGTGGGAGGGAATAGATAGAAATATATATTGTAGTGCACGTAGCTGTTGGCAAATCCCTTTGTTACAATGGGAAAACATCCATGCTCATAGTTTCTTGGGGAGGATGTGAGACAGACATGGATTTAACTTTATTGAAGTGTGCACATGGACCTGTGACAAAATTTTTTCATCAAAGTATAAAATGAGTCAATGTGAGGAGGGGCATTTGTAGCAAAGGTTTTATCATTAAAGTGAATATCAAATGTTACAGCCCAGCACTGCCCAATGGCAGTTGCTCCCAGCTGCAGCTGAATGACAACTGACTTAAAAGGCCATGAGCAACCATAACCTATTAGGAGTAAGTGAAACTGAAGCCAAACTTAGTGTATGTAAGGAATGGAAAAAGAGCAGAGACAGTTCATAACTCAAGGATGTTGCTAAAGGTTAATGCTGCCAATTCAGACCTTGGCTTATGGCAAAGGCCATGGAAGCAGTCCTGGCTCAGCAGGAGAAACTCACCATCTGGTTACTCAAAGGCATGGTGTATTTGGATTACTCCTAATACTGCCTGTAATAAAGCCAGCATGTTTCAGATGTCAAAGGGAGAAATAGCAGAAATGTAGGAGGACTTGAAAGGTGAAAAATTGAAGGCAACTCAAATTATCTACCTGTGAAAAGGTAAACATTAAGATACCAAAAGATATAAGAGATCTGAAGGTTTTTTTCTTGCTCCACCTATGTTTGTGTGGTCAAATTATATATTCCCTGACATGGAAAAATCACTGCATTAGTGAAAAATTCTAAGCTTCACATGATCTGCAGTTAGTAGAGAAGCTTTCAAATAAGATGTATGTTTGTGTGTTGGTTAACTAGTGAGTGGAACCAGCTGTGGAGTGCGGCAGACATGCAGCTATGACTAGCATCAGCAGCTGTGGCTAATATGAGTCCTTACTGTTCCTGTTCAGTCACTCTTCTCTGTACTGTGGTCCCAGGTGTAGCAAGAATGTTTTATCAGAAATGAGCTGATGTGAATTAAAGCTACCAGTAGTTAAGTTTTATTAAAAATAAAAGCCAGTGGACATGGTCAAGGGAATATTACCTTTAAACTTCTCCAAGCCTTGAGAAAACTTTATTAGTAATGGTCAAACTCTTGGCTAGTTCATACCTGCATGACTGTGTTGAACTTGCCAGCTGCAGGTCTGTCCCATAAATTACCCCTAGAGCTTTTCTTGATAAAGAAATTGGCACATTAAATGTAGATTTTTTAACCACACTTCATTGATGTAGTAAAATTTTCATGTTAATTCACATGCATGTCATTCAAAATGGATAATTGTTGTGGTTTAACCCCAGCCAGCAACTAAGCACCATGCAGCTACTCCCCCCAACCTCCCACAGTGAAATGGTGAGGAGAATTGGGGGTGGAAAAGTAAAATTCTTGGGTTATGAAGAGTATAATAATTAAAATTAAAGAAAAGATGATAACAACATGAACAATAATAATATATAATAGTAATACAAGTAATGAAAAGAAAGAGAGAGAAAGAAAATACAAGGAGGGGGAAGAAAACCAGCCAAACAAAACTAAATGATGCACAATGCTCACCACCCACTGACTGATGCCAGAGCATTAATCTACTCCTCCTGGCCAGCTCCCCCAGTTTATATACTGGGCATGATTCTCAATCGTATGGAATAGCTCTTTGGCTGGTTTGGGTCAGGTGTCCTGGCTATGCTCCCTCTCAGCTTCTTTGGCCTACCCAGCCTCCTAGTAAGGGCAGGGTGAGAAGCAGAAAAGGCCTTGATACTGTGCAAGCTCTGCTCAGTAGTAACTAAAACATCACTATTATCAACACTGTTTTCAGCACAAGTCCAAAACACAATCCTGTGCCAGCTACTAAGAAGAAAATTAACTCTACCACAGCCAAAACCAGGACAATAAAGAAAACCTCCACATTTGCTAAACTCTATTAATTAGAGTTACGAAAGACCATTTACTGAGTTTCTAATGTAATGAACACAATATATTTTTCAGCATATTGGTATAAATCCTCCTTACTTTGTAGCATGTTGGATCCCCAGGCATGTCTCATATATCAACAGCAGTAGGAACTACTACTAAAAAAACAACAGTAAGGGCCAAGTATTATGATATCTCTTGCACACATGTATGAAACACTTGTGCTTCCAGAGACCATTGATGTTTTTTTGAAGTTTTTCAGCAAATAGTATAGAGGATGTCACAAATTTGGGAACGATACTAAGATAAGCTTAAATTATTGGATCAGAGAATCTGCAGTATCTTGAACTGTATTAAGAACTTTAACGTCTAAAAGAGATAGGAAGTTTAATATTGATTTTTATGGAATTTTGATATAAATTATTGTTGTTACAGAGCTTTTTTCCAGATCATATGATATCTTTTCCAAGTGAGACCAATACAGCTGTAAGCCACTCTGGGATACTACAGGTATGTAACCTTTGAATGAAAATGAGGCAACGTAACCTAGAATTTCCCGTTGTCTGTGATGTGGTAGCATGGTTCTTTGTCACCATTGGATCTATTGCTGGATTTTGAGTAAATCAAAATATAGTTTAAGAACTTTTTTTCCTCATGGGATATGTGTCCTTTCCAGGCACTTATTACATGACCAAATTTGGAAATCTATACATTCTTTCAGAATCAAGAAGTGACAAAATGGACAAAATGCAGTAAAAATGATTAATAACTATATTGAGTATTTCAGGTGAAAGATTCTGTTCCTTAAAAAGGTGGAGTGCTGCACTACACAGCACATACTTAACAGCAGGCCTTGGCAGAATACTGAAAAACTGGAAATGTGATACTAATGGATATAAAAAAAGAGTTAAATGGTTAAACGTAATGAGTAGAAAATTCAGACTGACCAGTATGATTTGTTAGCTTGAAGGCTACTGTAGCCTTTGGAAAAAAAATACGATAGGTCACTCAGTGTTAGTCATCTTTTAAGCGGACACGAGATTTTAATTTACAGTGAGAATAATTTCACAGAATGACCATATCAGGGATCATCATCTTACTTCTCAAAGAGGGGAAACATGAGTAATAAAGGTGGAAACATACACATCACTCTTGTTTGCTTGTCACTAGAAAAAATAATTAATAGAAGAACTGGTCTTAAGACAACAACCCTGTGTGTGAGTTTTGGGGAAAAAGAATGATTGGAAAGGACGTAATTGCACAAGATATTTAAGTTAGAACTAAAACAAATATATAGGAATTACAAAGTATTTTTTACATCTATGGTATAAATTTTGTCTTAACATTTACCAGTAAAAAAACCACATTAAGGAACTAATTCTCAAAGCATTCTTCTATTTTAAATAGTGACGTCCTTATAGAAGTGAATGTTAGAAGTTAAGATTATCCCATATATAGTAAAATGTGTTTCAAATTAAATTTGACACATGCTAGATTCTGTGAATATTTTTTACAAACGTAAATAAAAAGTTTGTATTTCAAAAGATACCACATCTCTGATGAAAATTAGTTTACTTTTGCTACCTAAATAGCAAATAGAGTTTGCAGTCTAATGCAAAAAAGTTAATTTAGGAAATGTTTTGCCCTGGTTTAATTGAACTTAATATTTTTTGCTTACAATTGTAATTTGGTAGTTTAAAAATATAGTTAAAATTTTTTATAATGGAACTGTTTGGCAAATACTCTTGCACAGAACTTCCTTAAGCCCACATTGTGACATGTAGAGTATGTGCAGAGCTTGTGGGTAAAGTAAGAATCATTTTAAATACACATTGCATTTTGATAGCTTGAAAAATTTGTTGTGTTGCTATTTTATGTTGTATTCTCTGCTTAATTGTGTTTCATCAAATAAAACTTACTAAGCACAGAGAATGCCTTTGTGGATTGTGCAGCCTTTATGCACGTTTCAGCAGAAGCTGTTGGGTAAATTGTTTACAGTGAGTCCCTATTTCCTTGGAAACTTTCATTAAGACAAGTTAATGGGCTTGTGTTATTATTTGTGTTGTGCTTGGTCAAGTATCAAGAGAGACATTAGTTTTAACAACTCAGTGCTTACAAGTGATTAAAAAATCACTTCTGATACATTTATAGCTTTTTGTGGATTGAGCTGTAAGCAAGTAAAATGGTTTTCAAGTATGTTTTTCTTGACTTTCATTGCAGTGAAAGAGTGGGTATTTTGGGTGATGACTTTAAATCAGAGTATCTAAATAGTGTCAAAACAGGAAAACAACGTTTACCAGTCTCCTGTCCATTTAGCATCTGCTAATTAAAATTACTAGGTCTGACATATACTGAATGTCTACGTATACCAAAGAGAGATTTAATCTCTGCCATGAAGATATCTAGCCTGAAAAAAGCAGCATGTCATTATATTGGCTAAGACTGAGACATGAAACTGTATGGACATGTCTAGTGGTAGGCAGTATGGATCATTTGGAACTTGCTTTAGGTTATTTGTGCAAATTAGATGCTTTAAAACATTTCTTTCCTAAATAAGCATTAAAAATAAAAGTTATATATGCAAAAATTAAGTTAAAGATAGAACAGAATTACAGAGAGAGACACTCCTAATTTTGTGGAAGGTGGAGTTATTGATAGTATCTTTTCCCCATTGCTATCTTTTGCTCCCTCTTCTAAGTTTTTCCCATTCTCTGCCTTCACACATTTAAGATTCAAGCTTTCATTTCTTTAATCTCTCTGCCACAGCAAGTTCTTCTTTCCCTATCGTTTTCTCATCTGGCTTTGTGATTTGACTCCATTCTGGTCTTCAGGCTGAAATAACCATTCACTGAGTTTTGGTCTCTTGGCAATCTCCTAGACATGTTCTAGTCTGGTTGCTGCCTTTCCCCATCAGCCACTCTATGTTTTGCTGACCTCCCAGTCTAAACCCCTCAGATTGACTTAACTCTATAGAATACAAGACTGAGAACTAGTATCAGTTCTTTACAGGAATTACTTGGTCCCTCAAATTTTTCAGCAGATTCAGGGGAAAATCCTGCTCATTCCCAGTAGCACTGGGCTGGATCATGACCAGCTGTAATCACATCTTTGAAGAAATAAGTAATAAAATTCTAACTTGATTCACAGAATTAGGAAGATGATGGCTTCTTTAATTCTCCGAAATAGTGTGTAAGTGCTCGAGAAGGATCCACTTTAGCAAAGAGTGTCTCCACTACTGCAGCGATTCTTTTGTTAAAAATCTGTAAGGTGCAGACAAGCAGGTTGTGTAGTTCAGGATGCAGCTTTCAGTCTGTATTGTGTTCAGTGATGTGTGGTGTTTTTGCCTTTTCATTATTTAATTAATCCGAGACAGTGCAATGTTTTTCCTCTTGTGTTGTTTTTTCACTTCTTGGTTTGGTTTTTGGGATATTTTTGTCATTTGATTGGTGTTTTTTTTCCCCCAACAAAAGACATTTACTTGCTTTGCTTTTTGATCAAATTGGTTTTAAATTGATTGGTTTTACAGATAATTAAATTGTATGAAGTCCTTGGTGCTTTCATGTATTAGTATTTGAAACATATGATGACATTTGACACCACCCTATGTATCATGTTACATATTTCCCTGCAGGAGAGAGAAGGGACAAACTTATTTCTACATACCATGTGACCAATAATCCTTGTCTACAGCATACCATCATTTAACTCTCCCCACTTCTTAAGAACTTTTCTTATTTTTGTCCTGTTTTGATTACCTCTTGTCTGCATAAACAATCTGTTTCCCCCTATAATGAACTTGTGTGTACCTCCATTAAAAGAAGCAGCAAACAAAACCAACCTGCAATGAAAAACCCCAAGGAAGTTTTGTTTTCTACTATCTTTAGTTTTAGATTTTTATTGCAGACATTCAGTTCTTGCTCTGAAATGTTTTTACTTTTCATTCCTTCTGACAGTTAATGGTTTTTACTATGGCTTATTCTTCTTGTGTTTTCTCACACAGTCCTCAGCTGTTGTAGAAAGAAAAAGATAGGTCTAGGATTGCTTCTTTCCTAGCATCATTGCTACTTTATTTTAATTGATAGCATGGGTATAGCCGTGACTACTGAAGCTGAGCTTTATATTGCTCCTCCACTTTGGTCTGCTGAGTAAGAAGTGTTTTTCATGACAGTGCTTCTGATTTGAAGCTCTTATGGCAGAAATCCTGGGAAAGTCTCTTCTTCAGACTGAGCGCCAACCACTCTTTTAATCTTCAGCAGAGGTACTAAAGCCTAAAAGGATGCTTTTTTGTTTTCACATAGATTTACTCTTTTAGATTTTCCTAAAGCTTCCACTTTGTTTATGGAGTTAAAATACTTTTCCAATTCAGCCTTTATATGCACCATCAGTGAACCTGTTAATACGTGGCAAATGGGAAGATTAATAGGCTGGAACACTTACCAGCACCTACCCGTCTGCTTCATTGTGGCTGAAATAGCTTAAACTGCTTTTGCACACAGCTGTGTGCCAGCAGCACATGCAGATAGATGTGCCTAGTCTTCTTGTAATTTAGCTGTTCAGATGAGTAGCACTGAAGCTATTCATAATGCATTCCTAGTTGTGGGCCAGGGCACTCCCCTGCCAAGTGAAGCCTGTCCACATTACTGCATTCACACCAGTTGAATTTGATTAGCCCAAGTTGGTCTACAGATGGTACAGCCATGCATCTGGTTGCAAGGCAGGAAAACAAGTGAAGGAAGCCTTGTGTATCTTGGTTAGACTGCATTATTTAGTAGCCAGAGAGCTTGGTCTACTTTAAAAATCACATTTGCTTCACCTTGTTGCTGCACTTCAGTACTGAGCAGTCTGGCTCTTGCCTGGTAATCTGTTGCTTCATGTCTTCAAGTCAGATTTTCTGGAAGTGGCTGTACACAGGAGGAAAATACAGCAATGAAAGCTGCAGATAGCAACCTGAAAATCGTTCGTTCCTTGCCTTTGTATAAGCCTGTGTAGTGTATATGATAATGCAGGCCAGCCTGGGGCAAGGTTCCATGAAGAGCTTACTAATAACATAGATTCCTTTACATATGTGGAAAATTAAGAATACTAGGTTAGTATATTTAGCTGAGAGTCATGGTTCTGAGGAGTTTTATTGAAAGAAGAGTAATCAAAATGAATGCCTTAATGGGGAATTAGAATAAAGTTGAAATAGTTGCCAGCTTTTAGTGGGTACTTTGCAGGCTGAGTAAAACTGTATTTGGTTTTAGGAAGACAAATGTGTTGCACTCTGCCAATGTCCAGTTGAAATTGCTAAGGAAAAGCTGTGGAATATCCTGAGTGGAGGCAGGAGCTCTTGGTGGCTGGCCCAGCCCCTCCTGTTTTTGGTTCAACTTAAGCTCCTACAGAAGCACCACTTCAGGTCCCAACACCTTTGTTCCCTCCTTTTGAAAACAGAAATATCTGCCTGACCTGCATGGTTTTGTGTTTTGAAGATTTTGTGCTTTGTTTGGTTAATTAATTTTAACTCAGATCACTTCCCTTATCTGGTTTATTACACAGGAGAGATGGCACTTCTGTTGGTAGCATTGATTTGCAGTTTTATCTAAGTAGCGTCTGAGGCATGGGATCAAAACTTCTTACACTTATTTTTTTTATGAAGACAGCATACTGAATAGCTAATGCTCTCATTTCAAACTGTATGTAACTTGCTTAGCTTACCTTGGATTTGTGTAGCATTCTCCATGCCTTAAATCAGAGGTACTCTTAATGAGATTAGAAGCACTCATACCTGAATTACTGTGGCATGATAGTGGATTTGGGGGTTTATTCCCCATAGTGTCCTATTTGAATATGTTAATGAAACAGAAAGCTGGTTTCAGATGGAAAGAAAAATGCATAGTGGATATTTTCTTTCAGATGTTTTTAAGCTCCAGCACATATCCTGAGATTCATGGTTATTTGCACGCAAAGGAGCAGGGAAAAAAATCGTGGAAAAAATTGTATTTTCTTTTAAGAAGATCTGGCCTTTATTTTTCTACTAAAGGTACATCTAAGGTAAGGAAAGAAAAAAGAGACTGCTATGAAATTAAAGAAAATGTGTATGTATTTAATATTTGTTGTAATAATAACCAAAATTTGAATTTCAACTGATAGTGCTAAAAAGGAATAAACCCACCCTATTATAAGTAAAATCTAGAGAGATACTGATATTTGGGAAAGTACTGTCTTAGAAACAGTAGTTTCTTTTTGTCTGATAACTTTTGCTACATTCTGATTGATACTTTTCCTATCAGTTAACAGAATACTCTTATAAAATGAATTTTGAAATAGTAGTTGAATTTCTGAGGTAGAAGTAGATGCTTTGAAAAGTGAGCAAAATACTTCATTATCTGAAATAAACAAAACCCTGTGTATAAGAGGATTTTACAGGAATATTTTTGAGAGTTCTCAAATTTTGTCGCTGGACAGTTTTTCATTTTGCTGGATCATCTTTTTGATGGCAGCACTTTAAACCTGATTATGTTAAACAGGATACATTGTAGTTGAGACACCGTTTATGTAAGCCACTCCAAAACAATGCTTTTTCTTGTTCTGAATTTTCTGTTAACTGCCAGAGTATTCATTGCACTGGTTTTGTATCCTTCAAAAAATTTCTTTTGTTTGCTTTCAAGATTTAATTAACCTTAGAGGGTGGAGTTAATGGTTAGAAATAGTACTGGATGGTAGTTATTAGAGTATGTTGTTTTTTAGGTTATGAGAGTCTATTTTTTTTTATGTTTGAAATGCATATTGCTCCCAAAACTTGACTACTACTCTAATATTATTGTACATAGAATTTAGTGGATATCTTCCCAGAAATTCAGAAATTACGTCAGTTGTACTTTGGGTTTTCTCCCCAAAGCATGGAGAGGTCTTGAACTCTCTGGGAGCATGAAGTCTTTGGCTAGTTCAAGTTGTTTTCTCTCTGCTTTATAAAATGAATGTTGATTGTCTCTTTGTAGATTTAATGGTGTCACAGGTAAAACTTCGGTATATAAGACTGTGTATTGAAACAGGGTAACTACTATACTCTCTTGAGCATCTTGTCTGGTGAGGCTGGCTAAAAATACTCTAACTATTACATTGTTGTTCTTTTTAGGAGCCAAGACATCTGCAGTTTTTCTGTGAATTCAGCAATAGTGATATGTACATGTCTTTGACAGGCAAAAAGATTTCTGGAGCACCAACAAACTATGGATTCTGCTTTAAGGTACAAGCTTATTATTCTGATAGATATTAAAGCAAGCCACAATTTTTAGGTAAGCTTAAGTTTCTTTAAGGTTTTTGAAAACAATATTCAGCTGTCTGTTATAAAATAGGAGAATTAGTGGCTTTTATTTCAACAGGTATTATCCTCAAGATATGCATTAATGCTAAAAAAAATGTGCTGTGGCCTTCTAGCCTAACAAATCAGGAGGAAGCAGAGACCTGAAACAGCTGTGTGCGGATGATGAACAAAGTAGGACCTGTTGGATGACAGCAATTAGGTTGCTTAAGGTAATTTTTCTGTGTGGAGAACTTTTCTTGCTAAAGTTTACTGTGTGAAATTTTGATACTGTGTGCTAGAGAAGTAATGTAATTCTAGATTTCCATGCAATAACTGTATGAAATTTGTGCTCTGAAAGCTTATTTTTCTTCATTCCAATAAACAAGAGATTATGGAAATTACTGGAATCACTGTAGGGGATGGGATATTGTCTTGAAGCCTCAGTTCTGCAAATACTTAGCATAAGCATATCCTTCCATGTAATAATGTTGAATTCAATGAGGTTGTTGGCTAATGTTGAATAAATGACAAGAATACACAAGAAGAGAACTTTAAGATATGTATAAGATGTGTGTGCCTGTGATAAAATATGAATAGGTCAGTTGATATATTAAGTAGGATTTAATGCAGTGTACATTTATAAAGGCAGCAGCAACAACCAAGATGTGTATTTCCTTATCCTACCAGCATTTGTCCCTGGTTTTTAGTGGTAAAGAAAAGCATGTGTTATCTTTTACATCTGGGAAAAAAAATAATTGGCTTAAGTTTATAACTCAAAATGCTAACCATGTTATTTTCTGGTTTTAGTATGGGATGCAGCTGTATCAGAATTACATGCAACCATATCAAGGTAGAAGTGGCTGCAGCCCTTTGAATATAACACCTATGGTATGTCCCACAGTAGCTCCATGAATTAATACATTGTTTCTGCCATTATGCTATTTTTAAGTAACTTGTGTCAGTTATACTACTGACTTGATCCTGCAAGTCTTTGCCTGTGTGAATGCTTGCTCAAATCTTTTGGGCTGTCAGAGTTGACTAGAGAGCACATGAATTAATTTACTTAATACAAATCAAGTAGTTCAGACCAGTTAACGGATTTTTTTCTCTTTGTCGAGTCTCCAGTATTTTGGGAGTTCATTGGATTATTATTACTATCAAAAAGAATTGAAAGAGGATTTTGAAAACAGCAACACAACTACAAATGTATTAAAAATGAGGCTAAGTGTTTAAGGTTACACATGCTGTAAATGATGACTCAAAAAGCTGTACAAATCTTTTTCAGTATACAGTAATACTTCCTTTTTTCTTCTAATGTAAAATACTAAGTATTCAAGATCAATTTCAGCTGGTGTAAAGCTGACTGGACTTTATAGGAATGCCGTAATTTGACAGAACTGTGTTTTGGAGCAACAACAGTCTATACTAGATGCTGTGTCCATCTCCTCAGTCAGGTAGTTGGGATTGGATCAGGTTGTCTTTTTCTTTAGTATTTTATGCTATCCCAATCCTTCATGAGTCATTTGATTTAAAGCTTTTTCATGGATTATTTATATCACTTTGTTGGGTTTTATTGACTAAATTGGATAAAAATTACTTGTTGCTGGAACTTGTGAGAGTGATTTTATGGTGGCTTTTTTAAGCTTTTTTTATAGTTCTTGCTGTTGAAATGCCTAAAACATGCATTTGCTATTATAGGCATTCACAGAAATAGTTTTCAGTGATATTGCTAATAAGCATGGCTTCAAAATTATGCTTAATACACTGATCGTGTCTTTACTTTCAGTAACGTGAAGCTGTTAAAATAGCCAGCTGCTGCTTTTATACTGGATTTGGGACCCATTACTGATTCTCTCCCCTCTTAGACTGTTGTGTGCATTTTGGCATGGCACTGTTTTTTTTTACTTGGATGTAATTAATGAATTATACAGCATATTGAATAAATGTAGGAATTAAGTACACAAGCTAATGAATATACTTCACAGAGAAACCAGTTCCATGTTTCACATAACTCACATCCTTGTCAAGTACAATGAGTTCCCTGCACTCTCCTAGAGGCAGACATTTTCTCTTACGTGATTGTTGTTTTTTTTACCTTGTGCAAAGTTCTTCACGGGTTACAGTCACTCAGGCAGACCTTAGACTACAAAATTGCTGTCTTCTATTTCTGGTTATGTTCATGCTTGTAACAAAGAGGAACAAAACAGAGCTACTTTGGTTTTGGACTAGAATGCTGGGTCTCTTGTGTTCCAGATGTTACTTATAATATGCTAGGATGCTCTTTTAATTATTTGATACTCCAGTGTCTGCCAAATGGAGCCATTGCAATCTTGATTTTATTAAACTTGATTTTGTAAACCTTGGTTTCTGAGAAGTATTTTGGTGAGTTTTAAGACTGATTTGTCAAACTTCAATGCTTTTTATTCTGTTAAGAACTTGATCTTCACTGGGAGAAAAATCTCAGCATTTTTTAATAACAGATCCTGCAGTTTTTGAGTCTGTGATTTGACTTGTTTTTACATGCAAAGGGATACTTATTGTTAAAAATATAATTTATGATAAAGCAATACATTAATCATCTATTTGCAGTAATGCAGAAAGATGATCTGTCCTGTCAGACTGTAAAACTGATCTTTGCAGCAGCATAGTGGAATTACAAATGCTCCCTAGAGTAAAATGAGTTAGGCTCTGATGGGAAACACCACGGATGATACTTGAAACACCACTTAGTCAGAAACTGACTTTTAAATGATGAGTCTTTTAAAAAATGAACAAACTAAATTTATTTTTCTTTGTTGCAGAGAAGCATTTCAGAAAATTCTTTAGTAGCAATGGATTTCTCAGGACACAGAAGCAGAATTATAGAAAATCCAACAGAAGCCCTTTCAGTTGCAGTTGAAGAAGGATTAGCATGGCGGGTATAAACACCTCTGCTTTAAAAGAATAATATTTTCAGATTTTTTTTTTTTTAAACAAAAAAGCTTTGAAATCATGTTATTACTTCTCTCTCTCTTGTACAGAGGAGAGGGTGTCTACGACTCAACTCACATGGTAGCCCTATTGCAGTATCTAACATGGGTATGTGTGAGTTAATTCATTGCCAGAAAAATGCAATAGCTGGTTCTTTCAATAAAGGCAAAATGTTTTTTAAAGATCTTTATTTCTACAGCTATACACAAATCTCAGTCATGGTTTCATCATAAAATCTCTAGAGAAGAGGCTCAGAGACTTATATTGCAGCATGGACTTGTAGATGGGTAAGTTAATTCTTTACGTAACTGTTCTGAGACACATTTCTACTCAACAACTGCTATTTTCGTGTACTTCTTAATGGGAGGGAGATGGAACAAGGAAGATTTTGCACTTACCTAATAGAAATAGAAATAGAAATTCTTTTATATAAGGCTATCTGGGATCATTTGATTTCTATTTTGTATCTTTTGGAAGCAATAAAGAGTTGATCTAACACTTCGATTCTATCACAGACATGTTACTTATGTCCACTCAGAGCCAGGCACTTGGGATCTGTATTTGTATTTGTACAATATTCTCTGGGAACTGTCAACTTTGCCACCAGTATCTTTTGTATCTTTTACTAGTGACAAAAGAATGAAAGAAAGCCTGACCACATAATTCTAAGATGAACTGTACAGGGAGAGCCATTGAAAAAGTATGTGCTTCCTCATGAAATGACTAAAAATTGTATTATCCCTTAAACAATAAACATTAGGATAAGACTCTTATTTTTCTCCAATTTAAATAACAATTTTTAAAAAATGAAAAAGCAAGTAGATATTTTGTATTCAAATCCTCCTGTTTTTCACTTCTGTTTATATCATTACTCCTGTATTAAATGTAAACTTGGACCTCCTTCATTCAAGGAGTAATTTCATAAAATCAAGTTTCTCTGAGTCCATTTCCAATTTGGTCCCAGTAACATCAGATTACTTGTTATATTCCTTCAGTTTGAGATGAAATATGTTGTAGTGCTGAAAGTGATGGGAAGGACAGACAAAAATAGTCATACTCAGCAAAGATGGCTAACTGGACTTCCCCTTTTATATTTTTTCTTCATTTAATTTCTGTGGTCCTGTTTTTAAACCTTACTAAGCATCCTGAAACTGCTCCTGTGCTCTGCGTTCATTTTCTCATTTGTTGCATGAGAGGGATGGGACATGGGAGTGAATCCAACATGTATTTTTGAGAAGTATCTCATTCTAGGGCTGATGAATCTTTCCCCTATATTTCTGTGGGTACACACACATACTGTTAAGCGAAACTCAGTAGATTTGGTGAGTAAAGAGCAACGGTGTTTGAGACGAGAAGTGAATACCGTGCTAATATTAGCTTAGTACAGTGTTGCTTCAATTATATTCTTGGATCTGTTAGTAGATATGCATTGTGGTTTTGATGAGGATGATACTCTTGTGTGGATTATTTAGAATTGATTATAACATGATAGTATGAGTGCTCATATGCTGTCAGGTACATATTCAGGATTTATATGTGACACATACTGTGCTTTTTGATGGGCTGAAAGAATTAATTATCACCAGAAATATGGAAGTTTTTTGTGGGAATGATAACATCTTAATTTCTGGGAGTAGGAAGTGGGGAAAGAGAAAATAATCCATGTTGAGCTTTTTAAGGTGATCTCAAGCAGGGAGATCTGTGTATTTGGCAGAGGTCATAGAACCTCTGTAGTACCATAAGTAGCAACAAATACACTGTTTATGATGGCTTATAGAAGATAAAGGGACTGTTATATAAAGGATAATAATCTTAGAATTTGGATAACCCAATAAACTAGAATTAGAGGTAACAACAATCTTAGTGTGCTATGAAGGAATAAAGTTTTTGTGACCACGGTTCTGGTGCGAAACTTATTCCTTAAAGTTTATGTAGCAAGGTTTCATACTTTACCCCCTAAAGGACGTTTGAAGAGTTTTCAGTGATAAATGGTTGGCAGGATTGCAGACTGATCAACCTGTGATTGATGAATGGGATAATAGCATTACCAAAAGGCCCATGATAAAATGTAACTGGTCATTCAGAGAATTCCGTAAGTTTTTGAAGGAGTAGTTGTTTAGAGTTGTCCAGCATATTTAAAGAGCTCCCTTTCAACCAAAATTTCTAAGAACTACAACTTTTTCTTCATAATGAAGTTTTTAAAGGTTCTTTATCAACTAAAGCAGGTTTATTGTGATAAAGTTAGAAAAGCGTAAAAGGTAAGAGTAAAGTTCTTTTTATGTAAAGGAGAACAAATGATGCTTATCTTTGCTGTTAAAACAAGGAATGAAGTAAGAAAATTGAGTTTACTGATGAGTGGGAACATAAATCCTAATCAGCCTGTATTTTTTTTTTTTTCCTACCCAATGTGGTTGCTTTGTGTATTGTTAGTTGAGATCCCAGTATTTGTGTGTAGAGCGTCCATTTTGGATATCTGCAATGTGGCACATTCTTATAATGTCATTTTTCTGAAGAAAGGAAAAATGCTAGTTACTAATGACAAACTTATGAAAAACTGAAGTTTATGCAAAGGAACTGTCTAACTGTGCTCTGAAGAGAATTCATTCCTTTCTGGGAGAGGATGAAAGGCCACTAGGTGGTGAGAGAGAGCTTGTTAAGAGAGCCTGAGCCTACTGAGAAGCCTTACTTTTCCTTTTACTTGCCTTGTGCTCTTACAAGCCGTTTGTGGAGTTGGCAATTATCCCTCTTTAGTCAATGAACTAGGATCAGAGCTCTGAATTAGATTGGATAGGGGCTTTGATAGAAATGTTAATGATTATGAACTCCAAATTTCTTAACTACAGGTATATTCTTACTTTGTAAAAACAGAACTCTTGATGATTAAATTAGTTGTTTGGATCCATGCCTTTAGTCAGTGAAAATCCACTGTAACCTTTCATCTGCTTTCTTCTCCTGAAATCCTTTCTTTTCATATAGTAGTTGTGCTCTGGTTCCTGGTATCTGGTTGAGCAGAAGTGGCCACTAGTACTCACTTGGTTGATACCTGCAAGTCCATTTTGCATGTTTCTTTTATGTCCTGAAAGAGGAGCATACTGGAAAATGGCTGTCCCTCCATTTCCCTGCTTTGGTACATTGGTTAGCTGTATCTGTTCCAGACCTGCACAGTACAAACTGTTTGGACTTTGTCCACTGTAAAGCTGTGGATCCTGAATTGACTTTTCTGTAAACTCCCAGTTGAACTACCTTTCGAATTTACCTGTAACACTTGTGATTTATGTAACTGTCATAGTCCAGAGAAGAATCTTATTCAAAGCACAAGCTTTGAGAGTGCTTTTCTATCTGAAGAGATATATTGTAGTTCTATACAGTGTAAGAACTAAGGCTTACAGTGTCATTGGTTCTGAGAATGTATATTTTTTACATAATAGACAAGGCAGAGAATTTAAGAAAATGTAATTCCAGTGAAAGATTTGCAAAAAAAAAAAAGATTAAAAGTATTATTTATGTAATTAATATTGCTTTTCTTTTTCACTAATACTTACTGTAATGATTTTGCAAAAGTTTTAACTGAATGTTTACAAAAGGCTTTCCAGAGTGATCTTACTGTGAAAATTTTCAATCTCTTTTAGGGTATTCCTTGTACGTGATAGCCAAAGCAACCCCAAAACATTTGTATTGTCATTGAGTCATGGATTAAAAATTAAACATTTTCAAATTGTACCAGTAAGTAAATTTTTCTTATTTACAATGTTGTAAAACAAAACAATTGTGGTAAAATAATGATGATTTTTTAAAAATTTTGCTGTTATATGGTAGTGGTAAACATAATACCTGTATCACTAAAAATAATTAGTATTCTTGAGTAGAGTTGAATGCTTTGGGCTTTGCTGTTTGATGTGTTATAAAACTTAACTAGTATTATGAAATCCTAAGAAAGTCTTGAAAAACATAGACAAATCTATTTGAACTGGAGTAGAAGCAACCCTGATGGCTTCAGAATCATGTATTAGTAAAGGTCATATTGCCTTTTCAATTTTCTATATGTGCACAGTTTCTTTTGAGTCACTTGTTTAGATGGACTACCTATGACGTGTGTGTGTGTCTCACTGACTCCTCTCTTTGGGATGATTCTTTCTAATTTGGAGCCATACATTTTTTTGCTGACTTCTCTGCCAGATTCACATTAATAGTGGTATATTCACTATATAGTCCAAGTCTTCTTCAGGGGGACAATTTTAGCAAAAAAAGGATATTCTTTTTTAGTCCATCTACTTACAGGTAAGCTGAAATTTCCTAAATTGAAATTGAAATTGTGTTTCCATCAGTTTTTATTAAAGAGATCATCTAGTTCTCCTGTCATAATGGACAGCTTTCCCCATCACTACCACTCTCTCCAGAGGTGATTTATGCTGTTTTCTCTAGAGACTGCTTCTGTTGAGATCTTCAGCATTATGTTTTTTAGGCACAGATGCTTGACATGACTGAACAGACCTATGTCTTTTTTTTCTCTCTTCACAAGAACTTTTCTTCCAGACTGCATAATACTTTAGCCTCCATGTTCCTTCCTGCTAGAGTTTCTAGGAAATTCTTCAGTTTCTCAGTAGAAAAGAGTGTAGTGGCACTCCTGTAAAAAAGCTCCTGTAGAATAAAACAGAAGCAGCATTTGGGAGGAAGAAAGAAATGAATCAATGTTAGTTAAAAGAATTGCCCAACATTTCCATTGTGTTTAAGTACAAACAATGGAGGAGTTTTTCATCCAAAAGTGAAAGCTTCACTCAGGGTGCCATGTGAGCATCAGCGTGTGATCTGTGGCCGGAATCCTACATGTATTTCTACTGACTGTGGTCACTTCTAGTAATTACTTTGGGATAACTGTTGTGTGCTTTAGAAAACTTTAACTCCATACAAAGACTGTATGATTCTGTTTTGTTGAGAAATCACTTCACTCTCAAATTTAAGAAAATACTTTTTTTTCCCCTATCAGGAAACAGACTCTCTTTTTTCTAAGAGTGGGTGTAGCAGGAACCTGCAGTTATCTTCAGTTTCCTCTGAGATGAATGATTCTCTTCTTCCCTTCTAAAAAATTATCTAGTCAGTTCTAATGTTCTTCTGCAGATGCAAGTGGTGCACACATGCTAAAACTTTGCTCTTCTGTTATAGGACCCTTGGAGGAACCAGGCATTCTTTGTTTTAACATAGATTGTGTACAGACCTGGGTCAATCTTTCCATGCTGACAATCTAGAAGATCTGTACCACTTCAGTGAAAAACAATCTTACTTGAAGGATTTTTTTTTTAAAGTAAATTAGTTTATTCTCTGCTAGTTACAAAAAAAAAACCAAAAAAACAAACCCAACCTGTAATGAAAACAACTTAATCCAGAGAGAATATGAATGTGTTAGTTCCTCAAACACTGACATATTTCAGTTCCTTTCTGTCATTTAATTTCCAATTGCATTTAGTACCCTCATGCCATTCTTAGTGCTCAGACTTTCAGCATGCTCTATTTTAGCTAGAAGAATACTCTTGAATGATTTCAGAAAAACTATTTAGGGGAAAAAGATTTTACTTCTAGTTATTGATGATCTTCTAAATTAAGTTATCATTTTCTGAGAAACAAGACATTTTGTGTTGTCTTTTGTGAAGCAAGTTGGTAGCTTATTAGTTGGAGATCAAAGTTATCTTTTGCAATGAAAATTCTCCTGTTCTTCTAAACTCTTGCCTTTTCCAGTCGTTAGGAAGAGAAGATAAACTTTCCTAAGTGTAAATGAGTAATGGAATTTAGGAGGTCTTTTTACAACTTAAAAATCATTGGGTCGCAAAAGGAATTATTTTTCTCTTGCATTTTAGGCTGCTTCAGGCTACACTGCATTTAGAAATGTCTCCTTTCAGATAGGGCATTCAGCCTTCAAATTCAAGCTTTCCCCACATTAACAGATGTATCATCTTAACATTAGTAACGTGCAACAGGTATTGCAGATGAGTGGCAGGAAATTGATTGTAAAAAGTTGAAAAGAAAACCTTTGGGATACATTTGGGATCCCATACTGTGAAAATTGGAGAACTTGATAGCTTAAATGAATTTTTCAGCCTTACTATTTTGAGCCAAGGTAACTTCAATGTAATGTGTCCCGAAATTAGCTGTTCTAGGACTATCTTTTTCTAATAAATATTCTCTCATTATTTTCCCAATAAATATTCTCAAGCCTTCTTAGTTTGCAGATGTTAGATTCCTGGACAACATAATTTTGATATGAGTTTTTACTTTGCAAAAGATTGATTGCTTTAGAATTAGCAATCTGTCTGGTATTCACTTCAAGGTTTGGGATTAACTTGGAGAGACAAAAATAAGCTGAAAATGAAATCCCGGTCAACAGACATCTGAATTGTCAACTCTTCCCTGTCTTCAGTGTGTTGGCAGGAAAATTACGTGCATAAGGAAAGTCCAATGGATGACAATCCATTTTCAGGTTCTTGGCTGGAGCACAGGAATTTACACATGCACATATTGGTAATTCCTTAACTAGCAGTGTTTGACCTGGATTGACCAAAGTCTGAGAATAAAGACATGACAAACTACTTCCAGACATGGTAGAAAGGGACAGAATAACCAGGAGTCATAAGCAGTTCTACAGCTGCTTCAGATGAGAAATCTTAACTACAGGTAAGAGAGCTAATTATATCTCTTGCTTCCCCTGTACTCAAGTAAGCTAGTTGTGTCTTTTCCTAGCACACCATCTGTTCCTCTATGTTGGCCTTACTTCAGGATCTTCTTACACTCTCGATCTTGAAAATTATCTTTTTTTTCCTTTTCTTTTAAAAAACAAGTTAAATAGGTTGTTTGTTTTTTTTTACCATTTATTTATATTCGTTATATTAGTTGCTGTTTCCCTGAAGTGTCTTGATATTAGACATACTAGCTGTAGAGGAAATAAATTGAAAAAGTAGTCTGCAGTGCAATACAAATTGCGCATGAGCTAGTGTTCAGTAACCTAGAATAGGGGAATACTGATTGTAAACTTTTGAGCATCTAACAGTCCAAAGTAATTTTTCAAGGTATGTTTTGCAGTTTCTTTTTTCTTTTCTGTATCTCTACTAATACATGCGTTTGGAGCTGCAGCAGTTCTTTCTCCTACAGCAAAGCACGTTCCTTCTGCGATGGGCAGGTTCTTGTGTATCAAATACCCAGTACACGAGTACACTAGTGTGTAGCTTCATTGCACTTTACCAAATAAGTGATATGTACTGTAGCAGTTAGACAGAATGTAGATGGAGCAAAGGTTGAAGTCTATGATTAAGTTGAAACTTGGTTGTTTCTTGATACTTTAAAAACTGGGTACTCATATTGACTCCAACTATCATTCCAAAGCAAAGACGTAAAGTAGTATTAGTGCAGAAATAATACTTCTGTACTTATTCAATTGTTCTTTCCGTTTAGGCATGTACCTAGCTTAAAGGAGAAGTTAAAGAATGCATTGTGTTTCTTTTAATTTTTAATATTGTTGTGAATGGTCACTGACTTTTTACTTCTGTCAGTATTCATAAGATTATGAATGTCTTTGTCTACAGGAAGACTTCTCAAACAAGTATTTCAATTGTGAAGGAATACCATAGCAAAAGAGAATTTTATTCTATCTTGTTTTTCCACTTTTACAGCTGGAAGATGATGGGAAGCTATTCTATACCCTTGATGATGGTCACACCCGATTTACTGATCTGATCCAGCTAGTGGAATTCTACCAACTTAATAAAGGAGTACTACCTTGCAAGTTAAAACACTATTGTGCACGAATTGCTCTTTAACCAAAGCGTCTGTTGTTCCATCACAGTGAAAGGAAGATACTAGAATACTTTTTCCCCCTAAAGGCAATTTGTAAGAAGGGAAAAAAACGTTACCTTGTAAAGAGTCTATGTTTAAGCTGGAAAAAAAATTTATATTCTATATAAATATGAACTTTGCTTTGTGATTGTCACAGCAAAATTAACTTTATGGTTTTAAAAAACATTTCCTATGTAATTCTTCAGTGTTGTCTTGGACTTCTTTGGCTTTTTTTCAACTGAAAACAATTAAAAAAATACTGTGTTGCTTCTACCAAGTATAACTGAAGGGAAGATCTTTGTTCTTAGGTTTAAAATGAACTTCTAGTCTCTTCAAATGTTTCTCATCATTTCTATTCATCACCTAGAAGAATAACATTTTACTGTGGTGAGGATAAGAAGCTGAACTGCACATTTTATTTGTAAATAAAATGAATAAATATTTTGCACTATATTTTTGAATGCTCTTTGAGGATTGTCATAGACAAAAAGTGAAAAATCATTAAAGCTACTTATAACTCATCAGTTGTACTGAGTTGAGCTCTTACTATTGTAGTATTGTAAAGGATTTTTTCTCTAATGACTAAATCTTCATGTTTATACAGAGCTGGAGTGTTACTTGCTTGGCTGTGAGTAGTATAAACATGCATAAAATGTCATGTAGTGCATAATGTGGTTTAGTGTATACCTACAGTCTCTAACAGAGAGAGAGAGACCTGTTAAGTACTGTGGATTGTTTTGGAGTTGGAGAGGGAATCAAATTAATTGCCCTTAAAAAATAAAGGTAATGTCATATTTACAGTATTTACAATACTTACAAATAAAGTAGAATCCAGTGAATTTTTTGCTGAAGACCTGGTGAGAGAATATTTGCAGTCAGTTCTTGGCTACCAGTCAAACAGTCTTTAGAGATTAACAAATAACATTCCAACAATAAAGAACTGTTTCAGTAGACCAAGTAAAATTTTGACCCATAGCATTTAAAGTACTTCTGGTATCTGTGTTCTGAAAGACAGATGACATTGCTGCATCCCTGAGCAGAGACTTGAGTGGAATGGGGCTTGGATTGAAAAAAAGCATCCCTGTCCTGATGCCTTGCTGTGCAATAGGTTTGATGTTGTTATGAGGGGTCATGACCTATCCCTATGTAGTAAAGGCTGGAGTGCAAGACAGTGTTTGTAGGTGAGCCATCATGTTGAATTCATCCCTTCTTTCCTGTGCTTGGGTTGATTCATGTCTGTCAGACATACCAGCTGTTCTGGTGGAGGAGTTGGTGTGGGAAGAAGGTGAAGGGGACCACAGCAAAGGGTGGAGGAAGATGGACCCGAGGCATTGGAGTCACTGGTGTGCGTAAACTAACAAGGTCATGTGGATGGAAGCAGTAGAGTAGCATGGTAACTATAGCCTATGGTTTTGTTATTGTGTGTCTGTGGAAGGCAATCATAATAGCATAATACTGTGATACTTAATTTACTGACTTGATCCACACATCACTGACCTTTTCCTCTGGTATGCAAATACAATTTTTAAAGCTCATTAAAAAAGCAGCTCTTCATAATGTGTACCAAAGATGCAACATATGTGGTGCCTAAGCTCATTACATTAGAAATGCCTTGTAAAACTCTTCATAGTCTAATAAATTTAACTCTAACCCATGAATATAATTTCAAATTGTAATTACAAAAATATAGTTTTAATTAAAGCCTCTTCAGATTTAGTTTAATAATGTGACTACTTCACAAGCCTTGTGTTATTTCAGAGATTGGTATAGAATAAGGAGGAGCATTCTCTGCATCCCTGTTTTTTTTTTTTATAATCTTTTGACAAAAGTGTCTAATGTAGTCCATTTCTACTTGAGGGTGTGAAAGCTTTGCCACAATTTTAATTTGTATTTATATATTCACTGTGGTAGAGAAGCTGGCTGCTCTGTGAGTATCTGTCAGCTTTGGACCTATCAGAAAAAAGAGAATGTGAGGATTATGTCATGTGGTGGAGAGATATCAACCACAGGAATCTCTGCCTGCTTCTTCGTTTTTTTTTCACAAGTGAAATTGGAAAAAAACCCCTATGGCCCAATATGAAAAACCCATAAGTAAAATTGAGTATTGCTTAATGAGCATAGGTTTGACATTCAAAAGTTTTTAACTGGCAAGTATTCAAAGCATTCTCACTCTGGAAAGTGTTTGCCTCCTCCGTTTTGATAGCTCTAAATTATAATCTAAACTGAAATATTTCTGAAAATGCAAAATCTTTCTTTTTTACAAATGTGCACACCTTTCCTGAGCTGTATGGTTGTTTGTGACTATGCCATAAAAACCAAACCAGTACAACTAATAAAATATAGTTTGGTGTTTAAATGATTTAACAGTCCACCTCAGTGGTAAAATATTAGTAATGGAATAAGCATGAAGGAGATAGTCCTAATGTGTAAAAACAGATTCCTCCCTCAGCCCCCAAACAAATGAAACAAAACTCTGATATCTACATGCTACATGGTACAGGTGGTTGGTAGATGGCTTGCAAGATCCTTGCTAGCAATGAATATTTTCACATCAGAAAAATAGCAAGGGTTTTTATGATACCACCCAGGACATGTCTAATCATAAAGTTCTTTGAAGGTGTAGGCAATGATGTTTAAACAGAATTTCAGTATGTTAGCTGTGACTTCAAAGAAGGAATGGGCACGGTGGTGCACACCTTCATGAAGAGAATTGGCTAATCAGGAGTTGTTAACAGCTTGGGGAAAAATCGGTACTATTTTGGGTAAGCCTGTCTGTCTGTCTGCAGTGGTTTGCTTCTCTACAAGATGTAGATAATTTTATATCTACCTCATAGATCATTTAAGGACTGATTTTTTTTAAATTGATATTGTTTACAAAGGGCTTTTTCTAATACATAAAGAAGTAATATCTTTTTACCTTTACTTTGAGGACGTCAGAATCTACAGTTGTAAAGTTTTTGTTAGAAAAAATGTCAAAACTCCTAGGTTTGAAGCAGCATATTTGAAAAACTCCTAATACTTTTTTCAGGTTGGAAATGTTATACTTCTGTACATGTATCTGTGTAGTACAGTGCCAGGGAGAGACAACTAAGCTTATCAGGCAGAGGTACCAAAAACAGTGCAACTGAACAAGCCTGGCTTTCTATCTGGGGTAATTAGCCCTGCAGGGGTATGCACTGCAAGATGTGAACTGGTTCAGAAATTGCTCTAAAGCTCAGCCTTGTATTTGTTGGCATGCCCTTTGTGCCTGTTTCCAATCTTAAAATCATCTTGGCTGAAAGCAGATTAAAAGTTAATTCACTGGTATTTCATAATGCATATATGCATACACAGTCAAAATTAAGGTTTCATGGGCAGCATTAAATGACATTTTTTAACTTCTGAGTATTTTTACTTAACAGTCTTATTAAATCACGTAATGAATTTTTTGAAATGTACCGGGTCTTCAGTTGATCAAACTAAATGTTTTGAAAGAGGGCTTTAACCCATTAAATAAGAGAGGATTACTTACGTAGCTAACTACAAGTGGGATCTTTCAGGGATAATTGATTTTCTTTCAAATATTGTCTGTTACATCATGGTTTAAGAATTGTAGCATTTTGTGGGTGGAATTCCCTGGGGGTGGAATTACTCTGTAGGGCAAGTGGGTTTGGGGTGTCTCATTTTAAAACATGAATCAGCTTATTTCAAGAGAGGAGCCCTTTTTTGTTACATTAGTTAAAAGCTACTCAGCTTCATCTAACTAGAAGCCACTCAAACACCAATTATCTTTAACCATTTAAACCTGTTTAATAGATGTACCTTGCAAATCTGTCTAATATTTGTCAGAAATCTTACACATAATTTTTGTAACATTTATTACTTTATTTTAAAAAAAGTACAGAGCAACTTAGAGTTTACATCAGTGTTTCTGCTTGGTTAGCAAAAAGAATTATTTTTATTTTGGTTCTGATATTTCAAACTGCTATTCCTTAGCACTGTAATGCATTCCATTTCTAATTTCAACTTTGTAGCCGAAGCTTTCACTGAAATCCTCAAAGATGGGACATACCCCATTACTTCAATATACTTGCAAGCTTTCAGAGGTTAAACACTTATGGTCTATGCATAATCAATGTGTATGGTACTGCAATTAATGTTAACTGTAATGAAATGCATGAATATTTAAAACTTAATGAATCTGGCCTTACAGCATACTTTACAGCCTGGTTCACATATGTGAACAGTATTGACTGTTGGCCTCTGGATGTCAGCAGTGTATCACAAAATTCCTGTAATCAACCACTATTTTCCTGCTTCCTCCCAGAAATAACTGTGACTTGTGGTCTCTGCACACCTCCAGAACACCCAGTGCTTTTTCCTCTTATAAATTATTCACTTACTCTGTACCAATTAGTTCTACCAGTTGCTAGGTTTGTTATCAAGTTAAGCTTCAAGACAAGAACCTGAACTCAATGAGTGATTAAAAATTTATTAGCAGAGATGATTAAATATGCAGATAGTCTGTGAAGCTTGTTCTTAGAACCATTATATTACCTTTTTAATACTAATGATTTGTATAATTAATTTTAAAAAAGCCTGAAAGTTTTTTTTTAAAAAATCAGAGTAGGACATAAAAGGGAAGAGATTAAATGCAGGGGAGGCAGTGAACCTGGGTATTAAAGCGGCTCATTCACATGTATAGGCAATAAAGTGATTTCCTTACAGGAACAGTTTGTGGGTTTTTTTCCCCCTCTGCTAAGTTGATTATTTTATTAATCTTTTAAGCAATTTGGGAAAACTCTATCCATGAGTGAGTTGTGTTTTGAAAACAGAACTTTATGTGATTAACGCTGATAATACAGATGACTCCTCTAAACTATATTATTTAAAACTACACCATCTCAAGATGAGGCTTCAACAACATTTAAGCGTATGCTGGATTTTAGGCATGTGAGTCACCTCAGGATTTTGCTGGGAAACCACTCAGGTACACTAATGCCACCAGGGAACTGCTGGGTAGTGTGGCAAATGCCAAGTAACGTTCCTAAAATTCTGTCCCCCTACACCATTTTTTTGAGGCAGTGTGCCCAAGGCAGCAGTTAGACAGATTCAGGGGTGAGGTCAGTTGGGACCCTCTGGAGCCTGGGGTGAGTTGGAGCAGCCTGGTGCTGTTGAACCTGTCTCTGGAGAAGGCAGACTTATCTGCACCTCCTGCGGACAAAAGAGAAGAAATTACTTTTTTGCCTGTTAAGGGAGTAACTAAAGCAGAGATGTGGCCTTGGGTTTTTGCTTTTCACCTCCTTGACAGAAGTGAAGCCCAACAGTAGTGTGGTAGCAGCCTGGAGAGCCAAGATGGCAGGCACCAGCTATGGTGCAGCAGGTGCCCAGGTGGCTGGTTCTAGCTGAGGCTGGAAGAGTGGCAGAGCTTTTGGCATCTGCTCATATGTGGGCACATGTGATGCGTTAGATGTTTTGTAATGCCTCTGGAAGTGACAAGGCCTCAGTATTCCCTCCCTCTGCACTGGTACCTGGAGGGAAGGGGTGGGTGGGAGGCAAGCAAGGTCAGCGGCAGGTGATGCACTCTGCAGCTGGGAGAGCTGAAGCTCACGTTTCTCTCCCACTACTTCCAGCTCTGCCTCTGGCCTGTCTGGTACAGCATCACCAAATACCATGGCAAATAGCCCCAGGCACCTTGTGGGAGCAAGTTTCTGTGGACAAGGCTTGAAGGAAGGTGGGGACATGCCCCACTTTCTCCTGGGAGCCTTATGCAAAGGGTGTTGTGAGCAGCCCAGGAGTTGCCACTGTGCCCTTTTGCCTCTTGGAAAGGGAGGAGTTACCCCTCGGGGAGGCTGATAAGCCCCACCAGCTGGAGATTGTCAGAGTTAATGAGTTGCCCTTAGTAAACGTGTGTCATAGGGATTTGATTAGTGTGGGCTTGGAGGAGGTATCAGGTATGAAATTGTGGTCAGTGTGTGTAGTGACTGAAATGGATTATTTTTTAAGATTGGAAGCTTGAGGTGGGGAGAGAAAAGCATGAAGGGGAATGTTCTCCTGTACTATTGTGTGTGTGGTTCCCTCTGTTATCATTTTTCTATTTATAAATTAGAGTTTATTTTCAAGTGTTAAGTTCTGTGCAGTATTCCTTAGAATTCAATCAAGTGCAAGGTATGTTTCTAGCCCTGGCTATAGTAGGCAACAGAACTGGAACACAGCCTTCTCCTGAGCAAGGTCTGATGAAGGTATTTGTGTTACTATCACCACTGAACTTGCATTGGCTAGGAGCTCATGGTGGAGGATAAGCTTTCTTTGGAATCTTTATCCAAAATAGCATGTGTGCCTCGTTGTGGGGAATTAAACTGTGACCTAGGAACATTCTTAGCAGAGCACAGTCCTGGAAGCATTTTTAGTGCTCTGGGAGATGCATTGACTCAGATGTACAACTTTCTTTTCTTACTTTCTTCTTGCTCTGAGTTAAGTTGAAATACCACTTTTCACAAATATATTTCAGCTTCCCCTTCTATTATGCCAGCTACCTACTTGGGTAAAGGGAAGAAGCAGAGGTAAGAGCGTTAACTAGGCTAAGCAAGTCGTTAGAGAAAATTGAGAGGACATTGAATGAGGTTCTTCCTCCTTTCCTCTTTGTGTCTGAAGCTGAATAAAAGAGTGAGCCCTCAGTCTTGCATTCCTGAATATGGGGTAGGCTGATGTGCTCCCAAGTGGGATCATAAGTTTAGATTGGTTTTTAATATCAGTGAAAACTTTCTAATGTGAAGAAAAATCCTTAAATTGAGGGAAAGGAAACATACAGAAAATATTTTTACAAGGTAAGAGGATGCAGGTGGAAAAATGTATGAAGTTTTCATAGGTTGGGGTTTTTTTGTTTGCTTGTTGTGGTGTAATTTTTATCCAAAAAACCTTATTCTGTTAAATTGTTTGGAGCTCTGCAATTGCCAAATCTACAGCCTATGCTAAATGTTTAAGTTCTGGGATATAACTCATCTCATCTGATGATGGATGTGAGGTCAGCTATTCAAACTAAAATACTTTCTCCCCAGTTACGTGCTATAGGGCTGTGGTGCTCAGACCATATGCGTAGTTAGTTATTTTTAGGCATTTAAGGAGAATGTAAAGGAGGTGATATGTGTAGGAGGGTAGAAGGGTAAGGAATGAATTTTAAAAAAGATGCTAACACTTAGAACAATAGATATCCTGTTGGAGTTATTTTTTTTTCTTTTTAAATTGTTATTATTTATTTTTTTCCCCTAACCTGTACACATCACATCTGAAGGGGTTTGCTTCTGTACTGAACAATTAATGAATTTCTAATTTCTGAAAGGATGCCTGTGCTTGTTTGTGTGCTGTGCATAATGCTATGGATTTCAGTATGTTTAAGATAATGTGTCTAAGTGTTGTCAGGGTCAGAGTCAAAGATGGCAAAAATAACTTGGAGGGCTTGTGGAAATTCACAAAGTGTAATAAGGTGATACTTCAATTGGTGCTGAAGTGGAAATTGTAGCTGATGTTACATTTAATGATGGACTGGTCACTGGGTTCATTGTGACTGAACAATATCCATCGCTATTTTTGAGGTAAATGAAGAGCAGTATATGAAGTTGAACTAAAAATTAAGAATACTTGTAAATTGATAATGCTACTTGCACTTACTGTGTATTGTGTGTTTAAGAAAAAAAACGCACAATAAACCAACCAAAAAAACCCCAAAGCCTTCTTTACAAGAAGAGATTTGCAGTAGGAATCTATACCTGAAGTGGCCTTGGCCTTGTTAAAGTGTAAGATGTATGATACTTTTGAAAAAGAAGTTCCTCATTCCTCAGCACTACAGAGTAGGAACTAAAAAAAACATGGGAATCATCTAATTGTTTCTATTTCTTTGTTTGAAATAAAACTAACCCACTAATTTAAAGAGTATCAGGACCACAGGTGGCCTTTAAAAGGGCCTCTACATGGCAAAGAGGTACAGCTGAATTGTATTACCCCTTTGCTTAAGATAATGGGGGTTTGAAGCAAATGAATTCTGGGTGGTTCTGCCATGAAGTAAAATGCTCCTTTGCAGGAATGTGTATTCCCCTTCTGTTCCTACTTCCACTTGAAATGACCCTATATCACTCAACGTGAATTTAGAAACATGGGGAAGAATGGGTATTCTTTTGCCATAATGTTGGCCAAGGAGCTGCAAGAACATTGGCATTCATCTAGGCTTTCAAGTTTTTTTTCTCCTCTCTGTATATAATTCTTTCAGAATTATATTTTTATTACTTTTCTGAAAGTAATTTCCCTTTGAAATACTTTTTCAGTTACTTTTCTTCCTATATTCTATGGAAAAGAGCAAAATATCCTCTTTTTCTCTATGAAGAGCTCTGTTGGTTTGCAATTCTCTTACATTTTTGATGTAATCTGGAAGCAGCATTGGTTCTCTGTGTACTGTTGCTGAATCTAGTGCTGAAAGCACAATACTGTATGGATTAATGTACGTGAACTGCTCAGGATGCTTTCAAAGTTGTAACAGTAGGAGCAAAATGAAGCTGATGCTATGCAGACTCCTCAGAAACGTGGTGGCAGAGAAATCCTGCCATACTAGCTACTACACACACACAAATCCGTCTTGTAACGGAACATCTCTGTAGTGGTGTGGTTTGTCTTTATAGCATGTCAGAGTGCTTGTGAGTAGTTCAAGAGAAAAATAAAAAATCAGACCAATGGAAAGCTTTTGAAGGAGAGAACTGTGATGAGTGTGGAGTAAATGATCTCCAAGTAAAAGCTAGAGAATTATGGTACTTTAGCCTAGTAGGCTGTGGCAGTTTTGAACCTCAAAAACTACTAAGAAGTGGAAGAGTGAATGAGAAGATTAAATGGAAGGTAAGAAGTTAGAGAACAACTACTTCAGCTGCTTGGGGTTGGGGAAGAGTCTTTATCTGTTTGACCCATTCTTGCAGGGATATGTATGAATTTGAAAATTTTTACTAACTCTGTCAGTCTCTACGGAGTCTCATGGAGCAATTGTGAGTTACTGAAAACCGCTATTTATACTGAATAACTCAGAACTCATCACTCACCAGCTTGAAGTTGCAGCGGAAGTTTTGTTTTGAGTCATGTGCACGTTCTCTGAATCTAATCTTGTTATGCTCTGCCTAACAAGCAATAGCATAAACTGGAGACAGGTGGAGACATGGTGAGACAGAAGTGAGGTGGACACATGGTATGTGCCACAGTTATAAGGTATGACCAAAGATGACAAGACTGGTAAAAAGTATTATTTCTATTTAGTAATGTGCTACTAAATGCCAGTAACACGTAGTTGTAAGTAAAATGCAGTTGTCTTGTGACTTTTTTGGTACTTAGGTTGGTTATACTGAAGATATGGATCTATACTTGTTAAGGGTTAGGTATGACAATTGTTACTTGGAAGTTTTGTTGGAAGCTGCCTGACTTTGAAGTGTTGAAGTAGGTGAATGCACTGTAAAGTTTTAAAGTAAACTTTGCTGTGATGTCTCTGATGAAGTGTAGTGTGGATATTAAAAAATAAAAAAAAAATAAAGGTGGAAACCACATATGTAAGCATGTTAACTTTTTATTAAAAGAAATCATTCCAGGAGACCTCATTAAGCCAGGACGATATTCTAAAAGTGAATATACATGTTGACAGCTACACCCATAAACTTGAAAACTGCAAACATGTTCAGCATAAAAGCCATTTTTGAAAAAAGCTGTTGCTCTGCCCTCGTACTAATTTAAGAATTGTTCTTTCATTCTGATTTTTATAGTTTCTTTCACATATATAACTGGGACAGTTTCAAAAAGTACTTTAAAGAATCTTTCATGATGTCACAAATTTCATAATGCAGATGATTATTTTTAAAAATGCACATATTACATAATGACTGAAGGGTCAAATAAGCTCAATAATGCCCTTCTTTGAGTTTTTTAAAGAAAAAAAATGACCTGTCTGCAGACCGTGCTTCTGTACACTATTCTTGCAAAGAATCTCACTTTCCTGGGAGTAGTGATGTGAGTTTGTTTCTTGGGTCCAGCACTAGTCTTGTTCTGTTCACACCGTATCTGAACACATAATGGACTCCACACTGAACACAGGAAGATCTCAGACAATCTCTTCTTTCTGTCAGAGGACATTCAAGGTATGTGCATATTTAAGTTGGTTTCAGTAAAGTAGGGACATAACCCATTTTGGAGAAACACGGTACGTAGAGACTTCAGTATTCTGCCTGTGGATGCAGACTCTGAGGAACAAGTAACAACCAGTCATGACCTCAGGTTTGTTTTCACATTGGTGTGGGAGGAAGGTGGAAGAATGATTCACTTGGTCTGCTTTGTGTGGGTGGAGATAAGATGGTATTCAGAAGCTAGAATAATTTTAAATGAAGATCAGTAATGAGAAATCTTGCCACAAAGCATGGGAGAGCTTCAAAAAGTCAGCAGGTGACTGAGAGGAGCTGAGCAAGTGACAAAAGACATTGAGTTGGAATGGTTCTTGGGCATTAAGAAACATGAAGTGTGATTTTTTTTTTTTTTTTTTTTTTTTTTCTTAATTTTGGCAGGGAGAGTTGTTCCCTTTTTTGAGTAGGTAAGGATTTTTGTAGCTACTGTTCATGTCCAAAATATGTGTGAACAATCCAATTACTTGTATTTTGTCACATGTAGCAAATAATTTCTGGGTTTTACATGGTGATACTTGATACTTTGGAAGGGATTGCATTTCATGCCTAATTGAGTTACCTTAAATCTTTTGACAAATGGCCAGTGCTATGTTGTTTCACTTTTACTTAAGTTAAAATGTCTCTCAGAAAATATTCCTCTGACTTCCTATCTGAGTGGTAATGTAATAAGGAACATGAGCAACAAAGAACTGTTGCTGAAAATTATTTCATGACCCTTGAGATAAATCAGTAGCTTGCCAATTGGAACAGTATTTGTCATAAAGATTTTGATATGTTGACTGAACTCTGTGTCATAGCATAGTAGTTCAACACTTTAGATAGTATGTTTACTTTAATAATAAATGGAAGACAGAGGTGGAACTGAGGTGAATCCTCAAGGATTCACATTAATACATGCAGATTCAAATGTTGATAAGATTCCATTTAAGACTTTGTCTTAACAGCCAAAAAATAGTTTTGCTACAGAAAGGTTGTCAGGTATGTTGCACTACAGAAGCAAAATCTGTACAAAGTAAAGGAAGTTTCTGGATGGAACTGACACAAAATCTTTTTAATTAATTGCTGACATAGTTGAGCTGTTTCTGGCCTCTTCCAATGTAACTGAACATAAGCTACTCAAACAGGCTTTTTATTAGTGAACGTTAGTGGAAACCATCTGGTAAAGGAGAATCTGTTGGTGCAAAGTACTCCTTTCTTTCTAATTAGTGGTCTCGAACACATTTTCATCTCTCTGATAATATCTGTGTATGTTATTGATGTATGTTGTATTATTACATGTTGATGTATTGTATATTGTTTTTATGTAAGATGGAAGAAGAGTAGGAGTAAATTTCTTACCTAAATCAAAGGTGCAAGCAGCAGTCAGTCCCAGGGTGTTACTACTCTCCTGTGTATTGAATTAAATTCCTGCCTTAGTTTTACTTTTTTGTAACTCTTTCTGGTACCTTTGACATAATCGAGGGTAGGGAAACAAATCACAATGTGACTGTATAAAATAAAAACAGGTGATGAATTGTATTAAAAATACATCTTATGCATTGAAACCAAAGGATTAAGATATGTGTAAAAGATTCTTTATGTAGTAGAAACCCAAGGAAAAGTGAGGCTTCAAGGAGCAGTGGATTTGGCACATTCCCTACTGCTAACACTTCCAAAGTCACGTAATGATTACACTGTGGACTTCCAATGGGAAATCTTGCCTGTAACTTTTCATGGTTTTTGAACTTGGGATAGAGCCAATAAAGGTCTCAGACAAGGGCAACTAGCAGTTTAGGAAAAACAATTGTGGCAAAGAAAGAACTAGAGTGATGCTACATGAGGATAAGCAACACTGGCATTGAAGAAGAGAGACAAAGCAACATAGACTACAGCCAGTAACCCATTAGTCTGACATAAATGCATAAACAACATTGCCCAGTGTTTGTTGTCAAAAGAAATCTCTTGAAGTAAGAATGATAAAGGCTTTCTCTATTAAGCTGCTGAACATGAAGTAGATAAAGTGACTAAAATTGTTACTTGTGTAAGATTTTCAGTTTTCCTCTGACTGAACAAGATGTGAATTTTCTGCAGAAGTAAAGGAGAGCAAGAGTACATGAAACCGTGGAAGAGAGTAGGAAAGAACTAGCTGTCTGACATTGAAGGTGTCTTCCACTTCATAATTGAGATCTGCCAATTTACTCTGTGTTGATCCTGGTGATAGACAGAAAAGAGTTGTGCTGGTGTGATACGCTGGGGTCAGATAAGGAGGCGTGTTTTTGCTTGTTTGCTTTTTATAGAACATTAACTAAACTGCTTTTAAGGTGTCAGAATCAAAGTAATTGCACAGAACCTGTTGAAGTGTTATACTACTAGTACTTAGCAGGAAATATTCTTAAGTATAATGTGTGTGCTGTGTACATAAATTCAGTGAGTAGCAATGTACCAAACATATCAACATAATACTGGTACATTTAATTGCATTCAACTTCACTATTATTACATACAGACTTAAAAATATTTTTTTTGCAATGCAAGACATAATATGTTCTTGAGTAAGAAATCATATTTTGTTTTTATGCCAGGTAAAGGAGTTATCAATCAAGTAAATAAACAGTGATATTTATATTTGGGCTAACAGATTTTTCAATTATGCATTATACCTAGCAGAATACCTTTTGATTTAATGGTTTGCATTTTTTTTTTTTTTGGTGCAACACAAGCTGCTCTTGTATTGGGGAAGAAAATAGATGGAGCTGGGCAACTGAGCAAATATGACCATATGGCAGCATATCCTAGTGTATGCTTACAGATTCTCTTGTGGCAGCAATAACTGTAAGACTCACATGTTATAAAATAGTTTCTACATCCAGGCCTTTTTCTTAAGGATAATTTAACAAAACATAAAACTTGTAGTATTAATTTTGTAATCTAGTCAAAACTACCTAGATGTGTACAGTTCCTTGTTGTAACTCCTTTTCCAGTCAGCTTCCTTTCTTTCTTCAATCCCTGAATACTTTGGCTTGTAACTGGAGATATGGGCCCATGCAGATTAGATGAAGGCTGTAATTTCCTTTGGGTCAAGGAGTAATTTTGATGTATCTTCTCTCCTGTGAAACCTTCTGCCCCCAATTCTTGCACCTGGAAAAGTGCTAATGATTGCCAGAGATGGAAATGCAGGCTGACTGGCTCTTCATGAGAGATGGAGAAAACACAATGGTGTATTGAACAAATGAGATGAAACAATTTGAAAAGACTACAACTCTTTGCTTCTTGGGACAGCTACTTTGAGAGTAAGGATTTCTCTTCTACTTATCCCTAAAATACCAGATAAGGTGGGGAATTATGACTTTTGGTCACGTCTTCAAATTTAAGTCAAATGGACTCAATGTTCTCCTCTTAGCAGTGGTCAGTTGTAAATACTGGTAGAGGGAATACTGGAGCTATACAGAAAGGCACTTCTTGTTGCACATCCTTCTGCAACTGGTGTCATTGGAGACATTCTTACAGTAGGCTGCCTCTTGTCTGTTCTTATTTAGTGATTATTAAACCATGAACTGTTTCCGGCTCTATTTGGACTCATTTGACTTCTGCTATCTCTCAGGCAAAGAGTTGTACTTCTTACACAGATGAAGTTCTTTGAAGGTTAAACACGCTGCTTGACATGTTGACCAGATGTTTATAAGTGACAAGTAGTGAGCAGGTGACTCATCATCACCTTTTTCTCACTTTATAGACATAGGTGTAACTCCCCTTTGCTGGGAAAGAGACTAGTTGGAGTTGAACTCTTTTGGAATGTCTTGAATGTCCTTTTGGACATTTTCTTTTTTCTTGATGATTCTTCATGTGCTTTTCTGCACTCTTTGCTTTAATGAGGTTATCAGAGCTGCTCTTAGAGTGAAAGATCTGTATGAATTTGGATTTATGAAGTAGGCTTTTAAACAAATGCTAAATTAGACTTTTGTTTTGCTTTCTTTCTGGATGCCATTCGGGAAAAGCATAACACACTTTTGACTCCTCTTTAAATGCTCAAGATTCTATTTCGCTTTTAAAGTTTTTCTACATATAGTTGCCATACTGTTTCAAAAAAGTTTGACAGCTAGAATTCTTCACGTTCTCTCTTCCACAACAAGAATGTAAACATGTTTTTAATAGAGCTGTAAATTGAAAAAAAATGCCATCATATTCTGTGTTTTTTGCGAGGCTCTTCATGTAAGCAGAATCTTTTTGCTCTGTTCTTAGTGTGTATGAAATGTGCAGTCTTTAGAAATGCAGATAATCAAAAAAAGAGCCACTAGGGAAACAAAGTAATAACATTAGCTAATGCCACACAGTAATGTTTATTTAACAAATCTGTGTTGCATGTCTGACATTTCCCCTGGCATCAATTTATTTTGTTTTGCTTTTCTCTGATAGCAGCACAAATGCATTTAAAATGTAAACTTATTTTACACCTACCAAAGTGTATACACAATATAATAAAAACATATACATCTTTTTTAATATCTTATGGGAATACATGCTGGAGATGTGCAGAAAGCCCAACAGCCAAAGTAAACGATCTAGATTATGGAAAATGTTCATTTTTAGCTTTCCCAATAGCTACTAAAACTGCAATTGTCAGTGCACTGTACATCACTGCATTATGTTATTTATAAAGTGCCACAATGTGACAAAATGATGCTATCCATCAGGATCCAATCTTAACTGAAAGTGGCAGGGGAAGTGGAGTAGATGGAAAGATATCTTTGCAGTCCATTCAAACTGGCAGTTTGGAATAGTTACAAATGGCGATTTTCAGAACTTTAATTTACTGGTCATTTGTAAAAGTGTACACAAATGATTCTATGAACCAAATTAGAAAAAAGTTTCTACTTTCCCATTTCTCTGTAACCAAGTTATCTCTTGCTAACATTTGCTTTTCAGACAAAGATCAAACCACTTCATTCATGCCACTCAAACTTTCTTCATTAGAATCACACATTTGTTACCTGGTCTTTTCAGCATCAGCACCTTTCTTCACCTAGAAAGCCAGCCCAACCAAATGTCTCCAAGAAATTCTCTTTAATTTCTTTCCTTTGTGTCCAGAAGTTTCTTATCTTTTCTGACTCACTTAGGTTTTTCAGGATACCAAAATACCAAATTTTATGTCCTCTACGGTATTCAAATTAAGGACAACATCGGAAAACACACTAGGCAGGATGACATCATCTCTCTCACATACACCTGCACACTATTTTAACAGTAACTTAAATGTTTTAAAAATAGAAAAATAAAAAGTGTCATTAAACTTAGTGTAATGAGAAAGAATAACCTGAAGCATATACATGCAATGATGTGCCACGAGTTAGATACTACCACTCTGAAAACATCAGTTCAAAGCTCAGTGTAGGTCAGAAAAATATTAAAAGTATTAAAAACTGCAAGAAAGGGAAAACATGAAGAAAAAAAAACCCACACAGCACAAAAAAAAAAAAAATAACCTACTTCATAAATCCAATGGCATAGATGTGCTTGTAATTGTAAAAGGCAGTTTCGTAACTTGCACTCAGCCTTTAACATGTAAATGCTTCTTATTCACAGAACATGGCTGCTGAAGCTAATATGCAGTGTAGATAATGTTCATGGTGTAAATTTGGGCAATGTTATGAAGAATTCTGTGGGTGGGAAATCCCTCCCACTGTGGCCAATTCATATCCAAGTGCAGGGACTGGAGTACCTGCAGTGCCACTGCATGACTGATTTAAACAAGCTGGATTTATTAGCAAGGAATCGTAGTAATACCAGCTAGGGGTTGATCTATTTATATATTTGCCGGTACAATCTTAGATTGGATAATGTATTTATATTTATTTGGAGAGTATATAGCTCATTTCTAGGGTTTGCATAATCAGCATATTTCAAATAAATCCAATGCAAAAAAAGTGACTGAGGTAAAAAAGAATATCAAACCTGAATGTTCTTGCCATCTGCTCAGTTTATTTCATATACCATATTGCTGGTCTTAGTCCAAATCCAAACAGACGTGTATCCATACTACAGCTGACATCAACTGGCCTCCCTTTTGATTGTTATTAGAGGAGAGAGAAGGCAAGAGAACCAATCTTGAGCATGGCTGAGACACCTTGACTGGAGTATTTAGAGGGGAAACCTTGCACTATCTTTCTCAGGAAGAAAACTTTATTTGAACTTAATTTTCTTCATAGTAACTGGTATAGGGCTGTGTTTTAGAATTATGTTGATAACAGAAATATTTTCACTCTTGCCAAGAAGTGTTTGCATGGTGTTAAGGCCTTTTCTGCCTCTTACCAGCAAGTGTATTAGGGAGTTGACACAGCTGGGACAACTGACCCCAACTGACTAAAGGGATATCCCATACCCCAGGATGTCATGCTCAGCATATAAAGCTGAAGGAGGAAGGAATAGCGGATGGCATTTGGAGAGATGGTGTTTGTCTTTCCAACTGTTACACATGATGGAGCCCTGCTTTCCTGGAAATGGCTGAACACCTGCCTACCCATGAGAAGTTTTTTTTGATGTGCTTTGTGTGCAGGTTTTGCTTTACCTTTTAAACTGCCTTTATATCAACCCATGGGTTTTCTCACTTTATACTCTTCCAGTTCTCTCCCCATCCCACTGGAGGGTGAGTGAGTGAGCAGCTGCATGGTTCTTAGTTGCCAGCTGGAATTAAACTGTGACAGTAGGGAATAAGAGAAAACTTCTATGTAAGCAACAATATTGACATATCTTGGCCAGTCATTTTAGTATATCCTATAGTATGAGTCTTTACTTCACTTGACTTAATGGAGTAACTTGTAGAAGTGGTAAAACTAATATTTGTGGATGAACAAGAATATAGAACCTGGAGTTTGAGGATTTTTGTAATAGTATTTTTGATGTGTGTGATGTATTCATGGATTTACTTTCTGTCCTCAACTTTCATCTCTATGACTCAAGTGTTCTGGCTAATGTATCTTTCCCTTTCCATAAAGAGGACTGACATGGAATTAGTCTCTCCTCTTGCTGACCGTTCTTTTTGATTTCCTGATCATTATACTGTTCCCTTCCCTCATATAACGATATCTTGCAAGGGTAAAAACAAAGGCCAGTCTTCCTGTTTCCTTTCTAGTATCTATCACGCCTTAGGGATTTCCTGCTGCCAAGAAGATCTGACTTCTCCAGATCCTGGTATGTTCAAAGAAAATGCTCTTTCTGAGGACTTTCCCTGCCAAATTATGTCAATGACCACTTTAGTATATGCAAACTAAATATAATCAAAAGCCTTGTAGCTTTGCCAGAACAGTTGGAATTTTCATGTAGATTAGGACAACTGGCTTCACCAATTTTCGTATTGCTCATGACAAAACATGTTCTCTAAGAAGTTGGTTGTTTCTTTTCTCCTTTTTACTCTTATGAGTTAGAAGATATTTGAGCAGAAAATGATCACTCGGAATAATTTCAGGAAAGTTATGATCAGGTGAATATGATTTTATGATGTAGAATGTGAAATGTTTAACTGAATATTCTCTACCTTTACTTACTATGTTATAGAGTTTATATACACTGGAGACCTGCTAAAGAGAAACTCTCTTTTTCGGGGGAATGTGGCATGTCTGGATGTACACCTGTCAGAAGTACATTCTACATCATACTGAACCTGTACTAGGTTATTTTAAAATGAAAACTTCAGAAACATTCTTGAGCCTGATCCAGATGAAGATGATAGTATACCATTCATTAATTTAGGAGCTGGATCAACTCCTAAATTATTCTTCCTTTGTTGCGTAAAACTGAAAAAGAAGAAAGTAAATGAGTTTTGCTGTAGGTAAAAAACTAATTGCCGTAACTTAAATTTCTAGGCTGGTTTTCAACTCTCTTTCAAAAAATGAACTATAAAAATAACCCTTCTTTTTTGTTATTGTTAACCCTATTAATGGATTCTATCACCCAGTTGTAGGACTTACTTTAATCCCAGCACCCACCATTTCCCATAATTTTCTTGAAATCTATCATTTGCAGCATGTGACAATGAACACTCTTTGCCAGTGACATATATTTATCCTTAAGAAGCAGGTTTTGCTGGGGTTCATGCTTAAGTCTGTTTTTCTTATCTTTCTCAAATGGCCAAAGTTAACTGATTTGAAAGGGCCTCATTTTAAATTACATTCATTCAGTGAAAACAGAAATTAACACTTAGAGACATCTATATGCTAATGATTGTAGCTCAGGGAATACCCTTCTAACCTTTTCAAAAGGAGTTGGTAAAAAGCCATTTCACTTGAAAGCAACTTAGTAAAAAATGGTAGATTCATTAAATACAATAAAATTTCCCTAAAATCTTTATCCCATTTATCACTTATCATTATTTTTCCTTTTAACATATGATACCTTAGCTCCAAACTGAATGTTCCAGGGTGCACTGATTGAAACTGTTTTTCTGGTGCCATCTATTAGATGCTGAAAAACAGAGGTTAATAATGTCATGAGTTTTAGGGATGTTATGCAAACAGAGGTGAAAAAGCAGCTTCATCTATCGCAGTACATAAGATACTAAGTGTATGAATTTTGGCAAAAGGGTCAAAAATGTGTAGGGGCAAGATTTTCTATAGTCCTTGCAATGAACTGAACAAGAAGATCCCAAGCTTTCAGACTTTTTAAGTGCTGTGTATCTGCATCCATTAGAGAGGTTACTCTAAATGCAAGATACTACTATTGCTGCTTATAGGCATATTTATTATAGGTGCAGTCTGTGTTTGTTCTTGACTCTGTAGGAGGTCAGAATTCCTGAAGACGATAAATAGAGTATTGCACATATTAAGCTGCTTGTGCACATTGGTATTCTGCCACATAGTACCTATGTTACTGCCATGCGTAATGTTTCTTAGATAAGGTCACTGCTGTATACAGAAGGCTTGCAGGTCCTCGAATCTTGTGTTCCTATTTGGAAGAAAAGAAAAAGCTTGTGGAAACAGTTTTCCTGTTGTTCTTACACTGACTACTATTTGTGTTGTGGTTGTTCTTAGAGGAACAATTTTTAAGGAAAAGGCCTAAAAAATTAGTGCCTGAAGCTTCTTTGAAGCTACCAATCTGATTAGTCTTGCAGATCCTGATATGAAGTCGAACTAGGGTCAAATAAAGTATTAAGCCCTAGAGTAAGATGTGTCTGCCCTAGGTTAGAAGCAATTTGCAACTCATACTTGGTTTAAATTTAATAGTAGTAAAAGTCCCATTGAAACAAAATGTGGCAATTATTGAGCTTGAAATTCCAGTGCAGGAGAGACTGGAAGAAGGTCACAGATCTGTATTTGGTTTACTTCTGAAAATCTGCGAAAGTGATGTGAAGATCCAAAAGGATCCCAGGCGTTAGTAATACTTAAGCAGGTGTTATGGAACAACTTCCTTCCCACCAAGCAGAGGAAATGCCTAAAACACTTACTGGTTAGCTGAGCAGTGGCTCTGCAAACCCTAAGGAGGCAAGTGTAAAAGATTGCCTTCAGGAGTACTGAGAGCGAGAATCAAATATGCTGGGCAACCAGACAAGAGAAGATAGGTGGTGATGGTCGCTGAGCAGAGAGGGACACTTGTGACTTGAGGATTGGAGGGTGAGATTTTTCTGCAGGAATTGAGCGAGAAAGCTAAAAGACTGGGTGATAGCTGCCTCCTACACAGCAAAGGCAGAGAGGGTGGGAATCTTTTGACGAAGAGCTGCTAACAGGTAATATATGATTAAAGGGGAAAAACTGTGCCTTGAAGACACACCAGAAGAGTATGTGGGGTGTGAGAAAATGGCTTTTGCAGGCTTTATTAGCAGCTCAACTGTACCCTAGGTTTTTTAGTGTTATCAGAAAAGTAATGATCTACACTGCTGTGTTTTTGTCCCCTGGACTGCAGAAAGACAGTTTTTAAGCTGCCGTTGCCTAATGCCACAAAAAAGCTAACATGACCTGGGATCAGAGCAGTTATGAACAACAGGATTTTTGTTTTTCACTGTTCTGAGCAGGAGCTGTTCCCTCTGCTCTTACGCTTCAACTTTCCCCTGGGTTTTAATCAAAATGGCGTCTCTTTCAAAATCCTTCAGAAGGGGGAAGACATCCCGTTTGAGCTGGCAGCTTTTAGTGTGTGTAATAAGACCTGTATTTACTATGCTAAAATGTCACTTAGTCTGTTAAAATTGCAATTCTTTACCTAATCAATTTTGGAAGCAGCACTTATTTCTTCCTGGCAGCCACTGAATTGCTTTTCTGCATTGCATTGGCTCCAGATAAAACATGAGAGTTTAATTAATTTTCTTAATGTGAGATAGTGTCCTTTTGGTTTATTTTGGGTTTTTTTTTAAAACAGTTGGTACTCTGTGTTCTAGGTTGATCTAGCTAAATAAAAGCCCTGCTGTCTTGACTGTTATATGGGGCACTCCAGAACTGTTAGAGCTGGAGAGGCAAAGCTTTGCCCTTGTTCTCTTATACTTCTCGCATCAGTGTGTTGAGCACAGCAGGGAACTGTAACACACTCTGCTGCTGGTCTGCAGTCTGAGACTGGTTACAGGCTTTCAGTACTCTTCCTGCAGAAGCAGGACTGAGAAACCAAACATCTGTAACCTAAACTATTAGGTATATTATAAAGAGACTCAGCAAGCACTTTGTTGGAAATAACTAAACAATAGCCTCAAATTCAGAGGTCAGCATACATTTATAATTGTCGCACTGATTTTAGTAGTGATGGCTAATATTCTCGATATTCTATGTAGATTTATGAGTTGTCATGCTCCTTAAATTACAAGATTTGAGTGCTAAACTGTATACAACAGTTTCAATGTGGCAAATATAGTAGTTGAGCAAATATATGGAATGGAAAAAATATATATAAGCAATGGAAAATGAATTATTTGCAATGCACTGGTTTTTAGTTAACTGTAGCTTGACTGCTTTTTCCTGTGGCTCTAAATGAGGACTGCCATGCAGTTCTGTTGTTGACTCAAGAACATATTGTGATGAAGGGTACGTGGCTCCCAAGATGGTGAGTTTGTGTGTATACTTAAACATCCTGAATTAAAGACAAACCCAAAATACACAAAACCAAACCAAAATACCCTCCCTAAACTGACTAAACCACAAACAAAACTTATTCATTGATTCTGTGCAGAAAGGAATAGTTACAAGGTTCACAAATATTGAAGTGAGGCAAAAATATTTTCAGCAGAGAGAGCAAAAAAACCCTTCTGCCTTCACTGTGACTCACATGAAATTATGTCTGATACCTTCACCATGTTGGTCTGATTCTGTACATCCATCATCTTGTTTCTCTTGAAGACAAATGCTCTGCTTTGGGCATGCTATGAGACTGGAACTTGGTCATCAGTTTACACACTTTCTGACAATACATAGGATGATTTCGGTAAAGAACTAAGAATATTTTGTTTGCACATGTGTATCGGGTTTTCTGGCTTAAAAGGAAACACTTGTGCACTAGATTCTCCAGTTATAACTTTGCCTTTGATAGATTTATTGCTTAAGTTGCAAATTATTGATATGAGTGTATTTGGTATTCTTTGCTTCTGGATTTACCTGTGTGCATTTAATTTGGTTTTTATTGTTTTTATTTACTTATTTCTGCCTCTTCTGCTAAACTAAACTAAAATTAGCTATTTGGAGACACCTTGCTGCAGTGATTTTTGGTACCTTCACAAAATCCAAGTGTTGCTAGTAGCTTATGTTCACAAACAGTGTAGTTAAATCACACGCAGAATCATAGAATGGTAGGGGTTGGAAAGGGCCTCTAAAGATCATCTGGTCCAATCCCTCTGTCAAAGCAGGTCTCCCTTGATCAGATCACACAGGAAAGCATCCAGGTGGCTTTTGAAAACCTCCAGAGGAGGAGACTCCACACCCTCCCTGGGCAGCCTGTGCCAGGGCTGTGGCACCTTACAGTAAAGAAGTTTTTCTTTAGGTGGAGCTATTTGTGTTCCAGCTTTTGTCCATTACTTCAGGAAAAAAGTACTGCCCCATCATCTTGACATACAGTTTTTAAGTACTTGTAAGTATTAATGAGGTTCTCCCCTGAGCTTCCTCCAGGCAGCCAGGTTCCAGGTCCTGCAGCCTTTCCTCGTAAGAAAGGTACTCTAGTCCCCTGACCATCTTAGTGTCCCTGCACTGGACTCCCTCTAGAAGTTCCTTGTCCCTCTTTATCTGGGGAGCCCAAAACTGTACACAGTGCTCCAGATGAGGCCTCACCAAAGGTCCCTTGACCTGCTGGCCACACTCTTCTTGATGCATCCCAGGATGCCATTGGCCTTCTTGGCCATAAGGGCACATTGCTGGCTCATGGTTAGTTTATCGTCAATCAGGACTCCCAGGTCTCTCTCTGCAGAGCTGCTCTCCAGCAGGTCAACCCTCAGCCTGTACTGGTGCATGGGTTTTTTCTTTCCAGATGCAGGACTCTGCATTTTCCCTCGTTGAACCTCATGAGGTTCCTCTCTGCCCGACTCTCAAGCTGGTTGAAATCCTGCTGAGTGGCAGCACAGCCTTCTGGGGAATCAGCCAGTCCTCCCAGTTTGATGTTATCAGGGAACTTGCTGGGGGTAAACTCTGTCCCCTTATCCAGGTTGTTGATGAAGATGTTAAACAAGACTGGCCTCAGAACCAGTCCCTGTGGAGCTCCACTGGCCACAGGCCTCCAGTTTAATTCTGTGTCGTTGATCACCATCCTCTGAGTTCTGTCATTCAGCCAGTTCTTGATACACCTCATCCATCCCACACTGTCTGAGCTTTCTGATGAGGATGTTATGGGAGACAGTGTCAAAAGCCTTTTTGAAGTCAAGGTAGATGACATCTGCTCTTCCCTCATCTAGCCAGCCAGTTATGCCCCCATAGAAGGCTATCAAGTTGGTGAAGGAGGATTTCCTCTTGGTGAATCTGTGTTGACTCCCCTTGATAACCATCTTTTCCTTCATGTGTTTAGTAACATCATGGAGTATGAGTTGTTTCATCACCTTTTCAGGGATGAAGATGAGACTGACTGGCCTGTAGTTTCCCAGGTTGTCCTTCCTGCCCCTTTGAAGACTGGAGTGACATTGGCCTTTTCTAGTCCTCAGGCACCTCGCCTGTCCTCCATGATTGTTCAAAAGTGATGGAGAGTGGATTAGCAATAACATCAGCCAGCATCCTCAGCACTCGTGGGTGAATCCTGTCAGATCCCATAGATTTGTGGGTGTCCAGCTTGCCCAATAGGTCTCTAACCCCATCCTCATCCACCAAGGAAAAGTCTTCCATTCTCCAGACCATTCTACTAATCTCCAAGGACTGGACTTCCTGAGGGCTGGCCCTAGCAGTGAAGACTGAACCAAGGAAGGTGTTCAGTAGTTCTGCATCCTCTGTCAGCAGGGTACTCTCCTTGTTCATCAATGGGCTTACATTCTCAGGGGAGCTGACTATCAGCTAAGAACCTTCTCCCTTCTGCTGGGGAGGAAGAACAAAGTCAGAGGCATGGGGACATCTAAGATAGAGGACTTTATGGTACTTTGATCTAAGACACAAGAAGCTCCTCTTTGCAACTCAGTAATGATTTTTAGAGGGACCTATTCTGATACATATCCTTTGTGGGTTTGAAGAGATCTCTCTGTTCAGTGGTAGTGGGAAGTTGAGGAGCTGATGGAAGTCAGGAGCTTCCAGAATCTGTTGTTTTGGATTCTGAGGCTACACTTGTCCCATGCCCCAGGGCATGTGAGTGCTGTGGGACTGGTCTTGTGGAGCTTTGAATTTCCCCTGGAGGTGGTGGTGACTGACTAGCTACATGTACACTGAGCAGACACCCTGAATCTGTCAGTAAATACCAACTTCTGATTCACGGTCATCAGTGTGCCAGACGGGGTTGCTTTCTCAGAGGTGTCAAATATTGCTTGTCTTCAGCCTGTGGTTTATAAAAGGAAAACCAAGTGTAAATCCCTCTGGCACTGTAGTAGAACTGGGTTTGCGGGAGTTTAGCAAACTAAAGCAGGTACTGCAAGGTGAGCAGATACAGATTTAAAGCAATGGAAAAACCTGACTGGTGGAATTTAATAAATTCTGTTTGCTGAATGCATCAGTAAGCCAATTTTTTGGTTTGTTATGGCATGTAAATGTAGTTAGTTGAGATAGTTATCTTTTGAAGGTTGTATTCCCTGCAGCAAGATCAAAACTGACTGAAGTTGATACTGTTTATGTTAATGAAGATATTTTTAAACGGATATCTATATTATAGTTAGCAATTGTCATGGTTACAACAACAGAAGAAAAAAGCCTATCAGAAACTTTCTGGGTGAAGATGATAGTGTAAAATGTCTATCATTTAATAGTTTATTATAAAAGTAATGCCTCTCAGGAAAGTCTTATTTTCAGTTGATGATACTCTGCTTTACTGTACTTGCCTAGGCTGTGGTATAGGCTTCTGAACTGAGAGTACATATAGGCTATAGTTTGATCTGGAGAAAAATGTTCTGTGATGACTTGCTATAATTATCAACTAAAGTTATTAGGTTTTAACAATCAGTTCAATTGCAATGCTATTCTTATGGCTTTGAAAAGTGTCAGGATAGGACTATATTGTACCTGTCTGTCACTGACTGGAAAAAAGTCTGAAAGATGCTCCACCTATCCTATTAATCTTTTTGGGACAGTATTGCAACTTGCACGTCAGTGAAATGGATATGTTTTGGTAGTTAAGCTATGGATATGTTTTGGTAGTTAAGCTATTGAAAAAGAACGTGCTCATGTCTTAAATTACCCCTTCCAAATGCAGTACCTGAGCTCTTGTGCATCCTTTTGGTAATGAAGTGTTAATTGCCAAGTGATAGTTTTTTTTCTTTGAATGAATGTAGATTACAAATGAAACATTATCATGATAATGCTTAACAGTATATAATAGTATGTGTCATTACCATCAGATTTCATTTCCATTCAGAAGAAGCAAAAAAGATGATGTATTGTGCTTTTCGTGTGGTGATGAGGTTTTTGTATTCTCTCAGATCTCTGAGATTCTAATTAAAGAGTTTAAAGTTAATTCCTTGCATATTTAGATTTTTTTTCCTATGAAACTTAATGTAGAGTTTTCCATTGTAAATGCTTCTGTATTTTTAAAGTGTTTCTTTAAAATATAAACCCAGATTTTTTTAGTCAGTGCAAGTGAACTTCTGATACTGCTTCTAAGCAATTTCAAGAACTAATTTTTTTCTCTGTATCTTGGATAAAGAAACATCCATGGTTAATTACACATAATTTCAGCTGATTCACTTGAAAATGAAAACAATTAGTTCTCTTTACTGCTCATTTTTTGTAAAACTCTAAAATCCAATAACTTTTTTGTTATAAACTAGTAATTTAGAATATTAGGGGAAAAGAAGTCAACTTGGGCAGGGTGACGACTGCTGGACCCAAGAGTGATATTGCAGTTACACAGAGAGGAAGAAATTTCCTACCTGCATAAGCAATGCATGTATGTTACCTAACATGTCGGAAAATGGGAGTTTAACATTAATGGACCTGAGGAAAAAATAGTTGCCTGATTAGTTCATTTTTGCTCTGTTGTTTCTGGTAGAGATTTATTTGTCTTTGCACTAGGACTTTGGTATTCTGTCCCTATAATAAGAGCACAGCAAAGCCATGTAAAGACAAGGAGAAACCCTCTCAGGAGAAAAGGAGGACACAAGGCCAGCTTTGAAGGTTTGGGCCTCCTATGCTGTAACCAGGCACAGAGCCAAACATTCAACTGATATCCAGTGTATCCCGTGTAGGGGTGACAATGGGTTTGTAATCCAGATGCAACAACATCAGTTAATGACATACTGAATTAGAGCAATCTGTAATTTTAATAAGTGTCTTGCAGAAATACTTCCTTTGGTGAAGTTCAGGGGTTTAGTGTTTTCATACAAGAGAATGGGATGAATTAAGGACCAACTTATCTATGTTTAAAAAACAAGCCATAGTTTTCTTTGAACGTCTGTATACATTTTGCATCATGTTAGGAAAACCATACTAATTTTTCCTTTCAAATAGAATTCTTTAGTCTTTTGTCTGATGGGGATAATGTAAATAGAATAGTGGACCTTAAAGCACACTTCTCGTGTCCTACAGACATCGGATCAGAAAGTGGCTCTCTGTTACCAGATATTGACAACTCTGTGTTTTGTATTTTAGTAATACACTTTAGGTGCTAGGGATATGTAGACGTACTGAAGTTAGAGAGTTTTGTTGATTTGATCCTACTCTGTTAATCAAACTATAGCTTAATGCTGCTTTTGTGTAATTCTTGTAGCATTAAACTAGGGACATGATATAATACACCTTTAAGCACTAATGCAAAAGCAATGATAGTGCTTAGACTGCTTCTGAGTAAGCCAGTAATGTACACGAACACATTTTTAACACTGGAAGGTAATACAGTATATATTTTACAGATAATATACTTCCTGTTCTTAATTTGCTAGTAGCTATGAGGAGGAAAACTGGTATTATGTTATGCATTATGTATTGGTACACACTGTGCAAAGGATTTGGGATTTCCCTCCATGGTGTATTTTGAAAGTATTATTGACATTACATTCCAGAGTTTTACCAGTAAATGATGTGCTGATGCCTGCTGTTAATTATTCTCAATTTGCCATTACATTGTGTTGAGATGGCCCAATCTATGCTGACATGTATATATACAGCAAGTGGTATTCCTATGCTTTGGGAGGAGGTGAAAAGAACTGTCTTGGGCAAGAACTGAGTTGGAAGAAAACAGAACTTGATATAAACCAGAGAATGTGTTTATAAGTACTGTGGGGCTTTGTGGGCTGTGTTCCTGATGTAGTTCACAGAGATTTGACACTGATATTACCATTTGGCTTGAAAGATCCCATGACATGATTGTAAAAAGAATATATTTCTTATTCTAATTACAATGGGAAAATTGTTCTTGAACACATTTTGCAATGTATTTTAGAAACTTCTCTGTGCTTTTCAGTATAAGAAATTATCTTGGTTTAACCTCAGCCAACTACTAAGCACCATGCAGCTGCTTGCTTATTCCCTCCACCTCCCAATGGGATAGGGATGAGAATCTGGGGGGAAAAAAAAGTGAAACCCATGGATTGAGGTAAATCAGTGTAATAACTAAAATGAAATATAATATTCATATTTGTAATGAAAATGAATATAACAAAAAGAGAGGGAAATAAAACCCAAGAAAAGATAAATTATGCACAATACATTGCTCACCAGCTGCTCACTGATGCCTGAGCAGTGATCCGTCAACTCCACTCAGTTTTATAAACTGCTCTATGGTATGAGATATTCCTGTGGCTAGTTGAGGTCAGCTCTCCTGGCCGTGTTCCCTCCCAACTTTTTGAGTATCTCCTCGCTGGCAGAGCATGGGAAAGTCCGTCACTGCAGATAAGTGCTACTTAGCAGCAACTACATCAGTGGGTTATCAGTATTATTCTCACACTAAATCTAAAATACAGCACTGTACCATCTACTAGGGAGAACATTAACTCTATCCTGGATGAAACCAGGACAGCAATGTAGGTGGTAGTTTTCTCATATCACTGGAGAAATTGGAGAAAATGCACAAATAGGTTCATACATGTCTTTGGCAGAAAAACCTAATCTTAAGTATAACCTCAGACTGATTAAAGCTTTGCTACTGTGTAGCAGTCTTGAAATTTTTATGGTCTGATATAATTTTTGCAAAGTCTGGGAACTGACAACATAATGCAAATAGTTCCAGAAAGGGGGTACGCTTTTCAAATTCAAAATTTCATATTATGTGGGGTTTTTTTCCCACCATTTTTCTTGTGTTCTGCTATGGTATTAAAATGAGGACCTAAAAATTATTGACTAAGGATTTACTTTCCGTGTGCAAACTTTCAGCCTTTTGGATTGTGCTTATGAGACTATCTTAAAATTTGTTCTCTTTCCTTATGATTTAGGATGATGGTGTCCCTACTTCCCTTCATTCACCTGAAGGCATTCTTAAAGGGGGAAGATAATAGTCTTTACACTCATCCCAGACATATTTCTTCATTACTGCAAGTAGGAAGCCCAGCACTGAATTCCAAAAAGGTGAAAATAGCTCTGCATCTAGGATAAAAATTTTGAAGTTATAACATAATATATATTTTTAACTCAATATACCTATATTTCTCTTTTTTTTTTTCCCTAAACTCAAGTAAAATTCATTGGAAAATACTCTGTGCCTTATGCCTATGATAATTTGGACTGTGAAAACTTTAATTAGTTTGTGGAGCTTTTTATTATTATTTTCTCTTTATTCGTTATTTTTTGCTCAGTCTTTGTGAATGTTCTGTGTTTTCATCATCAAATAAATTGCTAGCTATTTTTGTCAAACAAGAACCCTGAAACCATCACACTGGAGTGCTGAGCCTATCTGCCCATTCTGTCAACAGGATGAAAGTGAATCTCAAGCTTTTTTAATTACAAGGATAACATGTTCGCTCATCTAATAATGAAGATGGTTAGCAATTTTAAATTTTAATAATCAATTACTGAAAGTAATTCTCCATTAAACCACAAGAGAGCCATTAAATCTCAAAAGATGGAACATGCTGTATGTAACGGTAGCAAAATTTCTATTTTTAAATATCATTAGGGAATATCTGATTTTCATTTCTCTGCTTTTCTTTTACCTTTTTCCTCATGCAGACCATCTCATTTTCAGCAGGAAGACAGCACATGATCTTATAAATAATAAAAGAAAACCCTTGCAAGACTTGATCCAATGTGTGAAATATGTGCTAAAAATCTAATTTGTTTCAATCCAGCATATTTTGACTGAATAATAAGGAAAGTGACTAATTAGTATCTTAATATGCTGAGGGCTAGGTGGTGTGGTGGGCTTGATACACTCTCCTTTCACCCCACGAGACCGGAGTTCACATTTTACTGATATTGCAGGTACTGAACAGAATTTGGTGGCTTCTCTCTTGCTGCTGGTGTAGCTGCCATCTAAAAACCATAAAATTCAGTACTATTGGCAGCTTCAATTATAAGCATGTTGAGATCTGGAAAGCAGGGATAGTACAGCTCTCAGCTTGATGTGCTTATATGAGAATGTTTATTCAGTGACAAGCAAGTTGGCAAACATAAATTGATAGTTGCTTCCAGCAGCAATAAAATAACTCTAAAGTATGGAGGGGAAAGGGAAGCAATAGATTAGTATCACCTCAGCTGCAAAATAGCTTTTTTTCTTTCCAGAGTATTTAAAATTGAAAGCTGCAGAAGTGATTTAGAGTGGTTTGTTAATGATGTTGGACTAACTATTAAAATGTATATTGTTTACTTCTACAGTGATAAAGTATGACAAATGTATAACTTGAGTCACTTTGTATGGGGAAAGAACCTGAAATCGGTGCCTGTTTGAAGGAAAAAAAATAAAGCTCCAAAATGAAAAGCTAGGACAATAATTAAGTTTCATTTTGAAGTTAAAGACCTCAGTTGCTTTTATTACCAAGGAGCCACTGACACTACAGAGTACACGTGTATTTCCAGTAGATAATAGTGTGTATTAAGACTGGTAAAGTTCAGCTTGATTCTTTGGACTCCATCACTGAATTTTTTGGTCCTGATATACTTGATGTCCCAACATTGGAACTATATGTTATTGAGGGACTTTTAATGTTAGTTTTCATCAGCTTCTTCTACTCGGAAGGGAAAGTCTGTGTCTCTGATAGTTTGGCTTAAAGCAGAGTCTGATGACATCAATGGAAGTGTTATTAATCTTTTCAAAGGAGCTGAGATACCTTAGGAGCCCAAGTTTTGTTGAAGATAAGGTTTGTCTCAAAAAAAAAAAAAAATTAAGCCATAGCTTTGTAACATTGACAAAAAATTATATATTTTGCTTGACACAAGGCTTGCTGCTACAGCCATACTATTTGTTTTGAGATTGGGTGTGGGAAATTGTCTTAACATGGGACACTGCCCTCAGACTTAGAGCTATTTTAATTCCATTAGATGCATCGTGCTCTTAGCTTGTGTATTTATTGACTTAGAAGAAATAACTACAGAAAATTCTCCTTCCTATGTCTTCTTCCAGAACTTCAGGTTAAAGATATACATTGACTCTTTACCTGAATTTTCTGCAAATCTAAAGGCATAAGTAAGGTGCTAATATTAGAGTTTTCACGTTTTGGGTTAGTTTGAAGAATTTTTATTCCCTTTCTCAAGCTCTTTGATAAAGAAGCAACTGATATAGCCGCAGGACTGGAGGAGATGGACAAACAAGATTTTGAACACAAGCCATTCTTGCTGTCTGAAATAGATGAAAAATGTCTTCAAAATTAAATATGGGTTGAGAACAACTGTTCTGAGCTTAACTTGATTATGTTCATCAATTAGGCAATTTGAAAGAAAAGGTGATTGGACCCGCCGAGCAAAGGGGAAGTATTAACAAGGAGCGAGGTGACAAGGTCACTAACCTCTGTGGCGTGGGGAAAGAGATGGATAGTATCGTTTGTGGAACATTAAGGCAGTATTTGGGGGTAGAAACTATGGGGAAAAAACAATGTTCTGAGTAAGGATTGCCACTTTTTTTGTCACTATAGCTGTCACTGTAGAGCTACAAATGTTAGCTCTAGTCTTGTTTCTTCAGTTCTTCCTTTACTTCAGGACTGAAGTAAATGTGGGATTTTCACAAAATTCTTTTATGAAAAATATTCTGTAGTAATTATTAGTATTTCTATCTCTCCTCACATTTCTCCTCACATTTCAGGTTTACAGCGGTTGTTAGGAATTAGCTGAAATCATGCATAAAGAGCTGTAATTTTAGCATGGTGCAATTATGGCAATTAATGACCATCTTCTGTCTTGACTACTCTGTCATTACCTGCTTCCATCAGGTAAAAGATAGCTTGTGCGGTATTTGATTCTGATGTTGGGTTCTGTTTTAGGCTTATGGAGTTTGAAAACTAAAAGGGAATATCTGCAAGATGCCCTTAGGTTGCTCAAGGTGTTCTGAGACAGTGTTTTGAGAGTCTTTGTTTTCTAGAAATTTTATGTGCCTGGTATGTAGGTTTACAGGTAGGCGTTCGTTTGGGGGAGTGTATGTGGTGGGGGTTTTGTTTTGGGGTTTTTTGGTGGTTTTTTTTCCATCTTGGGTAGACTGTGCTTTTGATGCTATTATTTCAGAAACTGTTACTGAAGAGAAACTTAGATAACTTAGGTTATCTCCTCTTCCAAATTAATGAAATAAAACTTGGAGTGATAGCTCTCAATTTAGCAACATGTCAGAGCACCTGAAGAAGGGCTTCTTTTCTTGGAAACTTGTCTGTCTTCTCACTGCTGTTAAAAATTCAATTTTATGTAGTTTGATTGAAGTCAAGTTTCAAAGGAAGGGTCATTTCTTCTACTTATAACTGTAGAACATCATGACTACAACAGCACCACTGTTAGTGAACAAAGGTGCATAAGTATATTTGGCAACACAGATATTCTTGGTGTTTAGTCTTGTGCATGAGCTCAGGGAAATTTTGCTTCTGGACATTCTGACTGTAACTGCTAATATTGTGATGCTATTAGTGTGCACAGAGAAGTGCTGCTTGCTGTTCTGTGTTTCTTTATTCACTACAACTTTCATTGTTTAACTCTTCCTATTTTCTTCTTCTGAAACACTTGCCCCTCTTCCCTGTGATATAGTTGGAGAATGTGGTGTTTTTTCTAGTTTTACTCAAACTGTACTATTTCTGTCTGATTTCAAATTTTTATAGCACTTTTCAAAATTTGAAATTCATTATATCTAATGTCCTCTTATCCTCTGTGCAGCTTCCCTGCTGACTCTTCTAACCTGGCTTGTGACACAACTGTTGCTCCTTTGATGTCCTTAGCCCTTTCCTGCTGTGCTTTCAATGCTTTTGACTGTTTCCTGCTTGTGGAGTGAACATAATTTTTCAGAGTACAGAGAGAAGCTTTTAAGTGTAGGCTTACATGTTGCAATGGCAGGAACCCTAGAAATACTTAGATATCACATGGATAAGCAGAAACACCACAAAGTTTAGTACAGCTTCACATCAATAAGTGTTACCCAACCCTTGGCAGTACAATCATAACATCTCTCTAGAGTTAATGGTTGTACAAGCTACCTTCTGACAGGCTGCAGAAGGGAATGATTAAATCCTTGTTTAATGGTGTCTGAATGGAGATGTAACTATTGGCCAAGCAAATCAGGTACTGTCCAGGACTGCATGTGAACGGTGGTGTAGAGGTTTTCTCAAGCTATAGGCATGCAGTGGAAATTCAGTTTGATTGCAGCTATAGGCAATAGTGTGTAAATATAGGAGGAAAAAACCTCAAATCTACAGATGCAACAGCATGGGTTGTTTCTGTCAGCTAAACAGAGACTATTTTTTCAGTTTAGATGTGACTAGAAAATCTTCCACTTTGAAGAAATAAACTTACTTTGGCAGATCTTTCCTCCTGCTGTATTCAAAGAGATGGCATTATGTTCTATGTAATAAGCCTGATGGCTGCTGAGGAAAAAATATGACCAAAAATCCTCAGAAAGAGGAGAAATTATCTTGAAGAACCTAGGAATTATCTAATTTCTCAGGCCAAAGTAGCAATGAAATCTAGCCATTCTTGCCATCCAGTCCTAGTCACAGTAACAAACAAAGAAGAGTTTGGATAAAGGAAAAAAAAATCTTATTCATAGAATGTTCAGGGCTGTAAGGGACCTTTAGAGATCATCCAGTCCAACCCCTGCAGAAGCAGGTCCACCTAGATGTGGTCACACAGGAATGTATCCAGGCATGTTTTGAAAACCTCCAGAGAAGGAGACTCCATAGCCCCCCTTGGGCAGCCTGTGGTAGTGCTCTCTCACCTGAACAGTAAAATAGTTTTTTCTTGTGCTTAAATGGAATTTTTTGTTGGAATTGAGGTTTGAAGATGTGTTAAAAAATAATCTACTGGCACACAGTGTTTGTGCAAATGAAGTACGAGACATGACAAGAGCTTAAGAGGAAGTAGCAAGAGTGAAGGAAAGTCTTCAATTTTAACAAAAGACTGAAATTGGGTAAATGAGAATTGGAGCAAATGTTTTTGAAAGCATTCTACAGTAAAGCTGAAGTTGCAAGTATATTTAACTGTACACATTTTTTAGTCTTGCTGAAGACAGATGCTACTAGGTGTCAGCTGACATAAGACTTCTTTGTGGTATAAGAAAAATTAAATAATTTTATTGATGGTATGGATAGATTTTGAGGAACAGTAGGGAAGAGGGGCTGGTTCCGAGTTCCTGAGGTTATGTTTGTTGAGGGAATGGATTTCTTTCTTGTTTACTTTTAACCTCCCAGGATATCTGAACCCATCTCTCACCATTTCCTCAGAATGTGTATGAATTTCCACTGGGCAGCTGCTTACCTTCACTCTTACATTCTCTTTGTAAGCATGAGCTCTGAAACCCTCCTGTACTGCTGAGATGGACACTTATTACAGAGAGAGAGGAAGGAACTGTGGTGTAGAACACCTTCTTGTCCCTTCTGCTACCATAATTTGGGGACAGGAATTGCTTTGGTATGACAGTTGCCTCTTGATGTGAAGACTCCACTATATGTTCAGTCCTCTCTGTGAGAATACAAAGCCATGACTGTCATGGAGTGATATGGAACTGCTGACTGTTGACTTCTCCAGCACAAATGGAATGAAAGTAGCTTGTGGTGTCAAACTACTTTACACCTGTAATGCTTTTGGACAGTTCTGGTGTGGCAGATCCCTTGCTGAAGTCTGCATACTAATTACTGATCTCAGGATGCTAGTGTACTAGAAAATGATGAATATCAGTGAATACATTTTCCACATGAGGCAGAAAAAAAAAAAAGGCTGAGGATCGAAAAATCTTGGTATTGTTTCAAAATCTGTTTTCAAGAGTTTGGGTCACAAAGAAGGCCAATGACATCGTGGCTTGTATTAGAAATAATGTGGCCAGCAGTACCGGGGAAGTAATTATGTCACTGAGCACTGGTGAGGCCACACATTGAATACTGTGTTCAGTTCTGGGCTCCTCACTACAAGACAGACACTAAAGTACTGGAGTGTGTCAAAAGATGGGCAAAAAAGCTGGAGCACAAGTCTAATGATGAGTGGCTGAGGGAACTGGAGTTGTTTAGTGTGGAGGAGACTGAGGGGAGATGTGATTTGTCAGCAGGCTGGATTGGTTTATCCTTTAGAGGTTGACTGAACATTGCAATAATGTGACACTCTCAGTTACACTTTGTGATTTGTTGAATAAAGCAACTGAAAAATCCCAGAGGTTCTCCCTCCCCCTGCCTGCACGTGAGTGACTTTGAATATAAAACTGACCTCCTTTTTGGTCCTCATAGTACATGCTCCAGTGTTGCAGTATTTTCTTTGTCTCTCTAGCTCCTCCTTTCTTTTTCTTTTTTCCATCCTTCAAGCCAACAAGACTTTGAGTTTAATAAATTGCCAGGATTCTTGCTTCTTTTATTCAAATGAAGGTCCAGTCTACAGTGAAGACGTGTAATATTCTTGGGGCATAAAATAAAGACTTTTAAAATTTGGTTTTGTTTGTTCCTTTTAGTGACTTAATGAAAAGTGCTCACTGAAATTAGGAGTTCAGGGATCTAATTGTGTTAGATTTTTTAAAGTTGTTCTTGACATTTAAATTTAACTAGAAGAATTAGCCTTTTGACAGCTCAAGACTTCTTTTTTCCATGCATACTTGCATAACACACTTCAGATCTTCCAGACAAGATGCAAATTTGAGGTCCTCACCACCTGCGGTCATTAAAGCCTTCATGGCACTCTTTTTTGCAAGAGGAGGAAAGTTAACACCAATGACCTAGCCAAGTTCCAGCTTCAGTAACTACATTCTGTCTTCCTAAAAATATCTTTGCTTTTTTCAAATGGAAAATCTACTCTTTCCACCCTCCCCACCCCCTTCCCCAAAAATACTGAATGATGATGTTAAATGCTACAAAGACCTTCAATGTGGGCTAGACAGATTTAAACATACACTCAGGCAGTCACTGTTTGCTTATCTCTCTATAGAGCTGTCTACCTTGTGCCTCGACACTTGTGCACATACACAAATAGCTAAAAGGAGTTGTGTGTAATTCATAGTTAAAGTTTGAATCTTGGCATGTAATAGATTCTTTCATGGTGAAGCATTTCCATACCTCTGAGGATTTTTACTTTGTCTCATGTTTCTTTATTAAGAGTTCAAAGTACTTGCAAGAATGTTTGCTATTTTTCTCTGTAAAGTTTCTCTCTTTAATATTTTTTTTTTCTTTATGGCCAGAAAAGGAAGAAGAAAATATTTGGGGACAGTTTAGAAATATAATACTGCTACATATCTGTTTCCTTCAGTTCTTGGTCACGTGAACAACCATCAAAATATAATTTCAAAACACTAAATGCCATTCTTGTGTAGTCTTTGTCTTCATCAATGTCAAAATAAAAACTGTTGTTCAGTGTTTCTCACCCCTATACCACTATACACCAGTCTGTTACTATTTAGTATACATATATTTTGATGAGGCATTTTCTGGAGATGTACTTTTAAGGGTAGGGAAAGGATAGAATGTAATGGAGATAATAAAATGGCTTCATTCAATTTAACTTGCAATTAAAGGCAGGCTGATGTAAACAGCAAATTACATTAATTTTAAATTAATATATTGAATATATTCAGTCAAGTATCTATTAGACATGGAAACATTTACACAATAGTGTAGCTCTGTAGGTCTCATGAGCAGAGAGTTGAGAAGTCCACATGATGTGCTGGGATGTACCAAGGGGAGTACAGTTCACCCGAAGAACTTGATAAATGTTTTAGAACTTCTCTAACCCAGTTGGACTAGTTTGTTGCCATTTTGCTAATGAATTCCCTGTACACTGTAGCCTTATAAATAAAACTAACTTTACCATAAGCCGAAAGTAGCTCTCTGCTTAAAACCACATACTGCAATAAAAATTTTAAATATTGCACCAAGAGTAATCTTGAAGTTTGTATCCTATGTGTGTAATCAGTGGAATCTACTGGAATGTTTGAAGATTGCATCTGTTTTCATTGTATTTATAAAAAAAAAAATCTAAAATAAGAAAAGAAAAAAGCCACTTGTTAAATTCTCTGCAATGCTGATATAATGACTACTGGACATATGTATTAAAAAAAATACATATGTCATTCCTCAGCAGGGTCATGGGAAGATGTAATTTTTTATTGCCAGGACTGCAATTTTAAGTAAAGTAAAACTTGCAAAACATAGTACCGTGAACTTTGGAAATGCAGCTTTAGTGTTGTTCTGTGTTCAATAATTTAACACAAAATGCAAGAAGTTGCCTTCTTAACTTTCAAATCATACTTTTGCCACATCCAAAATGAAAAACAACTGCAGGGTACTAATAAGAGTAGGCATGACTAGGCAAGGTAATTTCCTCCTGGATTAATCTTAAATTCTTTAAGAGTCATCAGAGTTTTATTTCACTGGTTCTGATTTAAATGCTCGAGTTTGATAGCACATTAAAACTTGCACTAGGAAGATCAGCTTCAAAAAATGCTCCCTTTGTTTCATTACAGTTGTGACTCTATGAAAAATACCCATCTTCTGTGGATGAGAAATTCAGTGTATTTTAAATGTTTCAAAGAAATTGAGTGTGTCTCGTGTATATTTTGATAGGACTGGATGCTCAATGTCTACTCATTTCATTAAAAGGAGATTAATTTTAGCAGAACAGTGTTTCCTTGTGCTCCGAGAGTCACTGAGCACAGAATGGTTGAGTAGCTGTCGGGGAACAGGTTGCAGATAACCTCAACCAAAGTCCTGCTGTACAGTAGATCACTCATGAGATTTTATTTTTTCTACATGACAGTGTCTAGATCAGATCCCTAAGAAATCAAACATATTTTCAACCTGAATTGCAAATTTACTCTTCTTCCCTTCTGGGCTCCCTTTTGCTGGAGGCTTCAATTTTCTGAACTAAGGAAAGAGCTTAAATAGACTTTTCTTCACAGCCATGTTACACAGGAGATGACATTAACTATGCTAAGAGTTGAAAAAAAGTAAAACAGGTTGTGTTGTGTCATTCAGCCCTTGTTCATTTCTGTAATCCTAATATAGATAACCACATATCCTAGTCGGTTAAAAGGAGGACAAGACAACCCTGTTGTATGACTGTGGGTGTCATCTCAAGCCTTGGCATTTGGAGTTTTTTTAGCCAGTGAAAGCAACAGGGGAGAACAAATTATTGTAACAGCAATCACATATCCCTTTAAATAGTCGTAAAGAAATCTTTGCAACTGTTTGTAGGGGGTAAATATAATCACAATCTAAACTTCCTGGTTTCTGTATTATCTCATATCTGGAAGCAATATTTGAACTAAACAGCCAAGCATAATTAAACTTCACTTCTCTTGCTTAGTAGCATGTACATAATTTCACGTTTACATTTAATTTTTAGTGACTTTTAGCTGATATCAATACAGAAGTACTGAAGTATTTTGAGAGGAGACTACAATAGCTCTTGTTGAGTTTTATGCTGCCTTTTGGCCTCCACAAGCTAATTTGGTGGTTGGTAGTGATTACATGGCAGATACCTCTGTGGCAACGATGTATATATATACCACCATCAGAGTTGTTTCTCACCAAAAGGCACGGGATAAAATTTATACATCTCTTATCTTTGTGAGGAGCTTGCAGTCTGGTATGGGAAGATGGGCAATGAAGCTTGATGAAGAGTCTAGAGAACAGGTCTTATGAGAAGCGACTGAGGGAGATGGTGACTTTTAGCCTAGAGGAGACTGAGAGGAGATACGATCACTCTCTACAGCTACCTGAAGGGGAAATGTAGTGAGGTTGGGGTCCATTACTCCTCTCCAGATAGAACACAAGGAAATGGGTTCACGTTTCACCAGGAAAGGTTTAGATTGGACATTAGGAAGAACTTTTTCATAGGGAGGGTTATTAAACATTGGAATGGGCTGCCCAGGGAGGTAGTGGAGTCACCATCCCTAGAGATATTAAAAAAACACATAGATGAAATATTGAGGAATCTGGTTTAGTGTAGTGATGGGCTAGGCAGTGTGAGGTTAGTGGTTGGACTTGATGATCTTAAAGATCTTTTCCAACCATAACAATGTTATGATTCTGTGATTCTTTGTTAGATATATGTGGCTTTTTCTTCCTAACTGAGAAGTAGCAGAATTATTAGAAGGAAGAAAAAGTTCTTCAGTGTCTCCTAGATACTGCTCCTAGCTCTTACTCCTATCAGAACTATTTAGTCGCCATCTACACCAGGTAACTTAACAATAAGCCTACCTCAGTTAACCAAAATGTGCCTACGTTGCCATCAACTTCTCCCTTTGTTGTGACAGCAGCAAGCATTGCTTCTGCCAGCCTCTTGTGTGCTTAGCAGTTGGAGCTGCTAATTCTTCAGTAACTACAATAAGTTGTCAGTGATTATTTCCAGACAACTTTCAAATATGCATATTAGGTAATTAAATTTGCAGTAAGTGTCACTATGTTATGCTAATCTTAAACATGCAATCCTTTCCCTGTCCTTCTGTATTAAGCATTTTCTAAACTGATGCACAAATAACTAATTTTTTCCAACTGTTCTAGATCAACATTTATTTTCTGAGCTGTGATGTATAAAAAAAGAATAAAAACACTCACCTCATTTATACTTTATACAAATGAATTGTAACACCTTTAGAAGTCACTTGCATTCAGGTGCTGTAGTCTAGCTTCTAATATTTCTTCTTTAGAGAAAATGCAAACAAGCACGAAAACACTTATATCTTTAAGATTTGTGATTGTATTGCTTCTATTTTGGGCCATTTGAATCTGTTAAGACCAACAAATCTTTAATGTTGAAAAGAGTCTTAGATTATTAAGAGACTGTCTTGTACCCAGAAAATCTACTAATTGAAAATGTGATGTTTTAAAAAATAGAAATCTTCCACTTTAACTGTCATATATTTTTATTTTCAAATACTTTCTTAAGAAGAAATTGTTCTTATTTGGATTGGGGTAGATAAGAGCTCAGTGCTTTAAAAAAGCTGTTTCTGAGGTGTTTTGCTCTTTAGATTTTCTAGCACAGGTCTCTGAGGTGATTTTTACTTTTACTCGATTCTCAGGTTTTATCTCCCAAATTTGAGACTTGTGGAACAGTTGTCCAGGCAGGGAACCAGACTACTTATATATCAACACTTGTAATGATTAACTTCATAGTACTAGGCTAACAGTTGGATTTAGGATCATTTAGGATCTTAAGGATCATTTCTGGCTTAAATGAGTCTATGATTTACCATAATTCTTGCAAGTTGCCCTACCTACTTCTGCCATTCCCCTTTAAGTTTTGTAGTAGAAGTAGTAACAATATTATTAAAAATTGTGCCTTTCTTATTACAGAATTTTACAGAATAGATACAATTCTAAGTCATGATAACTGGAACTGAAGAAATTTTCCTTGATGAGAAGAAGATGGGAGGTAACTGCCAGGTACAAGGGAGTGAAGCCAGAGCCTTGCCTAAATACTCTTCAGGGAGTTTTCTGTGTAACATTCATTCTTCTCATTGCAAAAAAAGAAAGAATAAGAATTGTTTTCCATTTTGACAATTATTTGTAAAAAGTAAACTTAATATCTTTTGCATTTACCTCTAAATTAATGCATACTTGGTAAAACCTAGGATGATCATAGTGATGTATTTTCAGCAGTGACAGTAGTATGTCTGAAAGATATAAGTCTTTTTTTTTCCTATGGCAAGCTTGTGAACTTACATAGCAACCATGGTACAAATTTCTTTTCAGCCACCAGTGAGGACTCTCAGTGAGGTGCAACAAAAAAGGTGGGTGCATGTAACTAGACATTTGAGAGAATGAAAGTGTAAAAGAGTTGTTTGCACTTGGTTTGCTATATTCAGTATTCCATATTATATGTGTACATTGTGCAAGTTCTAGAAGACTTTCTTTGCCTGGAATATGTAACATAGGACGCTATATGAATTTACCTATGAGAAAGTACATGTTATGATTGAAAAACAAAGTACCCGTGTATTTCGAGACTGTGTTATAATACATATACCTCAGGGAGCAGAGCTAACACAGTGTATGCAGTCTCAAGCCTTGTCACTTCCTGATTGTGAGCTGTTCTCAACTCAGCCTTAATGGCAAGTGCTGCAACCCTGCCAGATTTCAACTTGCTCACCCAAAGGGGTTCAGACTTGTTTCATGAGACCCTTTTGATGTAATCGCACTTAAACTTTGTTTAAAACAGAACAACTTTGAAAGGAATATTGCAGAAGAGACAATATCTTTCAACAAATCAACAAACTTGACTTGGGGAGTGACACATTTACTGTCAAGTGACTAAATTCCCCTTTTGGGAGTTTACAACACAAGCTCTGACCACATTTAAATTGGAACAGTGACAAGGTGATTACACGCAGTCTCGATGTCTCCCTCAGAATGGGAAATAGAACATAATAATTTGTGCAGAAAAGTGCTGAATGCCCTATTCTTTTTCCATGTTCATATTTAAAGAGGTTTGTGCAAAGGGCTGTCCCAAAGGAAAAATTCTTTATGAAGATAGTTTACTTTGTTGTATGTGTTTAGTATGCAGAGAAAGAAATTCCCTTTTTTCTTCTTCACCTACCAGATAAAATACAAGAACACAAAGACAGAAAGCACTGGAGTGATTTTTTTAATGCTGGTTCTTAGATTTACTCAACCTTACAACTGGAGTTTGCAAAGAAAGCGTGGTTACCAGTGTCATAGAACCTTATTGATTATTAAGAAAACCCCCAATCTAACAAACCCCTGCCAATATTTTCCTTTTGTTTTTGTGATTGCCTTGCTTTGAAGGCTTATGAAAATTCCCATGATGACATAAACCCTAATTTCCAAAGGAAGCCCTATGACATAACAGAATCAATATGAACTTAGTCAGCCACAAGAGATTCAAGGTGAGATTTAAAGTGTTTCCAAGTCTCCTGTATAGCCTACACAGTTAGTTGTGTGTTTGGACCTGCAGGTATACTTCCCCTAAAGGGTCACAGTACAACTCTTATGACACTGAATGTAGCAATACCTAATATTTAAGAACCTCACTTGTGACACAAAACCTCTACTTTGGCTTCTCTGAACGAGAGAGATTTACTGATGGCATAAACCATCAGACATGCTGATCTCTTTTGTACAAATGTAAGCTGACCATCTAAACTAGTCAATAAGAAATCATAGTATTGAATCACTGCATTAATTTTTCAGAGCCTGAACATCTATCTCTATGTGATATTTATAGCCTTAAGTTATCTCTTGGTGTTTGATCCTTGGAGCTGTTTCTTTATGAAAAGCAAAACAGGATATTCCTTTCCTGAAAGGAATTTCTGTCCACTGATGTGAGATGTTCAGCAGAAGGAGCATTGAGCAGTTGGGTGGAGATTTGAACCTATATAAGATTCAAACCAGTATCTCCTTTTTCAATGAAAGACTTCACTGTCTTAAACCATATCTAGATTGCCCTTCCCCTTCTTCTTTGCAGAAAAGATGTATTTACCTGGAGGAAATGAGAAGGACACCTGGTTAGGGCACTGCTAAGTGAGAAATCTTGCTCTGCTTCTTGTTCCAGTGAATGTGTTTTACTCATTAACTGTTTCCTACAAAGTACACGAAACCTCATTTGTAAAAGCAAGTTCCCAATGGGTTTTATGAATGTATTGTTTTTCATTGCTCAAGAATAAGATGCTTCTGTGTGTATTTAGAAGCAGAACAAGAGTGTCTCCTTGGTCCAATGAGTGTTGTGAAGATACTTGAACTAGATGCTAAAAAAGGAAACCATATCAGCTGTGAATACCCTGGCTGTACTAATCATCATACCTCAAGAAAACTATGTTTAGACTACTTCTGATATCTGAGATGCCTTGGGAAATTTATGGGCTACTGATGGTTTAAGTGTAGGCTGTGTTGAAATGCAAATAGTTTGTGCTGTTTCAGACAGTCTTGGAGCATTCAACATATCTATACATGGCGAGAAGATGTACTATGGGAAACCTGCACATGTCTGAACTGGCAACTGGAGGGCAGATAAAATAGTCTAGAATTCCTTCAAAAGCACTACTTGTAATGGAATGCAACTGCACCCCATTCCTGGGCACAGCTTTGTGCATCTGTGGAATTAAGCAAGTATTTAGAGACTGGTTCTGCCGGATTTTGGAATGATCTGCCCAATTTAACAGTAGCCCATCAAATATGTGTGCATGGAGGGGAAAGCATAGGCTGGGGTTATTAGCAGATGGCTGAGCTGCCCCCTGAGGAGGTAGGGAATATGGATTTGAACCTTGTCAGATAGCAGAAGAAATTGATACCTTAGCACAATTGAATAATGTCCACCCAGAGGAGCCTATTGGGAGCGTCTGAGTTGCAGAACAGATGCTGTTCATGGTACAACTTACAGTCATGCCCTTGTTGTCTAAACTGGATCCTTCTGGATTGCCTGTGAACTTAAGTTTCTCTCCAAGGGGGCCTCTCCAAGGACACCCTGCTGAAGACCTCACTCCAACCTGGAGTCTGAACACAGTCACATGTGTCTGGGTGCCAGCAGACACAGAGGACTGTTGTCTTGCAGTGCATATGCAACTAAAATGCTTGAACTATGATAACTGTGCAGTCCTGCTGTGCTGCACCCTAATATTATCTTGTTTGTGAATACGCATACCTAGGTAGCTTATAGGCAGACACTTTTTAACCTATGTTCAGTCTTTTTAACCATAGTTGAGTCTATGCTCAACTTAAATTGTGATGCCTTTGTGCACAGAGCATGTAAATTCTCATCCTTCTTCAATATTTTAGTATAACAGAATCATAATGTAGTTTGAAGTTCCATAGAGCACTGTTTTCAATGCATTTGTAGTTGTATGTTTTGTTGAGCTTTGAGCTCTTTAGAGCACAGCCAAATCTTTGATACATGCATGGAATGAACTTCACATGATGAAGACTCCTGTATCCACAGCATTTGGGTGCTATTTTGAAATAGAAAGTAATGATATTATTGTTAAAGATTTTCAGTTGGAATAGGAGGGAAAAATAAAGCTACATTGTAAATTTATGGTAAAATTAACCTTAAAGATTTAATTCCAAGAAATGCATATGCTTTTGTACTGCAGTGATGAGTACAAATATGGTTTTCTAATGCTTTCTAATGGTTTTCTAATAATTTGTATATATTCTCAGGATGACCCCCTTTTCTTATTTTTTGTTAAATCAAAGGTGGAAATTACGATGAAGCAAGCTTCAAATGTCTTATTTGTTTTTTTTAGCTCCCCAGTACTTTATGAACCATTCATTCAGACAATAGCTATAAATACATAGTGACAGACAAATTGTACAAATGAACTCAAGGCTATATATATATATATGAGAAAGAATGAGATTTTTGCACTGGTTAAAGTGGAAAAAGGAATATTTTCCTGCAATATCAAAATACAGCTTGATTGAAGATATGCACAGACATACAAGCATGCACAATTACTGCTTGAGCTTATGAAAATGTAGCTCTTAATATCTGTTCTAACCTCCATTAGGAATATTATAGAGCTGCAGTCTGCATCTATATTGGTTATTTAACAGTGATAGTGCATATTGTAATTGATCTAGATAAAGATGTTAGCATAAAATATGGCAGATGTGCTTAAACCTAATGTCTCTATGTAGTCATATTGGCCAATGATGGCTTAATTTTACTTTGAGATAAAATGTGCAGCTCCACGTTGTAGCTTGGTGTATCTTTTAAAAGCTAAATTCCTGTGCATCTTTACTTAAAGTGACAGAGTTTTTATCAGAGAATACAGATAATTAAGTGCTGAAAATGAAAGCCACCCCTGAGTGAAGAATTCTGCTGATTTTGTGTGTGTGATTGTTTACAGATTTCGTTCTCTATTTGCTCCCAAAGAATACGCTTAAACACTCAATCAATGAATAACCTACAGCAGTTTGTTGTAGATTCAATAATGGGGAATGGTGCATTGTACCAGGATAGTCAGATATACCCATAGGGAGTGTCAGTGGTCAAAATGCTTCCATTGCCAGAAGGTAGTCTGAAAATGGTCTAGAAATTCAATACAGCATTGACCCTACATTGTATACCTGATCTGCAGTCAGTTTCTCAAGCTTACTTGAAGTTTAAAAAACAGCCATTTTAATTTGAGGATTGAAAAGATATATAAAATATATGTATTTTGGGTTAAAAATTATTTTTTCCTTCTCTAGAGTTGTAAGTTTAAGAGATGTTAGGATCTTTTTTCTCTCTTTTTATATAGGTACTTTCTTGTTTTGTTTTAGCAAACCAGATTTTGTGATAATGAGATTTCTGAAAACATCACCTCAGAAAATTTACAAATAGTCATGTCATGTCTGTGTGTCTGTCCCCCCACACTGGCCAGTCAAATATCTCTACCTGGTTTATTTCTGACACCAAATGCTTTTGAACTGCAAAGCAATACCAAGTTACAGACAATCTGTATGTTACTAGACTTACTGAAAAGCTTTAGCTCCTGTTGATATGAGAAACTGTCTTGGGTTTTGAAGTTCACAATTCTGTCTTTTCAATGCAGAAATTTGTTTAAGTATTTTAAATCAAAACACAAAAAATTATGAACAATGTTTTAAACATAAAGATTACATTTCTTAATTGGTTTACCGTAGTATACAGAGTTCAAAATGTATTTTATTGTATAAAAGAGAACTAAACCTGATTCCATCTATGCATATTTTTATCGTCTGTTTTTATATTGTTTTTGAGTGGGAGTAATAAGTTTCTCAATAATCCTACCTGGGACCTAGTTTACTCCCAGATACCCAAATAGATCCTATGATATGATGTGACTTCTTGAGTGGAACAAAATCTTCCTGCCAATTAACATATCTTTGCTTTGCTCCAGTCTACTGACTGTTCTAGGTAAGTCAGACACTTTTATTCTGCAGCATATTTCTTATTTTCTAAATTGTCAGTGAAGGTCTTGCTAAACCAAAGCAAAAGTGTGTTACTTCAGACTGATGCACATTAAAACGAGTGTTACTACTAAATACATAGAAAACTAGTCATTAGGCTTAGTGCCTCGAGTTATGCATATGACCATAAAGTGAGATTACACCACTTGCGATGCTTAATGTTAGGATTTGTGCAGTGTCACGGGCCGGCTTTCAGAAAAGAGCTCAAAACTCTAGTGTTTTGTTTCCAAAGGGAAGTCTAGTTGTGCTATTAAACTAGCAACCATCTACTTTTTGGTTTAATTCAAATTTTTAAAAGATCTTTCTCCCTTGAGATTTTTTTCTATGATGAAGCATTTCAACTGCATCTTATTTAACAGATGCAAATGTTTTATAAAAGCAAGAGAGCAAAATAACCTTTCAGCTTTTTTTGAAGCCTGTAAGTGTTTTGTTTTGCCAGCTGTCTATGCAAGTTCAGTGCATAAAAGGTTAGGAGTCTGACTTTTTTCTGTCTTGTATATCTTTGAAAAATTGGTTTATGGCGAGTCATACATCATGTAGCTAAGACATATGGGAATAGTTAAAGATTAAGGTAAATAGACAAATTGAACTGCTTTAAATCATTTTTCTCTGTTTCACTTTTATGAAAGAGCTTATGAACAAAAGTTGACATTAAGCAATCACAATAGGCTATTCTATATATTTTAGACAGTAGTAAAGACTTTAGTGTCAGAAAGTGTTGCATCACTGATGCTTATATCAATTTGATTGGTGTCCAAGTTTTAAAAATGTTACTTTGTCAAGTCATAACCTTTTCTGAGTCTTTCATTTGTCATTGTTTTGATGATTATATCTTAAAAGAAAAGAAAAGAAAAATGTTCTGTGCATCAGGAATCATATCATAGTTCATATGACTTTTCTTAGCAATTGTTTGGATAAAATTAGCACTCTTGTCTTGATTGCTTAGATGTTTTGGTATAAATTTTTCTTACTGAACATTTAGAGATTAGTGTTTTCGCTTAGGAAAAGCATGTTAGAAATACATTTTCATGAAATGTCAGATCAGTTTGGCTTGTGAAACCAAAAATGAGAAGATTTTAGTCACATATATTCCCCGTATACTGTTTATTATTGATAATAACATTACCATGAGTCAGGGCCTTCCAGACCAAAAGAAAATGTTAGCTGACAAAGCAAGGTAATTCAGAGTGTGAAACTGATATAAGCAAACAAGTATTTTTGCTCCTGTCCTAACTGGTCCAACAAAATATGGCTATTCTGTAGACACTGAATAGCTAAGAGGGAGTGGTTTGCCTATTTGCATTCTTTGAGTCTTTGGCAGGAACTTAAGAAATGAGAAACAATAGGAGTTTGCACTAAAAATGCCATCATCCATGATTGAAAGTGTGTTGTTTCCTTTACTTTGCAATTTCAGAGCAGTTATTTGTGTTGTCATTCTGAAGGGCTGGGAGCTGGGGTAGGTGTTCAAGATGTTTTTAAGATGAATTGACCATGTCTAAATATTTTTGTGTACTATAGGAAGCTTTAGGTAGAAGACAACCAAGCTACCAGTAGGAATTGTATTTGGATCCTTGCGGGCAGCTTAGCCAAGCCATCTTAATTGAAAACACCAGCATCTTCCAAAATGGAGGCTAAATGTAGTGATCATTGTCATGCTTTTCCAACCATTGTGGATAATGTGATTGCATAGCTACATGAAGTTTTACTCCTTTACGTTTTCTTGTTATGTGACTGTAGGGAGATCATTCCTACAAGTAATTTGTAGGCCTTATATTTTTATTTGTCCAGTATCAGTCTTGTAACTAATAGCTAATTGGTTTTGGTTTTATTGTGTGCAGTAATGATAGGTACACTAGCAGTTTCTCTGTTCATGCTAGAAATTGGTAGTTGATATAAATCTGTCCATATATAAAACCAAAAAGTTTTGAATGTCCATACCTTTGTGAAAGGCAATTTTATTTCCTATACAAATGAGAGACAAAAACCTAGCAGTGAAATAAGATCTGATGCTGGGAATGCTCCTCTCTATAGCAAGGTAATAATATTGCTTTGCGACTGTTTTTAATGAGTCACTGTTTGGAATTAGAGGATGTATTTGGACTGCTTCTCTGTACTATGTGAAAACCAGACACTGATTATTTTCAGTGCAATGGATATCACTTCAGCTTTTAGTCTCTGTGGTAGGAAAGTGCTTGTTTTCTGAAATCTATTGCTATCTTGCTTACCTCATGAGCTAAAAAAAAAGATAACTGAACAAAACCCTTCAATGTTAAAATAATTCTTAGGTAAGTTCTGTTCCTTAAATTATTGGAGAAATGACTGTACTTTTCTAGCTTAAATTTGGATTTTAGCTTTGATTATTGAATTACATGAAAATGTTTTAAGTTAAAAAGATACATTAGATGGTTTTCTGGTAAGGCAACTTCTCGCTCCCTCCTTTTCCTTCACATTGGTTGTGGAAAGTGCTGGTAAGCTCAGCATGACATCCAAATGTAGCTCAGATCAAGCAAGGGAGCTTTGACATTTCAATCACAAGAGGGAGCTGTTGGAGCTAAAACTGCAAGAAAGGCACACTTACACATTGCCGTTTTAATCAATACTACTCAGTTCTAAATATTTAATGAAATACATTAACAATTATTAGTTTCCACCGTCACACCCTGCGACTACCACTGACATGCATTTTCTAAGAGAAGTATGAAAACAATAATTAAAGTGAATAAACCTATACATTGGTAGTAATGTATTTGATGTGTGTGGGGGAACAACAGCCAATCTTTTCTCCTTGTCTTGGTGACAAGCTTAAATCTGCTTCAAAGCAAACAGTCTTGTCAAGCAGTGAAATATTACTTTTGTTATAGAAACCTTTGTTACCCATTTATGTTGTTGTGTATCAAAAGTCTGTGGATCCAACTTTTCTAGTGGCTCGGGTAGGAAATTGAGTGCACACATGAATGTCATATGGTGAAGAATGTCAGTTTATATGAAAATTGAAGAATTATCTGTTTTCTCCCTGCAGTTATGCACAAAGGCATCATTGTCAGTTGCCTTTCTTAGACCTTCCCTGCAGGCATGATCAGACTCAAGCAGACAGCTATTTTCCTTTAATTTTCCACAGCAAGCCAGTAATGCTTATGATTATTGTGAAGTCAGGAAAAGTTTAGTTTCATCAAGTGACATGTAGTGTCGCAATTAGTTACTTAAGCACTTATAAAATTTTCTACTACAGTATCTAGCTTGTCAAATGCAGCTAAATATTAGCATTTTGTATTAAACAGGAGGGTAAAAACTCCTAGCAGAAAGCACAGCTGACAGCTCTCAACATGAGCTGAATGATCACTCACAATTGTAATCGATTCTGTAAGTACTGAACACAAACCCCCAGGCAATTGAGGAAAATAGGATGATGAAGGACTGCAAACTAATACGTTACACATCTTCATTGATTAGTCATCGATTAACCATTATTTTTCTGAATGACAAACAGCTAGTGGTAAAGTAACTGAAGCTGATAATTTATTTACATGTTAGACAGAAGATGACTTCTTTATTCAGCTGATCGTGAGCTGATGCGAAATCAGAAGACAGCAACAGTTCAAGAATAAAGGCAGGTTTATAATCTTTCTGCCAGTATTTCTAGATTAAAAATGTTTTTACTGGCAAGAAATTTAACTAGACTCTTAAGCAACATATGAAATGTGAATGCAGATCATCTACATGGTACCTGTAGTACAACTACATTTAAAGAGAAGATCATTTTATAGACTTGGTATTTACAAGAATATTGATCAGTGTTTATTGAACTTTTAATTTAATTCTCTGTTTTTGTTCAGTGCCTTATTGGCAATTAAACACAGCTGCAGAAATGGCAGAATAATTGTTTGCAATATACCTACTATCTTTATCATTCTGAAAATACCTCCAAACACTAGCTTTGATCACCCCATGGAATTATGAAACACATAATTAGGAAGCAGTCTGTGTATTTGGAGATCAGTTTTTTTCTTTAACACGTATCAAACACCTAATTATAATCAGCTCCTACTAAGACAGTATGAAATAAAACTGATTGCAGTGGAAGGTGGCAGAGGGTTTGAAGTGAGGTTTCAGTCGGTCCAGTGGACTTGTGTTCAGAATCCAGCTGACCTTTTCCCCTTCTGTTTTCTTTCGTACCCTCTTCTTACCCCCTCATACCCCTGAAGAGGGAACAAATCTATTCCTAGCAAACAGAGTGCTTAAATCAGTTTAAGGAAAGAGATCTATCATACTGTCTCTTTGAGAGATGTCCTGGTACAGTTTACTTCAGCTATGAAAGTATTGTGGACAATACCTGTTATTTATTAGTCATGAATCATTGGAATTCTTTGTTTTTCTTTTTCATAGCATTAACTGTGATGAGATTTTTGTAAGCATGTGGATATATTTCTTCATAGGAATTATGTTCTAAATTAACAGTAATTAATGCGTGCTTAATATAGAGTGCTAGTGATCCTTGATGTGTATTAACTAGTTATCAGAGAGAATTTCAGTGAAAGATGTGTGCTTTCAGGAAATATGAATGTAGAATAACTATTTAAGGGAAATTCATCACCATTGCTAGATTTAAAGGTTAATTATTGTATCACATAAATTAAGAAAGATGGCAGTATACCATAGAACTGCAGTTGGAAGTGCAAATGTACTTGGTACTACCTCTAATAACTGTTCCACTATTAGGCATACAATTGTGTAACTCTGTTGTCTTCTCATCTTGTTTTCTAAATCCGCAAATGAATACATTGAAATATCGCTACACACTTGGCCAGCTCTCTATACATCAAGTTCCCTCCTCCTATATTACAGTGAAGCCGTATCATATACCTTTTCTCCTCAGTATGTGTTTTTGAGAGACTTACTTACAAATGGACAGCAACTGATATTCAGCTGGTATCGTCTGAATGCATTTAGTATGAACTTCTACTAAACTGTTAGCTTTCCTTTTTGAAATGTTTATCAACTGGCACTAAGCATGACCTTATTTCAAGGTTTTAGTTTTTTTTTTTAATTAAAACTAATAAAACTCCATGCTCTTTGCTTTCAGATTTGCAACTTGCTTGCAAAACTTATCTGAGGTGGTGGTGGTGTTACACCATTACTACTTTTGCCTTTCTGATAACAGGGTAAAATTGAACCACTTTGCTCTTTGGGACATCCAATTGTCCTCTAGTTTCAGGACTGGATTTTACTGGGCAGCAGAAGCATTTTACAAGACACCAAGTTGGTGTTTGCTAGGTAGTTTCATGTTATAAACTCTGAAATGATGGTGCATGTTGGTTTGACATGCCTTAATTATAAATATCTAGCTCCTTATGGCTAATCAGCCCTGTGTGCTTCTGAGGAATCTGCGACACTCCTGCCCTCCCAAGCACTGCTTCGTGCTGCACACCAAGCATTCACAACTGGACAGTGCTGATTGCTTTAACAAGTCTGAAATATAACAAAAGAAAAATTGCTCGTACTGTAAAACCACAAGGAAAAGCCTCTAGGGCAAGGAATGAAAAATACAGAGTTATGTTCCTGTTACACCTGCAATTTCAATACCTATTTCTGGTTACCTGTGTAAAAGTGAATAAGATATCCAATGAATCCTTATATAATTTTGCATGTCATACTATGTTTGTGTTACCCATTTAAATTGCCAATTAAAGGGACTATTCACATGAGCAAGAGTGTGATGTGGCCTACTATGTAATGCTGGTACATAGTTCATCATTGAAGAAAAGAAAGAAGTATTTTGGATTTTCCTTCTCATTCTTTTGAGTCCAATCTGTTATCACAACTACACATGGGGTAGAATATGCCTCTGTTTTCAAGCATATTTAATATCTTTAAATTTCTAAATGAAAATGTAGCTGTCAATTTTAAACTAATTTGGATGGACAGCAATAAAATGCAAACCTCACTTCAAATTAGAATTTTCAGTGAGGATTTCTAATGGAAAGTAATTGCTGACAATAGGAAATGACAAATTACTAATTACTTAGTTCAATTAGACTTTTGTGCCTTTGGTCCTAAGTGGCAAGCATACAGCAAATCTTGCACTTTTATAACAATTAATGACACTAAAACTATTTAAACTGCCAACAGATGTGAGTAAGAAGACATGAATTGAAACTTACTTAATTTACATAGTATCCCAATTTTATATCGAGTAAATGGTGTTTAATTTTTATGTTACAATTAAATATCACTGGCATAGTGTAATTTCTGCAGAACTTTTCAGAATAAAATAGTTCTGCTGAAATGCTAGTGCTAATGCTTTCTTTTCCTCTTATCGCAGCACTATTTATCTGAAAGTGACTCTAAAATATATAGGGGCAGTGAATGGAATATAATTTTTTTTACAGCTTGTGCTAACAGTTTTCCTCAACTGGGAAGTGGAATTGCATTACTGCAATGTAAGATTTCAAATTCTACTTCTAATTTAGGAGTAAAGGCAAAACTTCACCCAGTATATAGCATTCAGACAAAGTCAAATATTCTATGTATTTGCTTCTGTCTCTAATAAAGTCCTTCCAGCATTTGTGTGTTAGATACTGTTTCCTTGTGAATGCTTTGATGGTTTATGCCATTTTTTTGTAAAGATTGGCTTCTTCATTGTTTCGAACATTTTTTCTGTTTAGCTCTTTTGAATTGCTTTGAAGTATGTCTCTACTGAATATGAAGGGTAGTGGTCCATAAATTGCAAATGACTGTAGTGGTTTCTGTGCAGTCATTAATATACTTACACATAGATATGTTTCCCTGGTAAAGTTTACCATCAATTTCTACATCTCAAAACTTCTAATATTGAATGCCTAAAATTAGATGCCTAAATAAACCTTTTCTGCCTTAGGAACTTTATTTTCAATGTATATTCCGTGTCATCATTAAGATTTCTTTAGGTGTTTAATAGCTCTGAGATGTTTGTTTGTTTATATGAGTACCTAGCTTTGGAAAAATTGCCCAGTGTGTAATTATATATTTAACCAAGAAAAGAAGGAAAAGGTACTAAATTGTGAATCTATTAATCCAACAAAACTCTGACTTTATAGATTTTTTGCAAAAGCCTATTTATTACTTTTTCCCTTAGCCAAAACAAAAAGAAAGCTAAAAGTGACATTTAAAAGAAACAATGAATCTAACAGTAATTTATGGTTACTTAATTTTCCAGAAGAATCTCTCTGTCCTTTTGTTTTGTAGCAAGATACAAGGCAGTATAGGGTATTGTGGCAGTGGGTGTTCTTGCTGAAAAGACGTATAAATAGAAGATAATATTTTCAATATGGGAGTAGAAATAAGAACGTCTTTATAAAATATAAATGAGAAGGCTACAAGAAAGTTAAAATGTAAGATCAAGAAAGATTTATAGAAGTGTCTATGGTTAGTTTCAAAAGTTGTCATGAAAAAAATGTCTTTTGTACAGGAGATTGTGCAGATGTGTAATTTTGGTTTACAAAACAGTATATGTACCGATAACGATACAACAGCCTTAATGCAGCACACTTCAAGACGAGGTATGAGGCTGAATATACTATTACAGCATGTCTTTGTCAGTGTGCTTTTATGTAAGGTCTTTGCGAATGAGTGCCAATTGATCATTGCTTTCCTCAGTCTTGTACTTTATGTAGTACTGCAAACAAAATAACGTAATAAAATTCTCCTTGATTTGAAATATTAGATGCCAGAAAAGCTGAACTGATGTAGAGGGTGTATATCACACGTGAGGGTTATAACCATAGAACTATATACTTTAAGAACTAACTCTTCATCTGGATTATGTTAGTGCAGTTTTGTTGTTTGTAGAAATGCTTCAATCTATGCCACTTAAGTCTAGCATTTTCTATTGAGATTTACTGTGTTATAATCCTCTAAAAAGCAACCACACAGTGTAGACAGTCTGTAAAACTCCTGGCAAAAAGATTTCTGTAAGTGTATTTTCCTAGGAAATTTATCTTGGTGTTGTTTTCTTTCGTTTGGGTTTATTTTTAGTGTTTTTATTTTATTTAATTTCTACATTGCTAGTAATTAGAGCAATTGTACTATTACTTGAGAACAATCAAAGCTGATATTTGAAATGAATTGCCAGCAGTAGTTTTTGGACAAACCTATGTTGTTTCACCACAGCTGTAGTTTTCTCTTCCCAAAAGCTCAGTGAACTTTAGAGATAGAAATACAAGAGAGACCATAACTCACAATAGAGGAGAAAGGAAAAGCTTAGGCAGGGGGTAGGAAGCCTGGGCAGGGACAGAGGAAAGAAAGACTTTCACAAATCAGAAAGGGGAAAAAAATGTGGCACTGGTATTGTGCTTAGAAAGAGATAATGTGGAAGAGAGGTGAGAGCAGGAACAGAACTATACCTGGAGCAAGAAGGACAGAAAAAAGAAGTGGCCTAATTAGAAGAAAAAAAGAGAGAGACAGATGATGGGGGGAAGCAAAAGAAGGGTCAAAGATACCAGGCAAAAAAAAAAAATAATGAAGCTAAGGAAAATTAGCAGGACAGATATAAGGCTAAGAATATGGTGTCTTCATTCATACCACAATGAATCATGAGAGTAGAATGTTTAGGCTGATTTAATCATGCGAGCAGTGTATCATTTCCTTTATAGATTCATCATAATTATTGAGGAACTAACAACAGATGAAGTGTGCAATTCTTGGTTGTTTAGACTACTGAGGAAAATTAAGATGAATATCTTATTTTAGTAATAAAACATACTGGATAAAGTTATGTTTATAAACTGGACTGATACCATTATTGTTACAAGCATTTCGTTTAGCAAAATATGATCTTTCTCATGACAGATATTTTTCTAGGAATTGGGAAACAAAAGCACCAACAGTCCTTCAGGGTTTAGTAAGAAAATACAGACCATTCAAAATGACAATACTTTCTCAGTTTCTGTGGCTCAGAATATTTCAAAATGACATTTGACATTATAGAAACTCTTAATTGTCTGATATAATTATTCTGATATACTTTTCTCCAAAGTGCAAAATAATATGAATGAATTTGTACCATGACCCTTGCAGATAATTTTCTGTCATCATAGCAGGGAAAACTAACAGTGCAGGTAGATGCTGTAAATATTTTCTAGCATATGGAAGCAACTATGTTGTTAATCTTAGAGTTGTGTTATTCTTCATGGTGGGAAATATATGATTTTATTTTTATTATTTTTAAAGACTAATGACCTTTAGTCACAATAACTATACTGGACATTTCTGGTCTTATTCTTTTTATTTTTGTTTATTTTGTTTTTATTTGCAAACAGAAGTTCTACTATTCCAGAGTTTCTCAGTAAGTTTTCTTTTGTTTAGTTTTTGTTTAAGAGAAGAAATCCGAAGTGTGAAAAGAAAAATTGATATAATTTAGAACTAAGACCCTGATTCAGCAAAAATGATCTTGACTCATGCACTGGGCAAGGCCATCAAAATTGATTTTCATAGCTTCATGTGCAATGGAAGACAGAGATCTTATTAAAAGAGATCCATCCATGCTTAAATACAATGGTTTTAAAAGAATTTTTTGGCTATAGAATAATATTAAATAATGGTTAATTGTTAGCAGTAGATTTTATTTTTACAAGTTGTCAGTCATATGTTATATGATTTATCTGTAAATTGAATTAAATGTTAGTTCATGCGTTTATTTTAAAAATTGCTATGACAAATGACACTTTTCAGAAAAAAAGAGCAGCTACAAAATGAAAATAGGGCAAAATGTGGTATATTTTACAGCTACATCAAGGATAAAGCACTGCCATAAGTAAAAGACAAAAATCCACTTAAAACTTAGAAAGCAGCTGTTCCTTTTAAAGTATAAGACTTAACTATGTAAGAAAAGAATAGTGGAGTAAAGAGCACAACAGTCCCTTGGAACCAACATGGTAAAGGGTAGATGGTATTAGAATTAATAGCTAGGTGTTGGCGGGGTGGGGCAGGGGGGGGGAAGAAGCTTTTTAAATTTTCTAACTAAGCTAAAGGAATAGACAGAAACTAGTAAACTCAATTATTGGTAATCACTGGAAGCCGGTATACCAATATAGTCAGAGAAAATGAAGATTATAGGTATGGATTTTAGTGTTGCTTTCTAGGGGATCTGCTTCTGCTGTGTACAAAGGGTATAAGGCCATTTTTTTTTTTTAAGAAAACAAGGTGTAGAGTATATCAAGGTGTGAAAAAATTATGGTTATTTTAATGTTTTCATACATGTATCTTGACTGACTAGATTATAAGCAAGTGCTAAAACAGGAGTACCTGATTTTTGGTCTATTACCTAGCACTGAACCTTGTAATGAAGTACATATATACCATTGATATTGACTGGAGTGATTGTGTTTAAAAATGTTTCCTCATTACCATAGCACTGGAGAAAGTTAAAGACTAATGGAAAGCAGACTAAGCAAATGTGTTTTGAAATCAGCCATTCACAAAAGTAAAGGTCAAGTTTCTGCTTGACAATGTCTGGTTTTGGCAAAATAAAGCAAACCAGGAAATCATATATGTCCATCCTAATATTTTTCTGTTAATTAAGGGGGAAAGATACAGATATGAAGAGAAAATAATCTTCCTCATGTTACATTCTTAAATAGCTGTTATTACCAGACTAAAGCAGCCAAAACCCATTTATTTAAAAAATCATAATCGTGTCTAATCTCATGACTTTTGTGATGATATCTTTCTGCCAGTGTTTTTTTTTTAAATTATTTGTTAAGCTTTTTCTTTTTCCATTTTTTTTTGTAAGCAAAAATGGAATTTAGAAGCAGAATTTTCAGAAGAAAAACAGTCTGTTTCAAAAGCTTAATGCTAGAAGCACTGGACCTGGCAATGCTGAAAGTTGTTGCCTCTTGATGTGGCACATACTGCAACTCATCATGAGGAAGTAAAAGTGAGTAAAGCTTCTTAAGTCTGGGCTGTGCTTCCCTAAAGAGCATTGCCTACTGACATCCCAGAGAGGTGGAATCAGCTGTCAGGTTGTCTCAGAGCCTTATGGCCCTACCAGAAAAATGGATTTGTGTGGCATTAAGTTGTTCTTGCCCCCATTAGGCTGCATCACTACTGCAGCCAAAACCTGCTTTTAAACTTTTCTTGTGTTTGATCCCCTGACTTACATCCTCTCACTGTTGTAAATTGCTTCTTTGGGGGAAGGAGAGGGGCTGCCCATGTCTGTATTGCAGCTCTTAGTAACAGGTATGTTCCATTTCCTTCAATGATGATCAATCATTTTCTTTAAAAGGATATCGTACAGGTCTCTTTTTTGTTGTTTTGTTTTGTTGCAGAAAAAATACCAATTGGTAGATTTAGAAATGACTGATCTCTTAAATTGCAGAGAACAGGTGAGCTTCTGTTTTTAACTTGCAAAAATCTAATCTAATGTTGTCAGCAGATAGGAATTGGTTCATCTGGTTGTGTTTGCTACAGCTCAATGCCAGGTTCTGCTCCTCGTTACACTAGAGTAAGTCTGATTCAGGTCTCCTGATATCCATCGTCTCTTGGGATTTACCAGGGAAACACCAAGGCAGAGCTGAGGAATAATTAAGCCGTTACCCTGAGGTAGTCTCTATGTGGTATCTGGCTCCTAGGCTTTTGTTACTTGTTAAAGTCTGTTGGAGCTGCCTCTGACTCCTGCTTCTGACACAGCTTCTGACCTCTTAGTTTCCTCTTCTTCCTTTTCTTTCCTCTGTCACCTTCCCCTTCCAAAAATCCCCACATTATTTCAGCAAAAATACTCATAATTTAAAAAGATAGTCCTTCATGACTTTTCATCACATATTTTGTTCCTCAATGTATCCAACTGTACAGTTTTTTTGGTTTTTATTTTTTGCTAGGAAGTGTTAACTCATTAAGAGTCTTTTCCAACCTAAATAGTTCTATGAAGACTTTATAAAGCAGAGAGAGAACAAGGCCTTCCATCAGATTGCAAAGTGAGGGATCTTTTACATTCTCACATTGAGAAGTATACCTTTGTCAAATATTTTTCCCTCTCAAAGATGAGATAGCTTTAGGACTCTCAGCCTGTTGCTGAAACCTACCTTTTGTAGCGAAGGAGTGTAGGTGCTGGTACACTCAGAGCTCAGGGGAGAGCAGCTCTGTAACTCAGTGTGGTACAAGTAGTCTTTTCAGTTTTTCTAGTTTTTTGCTTAGTCATGAAAGGTAATTTAACTCTGACTTCAGTATGATCCACAGGGTTTTGGCAGTGGTCTATTGATTTTTGTGTTTTATTTTTTATTTACCTCTCTGAATTCCATCTGGCTTTCGATTTAGTTGTACTGGAAAAGGACAAAGAAAAATCCCACTCTGGTATGTCAAAAACTACACTTTGACTCAATAAAGAATGATAAGGGGGGAAAGACATTTTTCTACAGGCTTACAGAATGCTGTAGCTGTTTCAGTAATTCACAAAACCACCGGTGTTTATGAACCATTGTCTTGTACCAGGACAGGAAATGTTTACAACTGCAAGGGAAGGACAGATCTTGCTCCCATGAACTCACTGTCTCCCCATTTACCTCCTAGAGTTAGAGAGTTCTTTAACTTTCATTTATTATCGGTTCATTCATTCTAGCTTATATGAATGTCAACACCAAAAACAGGATTGTGAGGTTTTTTGGTTTGTTTTGTTTGGGGTTGGGTTTTTTTTTTGGAGGGGGGGAGTGGGTTCTTTTTTTTTTCTTCCCAAGCAGGCTCATTTTCTTTCAGGACTTCTTGTCCTTCATCTGTCACTGAAACAGCTTTCAGTTTCCAGGCTAGCTAGCTGAAAGACTGTTTGTGGCTATAAAAGAGCCAAACCAGGGCTCAGTACGCGGATCTGAGGAGGATTACTAAGGATTCTAGGGCATTTTGCTTCTGTCCAAAATTACTTTAAGGCATAGGTGTCAGATAGCTTGGCTGTGTCTGATGGATCAAGGGGACGGAGTGAGAGTGAGAAAGAGAGGTGAAAGGGATAAGGAACGGATTGAGGACAAAAGGAAGATCAGAAAGCGGTCTGGATAGTGAAGGGAAAGACAGGAACAATATCTTACTTGTGAACTTCTATTTCTAACTCTTTGAATACTAAAGGCAATCGAGAGCATTTCTTTAGAGATCATTTCTTCAGACATATTGCACAAGCTGGAGACAGATGACTCATTTTAAAATACATTGCTGATTGTGAATTTTAAAATTACTTTATTTGGCAGAATTTTAAAGTAGGAAGGTGTATATTCTTGGGTCATAAATAGGAAGAAATTGAGGTGGTTTTTTTTGTCACTGTGGGTCTATTTTTTCTCAATTTCATTCATTTTGACAATTCTGTCAGTAGCTGTTCAAGAAACATTCAAGACTACAATAAGCAGTGTTGGAGGTCAGGACAGGGGTATGTTTGCAGAGCTGTGTGAGGAGTGGCCATGGGTGCTGAATAGACTTGCTGCCAAGAGCCCCGGTGCCTGGCACACTCTCTGCCTCATGCTGGGCACTTGGGTTAAAGCTATCTGGGAAGCTGCTACTAGGACACCTACACTATAATGCTGATATTTCTGGATCTTGCTTCCTAGCTTTGATTACCAGCATCTAATACCATGGCCTTTGTGACATGGCACACAGTGCTCTGGGTTTTCTGCTGAAGTAGGACCCCAGTCCTACTAGTCCTAGCAAAAGCAAAAGTGTGAGCCACAGGCTTGTGAAGTCTCCCCTGGTCTCTCCTTTTTTGAATAAACACGAGATATTCTTGTTCTAGTACAAGTGTGTATAGCCAAATGACCAAATCTGTGAAGAATGACTGGTTTCACTATCTCACAGACAGAAGAGAAGGTAAATTTTTGTCTGGGTACAAGAATGGTCTTCTATCAATCTATAGGTGCTATTTAATCTCTGATTCATCTGAAATGGAGACTAATGGTCATAGTCATGGGGATGCCAATGGAAAAGCCATAGTTAAATTTCTTTTTAGTGCTTAGATACCAGGGTCTAAGTCTATTTTAGGTAGGAATACCTAAAAGATATAGATAGCGTGAGTCAACAAGAAACAGTCTCTTAGATATGGGTGTTTACAGCACACTAAGGAAACTAATGTGAACTTGATACGGTGGGCCAAGTTTTGTCCTTGTGTTTCTTAGATTTCCTCTGTGTATTTACTGTTCTCTGTATATTTTGCTAATTGAACATTCTATGTTTTTAAAAACATGTAGATTTATTCACCTCTGTCAGCCTATAATCCTTCCTAATCTTCTAAACAAAAAATATATGGCAGAGAAATTGGTATGGTAAGGATTTTACTACATCCTGTACCTTACAGTATTTTGTCTGAAAAGTATTGTGCAACTCAGAATTTTTCTTGTAGAAGAACGTGATAAAACACATCAGAAGTTTTGAAGAGCAACTTTTTTATTTTTAGCAGGGAAAATAGCACTGGAGGAACCAGTAACTCATACAAAACAGCAGATGAATTATGTTACATTTCTAAGAATGGATAGATTAAAGTGGTAAAGAAGTCCTGGTGGAAAAAAAATGAAAATACTCAGAAACCATACTCTCAGAAGTAAAGTCTTTTCCAGTGTGGCCTGTATGATCAAAACTTGGTCACATTTGGGTCATAGCTACGAAAAGTGCAAATGAATTTATTTCAGAAGTAGACTTTTTGGGAAAAAAACCCCTATATCAGACTCAGAAACCTAGTAGAACTCTCTATTGAGAAGGAGATATGTATGTGTATAAATTACATATACATGTATAATTGTATCTTCTTGTGTTTCATTGATTTAGCAGCAAAGAATACGCATCAAAGTGATATAACAAAGAAAGCTGTGCATAGTTCTAAATTTTCTTTTTTTTCTGAGTCCGTTATATTTGGTCAAACTGCAGTTTTATTGCTGGATAATATGGTAAAAAGATTCTTTGTAAGAGTTACCTAACAACATTGGTGGTGTTGATGAATAGTTGCAATTAATACATTGCCTTAATTAGTCTGATACCCAGAAGATGCACCTGGCAGGTCATTTTAATACTACAATTGATTTATTGCTACTAGAAATGATTTTACCAGCCATCTTCAGAGAGAACAATTAGAGAGGATTTCATTTTTTTTTTAATGCATTTTCACTGAGGAATAAACATAAAAGGTCTATGTAATTCAGAACAAAGCAACTATAATGTACTAATGGTTTATGGATTTTATTAATATTCAGCTAACATTTGAGGCAAATTTAGAGAATAGCAACCTATTTTCTATATGAAGTATTAAATTTTTAGTACCTGAGTGGTTTATTTAAAAAACAAAATCAAACCATGATATTTTACATGAATTGCTATTACGAGTGGGAAATGTTATAAATGGTGTAACAGTAAGAATATATTGATAAATGTGTGTTTTTCTATGCTTTGTGCTATCTGTGAAATATATGTGTCAGAAATATGTGCACTGAAATTCAGGAAAAATAGAAATTTTGTGCTATTTTTGAATGCTAATAAAGTCCCTAATAACAACAAAAAAATAGTTTTTCTCAGATTACTATAATAATGTAACTAAGCCAGGGTAAGCTGAGTGTATCATAAAAGTATCAATTTCTATTTTCATAATTTGAATTCTGTTTTTGAAACTGATCTTGAAATTTGCTTATTCTGTGGGTTTCTTTTTTTCTTCCCTTGCCTAACTGTATTTTGCTCTATTTCTAGTGCTGCAGCAGACAGCATGGCTGCCTTTTGTTATCTTCTCTGTGCTAACTGACACTATTGTGCAAACATCCAGCAGTTTTTAAATCTTAGAACAAAAGATTGTTTCTTCAGTGGCAACCTATTAATTCCTAGGTGCTCCAAAATTACTTTTTTTCATCTCTTTTCCAAGTGATAAAATGTTTTCCCTTAAAACGGAAGAAAAAGCAGTTCAGGCTTTGGGTGAGAAACCTCGATGCATATTGCTTGCTTGCTGAAAGTTTTAAATAAAATAATAGGAAATTTGTTCATGCAGCAAACGAAAGATTGCCCTTTGTTTCAGGCTAATCTGGATGCACCTAATCTTTGCCTGTCCTTCAAACACCTTTGGCCCTCCTGGAAATGAAATGGCCAAACCTGATTTGCGCAGTGCATCTCCATGATCCTTAATCAGGCGTACGATGTGTACAAACAAGCTATCCTCTCAGCCATGGCATCTTGAATTGAGGGATCTGGATTGGGAAGTGAAGTTCAGTTTTTCCAAATTAGTGCACAAGTAGAGGAACTTTTGACCTTGCAATAGATGTGTGAGAAAATAATTATGGTTTAGTATTTATGGGTGGTATTTAGCCACATGTTATTTTACATCACTTCAGAGTATATATGAGGCACAACTTAGAACAAATAAGAAAATATTCCCTTTCACCTTTGAATCTTCTGATCTATTTTCAGTGTGAGCCAAAAAATGATGTAGAGCTCTAAAATAAAGTAGGAAGTTGCTGCTAAACAAGGACATGATTTATAGTGCAGTTAAGAACTGGTTTAAGTCTCTCTGAAATCAAGGTCCAAGTCTGGGATCTCCGCTTTGAGAAGATGTAGCTCAGTATGCTAGTATTTTTCTCTTATCTAGGACTAAAATGTTCTGGGCCACATACATATGTTTTTTACTAGCATTACTAGTGAAGAGTTCTTTACTGAGAATCAGCTAGAAGCTTTGCAGACAGCCTGTGTGAGGGCCAGGGTGAAATGGGGAGAATTCTTGGTAGAAATACGGATTTGAACAGCTCATGGGTGAAAGAAGAGGGCAGTTTGAGTATGAAAATAAAAATGTAGGCTTGAGAGATTGTCTATAAGATGTGGTGTAGATAATATCACGACTTTCAAATGCTGTGTCTTGAGATGGGGGATCTGGTGGAAACATTCCAAGTTGCAGCTATATCACAAGAGGAGGACCATCAACAATCTGTGTGTTATCTTAAGACTCAGGAAGAGGGAAGTGTTCTGCATTTGTCAGATGTTCCAGAGTAGATGAAGATGCAATGATTAGTGATTATGAGTGACTTCAAGGAGTTAATGTTAAACAGAAATCAATTTCCTTCTGTTTAGATGACAAGGAAGCTGATGGATATTAGAAATACTCTGGAATAATAAGTTTGGGATATAGATACTGCAGATAGGAGACATAGGTTAAAGTTAAATGAAAATAAAAAATGAGTTAGATCATAAACTAAAATAGCAGGGACATAATACCTCTGGATGATTTTTTTTTCTATTGGAATCTTTGGTTTTATTTTTCTTCCCAGCTGATTGTCATTATATTTGATACCTGAGGTGTAACACAAAGCCCTTGGATGCCATATAGTCTCGAGACTGTTGAAAACTGTCTCAACAAAAATTTCTATTGTTAAAATACTGTCCAATCTTTTAACTCTTGTGGAGGCCCCAGAGGTTTTTCTATAATTAGAGCTCAAACCAATTGATTAGAAATGTTATCTAATGGCGTGTAAATATAACTTAGCTTTAGTTTTTCAAGACCTAAAATTACTTAATTAAAGAATGCAATAAGTTTGAAAGAGTGTAAAACAATAACCCATTTAAAAAAATCAGAATATTTACTACAGAACAAAAAGAACAAAAATATTTCCAGTTGCAAAGTTAATGTCGACATATGTGTGGTTTGTTTTTTTTCTCGGGGATTTTAGTGAAGATTTACAATTATCATAGGACTTGGTGCAGTTTGTTTGCTCCCCACAAAAGCAGAGATGATTTTTATTGACCAATCTTTGATCCAAGAGATTAAAGAAAGTACTGTAAGAGCAGTGAAAAGGATAACACCATGGGGGTCAATAGGCTTACTGCTACTTGGAAATGAAAGTGAAGCATTCCATTGGGAGAGGGGGTAATTTAGCAGTCTTACTGGGAACTTGAGAGTTTTCCCTTTGCTTTTCTTTTAGGGAAAAGAAAAATTATTCATCTTACTTACAGGTTTACTTCATGACTTAATACCGTGGCCATAATATGAGGTCATTTAGAGGGCACTAGATTCACCCAACATTATTCTGCACAATGCTTTTTAGCCCAAATGGCCTGGCTGTCACATACTCGCACTCTTGATTGAAATGTTTCTGGTAGACTTTTGGAATGCAGTCTGAGGGCTTAGTGACTCAATATTTTCAACATGAATGCATTTCCCATCTCATAGAAAGTTTCTATGAACTACTGCAGAGTTAACATGTCTTTCTGTTGTTTCTTGAAGTGCTATGAACTTTACACAAATCTGGTAAAACTGCATGAGTCAAAAGGAAACGAAAAGCCTAGCTTGATAGAGTTTTATTTTTTTATGGCACCATCATCGTCATCACGGGCCTTCTTTATAAGAGTATCAAAATACCTACTGAAAAGAAAATTCTTCCTTCTTGAAATAGCCGTCAATATATGTTTTCCCTGATGTATGTTTTTTTGCCTGTTTTTATTTTCTTTTCTGTTCAGACAGTATGATTTTTTGTCTTCCCTTTCACTGCAGAGAGTAAGTGCAGGAAGAACAACAGCTGGTATGACTTTGATTGGGGATGCGCTGAAGTGCTTTTGTTTACAGAATATTCACAGAGACACATGAGGCCTGGCAGAGAACTCGTGTCCTGGTTCTTCCTGTCTTTGAAAAATTGCCAAAGAAATCTGATTAAAATTGGCCAGTTTTATTTACCTCGCTGTTTGCCAGAGACAGGTTTGGAGGCTTAGTGCATTTTAACATTTTACTCATTTTCCTGTAGGTAAATAGTAAATGATTGTTAACTCATATTAAGAGGAAAGAGGGTGAAAAAAGTTCTCAGAAAGCTTCTTGTGTCCCATAAATCTATGCGAGATCTTACTTAAAGAGCACATCTGATCATTTCGGCCAGTAAACTAATTTGCTTTGTCACAGGGATTATTCATAGTTGATTTACCTGGTTGCAACTCATGAAACTTGGTTTTTCTGCTGTTATAATGTGAGGTAAACATTCTTTTACAATAAAATCAGAAAACTCCTGTGTCTGCTGCTGGGTGTCTCAAAACACTAATGAAAAGTTAATTCTACCAAGAAGAATGGCAGATTGCCCAGAGACTTACCAGGAAATGCGATGCTTTTTTCTATTTTCCCTGAGAATTTCCTGAAGACTAGTGATTTTGGGTATTTTAGTTGCATATGAGAATTTAAGACTTAAATTACTTTTTAAAATCATGAAGTATCTATATAAAATGGCTATTCTGTTTACAATCAGGTGATGTGGACTTTTTACAGTTAATTTACCATTTCCAAGTGGTTGTTGGTAACATAAGGTTCTTGAAGTTCCGTGTTATGTTTTTATGTACCTGGATCATGGTAGGTTTTGTAGAAAATCATCACCAGCCCTGTTATTCACTACTCAGTCATGGCTGGGTGTGGTTTTTCTGGGGGTTTGTTTGGTTTTCTGTGTCTCTTCAGGAAATTGTAGCTCTCAGTTTTCTTAATAAGCACTGATATAGCAAAGAATGTTTTCAGTTTCAGCATGAAGCTTTCTGTCCATTTACAAGACATATTTATCTCTTTCTCCTTTATTACTTTTTAGATTTGATGCTCAAAACTTAAACCTTTCTCCTGATTCTTTTCCTGTAGGTTAACTTGCATGTTTTCCGTCTCTTTAGCTGTGGAAATGAGCTGCTATACTGTTGTTCGTAAGTCTGGCTGACTTTCCATCATTTTTTCTGATCTTCTGTTTTACAGATCTCACAATATTTGTAGGGTTTTAGGGGGAGAGGGGTCAGAGGAGGATTTTTATTTTTCTTCCTGAAGGCCTCAACTTCTATAGGAATAGGTTTATATATGAATTATCAGCCTTTTTTTTTTAAAAATTGTAGGAGAATAAAACCTGAAAAGGTAGACTTGACTGAACTCTAAAGCTTCAGAAACTAGAAAACAAATAGAATAAATCCCAAATGTCCTATGGTAAAATGAAGTGCTTTTCATATGGGAGGACCTACCTTTTTAATGCTGCTCTCTTCGGATGATATTCAGTGAATCTAGCACCATTGCACAGTGGTAGATTCAGGAGTGGGATATAAGGAAAGGCCCCTAGAGTAGCAAAAAAGATTAAGGGTTTTACTGGTAATGACTTAAAAATGAGATAACTTCTATACCCAATGCTGCTTTTGGCTACAGTAAGCAGAAGTGGTATTAACTTTTGTGTGCACTGAGATCATAATAATTTCTATAAAAGCTAAGGGTTTTTTAGAAAGGTTTATTGTTGTTGTTTTGTTGGGGATTTTTTAAATTGGAGAAAAACTGTACGTGAAAGCCTGTAAAATAGTATGCAAAAATTCTGCTGTGTTCATGATTAAGTGGCATAGTTTTATGATTATTTGTTACATGTAGTGGTGATTGTCAAAATTATGCATGTTGTGTGATCTACAGACACCTAGAAAAGATACAAGAAAATAAACAGTACAGATTTTTCAGTAATGTTATTGGTTTTTGATTTTGCAGCTCACTTTTGTCATAAGGTAACTTCATTACTAATCTCAGAATAGTGCAAAAATAAGCAAGATTTTTTTTTGCTGCATTTTGGAATTAAGACACACAGACCTTTCATGTCAGCAATGTGTAGGATTTTTGCTACAATAAACTGAGGGATACACCCATTATTATCTTCCCTTCTTGTTTTCCTATTAAAAACTGCACAAATTATTTTATCAGTACAAAAGAGCAAGAAAAAAGTTAAATTGAGCTAAGTAAGCGTGGTCAGAAATGGTGAAAGATATAGGAAGTAGGTTAAGGATATCACTGAAAACAAACAAAAATAGGGCAAATATTGCATACTAGATTCCTTCTTCTGTGTCGCTATTCCATTGAAACATTTGGGTACCAAGGATTGCTAGTTACATGTCAACAGCAGATGACTTAAACTCTGCCCTGGGAATTTGTATTCTAGTTGGTTTTGGTTCTCATCTTTACACTTCCATCTTTCTACTCAGGTATAAGAATGTGATTCTCATAATTCATTTCATCTTAATTGTTTTATATTTAATCTTTAGATTGTCACCAAAAGTAAATCCTCAAGGGAATGAGGGGTACTGTAAAAAGGTCAAACCAAAATGATTAGGCCTTAGAAATATATACTGATTATTTCAATTCACAGGAAACTTCTTAGACTGAAGTGGGGGTTTTGGATGATTTTGAGGTTTTTCATCACAGTGAAAGAGAGAAAACGTTCAGATCTCTTATTTTCAGAGATGTTTCTCTTAAAAGCAGGCCTTACTGTTAAGTTTTTATAAGCTATTCGACAAGTATGGAGCCGTGTGTGTGTTTGGCAATTTGGTATTCCCTTTACTTCAACATCCCAGGTTCTCTGCAAGGTGGTAAGGAATAAAAGAAAGATCCTTGTTTGACCTGCAGGGTTATGATCTGTTAAATTCTGTCAAATTAAATATATAATATAGAAAACATTGTTATAGCAAATATATCTTAGAGTTACCTCAGTGGAGTAGGCATGCGGTGGGGGGAAGAAGAGTGATGCTGCTCAGAAACTGAGTCCCTTAGGGTGTTAGCTTCAACCAAATTAAAAAATATGTGCCAGCCTCAAGTTGGCATGCTTGAGTTCACTTCACTCCAGTCAATGAGGCACCTTAGCGCAGTAAGCACAATAGAGACAAAGAGATGCCTTGCAACTGACAGAGAGAGAAAAGAGTCCTTTGAGATGAAATGTTAACATAAGAAGTGAAAATGGTTTGTGGTAGTCTCAAGCTGGCTCTTTTGGGTTCACTTTCCTATAGTGACTGAACTATAGTGCTGTACCTTAACAGAGGAGTCTCAATAAAATTAGAAAGTTATCCTAAAAGGACAGAAGACGAGAGAGAGTAAAAGAGAGAGAGAGAGAGGGAGAGTTCTTTTGATAAGAAGCTTAACAAAAGTGGAAAAAATGGTTTATGTGAATGTTAGTTTTCATGGCAGTCTCAAGCTGACACTTGGGCTCCCTTTATTACAGTCAGTAAGCTACTTTAGCAAACAAAAGAGAAGGGAGAGAAGGATGGCTGGAAACAACAAGAGAAAGGAAAAGAAAGAGAGACCTCTTTGACAGCATCGAACACAACATGAAATCTCTGCTTCTTTGTTTTCATTTTTCAAACATTTTTTGTAAGTCAGAAATACAAATGATTGAATCTTCATGGAGATACTTCATAGATAACAAAAAAATTAAGTTCTGAGATTTTAAGTATGCCTAAGCAACATAGTAGCTTAATTTGGCCTCAATTAAGAGATGGAGCAAGGGCTGTGAATTGCCTTCTTACTTCTCTACAAATATTTTTTTTTCAGATATTAATAAATAGCACTCAAAACAAGAAATTGTACTATAGTGTTGAATCCATTTAAAATCTGCTTCGTGTATGACAATATGTGAGGGAAAAGTCAGTAGAATTGGGGAAGTATGGGTTTTTTGATACATCACTTGGTAATGCTGAAAACTGAATGGATGCAGATTTTATACTTGTGCCACGTGACTGATAAGTGAGTCTGTCTTTCTAGACAGGTGAAAGAAAAATTGCTAAACCAATTTTTCTCTGCATTTAGTCCAACCCTTTGGGTTTTAGGTATTCGATTCAATGTTTCAAGTTTTAGATATTGAAGTTCTGCCTCTGACCTCTAGTTCTCAGTATAGTTGGAAAGGAGATATCTTTGATTAGCCTTCCAAACTTTAAGATTTGCATGGTGAATGTCAGAGTAAAAAAGACTTCAAGCCTTTTGTGCCTGTTGGGTAAACATATGAGGTAAACTAACCGTACTCATCAAAGCTGTAATTAAAAGACTCATGAAAATTGGCAGATTTTGAACATCATCTATTCACTGCAAAATGGGCCATTAGATATCTGGCTGACAAATGTTTTCATGCTGAACCTAATGTGCACTGCTCATACATCAGCTGAAAATTCTGTAGAGGCACACTTTGGAAAGGAAGGAAAGTCACAGTCACAAATTATTCTTGCCCTCCATTAGGCAAATTATCAACTTTATAGAATCAATAGAAGAGTCTTTATAATATACAAATTGGTACGCATCCATGAGCAAAAGCAATCGAACAACCAAGGATGAAGCTTAATTAGAGCAGAACTTGCTCTTAACAATATCAGATATAATGAAGATGCACTCTCCAGGAAACAACATTGAAGCTTCCAACTTTTGTCATTTTGTAGTATTAAATATACAGCATTTCGGTTCTTGTATTTTATTAACTTTTCTGTATGAAGAGAAAGAATGTTTTTGTAGTTCAATGTTTCTCTGTTAAACAAGATGATTAAGTTTATGGAAGCATAATAGAAGTATTCTAAAAGTATGAAATAAATGAATTTGCAAACAAGATATTTGCAGATGAACTGGAGAGTAGGAAAAAATGTCTCTGGGCAAATTTCAGTCTGTGCTTTTAAAAAAATTGTTTCTATCAGTCTTATGATCTTTTTTTTATTGTTTGATTGTTCCTTGAAGTCACATGATACCTGTTCTGCTCTGTAATGGGGTAGTTTAAAATGTTTGAATATCAGTAGAACAAATAAGTAGAAAATTACATTACTTAATAGATTAAAATGTAACTCATGATGAGCCATGAAACTTCTGCAATTCAAAGCTTTTCTTTAATGTCCTTCAGACACTCAAATATTCAAAAACAACCTGTAAGATACTAGAAAATCTCCTAATATTGCCTGTTCTTATTGGAAAAGTATTTATATTTACCATTAATATACAATGAAACTATTTGGATTGGACCTAAATTTCACTTATTTTTGTCTGGTGGCTCTTTGAAAGTCTTAGTTAAAGGATGGATACAACTGAGGGTTGAGTTCTGTGTATTAGGTCATAGTTAAAGAATTATTAATCAGTTACATTTGTATTCTACAGAAGACGGTGTTTGCTGTCTTAGCCAATATTAACCAGAACGTGGAATACAGGTGGACAAAAATTGATGACAGCATTTTTTTCAACAGTGAAACTGTGTTCTTGTGATTCAGATTAATAATGGCTTTTTGGGTTTTAAAGCTTATGGTGATGTTAACAAGGGCTACCACATATCTACAGGAATAAGCAACAGCACTTGTGACTAGTCTTCTCTTATTTCCTTTGTTACTAATCCCTTAAATTGTGACAACCTGAACTGACTTTGTATCAGCTTATTTAGTGCTGAAAAGTGGAACCATTTTATCTGTGCTGAATGAAGAAACAGGAGTGGGAACTACCAAAGCGAGAACACAGAACTATTCAAAAACCAAGAGAACAGAATCAAAAAAGCAAAAACTGGAAAACAGTTAAACAAAAGAACAGGAGGTGAAAATAGGCTGGACAAAGAATGTAAAAAGCTGGCTAGTGCAAGACAGAATTTTTTCAGTCAACCCTAACAGTACTGGTCCTGTGTTTTGAAGTCTTCTAAATTCTTGCTCTACATTTTATTGGTGTTCATGTTGACCTGATGAGTACCTCAGTCCCCAAGTTTTGATGATTTGAGTGAGCAGATCCAAAGCAACCAAGTTATTAACTACCTGTGATATGAAAACAATCAAGTTTAATTGGTAACGGTAAAAACAGGTGGCAAGAGTAAACTTGCAGCACTAAATTAAAATATTCTTTTTTCTGCCTTGCTAATGTGGGGGTGTGTGAGAGAGAGACAGACTGACATCCATCTGCTTGGACTACAGAGACTAATGTGAACAAACATGCAGCATACTAAATGCTCCTCACAACCCCTCAAGAACCAGCAATTCTATTTAGCATTACTGTGTGCCATCCAGTTTTGCAAGCTACAGAAATTCTGACTTATCCCCAGACAGTTCATGTAGATTATGTTAATGATTATTGTCCACTCTTTGCCAAGAACCGTACTGATGCTGCTACCTTTGCTTCATGTAACCTTCCCTTCCCCTTCCCCTTCCCCTTCCCCTTCCCCTTCCCCTTCCCCTTCCCCTTCCCCTTCCCCTTCCCCTTTCCCTTTCCTTCTAGTTTGTTTGTAACGAGCCTTAAGGTAAAACTACATTAAAAAGCAGCATCTCCCTCCCCTTCTCTTTCTATTTTGAGCAATGATTGTTTTTGATGTGAAGACTCTAGATCTTTAAATTGGGTATGCTGTCAATGTGTTCTTTTTCAAGAAAGTGATTGTGCTTGTCAAAGACACAGTTCTGGTGTGTTGGTGAAGTGAAGAAAACTTCACAGGTTTAAGGTACATTCTCTTAGCTTTGCTTTGATTTACATTTTATGAACAGCAAGTATGTTGAGTTACTGTTGATGCATACATTACACTGGGTGCAATGCCTAAAAACCAGCTTTTCTTCTACTTGTAAGGAAGTAAAGATAATATAGATAATATTCCGGAGTGATAGGATTAAAACCCACATTTTTGTTTCACCTAATACTAGCATCATGGAGAGAGAATGTCTGTCTGGTAACCCAGATCTCCTGCATAATAGTTCATTTTTGGCTAGGACATAATCAAGATGTCTTATGTGTGCATTTGCTTGTCTATGTCTGTATCATGCTACTGTATAATGTCCAACCCGAATTAATACAGCTGAAGCAGATGCTAAATGACTATATCCAAGTCACTTGTGTCCTATTTTACACTTCACTTCATGATCTGTGTGAGGCTGTGTGAACACTTGATATGCGTTTTGGAGCCTCACCATATGCCCTCACATTTATATGCTATAAATCCATAATCAACTACTCAGTTGATATTGGTATTGCTTCTCTCAACTGCATACATGAGAGAAAGCATTTGGAAATAACCTTTATGACTAAAGTATGTTTACATAAATGAATACTGAAGAATCTGAAATGTTGTTTCCTGTAACACTTTACCAATGGGGGAAAAAAAAAAAAGACAGTAGGGAGCTGACTAAAGATATTGCATACTTTACCTTAACTTCTGTGAAAATCCTCTATACTCACAAACTTCATTCACAGTGTTTGAAACTAAATCTCAAAATGTCTGTACAAAGCTTGTTTCTTCCTGTAGGAAAAAAAAAAAATTAAAACCCACGTTTCAGAATTGCCTGTCTTTTAAAAGAGATTCTTTTATCTGTTGAAGATCAAAAAGTAAGAAACTCTTATTTTCTACTATGTATTCTTTTCCCATAGGACATTCAAACACCATCCCCTTTTCCATTCTTTGTCCTACAGTTCTTAGTTTCTTAAATCAGCTCATCTTCCTTCCAGTTGTCTTGCGTCCAAAGTAAAAGGTTTGTTACTACATGGAGTTCTTTGTCCCCTTCCCACCCTATAAAACACATGCAATGCCATTTCATATGTTTCACAATTGTCTATAAAGATTTTTCTTTCTTCATTATTAGCAATCATTGTGTTGAAATGGGGCAGCTTATCCTTCTCTGGGGAGACTTCTGTAACTTTTGGAAGCAGTCACACATACCTTAATTGTCAATGGTTTTGAGATCGAAGTTTCCTTTACATTTTGATACTCTATGCCTTGCACAGTGGTCTTAGCATAGCTTGGTCACCCAAAGCAAGTTTTGAATTGTAAGAGGTAGTAAGGCACATTATAAACATTAAGAAACTGGTTTGCATTTGTATTTCTCAGTATGTTCCAGAAAATGGGTTTTAACACTTGCAATCCCTTTAAAGTACTGTCAAGATTAATAACATGATTGAAAAATGCTGTTATGTAATTAGAGTAGATCATGTTATGCATCAAAGGCCTCCTTTTGAAGGACTACATGATTAATCTTTACTTACATGAGTAGCGGTAGGTTATAGCATTGTTGCAGGACAGTATCTAGTTACATATAAACAGGTTACTTGCAACTTTGCTTTTCACATAAATGCTTTCTTCCTCTCTGTCTCTTTAAAAAAATTGAATCTTCATTGACTTACAGCTGACTGTATCAGATTTATAAAACAGTCTTTCAGTTTTCTCTGGGCATATGCTGTATCATGAATTGTCTCCTTAGAGACAGCAGGCCACCTCATTATGGTTACAATAGACAAAATTCCTAAGCACGTGGTCTGCTTTTATGGCCTTGACTTGTACATTTTTTACCTCAGAGACTTGCCACTCATGTTGACACAGATTTGTTGTGTGTGATGAAGTGATAAAATCAATGAAAGGGACACATGTGCTTCTCTCTTTCAGGAAGACTTTATTATTTATTGTTTATTGTTGTAACTTAAATCCACTCAACAATTTTCTGCAAAGGTACATTTTCTTTTTGGATTTGTTTTATTCTGCTTGCACTTTAAAAGTTACTCTTAGTGCATGCTGTACATGTTAGCTTTCCAAAAGTTGCACTGGAAAAGAGAGTGAATATAAATCTATATGTCTTAGCAAGAACTATACCCAAAGGATGGGGGAGAAGCATTAAGTAAACAATTTTAGAAAAACAAGCAACCTGAATGACAAGCATTCCTGTGTTATTCCTATTATCTTTCTTCCCCCCAAAATACAATGCAGTTTAAAAGGGATAGAAAACCCCAAAATTTTTTTGACCACCTATTTTAAGACACAACAGTAGACAGAGCTTTAGGATAAATTTTTCGTGATTGTTTTTGGCAGTTGTTTTTGGTTTTTGTTTGTGTTTTGTTTTAAAGTGGAACCCACCTTGTACAGTAAAAAGTAAACAAACAAACAAAATGTTGCAATGGCTGGGGCTGAGGAATGAGAATGTGATTTCTATAATTTGGATGCATTCATAATCAGCCTAGGTTGGTGAGGGTTTCATAGATTTGGTATAATGAGAGTATCTATTAGCATTTTGTTGTTATTTGCAAATATTTTAAAGATTTTATGGAATAAAGACATTTTCTGCAGTTGTAGATTGCTTGTACATTTTCAAACATATCTCTGCTTTAACTGGAAGTGTGATATTAGACAAATTACTCATCTTTTTCTTGCTTTTCCCATATGACTCAACTTAGTCCATATGACCTGTAGAGTCCATTCAGATGTAATTTGATGGGAGAGCTGAAGAGAAATCGAAAAATATGATTAAGCAGATTTTTGAGACTGAATGGGCCTTGATTGAGGGCGACCGACCATGGGTTTTTAAGGCATTGTGAAACAATGACATTCTGCTTGACTTCTTTCCATCCTAGGACACATTTGACATCTTGGTTTTATTATCTTTGATTAACCAGGATTCCTACAGTTGAGGACCTTGCTACAGAGATGTCCTGGAAGCAGTAGCTGGGACAGCATGCAGAAGTGTAATGTGGAAATTACTATTTCAGAGAACAACAAGGACTGGTGCTCAGCAAACTACGTTTGTTGTTTTTGTTGTTGTTAATATGCTTAAAATTAATCTTACTCTAAGGGCTCTTTTTTCCCAACCTACCACCACATACAATTTATCAGGAATCTATAGTGAAAAGGTCAAGAATAAGAGTCCCGTTCAGAGGGATGGAATAGAGACGAGACCCACGATCTAAATGCTTGTTCCTGAAACAGCTCACCAACATTGAATAAGCTCATTCTGTCATCAGAATCTCTTCCTCCTCTGTCATAAATACCCTTCCAATTTTTGTAAACTTTATATAAAACAGCTACTATTTGAGAAGACTCCAGTGAAGTAGATTGATATACAAAGATTATGCAGTGCTTTATAAATAATTTCATTTAAAAATATTCATTGTGTAAGATTTTTAGCAGACTTGGCAGATAAATCTTAGTGAAGGGTAGAAATAAACTAGGGGATAAATTAAGATTCTAATGAATGAATTGACACTTTTCACCTTATTTGTTTCTTCATTTGCTCCATTTAAAGAATATGTAGGTCTTTACAGCACCAAGCCTTAAAAACTTGTTTGCTTTTAACTTACTGTAGATGGCCTCGCTGAATTCAGTGAGACTATCTGTTAGCATGTGAAGTTAGGCATGTTCCATACACTGTTAGCAAAGTCGTGACATATTTTTAAATTAGTGATGAGAATACAGAGGCCATGGTTCTTGATGGTGACCCCCTGTGCTGTATTCCAGTAAGAGGAGAAGTTACTGTGTCTATGAATTTCTAATAACTTCTGAGAATAGAAATCCTGAGATACTCAAACCCAACCCACTATGAATTTCAGGGCTTGCAAAATCATGCTTGAATACACTTCTTAAGCAAGTCAGCCTTCTGCCCCTCCCCACTGTTTGAAATATTTGAAAAGGAGTATATACACACTGTTTTGTATGCTCTCAGTCCTTAAGAGGGGTGTGATTAGTCTCAACTGATGCATTCAGTAAATACAGAAATCTAAAATATTATAATGCAAACACATTGTTTTATGTTTGTTAAGCATAGTAAGGATTTGGGGGGAAAATGAACACCCAAAATGACCAAAAAACCCCCACCCAAATGAAAAAAATACCTAAACCCGAGTATTGAAAATTGTACAAACTCAGCTCTTCAATTTCACAGCATTAACTAATGCTTTTTGAATTATTTACTTGTCAATTCATCTTGAAACATTTTTTTTAAAAAAAATCATTGTCTCTAGCAACACTTTTGTTCAATAGTCATGTTTACTTACTGAAGTGCATTTCCCTTGGAATGGAAATGCAAAACATTAGTGCAGGCTTTGTGAAATTTACCACTTCTCTGATATGTGAAAAGTACTTGAGATAAGGGCATCCTTTCAATAGTACTAGGGGGGGGGGTGGGGGGGCAGGGGGGAACCCATAAGCTCTTCAAACAAATATAGACTGTTTATTTGTCAGTGCTGGCTATATTTAACAGTCTTGCTGATTGTGTTTGCTTTTTGTCAGTTTAATTTTACTGATTTTTTCAAAGTTAATATCTTTCATAGCAGTACTAAACTATCCTTTTCCTCTGCTGTTTTTTTTTGTTAGTAACAAGAATGAAAAACTAATCTATCAAGTGAGCAAAGCTATGAATGGCTATGCAAAACTAGCTCAGGTGCAAAATTTTATGTTTTTATTTAATCAAAACATTATTTGGCTAAATCACTTGATGTTTCCTCAGTTGACAGTTTGGTACAATCATACTCTGATTTTTTGATATTTCTCTTCTGTACATTAGTGAGGCCCCAAATCTATATATTTTGTTTAAATTATAAATGGAAATGGCATTTATCTACAAAACGTTAAAACTGCTTACGGATTACTTACAGCAGTGGCTTATAACCTTTTTGATTTGTGGATCCCCGTGTACTTTTCAGTGGAGGCACGTATCTCTGAGCAGCAAAAATTAACTTACTGCAGTAGGCTTCATTTTCATAGCAAGGTTGTGTGAACTCAAAGAGACTGCAGATCACATGTTGAAAATTATTGATCTACATTATTTATATATGACTTGTTGAGATGACTCAGTAACACCAAGAAATAGTTTTCAGGAAGGAACTGGAAAAAGAAAATGTAGCTCTTAAAAAGGGAGTTTCAGATCAATAAAGTGTTCCCACAATTCAGGATTAAACTTCTTCTAACAGTAATTGTACAATCTCCAAAAACTAATATTGAATATCAGTATTAAACAGGAAATGTTGCAATAGTTTGCTGCCATCATGGAATCACTGCAGCTTGACAAATCAGTTCAGTGCTTATTTAGAAGGCTGTGGGTTTCAGTTTGCTTGGTGACTGACAATCACAGAATTCCTTGTTCACTAAACTGTTTTAGAGATATTTAGATTATATCTTCCTGTTCACTGAAAAGGTCATGGATCACTCACTTGAAAAGGTGAGTGGATCACTCACACTTCAACCTTGGGTCTTCATTGAATTCTAACACAATAAATTCTAGGCTTGATCTTGAGATAAGCAAAGCAGCTCCCTGCCCTGTATGTATAGGGTTCTGGGAGCAAGATCCATTCCTTCATCATGCTCAACACCAAACAGTGCAGTAATGGATTCTATAGGCCAGGTTTTAAAATGTTTCTTAGTTTCTAAGGGTTTCTAATAGGCAACAAGTTGACTACATGTTTTAGAAGACATGAGTCATGGTAATAGTTAAAGCATGAAATGATCCTCACAATGGTGAGGATTTAGAACTATAGATGTGTTGGGTGAAGACAGGTGCAGAGGCTGGTGCAATGGTGTGATGCTGCAGAGACACTTGCACCTCCAAGGGCAAGATGACTTCAGGTCCCTTCCAACCCCTACCATTTTATGATTCTATGATCACTATTTCAGTAGTCAAATAATTTAAATATTTTTAAACATTTCAATATGAATATCAAATACTAGGGTGTAAAACAAACACTTTTTTTTCTGTCTGGTATTCATGTGAGCAAGCAGCTAATTCTCTTGCTGTGTTTCCAAGATGACATTCAGTAATGTCAGAGATGTTGAGTTTCATGTGGTATTGAAGCTGTTGTTTTTCTCAAAGACTATACTGTCAAGAGTATATGGCTTCTTGAGCTATTCTTATCCTCTGTACTTTCTGGGCTTCCTTGTGTGCCATGCTGTGACATTAAATTATTTTTACATGTTCTGAAAACATTATTTTTGGTTTTGTTATATTCTTTGATCACTTTTTATCAGCTGATTTTTACTTGTTTCAGAAGATGATAAAATTGACAAGTTTTGAGTCATAATGGCTTTTTTATAGAAGAGGTAGGAATAAGTAAAATGCTTCTTACATATTTTAAAATTTTATTTCTACTAACAGAAGTTAATCCATAAAATGAAGTCATTTTTCACAGAAAAGATTAGATGATTTGTTTATAACTGTAGCATACTTTTGGAAAATTGTTTTTTAAGATATTGCACTTGTAGATTTTGTTAATATATTGTATAAGGCTTTCTGGGCTTCTTGTTGCATAAGCTGCCTGTCTGTAGGCCACACTCTCTAACAGAAGTGTCTATATAAGCAGTCATTCTGAAATGCTGATTCTGTTATTTGATTTGGGATTAAACAGTCTGTTGCAAGCCATCTGTCTCCCTATGCATGTGTCCTTGAGAGGTTAGATTTCCACAGATATTGCCCCATAACTTTAGCCAGTGTTTGAAAGATCAGAATTAGCTGAGACATATGCCACTGAAATTATCTGTTTTATCCTAGAGGAATGGCTCTTTTTTGACATCAGTGCCCATGTTGGAGGAAAGTGTACTCAGTCTCATTGCTGCTTATTGAGAACCCTGCTGTTTTTGGCCAAGTGCCATGAGACTCAGGAGTGCGTCCTTTGAGGGCTTTTGAACAGTTGATGAACAGTGAGTGCATGAAAAACTCCATCCCATTTTTAAGCCTCAGCTCTTCTCAAGAGCTGATCCCTCCAACTGATTCTGTATGACTTGGAACAAACTCAACCTGCTGTTATTGCCCTAGTATCTTTTCACTGTGACAATTGGGGTCAGAAGACGATGTATTTTAGTGTAGGTGAAGGGTTCAGAGATTCTTAAAGCAAGCTTACGTGACTGTACCTCACTCTCACGTGCAATGTTGTTGTGGTTTGGTTTTTTTTTTCTTGTTTTTTATTCAAATACCTGTTTGTGCACCAGGACCTGAGTGCTAGATGTATGTACGATGTGTACATTACTTCCAACAGACTAGTGGTGCAGTAATGATCTAGTCCTCTCAGTCTAGTTTAACTGTTGGAAGGAGCTCAGGCTGGAGAATGGGTGTTTGAAGGCGTGGTGGACACTAGCACGTGATAAGGTATCTCTCAGTACTGTGTTTTCACAGCTGTAATTAGTGCACTCACTTAAGTTTGGGATCCTCACTGTGTCTCATGCCATACAGGGCCTTGCAGGTCTATACCAGCCCTCTAAAAGCTACCTAGAAAATCACACACAAAATACCACTTCTGGATTATTAGTCCCCTTTGTTTCAGCTCAGGGCTAGAAACAAATCCAAGTTTTCTTCTACTTTAGTATTCCATAGACATAATAATTTCAGGGCTGTTTTCATACCACAGTCTGTAAATTTATGCTACACCTTTCACTACAAACTGATAATCTGACACGTCAGAGTTCAGTGATATTTTTCAGCCAACAGAATAGATAATCTTGTGTGGCATTATTTATTTTCACTATTTCCTACTCTTTAATGTGTTTATTTCAAGTCTTGCCTAAGACCCTAGTTTCTGACAGTTCTGAAAGATATGGGTTCACAGTAGGATATCGTGGAACTAATAAATCCTATTGAACCTTACATCATTTTTTGTAGGAATTTTTTGTTGTTTAATGTTAAAGACCAGTTTTGTAGTGTTTTTGCTTTTACTCAACAACCTGACCACGAAACTACTGTTTCTATATTTCTGGGTGGAAATCTGCTAGCTCAGGCATTACACACACAGTGAATCTGCATTTGTACACACAAACCAGATGACTGGTCAAGTTAACGTTTGCAAATTGCGCTGTTTATTCACACAAATGCAGTTTTTGTGTGTGCAAAACTGATGTGCTTGCAACTTTTGTGGGTTGTATTAAGAGACTCCTGCTATAAATGTACCCCTTAAAATTTAGTTTTTTATTAAAAATACTTACTAGGCAATCTTTGTGATAGAGTTTTCCAATTTACATTTCCAGGTGAAAAAGATATTTTAAAACCTTTAAAAGCAGCCATGGAAACAGAGGCTGCACAAAGCTAGGCGGTGACATAGGGCATCACATCTAAGAGGTACATTTAAGGGGGAGCTTGTCAAGAGCAGAAAATGATGCTCACTTGCTCTTACTGTAGAAATAGTGCTGGACTGTTGATGTGAACCATTACTAGAAATATTAGGACACAAGAAAAATTAGGAATTGTCATGAAAACAGAGAAAATTCTTCTAGCTTTTTTACCTTTCTCTCTTTTTCCTCTCAGAAAAAGTGCCTTATAATTCCCACATATAGAATACCTGTGTGTGCATGTGCCTGTCTACAGATATTTGGATGGATTTCAGTTAAACCAACTGAATATTTTGAGTGGTTGACTTTCACAAGAGGTTTGCTTTCGTTTATGTCTAGTAAAGCTCTATGTAGAAAACCTAGAATTTCTGTAAAAATCTTGATTTGATGTCTTTATATATTGGTAAATGCTTTTATAGATTTATAGTAACTGTGTTATGAGTAATAGAGAACAGTATGAACCTCTGTTATTTTAGAGAGATGCACAATTTTTTCACCTTTGCAGAAGTCCAATGCAACTACTGCTGCTGGGCTGCATGTAGCTGGCTTTCTTGTTGGTTTGCATTACAAGAAAGCTTTTTATTCTTGGTCCAATTTTCCCCTCAGGCTCTTTAGGATTTTGAATGCAGTGCAACGCTATTCCCTTCATACATAACTACATTGGTGGTCATATGTAAATAATTTGCAGTTATTACTGCAATACAGGATACTGTATTGCAACAAAGGACTTGTCCTAAACCTGTTTCCTGTGGCTTTCTGCCTGTAAGAGAATGAATGAACCTTATGTAATGGTGACAGCTTTATTCTTCTTTCCTGAAGAGACTCCCAGTTGAGTGCCTAAATTTATGTATTCTGCATTATTCATGTATTTTGCTCCAAGATTTTGGTTGGATGCTCACTTTACATGTAAGGAAAACAACTTGGCAATTCAAAGGAACAGGAGAAGACTTGGTACAGACAGGAGTTCTTGTGGCTTGGCTCGTGTTATTGCTCATGGGAAACATCCAAAGCCTTTTTCTCTTTTTTTCCCCCCAATATATTAGTATGTTTAAGGCCTCATTTAGAGAAACTTGATTAATCTAGAGGAATGGATACATTTCCAAGAACAACCAGTAATTTTAAGAGGAAACTTACGATATTAAAAAAAATGTCCTTTAAAGAAATCATTTCATCTGTGCTGTGCTCCAACAGAAAAATGATTCTACTCATCTTGTCTGTCCTCATGATTCTTTTTCTGTCATCCTGGATTTAGTGGAATAAACTGTTTCACCTTTCATGCCTTAGGGCTCATTCTAATTTAGTTGAACTTGATTTCTAAGATTTCAGCACATTCAGGCTGGAATTTTCTTGTACTGATATCTTTTGCCTCTTCCTAGTTTCTTCTAAAGCAATTTCTTCTAATTTATAGAAGTAAGAAAAATGAAGAAATGATGTTCAGGTAAATGCTAGATAGACATAGTTTCTATAAGGAAAATTTATATCTGTGTGTCAAGTCCACGTGAATTTGTTCTGTATTTATGCATGACTTAGTGGACTAAAATGGGAGAGAAAGCTTTTACTGCACCTTTGTTTAGAGATTAACATCCTTCTCCTTAAAGAGTATGCAAGCTCCAGGAGAACGTTTTCCTATAAAATTTGCATGCGTATGAAATGATCTTGCAATCATGATGTACAAACACCAAACTGGTAATTAAGTAAGATAATATAAACTCTGTTCAGAGTCACAATTCCTTGAGTTTCTTTGGGATATAACAGGAATTAGAATAATTTTCTTATATAGATATTTTTTTCTTTCTAGTATTCAATTTTTTATTCTATCTTGTTTCAGTTGTTTAAAAGTTGGACTTGATGATCTTAAAGATCTCTTCCAGCCAAAAAAATTCTGTGCTTCTGTGATTCTAGTACAGTTTATGCATAGTACTGATAAAAGTATCCCCAGCCAAGTTTGTTGCTAGCATCCATTTACAATAATGTAGAGTACCCGCTTTCTCTTTATTTTGTAGAGATGTTTTCATCAAGAAGTCTTTCAAGTTTAGTCTTAATATCTTTTTTGTGTTTTCATCTCCGTATTTGATTTATTGAGTGAATGGAAGGAAACTCGACTCACCATTCCATCATTTCGCACCTTGCTTGTTTCAGTCAGTAAGGAGTAGAAATTATGCTTGTAAATACACTGTTTATTTTCAAAGAGGCCATTGGATTGTTCCACTCACAAAATGATCGCAAAGACTGATACGTGACTATCTTCAAAATTAATCACATTAGAATATGTCAAACAAATTCTTCTAGGGTACAAATAAGCACCAAAAATATTTTCTTTGAAAAAGATTCTTTACCTTGAATTTTGCTTGTAAGTAATTTCAAAGAAAAAGAAGAAAAATAAATTCCAAGAACACAGCAAAAATAGCAGCCTGAGAGTTTTGAAATGCTTTGAAGGGGAGAATTTTATTGTATGCTCCCTTCTAGGAATGCTTATGGCTTAGACCTATTTCTCCAACTCTTGTTCATCTTCTTTAAAGGTGCCTTCATCAGATGAATGTTTGTCATAATTTTTTTTTTGTGTGTTTTAGTTTTGTCAGTATTCATGGCCTCATGCCTCTTGGCATGTAGCACAAGTGCTACTGGATGACCCAGTTTTAACTGGATGAATGTTTTAACTGTCAGTCACTGTGAACTGCTCTATGAAACAGGCTTACCAGCTCATAAACTGAAAGCAATCTTGTTTACTGCCATTTCTAGATTCATAGATTGTTACTGATAACAGCTTGTTACTGTTCTAGCATCGCTTAAGGCCAGACACCTATGGTACTGTAAGTTTTTCTTGATGTTTTTTGGGTAGGGTTAGTCTTGTATGAATGCTTGTAGTGTTTCATCCAATATAATGGGATTAGACCTGAGGGTGACTATATCACAGCTTCTGACAGGTTTCTTCAATATATTGTGAATGAACAGGTCCGATATTTTTTTTTTTTCCTTCTGGATTAGTAGATTTACAAGCATTATTGTTCCTGGGTGGAAAATTCTGAAAGAAAAGCCCCTCGTTTCCTATGAAAATAAAGTTATTATGATTTGTTAATTTTATTCTTTCAGTTCTCTGTTTTACTTATAGGTATCCGTCTCTGTCAGCATTTTTGTTCTGTTTATGCTTTGCAGTTTGCTGAAGGTAGATGTATATTCTGAAAATACACTTGAATCTATTAAAGTGGCTAACATACAGTGATGTCTCTGTTTTGTAAATTGAGTTCAGGCATAGGCTATCTATCTGCTTGGCAGCAGTGGAGGTGCCTTTTTGCTTGAATTTTACTGTTTAAGCTTTTAGAGTTGCTTTCGGAGGTGGAAGAGGGGTCAGGGTAGCATCAGATTCACACATTACTGTCTTTACTGAATTTATATGAATGACCTCCTTTGAAGATTGAAGAATGTGGCAAGAGTATGCATAAAGCCTCTCAGACTTTGAGTAGTGTGATCTTTTGTCTTTTGTGCATGATCTTCCAGTTGGCTATTGATATGTTTTGCTATTCAAGAATGATAAATTTAGATACATTTGGTTAAAAAAAAAAGAAAGACTCTAATGCTGCTAAAATTACTGGGAGGTTAACTTGGTAGTTTTGTTTCATTGTGTTTTGGCTGTGTCACCTAACTCTGGAACTGAGCCAACCTACACTGATTACTGACTCTTTTTAATCTGATTAGATTGCATCATTCATTGGGGAGTGTAGATGCTCATTCAGAAAAGCTTACCTAATAGGCTCTACATTAATTAATATACGTGTTCTGCTTTTTGCCCCCTAAGAATTGCAGTACATAAAGGACAACCAGCTTACTCTTAAAATTTCAGGCACCAAGGGGTAGTTGCAAAAGCAAGTGTACCCCAGTATCTCTTTCTCATTCTGTATATCACAGCTAAAGTTATAAGAAACTAAAGTCCAGAGTTCTCAATTTTCTCCTTGTTGGAAATGAGTAGTGGACATTTGAGTAGGAAACAAAGTTAGGGCACAAAGGGCAAGTTCATTTTTTCTTCACCTAATTATCCCTTTGCCTTTATGTCTAATGAAGATTCATTTCCCCCATATAACAAAACCAAAACACCTAACATATAGCCTTTTCTGCAGTTGGAGCAGCAGTTGTAGCATTGTTCCTGATAAGTAATTAGCTCTTTTTTTTTTTTGTTTTAAAGATGCTCACAAATTGATTGTCTTTTCTATCTTGAAATCTTTTACCAAACTACTAATATCCTCTACAAGTACTTGGTGTTCTTTCAGTTCTTTGTTTCACCTATCCAAAATTGAATAAGCATTTCCCATATAAACGTATTTCTAAAAGGTGTAGATTGTACATAAACCCCACTTTCTCATCCTGTGCCACAACAATTTATAATAATGAAACACATGTGATATTTTATTTTTCTATTAAAAATGAAATATGTTACTCCCCAGGCAAGTAAAATTTTGGAAAGGGGAAGTGATTATTGAATTCTCTGTCTGAAATAGAAATTTGGATGGAAATAGAGAGCCCCTGTTGATTCAAATACAAAATTAACCAAGTTTCCATTTACCTGGGTGGGAAAGCTTCTGCGTAAATCCTGTTAACAATAACAAGAGTAGTGTCATTTTAAAGCTATGCAAATAACCGCTTTTGAGCTTTCTTGCTCTCATAACTGAAAAAAAAATATCTATAATACTGGTCTTTATGGTGGGTAAAAATATGAAAGAGCTAAGCTTAAGGAGAATTGTTGACAGACATTTCTCTGGGGAGTGTTGTACTTCATTCTTTCTGTTCTGGCTCCACTATACTTGGTTGGCTTCTCCATTCAGCTGGGGAGCTCTCAGATGGAATTACTTCCTCAGCTGTAGTGCCCTACCAGCCAGCAGCTGCCCAGCCTGAATCAGTCTTTCTTATGTCACTGAAGGAAGGAATGTTTGCATCAAGCGTGTGAATCTGTGAGTCAAATTTTTTTTCCCCCTCCAATAAAAGTATAGATAATTTTTGGACATTTTTCTTTTGTTAAAAAAATTGCAAAATTAAAATAGAATAAGTAGCAAAGATACCAGAAAATGAGGGACATTTCTTTCATTACTTTGTAAATTTCAGGGTTCTTAAGAAATACGCATTCAATTTTTTTGCCTATAAGCAAACATGAACATCATGAAGCAGCTCTGATGCACAGCTGGCAGCCTGCAAAACATATACAATATGGGCAGTAAGATAAGGTGCCGGCTCATTAACTTAAGAAGCTAATATCAGATGCCTAAAATTTAAGTAGAAAAGCACAGCAATCACTTTATTTGAACCTATGAAATATACACAAACACGTGCCTATATGATACACAGTTTATTTATGTATATCTATATGTATATGTGTTAATATGGAAATACATTAAGCTCTACATTTTTATAAGCTTTTGCTATGCCTGTAGTAAAAATTACTATTTTATGTTTTTTCTACTCACATCTTTTTTTCCTTTTACATTAAAATTAATTCTTTTTGTCTTGAGGGATGAACATAGGACTTTTTTCCTTGGTGCAGTTCCAATAGAAGATAACTTGATGCTTATAACAGCTTGCCAGTCTAAGAACTGTTAAAATAAGGCTGAAAGAAAGAAAAGCTCCATTTAGTGTGGAAACCCCTAGTGGGATGAAAACTATAGTTCGTTTCTTTGGATAACAAAAGACACTTCCATGTCCCTCTCACTAGCAACTTTTTTTTTTTTTTAGACACAAAAGGCAGAATGAGGGGGCAAGCAATACCCTTAATTATAACCTCCTTTTCCCAAGAATTTTATCCTACTTTCCTTGCTCTGGCTTAGCAGGACATCCTGCTCTATTTTGCTTGAGTAATAAAAAATATGATTAGGGAGCAGGAGTAAAGGGTTAATTTTTCCCCTTTGGATGCTGTGTGCAGTGCTTGAGGAAAGACAGCAATATACAATGAAACTTTGACCTTCTCATTGTTCTATAATGTCATTGGCTTGTTACTCCTGTGCACTTTCATAGCCTCAGCAACTTATGCTGTGGCAAGGAGGGGTCATCAGTGACGAGCCAAAATATGAAATAAATAAACAAATTACTGTTTTTCCTAGGCCTCAAAATTGATTTATTGTTATTGTATAAAGACAAGAAAAAGATGTGGCATTTACCTATTTTCACAAGTTTGTGTTAGGAGGATAAGTAAAGTTAACAATGAGTTTACTGTTTTAGGAGTAATTCTTGCTTTACAAAAATAGAAGCACTTTTTATATATAAATATATGTGTGTGTGTGTGTGTGCATTGTTATCATTGCTGAAGATATGTATTTTGACGTTACCTTTATGTTATAAAATGAAGTTAACATCCTAAGCCTGCTAAAATAATTGTCGTATTTCCTGTAAAAAAATAAAAAAGCTCTGTTTTGTCTCTGTTAACGAGCTTTATATCATTAAGTTCTTCAACATTCTTGCTGGTACTGCTCTTTTTTGTTCTCTTTTAATGTTGGTGTCATTGTCATGAAGGGGTAGGATAAAACATACACTAAGATCAAGGTTAGGGAGTGGAGAATTTTGTTCTGACACCTCTGTTCTGAGGACTGAGCTATGATCAGGACGGATTTTTCTTAATCTTTTAAAAAAGGGCATTATGCGCCAGGGGATGGGTGAACTGGAAGCCCAAAATGCAGCAGTAAAACAGAGGCAACCCTACAATTTCACTATAACAGCCTGAGTTTGTGCAAATATAGGATTGTCATCAGATATACATGCACAAGTTCTACGTTATATTTAATGGCAGAATCTGCAAACACAGGATTGTAAATTAATCTTTGTGGGAGGGAGTTAGAAGAAAATGATTGGAACAGAGTGAGTTTCTCCTGGTATGATACTGAAGGACTGCTTTCTGCTTCTGAAATTTTGTCACCTACATACTTTACATACAGTTTATTCCACAATGCCACTTGGAGGGATGTTATCCTGAGATGCATATCAGTGATGGAATAGGAATTTCTAGTGGTGAAGGTATGAGACAAAACCCCAAGTTCTGCAGTTGGAAGACAACTTTAATCTGGGGCAAAGTTAAGGAGAGAGCAATATGAGTGAAGCATAAGAGTAGAGCATAAGAGTCAAGGTATTTCCTATCAAGTTAAAGGTGTTGTGGAACTATGGTTAATGCTTTTTATTTTTGTGCTAATACTAATTTGATATAAATGCATTCTCTCACCTTGGCAATGTGCTTGGCACTTACAACAAAGACTGAAGATGTAGTTCTCTCTGTATGAAGACCTTAAGCTAAAATCCATTATGCATGCAAGCAAAACTCAGCTCAGAATGAAAGGTGTGTATTTTTAGTTGAAAAAGCAGTAACAAAATTAATAAGCTAACTAAAGATAAGTGACTGTGCTTTCATGTTTGATTGTGAAATTAAGCAACATGACATTCAAGAGTAGTGACAAAAATCTGAACAACATATGAAATTTTGTGGTGAAGAAATGTGTCTGAGAAGTTCTTTCAAGCAGTCTTTCAGTGGTTAGTGGTAGCCACTATATAGTAACCTCTGTCATGTAGAATTTTACAATATTCTACAGTATCTTTGGAAAAAGCTGCACCACATTCTTCAAATGTTGGTGATTCTTAAAGGTAGTCATTGATGTACACAGTTAAATGCAGTCTAGAGGGCAGCTTTCTCTCACAGGATAACCTGCCTTGCAGTTTCTCAGTCACACTAACTCACTTGTTAAAAAGGAGTCTGAAATCATCATGCATTTGTACCTGGTGTACCAGATGTCTGTATAGTGTCCACATTAGTTTTATTTGAAAGAGTTTGAATTATGTGTCCATAGGAAAAAAAAAAGTATTTGGAATATTTAACCTTGGATTTTATGCACTTCTTACCCCTTTTATTTGATGTCGTAATTTTGAACATCAACATTAATTAGTCACAAATTATACAAGTTCTCCTAACAGCCATATATGATGGGCTTTGAAAAGCTTCAAAGAATTTAAATGATTTTGGTTTTTAGTGTCAGCCAGTTGCTGTGTAAGATATGCCAATGATGTATACCTCCATGCTGAAATTCTGAAACCAACCAATCCATGAACAAGTTGTTCATTTATTAGAATTGGGCATCTACAAGATGTCTTTGTGCAAGAAGACACCTGAAATTTGGGTCTATAGAATATGAAAGAGTTTCTTGTCTGCTTTGCTTAGGTTTGGCACTTTGTATTGCTTACCAATCAGCAATTGGATAAGAGTTAAAAAACTGGAAAAAGGGCAGGAAAATTGAATTCTGGATAATGCAATATATGCAAAAACGTGGTGAAAATTTTGCATTATAGACAAAGTATGTTAAGGCCAGAAATATACAGGCAGTAACTTTCAACCATTCAGTGTTCGTTCTTGTTTTCTGGAGAGCAAATAACAGAAACCATTGCAACTTCCTTAAAGTTGCTGTGAACATCCTCCAAGCACGCAAGCAATAGAGATGTTTTCAGATAAAGTACGGATTTTAATACAAAATAAATATCACTGTGCTTGAGGGGTCATATTCCTATGTGAATTTCTTTTTCTGTCATCATAGTTTCTGATGTGTCAGAGTTGCAGACAATGTTATTGCAATCATAGATACAAATGGTTATGCAATTTTTTTTTTGTACCAGTGTGCACTCTATATTTTATTTCTACTTTATTACTTATGCCTGCATAAACTGTGAAAAGTTTTAGCTGGTAACTGCTAAAGTTCACAATTGCAATATTTTTATTCTGGTGAGGAAGAGGAGGGAAAAATGAAGGATTTTTCATATCTCTCAGATCTATTGGCCTATTCTCCAAATGACAGATTCCTGTCTGATCAACTATACCACCTGCTACTAAAGCTCAGTAATATTAGTCTGTAACATGGTTTCATTCTCATCTCACACCTCAGAGATCTTGAGCTCAACCCCAGGCATCCCCTGTGTGTTTAAATCAGCTTAACGGCTCATACAGTGTGCTGATTTCCTCGTAGGCCTCTGTTTTCTCAAAAAGTGATCACCTTTTGCCAATGCCCTCAGGATTAAACAGGGCAGTCCGGTTTTCCTTTTCTGCATTGGCTATACCTTTGTAGTCAATAAAAGACTAACTAGAAAAGAATCAGCTGATGAGAGAATCAATCTTCTGGAAGCCTCCCCACAGTTTTCTCATCATTTTTGTGCCGTCTGTCATCTCAGATTTTAAAATGGAAACCAAAACTCAGTATGTGGGAAGACTTTTAGTGCTCCTTGTTAACAAAAACAGTAAGACCAGGGGTTTTGATCTTAGGAGTGTATAGGTAAACAGTAAGCTGTAAGTGTGCACTCTTGAAGTAGCTTTTCCATGTTTCTAATGGAGGTCTGCAAAAAATTATCAAAGAAGTAGCACAAAGGTCTCATAACATACTGTAGTGTAGATATCCATTTTGAGTAGGTCAGGTTAAATCTGAAGTTCTTCTATATAACAATACAGGGATATCTTACAGAAAAGCTGTACTATTTACTATAGTATAAAAGACTTATAAAAAGAAGACTGTAAAGTATAAGTGAAGTTTTTAGTTTTTTCTTTAGCTACTTGCTAAGTTAAAACAGTGGTCTGTCTTGATAACTAGTATTACACAACGAATTTTAAGTTTTTTTCTTTTTAATAATAGCCTGCTTCAGGATGGTTTATAATGACAGATGGACCAACTTAAAAAAGAATTGAAGGTTCATCATAATCATGATTCTTTACAGTTCTACATTTTTCATTCAAATGTATCACAGTAATTTACAAATATTAATTCAGTGTTATAATCACCCACCCACGAAGCAGGTCAGCATCTTAGTTTTACAGAAGTTCAAAGTAGGGTACCAAAAGGTTAAAAGCTGTGAGGAATTTAAGAGGTCTGTCTGTGTGCACCATAAGGCTCATGCTGGGGACTGTATTTTTTCTGCATCATACTTTAAACTTCATTTGAAATCTGATTTCCTTCTCTGGACTCAAAATCTTGGAATAAGTAATGCAGCAAATGCAACAGGGTTACATTAGTGACTGGTTGACAGTCATGCAGAAGTCTTTAATTGACATCACATAGAGTAGCACAGGTGACTCCATCATCACCTTCAGCAGGAAATGTCCTCTTCTGTGGGTGCTGTGGGCATTGACAGTGATCCCGATAGAAGGGAAGGTCTCAGTGCATTCTAAAAAGAACCTAGCAAATATCACTTTCTTATAGTGAAGGCTTACGGTAGAGCTTGACCACTCTCTCTCAATTGCCTGGCAAGTGGACAGCATATCTGATGTGATGAAAAGATTTAAATAAATCACCTCAGGTTCCTTGTTTTATTGGTAGTGCAAAAAATAAAATACAGATCTCTGTCCAATAAAGATGGCCAATTGCAAGAATTAAGATACACATCTCTTGCAGCTTTTAGTTGTCTATATCACAGGTAGTAGTTAGGAAACTACTGAGAGCAGTAGCATCAAATACAATTTTTCACCAACTGTAAATTTTGCTATGCTTTTATATTAAAAACACAAAGATGAAGAAATGGGACTTCTTTTTCGTCTTAGTTTGTGGTTTCTAGGGTAGTTCATTTCAGATCCTTGAACCAACATCTGAGAAACTCAGAAAGATGGTAAGGAGGTACCTGGCTCTGTTCCTCATTTAACAGAGATTATGAAAAATTTAGTGGCTATTGTCTCTAAAAGCCTGTAAGAGATCATTCCAGAGCAGATGAGCCTCCCTACTGAGAACATCTTAAAGCTTGAAAACTAACCTTCATTTATTTCAAACCTATAGAAATACGGATGAATTCGAGCTCAGCAACATATTCCACAAATGTATAGGCATCACTTTGCCACCAAGATGAGCATAATCATGCCGACTTTTCAAAGCAGTCATGGATTGCTTCGTTTCTTGGCAACTCCAGATGGTCAGTGATTCTATTTCAGTGAACTTTGCCAGAAAATTTGTTCTAGAGGACATACCTACTGAAGGACACCCTTTTTTAGGTAATCCTTTCAGGGTTCTTTTAGGGGTTTTTTTTGTTTGGTTTTTTTTATTTTTTCTCACCCTGCTGAAACAAAATTTTTCAATGGATCGTTACAGATTTAACTAATGGTCAAAGAATCTCTGCAGGGCCACTTCAGTTTCCTGGCACTACATTTACGTGATGGAATCCTGCCTAAATCATCTCATTTTGAAGACAATCTATCTGAGTTTTACATTATTTTTGTATGCATTATACTGGGAACTTTTTTTCTGAATTAGTCTCAAAATTTTATCTGTATGAATCCACATGAATCCACAATTTATCAGATCCATGCTCTGGGAGCAAATATTATATTAAATGCTACACTCTCTGAAAAGTTGTTCAGCTTGTATTAACTATTTCTAGACAAAGACAAACATTATGTTTTGAAGAGGTGCTTCAAAACTTATAAAAAGTGGTATTACAGCTCATTTTGTAATCTCCTAGCTGGTGTAATACCCTAAATATGAAACCTCACTTCATTGGTGTGCACATAGCACATTCTTGGAACAAGGAGCAAAATTGGAATCTGTGAAGGAGTGGCACAGGATAATTTACCAACATTTTTGCTGGGTATATTTTCATTCACAAACATGTACTGACATTTTTCTTATGGTTTAATAATCAAATGAACTTTGTCTCTAAGACTGTAATGTTTAGATTATGAGTGTATGGATGCATCTCCTATTATTGCAAATACTATTTGGCAATCTGCTATTGATTTCCTTTTCCATATCTCTTAACCTCATAGAAATTGTATGTTTAAATCAAGTCTGAAAGAAGTTGGAATAGACTCCATTTCCTTTTGTGCAGTGGAAGACCCACCCAAGTGCAATGTTTGTCTATTGGCCATTGCTCTATAATGTTCTGTAGAATGGGTAATTGTCATAAAGTACAGTGAAGACTTAAAATATTTGTTTCATAAAAATAATGGAATATTGAGGCTGTCTACATGGTAGATAAAAAGGACAGTTTTTCCTTAGAGATGCAGTTACAATGACTGGGCTAGAACACCAGAGAAATGTTATCTTCTATAGATTTGTTTCCAGGCTGTTGAATTTGTTACCTTCCTCCTTACCTGTAAAACAAAACATAACAAACTCAAGCTTCAAAGTGTAACAGTGAGAGGTGCAAATTGCCCAAAATCCATCACCTCTTGTCAGTCCAACTTCTGTTTTCAGACAAGTACCAAAATTTAGAAACAGAATGGAACAGGATCATCTACACACTGCTATTTTTTTTTCTTTTTTCTTTCCTGTTTGTTTGACAATGGTTATAATGCATGCCTCTGACTTCTGAATAGAGGTCCTGATAAATGCGAGAATTTCTTGTCACAGCTTTTACCTTCTGTAAATTGGTTAATCTTATACAACTTGTTAAACTTAGTTTTCTCTCTGTTGTGCTACACAAAAATCACTTGTTCAGGGCAGAACTTAAGTTAAAAAACATTCTCATATCAAAAACTCTTCCATATTTGCTTTTGGTTGTCCCAAGGTAATTTTCCTGCTGCAAATGCCTTTCTTGGATAGCTTACTCAGAATATGCACTCTTCTTATTTCTAATCCAACCTTATGTGCCATGGCATCAAAGCCTCCCACAATTCACTCCTTGGAATGCTCAGAAGGTAACATCCAATTAAACCCAGAAAGTCTTCCATCTCCTGAGCGTGCATATCGTAGAGGACCTAATTTAAAACAGGCTAGAGTATAGGTTTATATCGTGAGGCATCTCTTCTGCATGCAAAGCAGTATTGATAAAATGAGATACCTACATAAGCACACAAAATCTCTAGGTATAGCTCAATTAATTGAAGCTAGGAAAATTTCTCTTTGGCTCCCCATGAGTCACATATCATGGGTTTTATTGGTGGGTGTTTGCTGCAATGGCTGTAATTTCCATTGTCTCATCAGAGAATAGTTGTCCAGGTGTGCTCATTGCAGTATGGTGTCCATTGGCACAAAGGCACAGGATTAGGAGTGAAACAAACAAGTCATTCCTACACTGGAGGGAAAAAAAATGAATAATGTGAAGAAACAACTGAATGGATAAAGATTAGCATTTACTCTGTATAACAGTCAGTCCAGATTGCAGAAATAATGGTGTACCTGTCAATCATTGGCTTAGCTAAAACATTGTGTGCATCAACATCTGCCAGCATTGTCATGTGGAACCTTTCAGAACATTATGTAAAGAATAGAAATCATTGCTAAAAGTATCTTTATTTTTCCCTTGTTTGAATATTTCTCACGTATAGTAAATATAAAAGATAAACTGAATAAATGGAATGCAGTAAGGATGGAACAGAATATAAAAGATAGACCAGAGTAAAGAGAGCCTCTACAGCAGAAAATGAATGATGGATTACGAATTTGTTAAAACTGTGTTATGTGTAGTTGAAATATACTGAACTGCTTCTGTGTGTAAGGTAGGGGAAGTTTAAGTTAATGTCAGGATTGCACCAATGCACCCTTTGGGAACAGAAACATATTTTTGTGCTATGCAAGGAATGTGGATGTGTTGGAGGCACCTAAATACAGGAGGTGATCTGCACACTTCATTAACAGATAGGTAAATTGACTTGTTAGCAGGATGAGCTCTTGTGTGCTGAAGTGTCTGATGCTCCTTCTCAGAACACCTTCACCTATTTTCTGGTAAATAGTTGTTGGACATGCTCATATGAGGTCAAGACAGTATTCTTGGTCAAAAAATGAGTTTAAAATTTGTTAGGAAGTGGCATTTTGCTGACCATAGACAGATTTATGAAATTCTTATTTTAGTGGGGAGAAAATGTCATATTTTATCAAGAGAAGATTCAGTTTGGGTTAAGAAAATATATATTGTTCAAAAAGACTGACTATTTATAGCAAAAATAGCAAACCCAAGATAGATATTTCAGATTTTTAAAACATGGAATGCTTCAGGTAGGTAAACCTGATTTTTTTTCTTTTTATGAAACATTGTTTTTTATATTTCTGATTTGAGAATCAGAAACAATCTGATTTGTAAAAAATTAAATAAATATGAGAGTTCTATCAGGGTAAGAAAACAGCTTTCTATCAACTTCTTCCTGTTATAACATGTTCTGTTTTGAGGGCGAGTTGCTTTTTGGTTTTATCACTGTTTCCACTGAAAAGTGGAGAGACAGACTGTAGCTTCCCCTTTCCTTTCAGGTTTTATACTGAGTACTAATTAAAATATAGTTAACCTTTAAAACAAACTCGTGTGTCAAGTTTCAGAGCTAGAATAACTGCTTAACATAAAACCAAATTTTGGTTTCCAGTTGTTTATTAAAAATATTTTGTCAATGAAGGAAGTGATAATTTGATGTGTGCAGCAGTGGTGCCCGAGAAACTACTAAACCACAAACATAAAAAATGGCAGCTATTTTTTTAATTTATTAAGAAAAAAGTTCTTATTCCTCTATTCAGTCTTTTTCCAATCCATCTGTGCACCTCAGTCCTTGCCCATGTAGTAACCATGTGCCTCATGAACAGAGAAGATATCACGATCGTGTTCATAGATGTGAGAGAAGTCTGCTCTCACATCTTTTTCCATGTTCCTTATTGCATTCTTTCCTTTCTCCTTCTCCTTTCTCCTGTCCTTTAAAAGTAGAAAAAATAATGGGGACATAAAATTGGGAAAATACCACTTACATGTCTTAATATTTAAAAAAAATATACTGTTTTTAGTTAGTCTTGCTGAGTTGTTTAATAATATCTTTTTTTTTTTTTTTTAATCTCCCAGTATTATCTCTTTCCTCACTCTTTTTAATATTCTTTTTCTGGTTGTTGGGCCAACTGTAGTCTGTGTGGGTTTTTGTTTGCTTGTGGGTGGGTTTTTTTGTTTTGTTTGTTTGGTTTGTTTTGGTTGGAGTTTTTTTTTTGCCTGAAATGAGAGTAGTTTTTCTGATTTGATCTCTTTTTCTTTCAATTCCTATATGTTTTCCTATGATGTGACTGAGTATGATGATGCTTGTGAGCTATCTTTTTTGCTTCTAGCTCTATTGTCTTGATTTTTCTTTTCTCTAAATCCCTTTGTCTTGGCCTAAATTCCTTCTGTTGTCTCTACCTTCTCTTCTTTACCCCTAGCCTCCATGTAACAGTTTCACTCGTTACACCTGTCCTTGTATCTGCACTTTTTCTTTCCTTCCTTTCTCCCCTTGCATTCTTTTCCAACATTACTGTGAATTCTTTTTGGCATAGAAGAGAGAGAGACAGCCTCGACAAACAAGTGTTCACCAGTGATGCAGCAGCCTTAGCTCAATTTGAAAGAGACTATGAAAGAACAGAAGGAGTAAGTAAAAGGTTATGGGTTAAGAGTCCTAAAAGTACTGGTGAAAAAAAGAGAGATGTCTAATCAAGGTGAAGAGAATGAAGAAAAAGAGAATATTTGGTAGAAGAGAAGAAGTCCAGGGTGACTGTAAGAGAAAAGAGGTGGTCATGAGGAGAAGAAGAAAAGAGTGGCAGTCTGGATAAATCCATTTTGAAATCTGCTAGTAGAAAGTAAGGTAAAAAAGATGAGGGCTGTAGATCCCACTGCATAATTTTGTTCTCCCTTTCTGCTTCCATCTGGTTAGCACTAACTTAGAACTGGGAGGAAGAAGCATATGCAGGGGATTCACTCAGATTTGGCATGTTTTGGGTTATTTTGGCTGCATTTTTCCCCTCCTCTTCTGTTTATTTATTTTTCTTTTTTCTCTGGCCTGGCACCGCACTTACTCTGTGCTAGCAGAGATCTGTTCTGCGAGGTCATTTGACTGATTTCTCAGAATTGCTGAATGGTGCATTGATTTCATAATTATTCAGCGACTGTAGTTACTTCAGAGGTTTTATTGCTTTATATCAATTTATTTAAAATGTTATGAAGTACATGATGAAAATCATGGAAAGTGTGGTAAAGCACTAAAATAATAGAAAAGGTGGCAGTGTTATGGAGGTGTTTTTACAGTTGTTTTCTTCAGCTACAGTTTCTCTGTCTCTTCAAAAGTAGACAAAGAATGTTTTTAGTGACACAAGAGATGCATACTAGTCTTCCACTGAAAGTCAGAAGGAGGCTCTGAAATTGTTCCTTAAATGTAAAAAATATATTCTGTATTTGTTTCTGTGATAGAGATTAAAAATTATTTGTGCAGTGCAGTAGATCTTATTTATTGCATTAAGATCTAAAAACATTTAAGGGCTCTTAAGACAATAAAAGAAGAAAATATGAAATGTAACTTTTCTTTTTTTACATAGTTCACAGTATTACGTTGTATTTTTTATATTATAGTTCTACTTCAGAAGAAGTGAAGACATGGAAATCTCACTGTTGTACATTCTGCACAAATATTTAGGAAAAAGAAAATCTTTGCCATAGAAAATTCATTATCCAAATAGGTGAGGTGAACAAGAGAACTGTTTTTTTAAAAATCAGTCAGCAAGTCAATGGTAGAGGAAAAGGCACGTGATCTCTGTCTCCTTAAACCTGTCTAATATGCAGCTGCTGGACCCCATGTATTCTTCTCACGCACCAACATGAGAACATTTTTTTTTCCAACCACCAGTTGTTTTTCCATCTCTGAAGCCCTGTGATTTTTACACTTGATCCTTAACATTCTCCTCTTTGTGCCTGCGAAATTGGTTATTATTGTATTCCTAGTTTCTTAAAGGTTTTTTTAGAGATTCCTATCCATATTATGCAATTCTCCTGATGATACTCCTTCTAACCTCCCTGCCACCTCACATGTAGACAGTGCTTGTGGCTTTGCTGTTCACGTGGCTTTTGCCACCTGCAGCAGTAAGATTGATTTCAGAGTTGTGGTAGAAGTAGTAAAACCTTCTTATCCTAAAATTGAACATTAAATCTGAGAAATTAGAATCTCCATGATAAACTTGCTCCACTGGCGGATAGAAATGATAGGAGAAAAGAAATATTTTATCCTAAAAATGCAAAATTTTGTTTCAATAATTTGTGGGTTTTTGGTTTTTTTTTTTTTTTTTGGAGTTAATAGCAATAAAAGAGTTGGAGTAGTGTCGTAAGAAAAGCAAAAACATATCTAAAAAACTGGGAAGAGTAATATTTTAAAACTAGCAAAACTTACCAACCAAAACAGATAACAAATACTTACTGCATTGAAAAAAAAGAAATAAGCTTGTGCAGTAGACATTGCATTATAAGGTTTTAAACTGATACGCATGAATCAACACCAAAAATTTCAAGAACTGGTTCTCATTATTTCTTAGGATTTAATTTATATGACACAACTGGAAATAAAATCACACTGCTCAGAATGTGAGCAAATATTCTGGTATTACCACTTGGCAAATGTCTGCTTGCTGCATATACACAAAGTGTTTGAGCACATAATGTGATATTTTATGTTTGCTACTGCCCAGTGGTCCCTTGTGGACAGGATGTCACATCTATTTATGTATTTCATTAGGTATTGCCCTGTTAGCCTTGTGTTAGCTTGGAAAGAGGATATACCCCTATGCTGTTACAGAAGGAATGCTTCTACCATGTAAGCAAAAAGACGTCCTGTGAAATGAAGATTGTGAGCCCTGTTCTTCAAGTCACATGCATATAACTAGCTGCTGACCATGTATGTATATATTCAGCCACCAGCTTGTATGCACTGGAAAGCTTTTTCACCTAAAGAATTTCTTTGTTCTGTTTTTATTTCTATAAAATTACTAATGTTCCCAGAAACTCATAAGCATACACAAACCTGAACCACTTCACCTACTTTCAGAGATATGACAAGCTTATTTTCAAGTGTACAGTTCTCCTACAGCTGCTGTACAAAAGATCATATTTATAAAGCCGATCTCTTATCTGAAGGAGTAGCTTCATTATTCTACTTCATTGCCTGATAGCCCGGACTCTGAGAGCTGTGTGAATGGTAACCACAAAGCTGTTCCATTATTTAACTCTAAGCTGCTCTCCATGACTCTCTCTGGGTGGATTTCATCATTTTCCTCCATGTAGGATTTTTAGTTTGTTCATATTTGAAGAGAAAAATAAAGAGGTATAGAGAATAAAAAACTTGGTAAAGCCAATTTTACCAGTCTTGGAGCCCCTGCAAGGCCATTCATTTGACGCCCTTGATTATAGTAAAGGTGAAAGTTACCACTTTCATTCTTTTTCCCCTTAAAGGTGCTTTGTTTTAAGTGAGAACAATGATAAAAGTCAACACTGGCTTTCAGGCTTGAGCTGTATGGGCTGAAATTTTGATGATTTTATTTTACTGGAAAATATTTGAAGTTCTTGCTTTTCACGGTTGGGCAGACTAAAATGTTTACAGAATATTTACAAGCAATTACTGTTATTTTTCTCAAATGCGTTAATAGTATGCATTTCTGTATGGCTTGTAGTGAAAAGGCAGCTTAAATCTTGCTATTTCTTTTTTAGTTGAAGATAAGACTTGAATCTAAGGTAAAAGAAAATTCTCATAATGTGAAAACTGTTTTTCAACAGATACCTATTTTATGATATTAAATGCCTCATTTTTATCCAACCTATACCACTGCTGCTATTTTGCAGCTTTTACAAATTAACAAATCCGCAAATTTAGATTTGTTATTTACAAATTAAAGCATTGTAAATACTATCTCACATCATCTGGTGGTTGTGAAAGGAAGCCTCTTGTATACATACTTTTGTTTCTTTTATTTAGAAAAATCAGATATAACTGTATTCTGCTTTAATTTATTGAATAATCTTCATGAAATTGCTTGTATAATCTGTTTTATGATACATGTTAGTCATGGATTCAAACCTGTATTTAACTGGGGGAAAGAAGGGATTGATAACCTTCCCTATAAGCAATAAATGATAGGAAGTGATACACTTTTTTCACCAGCACTGCTTGAGGCAGAGGGGGGACTCCATCACATACTGCAGTACTGACTGAGGTCTCTGTCCCTCTTTACTGATTTACAACATAGCTGCTCCTATGTTTAATGATGCAATCCTTATGCGTCTTAGCCAGTGACTAGGCTCAGAACCTAGCAAATGTTAACCAGCAAATGTTAAAACCACTTTTCTGGGGAGATGGCAAATTTTCATTAGTAGGTTACTGTCCAATTGCTAAACACTTATTACTTGAGCTTTAATTCAGACTTTTTTCCTCAACCCTAATGCAGGGGGTTAAAGATATCACAGTAACTCTTCAACCCATGGCACTATTACTTCCTGGCAGTGAGAATTATGCAGAGCACTAGTAGTTCAGTTTTTATATGTAAAAACAAAAATATTTGTCTCACTGGAAGAAGTTCTACAGCCTTCTGATACTGTAGCCCAATGAATGATCAGTAAGTGTTGCAAGGCAAAACTCCTTCATCTGCTGGCTCAAATCTCACAGGAGCTACTGGGATGGTAAAAAATAAAAAGCTGGTTTTCACCCATGATAGGACTACTGTGGAAGAAAGCCACAGAGATTTCTACTGTTAGAGGCATCCATCTCCATCCTGGAGACTTTCCAGGCCAGAGTACCATAGGATGGACTCACGGAACTGTAAACACAGACCTGTTGTGATAATTCCCTTACGTTTGTCAGCCTCCAGACAATATCGGAATAGTAACAGGAAAGAGTAATATTGATTGTGGACTTTTATTTTTCCATATAGTTCCTGCTGAAAACATCTGCCTTTGATTCCCTCCCTCATCTCTGAGGTTTAAATTACAGTCTTGTCATTGAATAATTATTTTGTATGTTGTGAATCTCTTGGGATATAAACAAATTTCTTTTGCATGTATGCTAAGTGAACTACATTGAGGTGAAAGCTGCCTCTCTAAAAGTTGTTTTGCAGTGTTTGGAAAATGCTACTGAGGCTTCAAAAGACTTGTTTTTAAATATAACAACAATTCATACACTATATTTAAGCAAATGATGATTCTGGTTTTTTTTCCAACTCCCCTACTGGACTGCATATATGCTTAAAATTAAGTAAGGGCTTAGGTCTTTATAAGGAATGGTAGAGGTAAGATGACAGGAGGGACATTTTATTTTAGTTGGCTACTTAACCATCTGAGAAATAATATTTTCTAGAGAAGGCAATTTTAAAAATACCTTCTGTGTTTGAAAATAATTTCATTTATAACTAAACATATTTTTTCCTCAATGCTCAGAAAAACATGACATTCTCTTAACTCTTTAGTCTTCAACCTCTGTAATTCAACTTTGAGATAGTTGTGGATCTTTTTTGGTTGTAGTTTTTTCCTTCTTTTTTTCTAAAAAGCTGACATTGGTTTTGTGCCCATGTGTCCACAACTTGCTGTAGCTGGAGAAGGAAATTGAATGAACTGGAATCTCTTCTGTTATTAGTACCCCAAAATCGAAACAGTTTTATCTACCTTGTGTTCAGGCTTCAGTATCTTGGGGAATGGATAAGATCTCGTGTCTTTCCTCATATTAAAGTGGTTACATGTGTAAAGATTTGTACAATGTTGCTTTTAAGTTTCAAATTGGCTTTAGAGCATATATTATGGAAGTTTGTAATAACCTGAGATTTTTTTTTCAAAGGAATTAAGTTTTCTGAGTTAGTAGAGTACTCATAAACTAGTGTGGCTATGTTAGAGCAGGTTATGCTGAAAGGTGCCCAATGGCTGCCAAAGGCAGTCACAGACCTTGTTAAAACCAGCAAGCATGCCAAGCTCTCTTTTAGACTCATCAGAATAGTTTACTGCTCCTGGGAGACTCTCCAGGAGCAGAGCTTAGTGGCAAACTGTGTTTGGGCTTTTGGATTATAGCAAAAGTTTAATAGAAACTTTTAATGCTCAATTTAAAACACTCTGGTCTAGGGATGTAACATTTGGCAAGTGTGTTATAATTGTCACAAAGGACATGATCCAGCACATGGTTAAGTCAAGGGGGCAATATTATTGACTTCAATAGGTGTTGGACGAAGCCCAGATTTATGAGTTAACACTGATTTGTGTTCCAGTGAGCAAAAGTTAAAACTGTAGCTGCATTTAAAAAAAAAACTTAAGTTAAAACTTTGTGGCTGCTCTAAAAATAACCCTTAATCTTGGAAGGGCTTATTTATTTTTGGAATATCCTTCAAATTAGCTTGGAGTTGTTTCTGTTATGCTCCTGATGATAAAGTAGTCTCTGTCTGTACAACGTGATGTTTGATGTTTGCTTGGAAAGTTATTTTTTCTGTAAACAAAGCAGAATTATGTTATGAAATAATTGTTTAAGAGGTCATAGGATGTTGAAATGTTGCTAGGATGTATATTAAAATTTCACTAGAAAAAATGCTAGCTTCGTTAATAGTGTTTATATGAAAATTAATAAAGTCTAATAATTTAGACAGTAATTCTATAGAATAAAAGCAGTAAAATTGCTTTCCAGTACTGATGCTAGGCCTCTTAATTTCTACATCTAAGATCATTGTTCATTACTCCGGAATTAGAACTCTTTGCAGAGCAACTCAACAGCATTTCTTTTTTTATTTTTATACTGAGAGGTTTTTAAGGACTAGATGCAAAACCTGAAGGAAGGACTCTGTTCTGGGCAGCCTGCTTTTCCAAATATAATTTTTCTTCCAGACTGGGGAAATCACAGGAATCACCCATTCAAAAGAATATTATACGACTTCATTGGAGTTTGTCACTTGAAGGGAGGCACTTTCATTTTCTGATTACTTGTTGTATGTTCCAGTGAGTGATCTGAACCGTACTTTAAATTTTTATTGGGTGCTAATGAATTATTTATTTATTTTCAAATGTAGTCATCTGCAATCAAATTTTTTCCTTCAGTTTCTATATTTGGAATCTGCTGATAGTTACTGGAAGCTGTTTGGGGATTGGAATACTCAGCACTATTGTATTGTGATCAATAATTAAATTTAGTGCTGACATGCATCTAGTTTATGCAGCAGCCTCTGACAATCCATCTTGCAAAATTAATCCTTTCCAATTTATTTAATAGGAGACTTGAACAATGAAATAATTCAGATGGGTACCAATGCAGGATTATTTCTAGTCAATGTTATTTTATTATAAATTAGGTCCACATACTCATTAGTAAATTAACTGTCAAACCTAGAAAACAGCTGCTTTCTTCTTTTTTGTTTTTCAGTTTCTTTTTTTGTTTAAAGGTAATTATTGGTACTGAAGACAAGAAGGCACTTAACCTTACTGTGCAGTTGTCCTTACCACAGTGTTTTTATTCCAGGCTATAACTACCCATCAAAGCTGCAGAGGGAAAATAATTAGAGATTTAAATGGATGGAATATTAACTATTAAAAAGCTGTGTTCATTCAAAGTGTTAGAGTCTTTTGGATTCTTTGTTAATAACATGTTTATTTCTTTGAGATTTTTTTTCCCCAAACATTAAAAAATATGGCTAAATCTATTAAAAAATGAAACCCAAATAAAAAATGACTGAAAACTCTGGGAAAAAAAAAAGAAAAATTACTAGTTTAAGTGAAGTAGTATGTGTATTTTAGAGGAAATGAGACATTTACAAGGGAATACTTAGCAAAAAGTTGGCAAAATACTTCTTTGGATTATTTAAAATGAAAATATATTCTACAAATAATTTTACTTAAAATAATTACCTATTTTGAAACTGTACATGCTCCGATTTCTATGCTACCACAGTTTGGTAGCTTACCCTGTTTATTCCAGCTTAAGGTACTTGATTATGCCCAGTAGAGTGTTTGTAAAAGCTCTCCCTTTCTAAGGTTTTGAGCTAAATGGGCTTTAGGATTTGAGAGTTCTGGTTTCAGTGTTGTTGAATGACAGCCATTTGAATTTTTATAATTATTCCCCAATAACATTTTGAATATGCAGGAATCTCCAGAGCCAGATAGAATGGGTAGAAGAGAAATTTTATTTATTTTAATGTAATTATTATTTTAAGTGAAGAGCATCAGAGATTCTGTGGCTATGAGAGCATTGGAATTTCTGGGACCTGGTCTGTAATTTAGGGCTGGCCTTGAGCTCCTGCTGCCATATGTTTTACACCGAAGTGCGACAATTCCTTCTCTGGGAGCCTTGGAAGCTGACTGGCATCTTGGCTCCTCCTGCAGCTTTGTCCTCACCTGTGCTCTGAGGGGTTTTCTTCTCTGCTTGACCATGTTTTTCCACCATACAAACAGAAAACTAAATTCCTCTGATATCTCAATGTCTGAATTAAATGCGATGATAAACTGTGAACAACTCCCAAAGTTACTGGTGGGATAGAATCAATAGTACTTATTTAGAATATCATTCCAAGTAGTAAACTCTTTAATTTCCTGTACATTTTGGAGATGGGTCAGGCAGCACATAATACTAAGAGCAGCACTAAAGATGTTCAAACTAGAATCTCTGATTTTGACTGGGAAAGACATTGGAAGATCCCTGTTGAAGTGGAGAGATGGTAGGAGGGGAGAAAAAAGCCCAAACATAAAATATTCAGGCAATATTTGGAAAGAGCCTAGGATAGTAAAGATCAAATTTATATACTATCTTAAAAATGTGGTAAAATATCAAAGTAGTGATTTTTATATTTTATAATAGATTATATTATGCAATACCGGCTTACTGGATATAAAAGAAATGAATCTATCTAATTGGTTAAAAACAAACAATTGAGGTTAAATTCATACTTCAGTTTCTCAGTGGTAACATGATGGAAAATACAGTATGGGATGTACCTTTCATTCTTAAATAAATTTTCTAACAGAAGATGTAATTCATTTGTTTTTGCTAGTTTTGTAGTTTTCTGGGGGGGGGAACCAAATAAGCAACAAAACCCCCCCCCAAAACTGTTAAATTTCAACAGTTCTTTAGAAGGAAACTATTGTCTTTATCTCTCCTGTATTAATTCCAGCCTAATCTAGATAGATAGCCAGCAAAGGAATGAGGGTGGGCAGACAGCTACTGTGCAATACCAGATGATCACAGAGCACAATAATGTGGGTATAAAAGAAGAGAACCAGAGAAATGTATATAAGCATGGAGGGGCCTCTAGTTACTGTAGGAAAAAAAGTAGCAGTATATTATATCAAAGTTAAAGACGGATTTATGAAAGTGGGTCACTGCACTACTATTCTTACTCCTTCTGTTCTTGTACATGCAAAAAGATGCAAGATGGTATATATGCAGATGACTATGGAGGGCAAGTGTAAAGGTTAATGTATATAGTTCTGCCCTGGATTTCAAAACAGGCCTGGCAATCACACAGCCTGTAGAGGTAAAAAGGAGGGCTTCTGACAACCAAGCCTAAAACATTTGCATTCTTTGTAGCTCCTGTAGTTCTGATACAGAAAGTATGCAATAGTTTGAAGTAAACTCAACAGTCATTTACATTTTCCGAGAAGTGAAAAGGACCTCTATTTGGGTTCTTTTTATGAGTATTGAGATGTTCTTGCAATCACTGAATTACTGTCCATTGTATAAGACTATCTCATATTTAAGTGACATAATCTGCCCTTTTAGTGTAAATATATTGCCTTGTAAATAATCATATGCAATTGCCTAGTGCAAATATATTGCCATTTTGCCACTATGGGTGTATTTTTTGTTTGTTTGTTTGATGCTAATTTGTGTATAACGGTTGCCTGTTTTAATCATTGTGTGCCTCTGCTTTGTTGTCTCATGCTTGATCTTTGTCAACTTTGTCAATGCTGTGTGTGGGCAGAGATATGTGTGTTATAACCATTTCTGTACTCTGTACCATAGTAGAGCTTGAAAACAAATGGAGTCAGAATGAAGCTTTTTAGTAAGAAGTCATAGAAATAAAATAAAGTCTGCTGTTGAAGCTATAAAGATGCCACTCTGTGACTAGAAGATATACCTTAGGAGGTCATTTCAAAGAGGCAAAATGAGGCACATGTGTTCTGGGAAGTTAGTCTTGCTTCTAGTGAAATCAATCAGTGCAGGAGAAGGCCCTGGGTGATGGAAAGACACTTCCTTTCATTGAGATAAATAATTTCCTAATAAGTGCTGAATAAATGCTGTTCTTAAGCACAAGAAATGTGTTGATTAATCACAAGAATAAGAATGCAGTGATCTACAATGCTAAATAGTTCTTTGTTAATAACAAATGCTATGATGATACGTCCAATTGCATTTCTTTTAGAATGAAAAAAAAAGTACTTTTATATCCGAGACAGTTTATGTCAATTAATATAGACTTTCTGAATATCTATCCAGTACTTTCTTTTACCTACATTTTCTGTTTCAATCAATAAGATGAAAGTATATCTCGACTCATTAGATAGTTGGCTGTTTACTACTTTCAGAGTTACAATGCAGACTACTCTGAATTACAAGGCTATATATTATTTACAAGTTTATATTGCAGACTAAGTTGAAAGATTATAAAAGCATTTTCAGAAAGTTAAGGGTGAGCATGAGTAATATATCTTAATTGGAATCAGCTATTTTATTTTGCATGTGTATTTTTAAAACTGCCATTCATACTTTTTAAAATAAATTTTGGTTTTGAATCAAAGTATTTGAGACTAAATATTTCCTCACCTTAGCTGTAAAGCTAATTTAAAAATATTATTAGTGGTGAATGTGATTTTATTCAGGAAATCAAGATGTGAATTTTTGAATGTGTTTCTCCAAAGGTGCACTTCTCAAATTATTACTGTGAAAGTAATTTATTTCAGCCAAACACCCTTCCCACATATTGTTAACAGGAGTCTGTACTCCAACTCATTTAACAGCTTTTTAATTCAGTAGTTATTCCATTTTAATAGAGCCATTTCTTCATCATTCTGCATTTAGTGATAAATGGTGCCAGAACATATGATAAATTAAACCACAAAGAACTGTGTTAAAGTAATCTAAAGGGTTTAGCTTGAAAGGAAGGAACACCTAGTTTGCTCAGCATAGCTGTCTGAGAGTTCATATAGAAAAAAACACTTCCTCTCAAAGCTAAACTGTGAAATAAATTTGAAAGTAAAGTTTTAAACTATAAATGCCTTTGGAAGTTCATCCTGACAGTAACAATCAAGATCCACAATTGCATAATGCATAATGGTCCCATCAGTCTGAAAAAAAATCTGTAAAATCTGTTGCTTTCTTTGCAACATAATTTTAAAATTTAATAGTTTAGATGACACTAATTAAAGAAAATTATACTAATGAAATCTCAGAAAGTCAACACCCAATTTGTTGGAAGATATCCCCTGAGTGGACTGCCAAACCTACCCTGAAATTTATGTGAATTTGAAAGATGAGTAATTTTTGTTTAACATCTGAAATTCAAGTATATTTGTTTACATTTTTGTTTTGTTATTGGTTTGGAGTTTTTGTGGTGTTTTTTTTTCCCGCTTGGTTGGGGTTTTTTTTGTTTATTTGCAGGATTTTTTTAAATAGATAAATAGACTGTAGCTGTCACTTATGCATATATATATATATCAGAGAATAATACTGCAGTAATTAAGCAATATGGAACATTTGCCTCGCTACATCACACACAGCTCTCCTTTACTCTTTCTATGTTTCACAGAAACATGCACCAGCCATTCACCTGCAACTTCCTTGCAGATGAATCTGTGCCTTTGGCTTCCTACTTGTTTAATTAAGGACTAAAAAATTTTTATGGGAAGTAACCAACAAAATAGTGTAGGAACTAACATACAGTCATGTTTTAAAGTAGGTCACTCCATTATAATATGCATAGCATGGGTCAGCCCTTGGCATTTTTGTAACTAAACCTTCTTAATTCTGAGCTCTACTTGATATGGTGAAGGTAAATTCGATGGTAATGGAGCGCTTAGATAAATGATAATGAGGTATGAAACCCTTTTGAATAGGTTTGAATCTGTCTATAGAGAACTAAAGTAACCATTAAGTAGATCCATGCTGTGGTCTCTGTGAAATGAATCTGAGACCTTAGTGCAGCTTCTAATGAATGTCTTTTTTTTTTTTTTTTTAAGACCTTCTTATTTAAGCAAATTCTTGTTGGTAGTATGAAATTGAGTGTGCAAAGAATCATTAAGCAGGTGATACCTTTTCAAGGGGAGGGAGTCGAAAGGCTAGTCCACTTTGTTATTTACATTTAAAATTGAACCTATGAGAGATCCTTTAAAATAGTTCTAAGTATTTAAAAGAAAAATATTTAGAAGCAAGCAACAGGAGAGACATGGTTTATGTTTAACTGTGTGTAGTAGGCTTTTTAATTACTTAATATATGCTGCCTGGATACGTTTTTTTAAAACCCTTTTTTTAGAACAATATCTTTCTCTTAATACCTTGTAAGCAAAGTGAGTTTTTAACTAAATTGACTTAGGAAATGGAAAGTATTTTGGGATCATGTGAGCAAACTGCTAGAAGATTGAAGGCTCTTCAGTGGCCTCCCAACAGCCTTGCTGTTCAAAAAAATCAATGAGATAATAGACAATTTTATGTGCTCTGAAATGTTTAGGGAGTACATTTTCCTCTTCAAAATTTGATGGGTTGTTTTTTTATTTAGTTGGTGGTTAAGAAAAACTGTAAAAATTACTGTAAAAATAGTGAAGAATGGCTAACTGTAAGAACTCAAACTTCTGATGTAAAGTTGGAGCATGTGAATTGAAAGGCTCAGCTTTGATCTTTAAACTCATAATTTTGTGGGTAGTCCTGAGATATGCTATTTATCTGCAGTTAAATTCACCTGTAACAACAGTTTTACTGAAGTCACTAACAAAGTTTTAATTTCTGTTTGAATGCCTATGTTTCTTCATACAGGTTCAAAGGCCATTTATAGTCATTTTCCTTTAGAAAATATTACAAAAAGTATGTATTGTAGATATTTTTCAGTCAGTGCCCTTCCAGGACAAAATAGTCCTATTTTAAAGAGAGTCCATAAAGAATGGGTGCTTTCATATTAACCTGGCTTTTGCTTTAAAATGAAAATACGTTTCTGAATTGTTGATCCTGTTTACAAATACTCTTTGTGAGCAGATCAAACTCTCTGCATTTCAAATTCAACCACATTAAGTTAAATCCCTATGTAAAACTGTCAGAAATCAATAAAATGCAATGTTAATCACATAGAATAATAGAATGGTAGGGGTTGGAAGGGACCTTCAGAGATCATCTTGTCCAAACTGCTGCTAAAGCACTTACACCTAGATGAAGTCACACAGGAACACATCCAGGCAGATTTTGAAAACCTCCAGAGAAGGAGACTTCACACCTTCACTGGGCAGTCTGTGCCAGGGCTCCATCACCCTTACAGTAAAGATGTTTTTCCTTATGTTTAAGTGAAACTTTTTGTGTTCCAGCTTTTATCCATTTTCTCTAGTCCTATTACCAGATACTATCAAAAAAACTGTTGCCCCTTTCCTTGATATAAACTTTTGAAATACTTGTAAGTATTAATGAGATCCTCCCTTGGTTTCTTCCTCTCCAAGCTGAACAGTCCCAGATTGTGCAGCCTTTCCTTGTAAGAAAGATGCTCCAACCCCCTTGGTGGCCCTGTGCTGGAGTGATCACTCCAGGTGATCACTTTCTTGAGTGACCTCGTTTGATTTGGAATATTGTAGCAAAACAAAAGGAATTCCCTGGCATATGTGAGAAAATAAGAGCAACTGTATTGTATTAGCCCAAAGGTCTATGTACATTGGTACCTTCCAGAAGGCTCCAGTACTGACTCTGTAAGAATATTTAGACAACAAACAAGATGACCAGTGTAATCCAACCGGCCAAAGGGAAAAACAAGTTAATAATGTTGCCACACAGTGAGTGGGTACAGGGAAAATGAGAACAGGCAGCAGTTTGTGAAACAGTCCGAGTTTGTTTACGTTTGATATTTTGTTTTTAAGTGGACTATCAGCTAGTTTCATTTCAAATGCAGTTCTTTATCTTAAAGAAAATCCGCTAGGAAGGAGAATGAGGGCATGGCTGTAGGAGTCTTTGGAGAAGAGGGCTGTGAAAACACTAGAATATAAAGTGTTTCAAAAGTAGCTTAAAACTTAAATGTTTCAAAGATTCATCTTTGCAAGAGGGGAAACTTGAAGAAACACCTAATATTTGACTTTAGAACATCTAGCTGTCTCCCATGGGTTTAAATTAATGATATGTTGGTAATAACCTAAACATGCTGTCCTCTATCTGATTTTCTCTGCCCTGAATTCAATAGCATTGTCATGACCTTGAAACTGTCACAGTAGTTTTGGGAGTGATACCTAGGAAAGTTTGCATAAGGAAACCAAGGTTGTATTCTTAACATCAAAGCTGTTCTCCCCAAGGCATGAAAGCATAAGAGGTTTGTTTGGTTGGTTGGTTGGGTTTTTTTTGTTATTGTTGTTGTGGGGTTTTTTTTTGTGTGTGTGTGATTTTGGTTTTTGTTTGTTTATTTTTTTGTTTGCCTTTTTTTATGGTGTGTTTTTGTTTGGTTTTTAGTTTAGTTTTATTTTTAATTTGTCAGTCCTTGGGCTGTACCTGTTCTAAGAATGTGAAGTCTCAGTCTCTAGTACTTTTCATCCTGACACATACCATCAGCAATTAATATAAAATTTAATTTAGTCTATGGTTTGTATACCATGGTGCATAGAGATATTGGTATTGTGCACTTGTATTTTTGAATTGTGTGCTAGGAATTCAAGAATTTGAGCCCATTTAATTGTTTTTTTTTTTTTCCCTAAAGGAAACTAAATGCCTTAAAACTTTTGGAAAGTTGGAAAAGTTTCTGACAGATTGAGGGCAAAAAATCCTCATGGAACTGCCATAGTGCTTAAAATGGACAGTCACACCACAACATACTTTATTTCCTACTTGTCCAACATTTTCTTTGTATGCTGCTTATTACAATGTCTAGCCTTGGTAGGTTTTCCTGCTAAGGGCAGCAGTGCAAGAAAACTCTACCTAAAATCTTTTAGTGTCCAATTCTCCCCCCAGCTTAAGTTCATAACCCCTTGTACTTCTATTTAACACCAGCTCAGATAGCCTGCAGCATCTCTCCTTTCTGTTCCCTTCAGGATTGTGTGTACCTTAATAGAGTTCCCTCTTAATCGCCTTCACTTTCAAAAAAAAAAAAACAGAAAATTTCCCTTAGCTTTATAAATAATCAAGCTTTCCACATCCCAGTCTTACCATACAAAGTTGCTCTCCTTTCTTGTACGCTCAGCAACTCTAAACTATTCTTTCTTTACTGAGTTGATGACTGATTGGAGGTATCCCACACTGTCTGAATCACTTGCTTGTTACAAAGTGCTTTCCTTGACTCTCACCTGCTGCTTATTCAACGCAGATTTTTTCACCTTTTCACCGTGGTGAATTATGACAATATGACCAATAACATATATTGCTGTGAAAGCCAGTGTATTTTGTTTTATCATATTCCTATTGCATTCTGTGCAAAGGAGAATAATTTTGATCTCAGGTTTCTCATCTAATTTTATTATGTTACAGATTTCATGATGCCTTTTGAAAAACTCACTTTTGTCCATTCAGGTTTCTGATTTGTCCTAAGACTTTCTGACCTATATCACTCTTTACTTTTGTATTGACTGACTCCCCCACCTCTTTTTTGTGTCAGCAAAATCTGTCTCACCTTTCTTCACATTTCTTCCAACAGGTCATTAATACAGAAAAGAGAAAAAAACCACCCCAAACTAAAACCCAACAAAAAACCCCAACAGTGTAAATTCTAATGCTCACGGCATCATCCCATTTATCAACTCCCTGCATCCCCACAAGTAACCTTTGTATCAGATATCCAAGCTAGTTCTCTAGTGCTATATTTTCTTGACCTTTATAGGGCAGACTTTTCTGTAATTCTGTATCTGAAGCATTCCTTAATTCCAATGTGTTTTGCCTGAAAGTTCTCTAGTCAACACTTTTGTTACCTTAACAAAAAGAAAGAACTGTGTAATTTCCTATTCTTATTATTAGTTTCTAGAATTGATTTTTCTTTTCTTTCGTTACTGTCTCTGTATTTTTCTCTTGCTATGAACTTGCTGAAACAGTTAGATATGACAACAAATTTTATCTAGCTTTGTCCTGTACTTGTAAGATTTGCTACTAATCTTTACTGTTTCATATCACAGTACCAAGAAAAAACTCTTCAACCTGTGCTAATATGCCTTAAAGGCAAACTTTGCAGGTTGAAGGTACTTCTACTTTTAGTGCCTAAAAACACATCTAGATGGATCATTGTTACAAATTCATTCCCCCAAGTGTCCCAACTTTTAAATTATAATTATCATCAAACCACACATTTTATGTCTCTTTGAAACTTTCTGTATTCACTCTCAGTAGGAAGTTACCCACAGTACTGTTATGAGACAGAATACTGTCTGGAGAATAGTGCTGCATTTTAAGAGAAACATGCTGACTACTTCTGCAGGATTTTGATAGACAGATATGCCTATGATTTACTGCAAGACTGTCTAGGAATCAATTAGTATAACATCTCTGACTGGAAACAGATGGATGTCTAGATTTTCTTAATTATGCCATTCCAATAAAAAAAATATATATCGAGTTATCTGTATTTGCATGGTAAATCTATGAGGTGTGAAATGAAAGGTGTGTGGTACCAAAATAGTTTGTTTCTGTGGGAACCTTTTGTATGTTTACTTGTATAGTACTTCCAGTGTATTTTCTGAGCATTTTTTGACAAAAGTGGATAAATCATATTCTAGTGTATAAACAAAGCACGTTGTGCACTATCTCTGTGAAATAATTGTTCAGATTCTTCTCCTTTATTTTAATAAGTAATTAAGAATCTGACTTGCTGTTTTTACTGAATTTAATTTCATGAAATCTTTATACAGAACATTTGTGACTTTCTTCCAAATTACTTATAGACATTTCAAATAGAAATTTTACTCAAGGCTTGTGACATGAACAAGAAATTTTTATTGAATTTGGTATAGTTTTAATGCCCCCTTCTGCTGCTTGGAGGTCATTTAAATAACCTTGCTAATTGATACAAGGTTATTTATGCAACAGATCACTGACAAAGCAGAAAAAAAGTTGTGTTGGACAAGCTTAAAAAAAAGTCCTCTGTTTCTTGAATTATTGTTGACTACAGTGGCACATTGTAAAAATGACATGCAATGGATGTCATCTTTTAACAGCCTTCTTTGCTCATCAATTTTTCATAGTTAAGGTCCAGAGCATTAAAATTTGGACACGAGAAACTCCATTATAAAGGACTGCATTGAGATTCTCTTGGAGGAGGCTTTCCTCTAAAATAGTACATTGATATTCAAACTATTCTTTGTTCATTTGACTAATGAGGCTTTTGTTAGTTTCATGTGCTAAAGACAGTGGCTCTTCAACTGCTTATTAAAAAGGTCTGACTGACTGACTTACACATTAATGATAGAGAGTAAAGTCTCCTTTAAAGGGATATGCCTGTGAAGCGGAGACTAGACATCAAATCCTGGTGTTAAAACATTTTCTGAAAAAGAAAAAAAAACCTGTGTGAGGTTTTCTGGTGTGATGATGGCTACAGGCCTTTGAAAAAAAATAGTCTAAGATCTGCAAGAATGGTGGGGTATTTTTGGCTTTTTCCCCCTCTGTTTTGCTGTCACAGCTTTCCTAAAGATTTTCCAAAAGAAGACACAAAAGATTTGGTAGAAATGCATTAATAGATTCAAAGTAATAAAGCATAGTGTCAAAAATGCTACAACGTATTAAATTCAAATAAAAAAGTAAGTTTGGGTAAAACTCAGTACTCCTTAAATAGCACGAAGTAGAAAAACAATGTAAAAACTATGTCCAAACATTCTTTCCCCACCTTTTGCCTGTAACTCATTTGTTTTTTTTTTTATTCATTTTTTGTCTTTGTTTCCCTCAAAGAAGCTTTTGGTGTCTGTAACAATGTATTCCTTACTGGCCATTGGCACGCTCCAGGGCATCTATGGTTTGTGGTTATTAGAGTCTTTCTGTGAAATCTATCAACCTAGCCAAATCTTAGGTAAATTAAGGTTGTATAGAGGAGCAGTTGAGGATTTTGCCATTTGATTAACATGTAGACCTTTTCCAATGTTGTGCTGTGAGCAGTGTCAATTTCCACTTCCAAAGGATTCTAATAATCTCCTTTCACTCGTGTCTCACTAAATGCTCACTCTACATGGACTTGATGGATTGCCTAACTCATACTTTTTTTTTTAAGGATGTATTTTTTCCACATGCTTTTTGACTGCAGGTGCCAATATAAACTGCTCAATATAACTCTGAAAATGTTGACACTTGGCAGATAAAATTAGAAGGCAGTTTCATATAATCTGGTAACATAAAAGATACTGATTCCTTTACCTCCATAATTTTCACTGGGTCCAAAATAGTTATATTGTGTACCTACTTTCTATAAGTAGGGAGACTGCATCACATATTTCAGGGATGACAGATTGATGCCATTCTAAGTTTTATCTTAAGTATAGACACTTTATGATGGAAATGTGAAACAAATACTAAACACTATTCTTTTTATTTTTTCTTGAACTACGAGTACTGCTTCCCTATTGGAAGTCACCTGAAAAATGATTTGTGTATTTTAACAGGTGCTGAGGTCTCCAAGTGAGTGTAATCAGCATATTGAACATGAGGGAAAGATGGACAAGTTGATCATGAACATAAAGGAAGACAATGCACAGAATCTGTTGCACCTCAAATGAGGTACCAAAGGTAATCAGATAAATAATTTGATGGGAATATGTTTTGCATCTGTATAATTTAACAAAAAGTAAAATTCAATTTTAAAAAATTAGCTATATCTTCTAGAATAAACTCTGGAAATGCCAGCAAGCAATGTCAAACTGCACAATGTATAGCAGCTTTCCAAAAACTAAAGATAAGAAGTTGGACTTGTCCTGCAGGAGGTTTTCTTTTGTAACTCTGCATGCTCTGAGACATGAGGCATTTTGCAATACTCTCTGTAGATGCAAATAATGTAATGTATTATCAGCTATTGTATCTGTTTGGAAGATACTCATAAAGCGTGCTCAGTATGAGATATTAATATGAGGCTTTATCTTGTGAGGTACAGAGTATCTTTGGAGATTCCACAAGTTTGCTGAAAGCTAAGGATGCCAACAGATGGCTGGCACCAACTGCAGTCCCACTGAGTGAGTATTTTTGTGTGTGAGTCCTTTACAATCCTATTTATTGCTGCTGAGTATTTCTTGATATATAATCTATTGCAGCAACATGGGCTTTCATTGTTTCCTTAATTTCTTGGTTTTGACAGTGCTGTAAAGAGCTCTGTGCCAGAGGTTTGAACTATACTGAACAAGTCTTCCAAATGTGTGTGTATTTGGCTGAAGATTGGAACGCCATTTACCTGTTAGGCAGTGATAAAGACTGAATCAAAGATTGAACTGCTAACTGCTCCAAGGACGAGGGCTAGCAAAGGTGCTAGCACTTCAAATAAATTGTTGTGCTCTCATTCTGTGGAGTGTTTTTTGAGGTGGATATTTTGTACGTGTTTATGTGTAATTCAAGGCTTGGCCATGGCAGAGAGAGACAAGATGGCCTAAGAAGAGTTCTTTTAAGAACCCCAAAGAGCAATGATTGTTATATCTGTTTCATCTTTAAACATCAGAAACACTTTAATTAAGATATCCCTGGGTTTATGTGAGTTTGCTAGAGCTCACTCACCGGGAGGGTTTTCTAAGCTCTTGAAACTCATTTTTAATGATACTGCTTCCAGAGAAATGTCTGAAGAGAATCACTGAAAAATGCGATATATTGTATTATCATATCATATACTGTTACTATTGTAACTCATCATAACTGATTTACATGAAAAATGAACATAGAAAGTCTGGTACTCTGTCCAGAGGAACAGGAGACAAGAAACCTCAGTTTTAATTAAGAGTTTGATTCCTCTGTAACCCTGCTAAATTTACTTGAATCTCTTGTGCTAGGTTTCTTAATCTTGCCAATGATGACTAGAACAACTTTGTTTTAAAAGCAATCCAATTACCTTTTAATTCTACCATTGTTATAAAATGTGAATAGAGGAATTAGAACTTTTGTGCCTCCATATTCTGTCTCTAAAATGGGGGTGACAGTAATTCTTGCTTCACAAGCTATTCAGAAGTGGAATTCTTAAATGTTTTAGAGGTGTTAGATACTATGGTAATGGGAGCAATAAGAAAACTCATTAGCTTGTTAATAATTAATTAGCTAATAATTGTGAAGGTAATAGTACAAAATGGAAAGCACTGTACAATGAAATGTTTGGTATTGCTATTACCGTGTCTTTTTTTTGATGATTATTGAGCTAATTAAAAAAGGAAAAAGGTTACAAATGGACATATTTTCTCAGAACAGAAAATAATGCAGAATATAAATACTATAGCTTAAAAAAACACAGCAGAAAATGTATTAGATGGGATACTGTATTCTGCTTATAAAGGAACATCTTCTCACTTCAATTAGATTCTTATAAACTATTTATCCTGGTATGAAGCAGGAAGGCAACAGCAATTTTAGATGAAAATACTCCAAGCTACTTTGAAGAAGTTGTGTGACTTGTGAATATTATATTTAAATCAGGTTCTTTGAAATGACACCTATATAGGTAAATAGATATATTTATCTATTTATTTTTTAATAAACCCCTGTTAAGGTTCCTTGAAATACTAGATTACTGTGTCAATGATTTACTTACATGGATATTGTTAATGTTTTCTTCTTAACACAATCATATTAAATTTTAATGACATGGATTGTAATATCTAACTGGTATCTGGAAGCTTGTGGATAGCCCAGAGGTTTTATACAAATTTATATGTATAAAGCTCTCACTGATATACTTTGCCAGTAGATATTGTACCTTGAGTAGTCAGCTCTGCAAATCCCTTCTCACAAAAGATTAAAAACATCCTCCTATTACATCTAGAGACTTCTTTTTGTTATTCAAAGACATGAATATATTTAGAAAAATGTATATGATTTTTAATGCCTTAAACCAGAAAGCTACCTTGATTCCCATTAAAAATTGGAATATTTAATGTTTTTGCTTCTTCTTTGGCACTTTTTTGATATCATGAAGAAGAACAAAAAAGATTTCTGAGAACATATAAAACAAAAAACTGTGTTTGAAGTATTATAATAAAACAACCTTCTTCTTTTAATGCTAAGTCCCTTTTTAATGAAGATCCTCTGGCAGCTCTTGAATGTATAACTAGTTTATATCATGGGATGAAGCTGTCTGTTCTGATGATTGACATGAGCCCACATTACAATGTGATTCTGAAAATTAGTCCATAGAGGTCCTTTTCAGGTACTACTCAGACTGAGAGCTGCCCTCCAACTACAGTAGAGCCTTTTTAACCCCACTCATTGGTATTCTAATCTGGAAGTGCTGTCCTGCTTTTTAAATAACTCAGGCATTCAGGCTAGTACCCCCCTTGACACATTACTTAGCCAAAGGATTCAAATGAGATTCAAGAAACATGCAGTACAGCACAAAGGGATTGGAATATGCACAATTAATAATCACACAGTTAATTCATTTTTAATGCAAGGAGGTTTTCTGAAATTTCACATTCAAATTTGTAACACAAAGTAGTTGCTGTCTATTCCCATTATGCTGCCAAAATACTATAATGATAAAAATTTCCTTATTTTTCTCTCTGTGTGTGTATGTGGGTGGGCGCATGTACATGCTAAAAAATAAACCTGAATAACACTAAGGTTATGATGCAAGCTGATAAAAGCTAGAGGGTTCAATGTTAAAGATGACTTACGTCAACCATGAGCAAAAAAGCATAAGACCCGCGGCATAAGTCAAAGGAGGCATGTCATTTTGCTTAAGGTGCTAAATAGCCTAACTATGGCCGATTTATGTCTAAACCACAATATGGTTTGATCAGTTTGTGTTTTCTTTTCTTGTTTCATTGTTTGAGTTCTGTTGGTTACTGAAGATATTTTTAGGCAGGTGATGGCAACATATTTACTGAGTGATTCCCTCTGACAATGGAAAAAGAATTATTTTTGGGACTACCAGCCACACAACTGAAAGATTAAAATTTGTATTTTGTTAAGAACTTCTTTTGGATCATATCTTTTTACTGTATATTATTTTATGAGCTCCTAGTGTTCCTTCTTTACTCTGTTCAGCACAAATGAGCACTGGCTACAGAAACTTTTTAGAGAATAACAGTAATACTGAGCTAAGACTGCTGCTCAAACCCTTCTAAAAAGCTGTCCACAGATTACTGGCCATTGTCACTGGGATCTGCCAGATAAGTACAGAGAGTGCACTTTATTGTCAGTAGGAAGCTGACCTTTACCAACAGTTACCATGTTGAAGCATGATTCCCTACTCCTTCCTTTTGTGTGGTCCCTACTGCCCTCTGCCTGAGTTATTCAAGCCTTCTGTTGGTAAATTTTACCCCATGAAGAGTGTCTGAAAAAAATATGCTTAACTCCTACTTAAACCCTATTTTAAAGACTTAAGTGGTGCATAAGCTTTATGTTCTCACTACACACGGGGATCAACTTCATTCTCTGTGACTATGTTTCACTAGGGTCTGCTTGAAGAGACACATGTAAATGCTGCTTTTGCATGTGCCTATTTTTAAAAGAAGGGCTTGAACTATTTTCTTCCAGCAACTAAATCTCCCTAATTATGCATGAGATACAAACCGTTTTCTAAAACACAAAAATGTCTAGAATGCTCAAGAAAATTAAGAATAGCACAGCATACTTGAACCAAATGTCACAGAAACAAAGGCATGGATTCTTAAATAATTAGAATGCAAAACAGAAACTTGCTTTTCTAAGTTAGCAGTGCTCAAAAATAGTGCATCTGTACACAGGAAAAAGAATTGCCATTTTTGTATTCAAGCAATCTCAAACGTGCCCAGAGAAAGTTTTCTGTCTGATGTAGTAGTTAGTAGAAGAAATGGAGTTAGATAAAGAACACATGAAAAGGAACCGGAGTTATTCTACTTTCAGCTATATGCTGGACAGCTATTACCTCAAGCAGTAATGACCCCCTCTGGAGTAATTCAGGGGTTGTGGGAAAGGAGTCTATAGCCATAATTTCTGGATTGGATGGAATATGTGCATATATATGTTAGTTTTTTTCTTTTTTCCAAGCTGAAAACCAGGCAACGCCTGTCCCACCCTATGCTCAGGAAATGAAAGTGTCAGTCCTGGCTGAATGGGAAGTACTAGACCCTGTAAAAATCTCTCGGTATATGATAGACACTTTACATTGTCTATAGATTTTCTTATATCAGTCATTTGTAGAGGAGATAGACACAATACTGACTGAAATGTGAACATTAATTTACAAGACAGTTTATAAATTCCATTATTTGCCTGTAAAATAATTGTTCTGGATTAAACCAAGAGAGCTATCTTGATTTACGTTTTTAAGCACAACTTCTCTGAAATCATTCTGATAACTTGTGAAATATGGCTAGAAAAACATATTTGCATCATTTTGTTACCTGTAAGATTGTGTAAATTAATATCACTTGCATTTATTTTTCTAAAATGAAATAAATAATGTTCATAATGAGATACAGTGGAGGTTTTTTTTGGACAAGGAGATACACCTTAATATATAAAATTACCATATTTGTAGAAACATCACTGTCATTTGTCACATTTAGCAATAGTACCTAAGGATCACACAAGAACAGGATCTTTTTGGACTAAATTTTCAAATGTAAAGTAAGTTTTGTCTTAGAGTGCTTACTCACTAACATGTCATTGTTGATACACTTTTAAGGGTGGAGGGAAGGATGAGAACTTATTTAATTAGGAAGGCACTTGATAAATAGAAGACTAGGAGAACAGATGATCTTAATCATAAGGTAAAGAATACAAGGCATGTACTCTTGGGGAAGGGAACAGCAAATGAAATGGAAGGATGTGCTCTGTTACCCTCAGAAACAAGAACTAATATTTCTACTTTGGAAGCACTCTTAGGCAGATGGGTTGTCTTGCTCATTGCTCACTATGTTTTTGCTGTGTTTACTGATGGATTAGGAGTATCTTAAATATCATACATATTCAGTGTACTAATAAGCCTTGCAAAACCTTTGTGAAGGCTTATGTTTTGGGGTAACATGTAAGTGGTAACATTTCATTAAATGTGGGATTTAAGCTTTTAATATTGCACACATGTGACTCAATATTTGCTGTGACACTGAAGCAATAGTTGTCCTTTGTTGTTATGATAAAATCAGCCTTGTGGACTAAAAATCCCATTGTGATGGCAAAGGAATGCATTGCTAAACCCTTGTTTTTTTGTGTCTATAGTTAGGATCATATTCACGTGTTCTTAGTGCAAAGAAGAGGTGCATCACTGTCAGAGCAAATTGTTCTGCTGCCTTCTCAAAGTACAAAAGCAATAACACACAGATTCCTTTACAAGGAACATGAAGTAATCTTAACCTTGGGAAGTGGTACTCTGAATGGGAAACAGCAAGGTTGGGCAGCTCTGTGAACCTCACAAAGGTGCTGGTTTGCCTCATAGGCTGCCACAATCCTGAGTATGGCATGAAACAAGTTGAAAAGACCTGTGTAGACAGGAGGAGAGAGACCTTAGCAGCATGACCAAGCAGCAGCTGGACAGGATTGGATCAGGAATCCTGGGGACTCTGTTGAGGTGAACCTCCTCATAGTGCCACAGGACTATTTCCTTGTTTTTCATTGTTTCTTACCGCAGCCGAGTCTGGTCTCCACATGCAACACTGAAAGCAAATAAAACCTATAAACTTTGGCATAGCAGGATAACACATAGGCAGACTCATCTGATTATGTTGTAAACTATCATTGTGGATTTAAGTTACAATTGTATTATAAATATAACAGCTTTTGTGGTGTAAAAAACCAAGAAGGCAGATCAGGAGACCATATGGTGTATAATGAGGAAGAAATAGTTTTTATTTTACAGACATGGAAGGTAGAAGTAAAGAAATCATTTTGGCGAAAATAGCGTAACAAAGATGGAATGGAAAGGCCAAGGACATCTACCTGTTTACTACAGTGTTAATTCCTTCAATTGCTGTTGAGTACCACTATCCATGTAAAGCAGTTATTTCCTTAATATGCAGAAGGGGAGATTGTAGGATGTTTCAGACCTTGGCATGGCACTAGCTCCTCTTTTTTCTTTAAGCTGCTGAAGAATGATACAGCTATTTCTACACTGTTGTCGTTCTGTGAGACCTATAAGTTTATCCTGAAGGAAATACAGCCCAACCTCTGTGTTAGCACTGAAGTGCCAATTTTTCCTGGCCCTTTACCAGGGTTTGGCTACTGAACCTGTCAACCTAGTGTGTCTGTTCAGTGCTGTTCTCCTGATGTCATTTTCTGTTGGCTGCAAGGAGCTTGCTTGCCATTGTTTATTTGGCAATGAGGTCTTGAGCACTTTTTCCTGACAAGCATATGTATGATCAAAAAGGTTCCCCTCCTCCATGCTCATTTATGTTCACACTATAAATCTGCTTTCTGGCCTTAGAGCTGATCTCATCAGGAGTAAATCCAGACCATCACTTTCAGACAGTTATATTGAGAGTGTAACCCCATGTGTGTATTAGCCTTTCTTTTGTGAAGCAAGGTTTAAACTCTACATCAACAGATTTAAATGGACAGTTATTGAAATCAGCAACATAGTCTTATGTGAGACATCCATAAATTTTCTGGAGAATATTTTTCAAGTATGAGGCAGTTTTCTGAGACCTAGGTTGCTGTAGCGGGAAATATTTTAGTAGATGAACCACTATAACTACTGTTTGGTCTTGACTGCTGCTGCTCTTTTTTGTTTTGTTTTGTTTTTTAATGATGAAATGGCTAACACCTCCAGGATGGGCTGAGTTGTGTCAGAGTGGGCACAAAAAATTATGATGACATTCTCATTTTATACCTCCCCATTAAATTATTGTGTATCTTAGCAAATACAATTTGGCTGATCAATATCTTTGTGTCTCATTTGTTATTCATCATTACCATGTAGCATCATATAGTTTTGCCTTTCACTGAAGCACACTTTGAGCAGTTTCAAGTGCATCTCTCTCTTATGATTGGGAAATTGTATGTATGTGGGGCTTTAATCCCTGAGTGAATATTCACACCCCTCTTGCACTTCTGTGCCTTTGGTTAACTAGAGACAGTAACTATGAGTCCCTCAGTGACTAAAATGCCAAACCACACACGACACCCTCTTTGCACTCCCTATTAAAATTTTACAGGTCAAAAATCCAAAACCCACTTAATAAAAATTGTTCTTCATCGTAAGTGACAAGAGAGAACAGGTCAATCTATGGAATAATGGTGTAGTAATTAGAACCTTTGTAGTTGATAAAGTGTGACTGTTAATCAATGTTTGGCTAATTAATCAATATTTTAATCATTAGACCTTTTAAATTTGTTTTAATGAGCATTTCCTCTAATTCCCTTGATCCTGTTGCTTCCAACACTTCTATTATCTCTATTAAACAGCAAAGTAAGTGTTCCTATACCCATATGCTGTGGTTTTGTAGATTTTGTAGTTTACTATTAAGATACATGAACATTTCTGACTGGGAGCAAATTCAGATTCCTAAATAAAAAAAAATATTCTTATGCCATATGCCTTGTCCATGTTAGTGTAAGAACAGTGCAAGGTGTTTAAGAGAATGGGTCTTCACAATTTAATAGTGCACTGCCTTGATACATTTTGATATCTTACTATTCCTTTCTCAATAAAGTATGCAGATGGGACATATGCTACTGAATGGCAGTTACTCATGCCTTGAAAAGCCCTCTCTTCCCTCTAAAAAACTTACTGAGGACTATCAAGGTATTTAGAGTTTACAACAGAGTAATTGCTCCTCTATTAGTCAAAAGCTATTATTTCTGGATGTTTTTATATCCTTTTCTTCTATTGTTTGAGGATGACAATTCCTTGATTTTTTTTTTTTTTGCATAGTATATGATGTGAAATAGAACAGTTGTTGCAATGGCCATCTGAATGTGGTATCTGTCATTTTAACTTTGAATCTTCCAGTAAATTGCAGACTGTTTGTATGCCTCTTATACAGAATATTCAGAGAAGTGTTATCATAGAATCATAGAATGGTAGGGGTTGGAAGGGACCTTTAAAGACCATCTAGTCCAACCCCTCTGTAGAAGCAGGTTCACCTAGATCAGGTTGCATAGCAACATGTCCAGACAGGTCCAAGGAAGGAGCCTCCACAACCCCCCTGGGCAGCCTGTGCCAGGGCTCCATCACCCTCACAGTGAAATAGTTTTTTTCTTATATTTAAGTGGAACTTTTTGTGTTCCAGCTTCATCCCATTGCCCCTTGTCCTGTTGCTAGCTACTATAGAAAAAAGGGCTGTCCCAACCTCTTGACACCCACCCTTTAGATATTTATAAATGTTAACAAGATCTCCCCTCAATCTCCTCTTCTCCAGACTAAACAGCCCCAGTTCCCACAGCCTTTCCTCATATGAAAGATGCTCCAGTCCCCTGATCATCTTGGTGGCCCTGTGCTGGCCTCTCTCCAGCAGCTCCCTGTCTCTCTTGAGCTGAGGAGCCCAGAACTGGACACAGGACTCCAGATGAGGCCTCACCAGGGCAGAGTAGAGGGGGAGAAGAACCTCCCTTGACCTCCTGGCCACACTCTTCTTGATGCATCCCAGGATGCCATTGGCCTTCTTGGCCACAAGGGCACATTGCTGGCTCTTATTTAGCTTATTATCAATCAGGACTCCCAGGTGTCTCTCTGGAGGGCTGCTCTTCAGCAGTTTGACCCCCAGCCTGTACTGGTGCATTGGGTTTTTCCTTCCCAGATGTCCTTTCAGAAATCAAAATGTGATGCTGTTTAACATGGCAGCTATTATGAAACTTCTTCTGGTACTAATGGGTATCACGAGTATGCTGACCAGTCCTTCATGTATATCATCTGGCAGTGAGAGAGATTTTGTTGAGCTCTGCATGCGTTGGCCTGTTACACTGACTTAGATTTCTTACTGGTCTCCTAAACACTTGCTTTTATTCCTGTTTCTGCTGTTTGCTGATCTTTCCCTCATCCTTGACTGGGCGTCAAGTAAGGGACTGGAAAATAACTTGTTCCAGGCATGTAGAAAGCTGTGAGAGCTCAGGCTGATCCTCTGCTTTACCTTAATCCAGAGGTTCTCTATGTCTTTCCTTGCAGGAAATGAATGATTCACTTGATCTACAAAATGTACATCTCCAGCGTATTCTAAATGCTCTTGTGCTTTAGTGGTTTTCTGTTCTAAAGACCCACAAAGATTTTTGACATTACCTCATTAGACTGTTTTTTTTTTTCTTTGACTAAAAATTTTACAACTAAATGGATTATTACAATTATCCATGTTAGTGATATTTACTGAGTGTATGTTGCTAGTTAGCAATGATTAAGAAATGTCCAAGTAATTCATGATATCCTCTCCCACTGAGACCTTGGATTATCACTTGTGATTTCTGGTTTGCAACTGAATTCTGGAAATCAGTATTTACATTTTAGAGCCATTTCGGAGCCATTTCTACAGACTTCAATGTACCAAACTTCCAGCTGCATTCAAAGCATGATTATGTGCTTCTGAATACATAAGTGGAGTCTTGATATGTAGATAGAATAAAAGCTGTTTCTTGCAACAGTGACGTGATTTATAAAGAAACATCAGAAAGGCAATTTTCATACTGCTCTCCAATGTAGCTGAAACATCTGAACATTCTGTTACCAGCTCCTGAGACTGTATTGAGTGGGAAAACCTCTAGGGTTTAACTTCAATATTTTTCCTATGGATTGATAATCTGGCCTGCTTCTGTCAGCACCAGAGGCAGAGGGTTTAATACTTAGCAAAACATCTCAATTTTGCTGAAGTTGGTTGACTGTATTGGGGCACAGCCCTTACTTCTTGCTCTTCATCAAACAAATGTATTCAGGCAACTTGATCTGATGCAGGATTTAAGGAAAACATTTGAATGAATAATCTCACCTAAAACCGGTATTATAGTACCTGAAGGCACCTGCAAATTTTCTATCAGAGTAAAGAGTTAATGTGTGCAGCTAATGAGAGAAATTTGTTCAGAAGAATTATACATTAATTTCTTGCAGTGGCCATGTGGGTTTGGTGGGGAAAGTGATAAAGTCATTTTTCTCCTGATAGGATGTGAGAAGATAACAGTAGTGGGCAAACAACCTGCTGTTCAAAGTCTGCTCGTAGAGGGCTATGTAGAGAAGAAACTTGCTTTGGAATATTTTATAAAGATATTTCACAGGTTTCTCTATTTTCTACATCTTTGCACCTGATCCTATAACTTTTTCTCTGAATGATTCTCATTCATCATTTTTTTCTGTCAATAAACTCCCCCTCCTGTTTCATTTCCTAAATCAGTGAAATCTCCATTATGGAGAAGAGACAGTCTCTGGGGGAAAACACATGTTGGACTAAATTATTATGAGGACTGGAATAAAATTAAAATAATTTCTTACCAATAGTTATTATTAAAAATACAATTCTTTTGTATTGCATTCACATAAGTTGTTAAGAAGCCGTTAGTAAATTGTTATTTGTTATGAGACTATTTCACTGAAGATTTTTTTAAAAAATCATTATATTTTATTAGATCAGCAGTAATGAACCAAAACCAATATCATTTATTTTTATTACTACTGTAGGTTGAATCATGATGATTTATACAGCCAGATTGAAGTGGTGACTGTAATTACTCTGTTATTGTCAACTATATATTTTTCTTAAATCAGATGTTTTAACCACATATAAATGCCATAAATATGGATGCTTCTAATTTTAGGGACCTACTTAACAACCTTGCCAGTTTTCACTGCAGAGATTTCATGTTGGTACACGAGATACCATTCACCTGGTTGTGTATCTTCCCGACTTACTGACTGAACAGTGGGTTTTTTTGACTTCCTGGAATGATTTCATTTTCCATGTTTCCGCTATCATCTACATTAAAAAAAATAAAGAAAATCAATATGAGATTTTAATTTTTGTCCTTTTATTTCCTTTCAATTTTTGTTATCCTTTCTCACAGTGAAATGAGAAAATATGTGGAAAAAATGACCAATGGAGATATGTAAAAAGTACCTTGGAGCAAAGTAGTGGATTTTAGGAAGCAATTGCTTACCAAAGGCAAGTCTGAAAGAAGCTAAGGACTGTAACAAGTTAGTGTACTTAAAGCAAACATTAAATGTAAGGAAGGCACAAGTTATTTTCAAAACTCCAACTTTTAAGTGCAATTTTCTAATAAAAGTAATCTTGAATTATGACCTTTTTTTATTTTGCTGCCTATTACAAACTTCATTTATTCCACTTCCTCATACATCCTTGATGCAGATGACACCAAGCTGGATGAGTGTGTAAATCCGTTTGAGGTCAGGAAGGCTCTTCAGAGGGACCTGGACACACTAGGTCAATGGGCTGAGGCCAATTGAATGAGGTTCAACAAGCTCAAGTGCCAAGTCCTGCACTCGGGCCACAACAACTTTATGCAAAGCTACAGACTTAGAGATGAAAGTCTGAAAAGCTGCCTGGACAGAAAGGACCAGGAGGTGTTGGTTGACAGCCAGCTGAACATGAGCCAGCAGTGTTCCCAGGTGGCCAAGAAGGCCAATAGTATCCTGGATTGAATCAGAAATAGTGTGACCAGTGGGACAGGGGAAGGGATTGGGCCCATGTATTTAACATTGGTGAGGCTGCGTTTTGAGAATTGTGTTCCGTTTTAGGCCCCTCACTATGAAGATGAGGAAGGCAGTGAAGCTGATTGTCTAGAGAACAAGTCTTATAAGGAACAGATGAGGAAACAGGAGAAAAAGGGACCCAGAGGAGACCTTATTGCTCTGCACAACTACCTGAAAGAGGCTATAGCAAGATTCCTTTCCAAGGTGACAAGAGGAAAAGGTCTCAAGTTGCACCAGGGGAGATGTAGATTAGATATTGAGAAAAATTCACCTAAAGGATGGTCAAGCGTTGGAAGAGGCTGCCCAGGGAAGTGTTTGAGTCACCACCACTGGATGTATTTAAAAGATATATAGATGTAGTGCTTAGGGACATAGTTTAACAGTGGACATGACTGCGTTTTAGGTTAATAGTTGGACTAAATAGTCTTAAAGGTCTTCTCCTACATAGACAATTCTATGGTATCTTCTGATGCAACTATTTTTCTAAGATTTGTAGCATTCTTCCCAAATATATTTTTGAAGAGAAAACTCAGAAGAGTATCTACACTCTTTTTCTGTACAATTAGAAGTCTATATACATATGATTCACTTGTTTCAAAACAACTGCATTCTCCTTGGAAATGGAGGACAAAATAAGGCTCCTCAATTCTATTGGTTTACTGAACCTTAGAAAAGTAGAATTTTTTCTTTAAGTAAAATTTGGAGCAATGATTTTCACAGCATACAAAGTATTTGGAGATTCCCTTTCTAGACCAAATTTTTTTTTTTTCTTGCTTCCTTTCCCATAACTGCTCCAGTTGAGAATTTGGGAGTGCTTTTGCTTCCATTGCTGCCTCAGGAAATATCTGGTCAAAGGCTACCAGACTAGGCTTTAAAATAGAATGTCCTTTTAAAAAACTTTTGACTCTCTTAATCTTATGTTTAAGTTGATGCCAGCTTCCTTTCCTGCTTATCCATTCATCCTTCTTATCATGTCCCACTTTCCATGCTTTCATTCTTCAGACTAGGAATAGCATTAAAAGTCCACGTAGAGCTGTTTGAATGTCCTTAACTTTTTTCAGAAATCAAAGGAGCAAAAGGACATTATGATAAGGCAATTGTATGTGGCAATTCATCTGTCCATAATGTCCAGCAATGAAAAAAATACCTCCAGTGACAGGTGGTACTTTTTTCCTCCATACTGGTTTGCAGTAAAGAAAAAAAGTGCGGTTCTTTGTGCTTTGTTGTACATCAGTGTTCTGCTGAACACTGGCACAGTGGGCTCAATAACTATCTGTTCACCTGGTCCATGACTGTCTAACAAGCATCTGAGAAAGAAATATAGAATCATGTTTATTTCTCTGCTGGGGTTCTTGTTCTAGCTTCAGTGCTAGCAATGCTGAAATCCAAGGCCTATGTGATGAGTGCAGTCAGCTGAGAGTGCTCTGTGCTACTCAAGAGACATTGAATATCCACAGGATGGGATCCTCAGAAAGATTTGAGTGTGCTTTTGTGAACATTTGCCTTTCCTTTACAGATCCCTTAAGTGCAATTCTAAAGGCAGATAACAGAATTCTTAAAAGTTCAAATGTAAATATCTTCAGAATGATTATGTTCTCTAGAGGAGAGTAAACAAATAAACATAGTAAGAACTACAGTAATCATATTGCACTTATATAGAGCTTTTCTTGAGTTTCACAGAGCATTTCATCTGAGGATCTCAAAAGGCTTTATAGATGGTACTTATCTAACCCTCCTAACACCTTTATAAAGGTAGCACTTGGGTATCATCCTTATTTTTAGATAAGAAAAGAGAAAGGGAGGCACAAGGCATGTTAGGCAATTTTCATGTGTTTCTGAGGCAGTGTGTGGAAAATAAGACTCGAATTTCCTAATTTTGTGTAGTAAAGTAAAAGAGATTGTTGTAAATAAATGATATTCGAAAAGATTTTAAAATATTACATAATATGAAGTAAATAGAAATCTTGTCATTTTATGTTTGTGTTTTCTTTGACACCCTCTTTTTCCATTTTACAAATGTTGAAAACATGTTTCTTGTAATTATTGTTGAGTTTTTAATTTTTTCCCCCCCTGGAAGTCACTAGCTTTACAACAGGCTGTCTTAAAGATTGCTGTTATTCTAGTTCACTTTTAATCATATCACAATCTAATTAATTATTAACTAATTGTGTCATATTAATTGTTCTAGCTGGAGAATGGCCATCTAATATTTTGTCTTATTCCTCTAAATTTTGATGAAGAGAGAAATACTAATAGTAGTAAAGAATAGAAAACAATAGTTGATTATTATTTTATGTACTGAAAAAAATGTTATCAATACTTCTGTTTTATAAAATAAAATACATATACTTTTGTGTTTCCCATTACCATAAATCATGAAATTTACATATATTATTTATTTCAAGGTCTTTTCATGTTGGAGTAACTTGTTCATATTACATTTCACTGAAGCCTGCTGAAGAAATGCACGATTCAGATCAGAACAGGTATGTCAGCATCTTTCACATATTATTTTTGACACGTTGTGCTAATTATAGTTGCCATTTTCTGAAACACTAGGGATACTGTTCAGTACTGTGAAAAACCAGTCCCAATAAAATATTTGAATTCTCATTTGTTATTTTGTACTATGAACAACACTTCAGGAAGCAAAAAGGATATTCTTTTGTTATAATACATAGTTTTGTATGATAAATGTTCCTTGAGAGAGCATGAATGAACAAACATGCATCAGTCTGATATAAGCTATATTAAGCACAGTCGTTTTAATGGATGCAATATGCAGTTATTTCAGTTACTACTAATTGATACTAAATTACTTACAGAGAAGTGTAAAAGTGAGTTTATCTGAATATTTTCCTCACTAAATGAAGGACAGTCTTGCAACATTTTTAAGTTACAGTGGCTGGATTATTTACTGGAGTTTATGTCCTTTATTCTGAATCATTCCCACCTTTGAAAGACTTGGATCTCAAATGGCCAGTATGCATACTGTTTTTTAGAATGTGTATGTACTCATAGAGTATTGTAGACTATTACACTTTTTGACAAAACATGGTAGGAGATAGAACATGCTCAGGAGCATCTCCTGAAAGGAGATGTTTTGTCACATAAATCCTGGAAGCTGTAACATGCCCAGGGAGATGTTGGAGTCATCATCGCTGGAGATATGTAAAAGATGCATAGATGAGGTGCTGAGGACAGTTTAGTGATGGGCTGGGCAGTGTGACGTTAGTGGTTGGACTCTATGATCTTAAAGGTCTTTTCCAATCAAAGTGATTCTATGTTTCTATATGGAAGAAAACAACCCAAATCAGATTTCAAGTGCAGCTCATATCAGATCTTCAGGTATAGAGGTTTAAATATATAGATATTAAGCTGAAAGCACTGAAACTCATTTGAGGTTTTAAGAGCAGTTTTCATTTGAAAAGATTAGTCATTAAACAGACCTGCAAAAAACCCCTCAGATTCAATTTGGGTAAAAAAAGGAAATGTTTAGAATATTTATAAATACTTGTTTTAATTTTAAGTGAGTATATATGTAATCAGGTAATAACTTGAATTCATGGGCTATTTCAGTATATTAACAACCATTTACACTTGAGACTCACAAAAGCTGTGTTGATGCTATCATCAAAGAAAGTAGCTCAGATATATTGACCCATCCTGGTCTCAGGTTCAAGTGAACTAGCCCAGCACCTGCTGTTTGCTTCTAGTAACACAGTTTCCTGTGTGGTATAAAGCCTAAACTTTCATCCAGCTTCTAATGTAGGTTTTGTGCCACCTGCATTAAACAAACAAGTTGTAATCTAGCTCAAGTATTTATTTTGGAACAGTGTAGACATATTTTGAATCATAGGAAGTTTTAAACTCTGGCAATACAAGCCATATGGGATTCTTAACTTTGATGAAATCTGATGGATCCTTTCACACATGGTCATGCTGAGTTTAATGCTGAAAGAAAAGACTTGAACAATCCCTTTAATATAATTACTTCCAAATAACAGTTTGTCAAAAGCATGCACAGACTGGTTGACTGTACTTTCCCTGACATTAGGTTTTGAAATATTAACATTTTTATATTTTTGTTATTTTTATATTTTCTTTTAATTGCATGACAGTTTGTTGTGGGGGAATAGCCACTGCTGGGTGCTCCCAACGTGCTGCAGCAAATAGCGGTGCATCAACAGAGATTCTGCAGGCTCTTTTCTCAGAGTCGCTGCCAGGTGCTGATGTAAGCTTGTAAATTGCACCATTCAGTTATATCTAGTATTTGAAAATTCAAATCTCAAGCTAGTGGATTTCACAGACATCAAATTTGGCCTTATAAAAACATTTGCTAAATTCTCAAGAGTTACTTCATCAAAGTTAGTTTGCTGAAGAAGAAACTAGTCCATATGCAGAAAGATAAAGTATTGTTATGAATCAATAATTATTTAGAAGGTTTCCATCCTAGAAAAATAGGTAAGAGATGCCTCAAGTTTATCAATTAAAATTCATAATATTTTTTAAAGAGGTGGAAAAATAAGAGAATTGAATGAGTAAAACAATAGCACATATAGCAATTAATAAGGCAAAATTTTGTTACATGATATAAAAATCTGTTAGTCAGTCAATTCCAGAAACATAGAATTTCACTAGAGACAAAAATAAAAATCAGGTTAATAGACATTGATGTATCAGATGCATATGTGTTGCGCATAAACAAAACAAAGAGAAGAGATAAAAAAACTATTTATACATTCTCTAGTTAATGGTGTCAGTGTGGGAATTAGTGTATGATCAGAGGGGACTACTCAGTCCCCTCCATCCTGTTAAAAAGCACTTGGAATGGAATGTGGAGTAACTCCAAAAAGTTACTAATCCATGCTACAAAACTACTATTTGTGTCATTTGGATTACTGCGTTCAGATCTGGTCATTTGTGTCTTGGCATCAATAATGAAAAGAATAGAGGATCTACAGAAGTGCACAATTCAAAGTTTAGGTGAAACATGTTTACATAAGGAAAATGAGAAGAGCATTACTTGTTGACTAAGCATAGAAGAAAAATAAGAAAAGACATGGAAAAAGCATGTACAATGAAATTACTCTTAAGTACATGTCTCTCTAGATCATCCTTTGTATTGTATACCTTTGTTTGGATCATCATCTGTCAATAGAAGGGGAATATTTAATTAAAAATGAAAAATTTAAAACAGGAGGAAATATTTGTTAAAAAAACCCCAGTCAACAAAACAAATAACCATAATCCAAACAGAAAAAAAAACCAGTAGTGGAACTCATTGGCACTGCTAGGAAAGACTTATTTATTTAAGTGAACAACAGACCATCCAAGTTTATAATACAAAGGAAGACCGTGGGAGCAAAAACTTCAGGACTTAAAATGTGAAATTTACAGGTTGTTTTTTGGAGGAGTTTTCCATAAAAGTAATATTTTTGCATTTCATATCTCCTAGAGCATATGTTGGAGGTGGCATAGTGGATGAACATGTACTATGGATGTTCTTCAGTAGGAAGTTCTTGAGCACTTGTGTGGACAGCTAGCTTTATTATTGAGTGTTAGAGAATGTTTTCTGTATTACAGAGTGGGGTTTTTTTAATATTTTTTTTTCCCGATACTTGCCATTCTGTCAGTACCCTGGCCTTAAAATGAACTAATGGACAGGATCCTTCATTTTCCTCAATTCATTGGCTATAAAAGTACTACAGAATTTCTTTGTTGTTGTGAGATCTATCACAGATACCCAAAGAAAAGAAAAATGAGAAAATATTACCCTGCCAACTGAGTCAAAACCCCCCCATTTTAAAGCAGAAACAGTGTTTGATGTGCATTTATGCCAGCGTTTGATGTCATCAGTATAAATGCTTTGCTTCTGGAGAACTGCATCTCCACTATACAACTAAATAACTATTTTTGCTCATAGGACAGAAAAGAAAAGATTAACAGTCTGCATGGTGCTGTGTGACAAGTTTGGTATAGAAGCAGTGTGTTACCCTCTAGTTTATTCAATGTTTCGATGGGGCTTCAAGCATGAATATCATGTATTTGGACTTCAGTGTAGTTCAGAATGTGATGAACAGAGTGGAAGAAAGGAAAAAGTGGGGAGGAAAGTGGGAATATGGGACACTTTTAAGACTACCTGATTTTGTGTACGCTGCCAGTGAAGATTATTGTAGAATTTTATTTTAAAGCAGTGGGTTTTTTTTGAGAGTGCAGGTTATCTGGGGTTGGCTTGCATGTGGAACTAAGGTAATTGACAAATTAATTTCTTTGGCTTTTTCTCAATAAATTCCTCTAAGACCATCTCTCTGTTCTTCAAAAAAAAGCAAAAAAAAAAAAAAGCGGACAAAAAAATCCTGTATTTTCTCATCTGATCAGCCCCTACCCTGTAAGATCTGGGAAAAGGAAGAGATTGCTATTTTTATTTCTATTTTGAAGGTGTTTGGAGTTGTCTGGTTAATGTGATGATGAGAAATATCCTCTTGAATATGTCTGTTTAGTTGGATATACATATTCAAGAAATGGATACCGAGACATATTCCCAGCATGAAGTCAAAAAAACCCTGTTAATGGTAGACCAGGTAAGGATTTGGCATAGATAAATGTATGTGTATACAAGTGCTATAGCTCACTGTGTGATATTACAAAAAGTCTGTCTCTTGCTGGCATTAACTTTCAAAAACAAGCTGTGCTTAGGACCTCTGAGTTTATAAAGATCACACAGCAACCTACATGCTATCAGAGCTTGAGGAACAAATAAGCAGCTTATCTCTCAAGGTCTTTCCCCCTGATTTTATTATAAGTGACAATAGAAACAAAGTTGTAAAGCAGTATAAGATCTTCAGCCCAAATAAGTGCTATATATTTTTTCACATTGTCTGAATCTGCTGTTTGATATTTTCCTCAACAAATTTTAATATTAGTTTTTTAAAGATCTGTCGAAGCTTGGAAAATAATTTTCACTGTTGTTCTATAAAAGGCATTCAATATTTTTCACATATCTGCCTTTAGGAGAAATGAACCTCCATTGGCACACACACACACTTTAAAAAAATGTCAGTTTTATGGATCTCTCTATCTTTGTGCTGAAGTCTTTGCAGAGCTATCTGTGTCGACACAAAAAAAATTCAGGGAAGCTCCATTGTATTTTAACCTTTGAAGCAGATACCCTGAACGAGTGAAAACCAAGTCAGTTCACTTATCCTTTGAGGAACATAAAGAAAATCTTAAGGCAAGGATTTGTCCACTGTCTGGAGTAGGTGTGTAAGATTTCATACAGCAAAGCTGACAACAAAATAAGATTTCTTAATTCCTTTTCTACTGTTATTCTTCATCAGCTGTGAAACAATAACGGTCATGTTCTTGCTCTAATTCTGCCACTCCAGTAAAATTCATCTATAAAACTGAAAGGGGTGACTGAGCAGAAACAATAGTCAGGCAGGACTTTTCACTAAGAGGGAATCATTATAAGTATGAATCACACAAAGTAATATAAGCAAAAAAGCTACCTTGACTCAGGTTTTAATTCAGCTTCCACTACCTAGTGTCAGAGTCTTTCAGTAGCCAGTCCTTCAATAAATCTTTCTCGTTGTGAACAGTAGAGTAGGTTGTGCCTTTACCTCTTCCCATGTGATGCAAGACACTCCCAATGTAAAGGCAAGAAAGGCACACACCTGGGATATTTTGTTGGAAAAAGTGATTGGAAATTTTGTTTTGTTCCTGTTTAATACGTTTTTGTTCTGTGTCCAAATGTGACAGAGGAAACTGATGGGTTGTATTTAGCCTGTTAGTGATGTGGCTTGCCTTTTTACATTTCTTTTGATTTCCTGCTGATGTATGTCACCTTTTTACCCGTAACACAAGCACATTTGGTAGCTTTACCTGGTGGCAGGGGCTGCTCCTGCTCCAGTAGTATCTACTGGATGGCTCTAGTGGGAGGTCTAGCAGAAGCTCCCTCTTTCAGGCTGTTCCCTACTTCTTAGCTCAGCACATAATCAAATGGTGCATAGCCACACACTGACTGTGTGCCACATATTTCTTCCTGCCATGTCATTATTCATTAATGTCTGGGATTACTGCTGCTGGCTCTACAAATGAATGCAAGAGCCCTACATGGGTCAAAATAAATAAAGCCTTTTGCTGCCCCCCTAATGGACTATTGCCTGCCACCTGAGGAGGGAAGGAATCTGTCATTACCTCAGGCAGATAAGAGGGGCTACAGTTACTCACCTGAACTAGGCCACTTACCATCCTATCCCTGGGCTGAGTCAAACTTTACATATGTTCACCAGATGGTGGATTCCCATAATTATTATTCTACAGGCTGCAAGAACATGAGGAGAATGAAGTACTAAGCCTGTATACATGCTTTCATTCTAATCTGCTCACATGTGAATTGAAATACATTAACGCAGAATAATAAACTTGAAACAGAGTAGCTCAATAGTAAGAATGTATTACTGCCAAGCATTGTATTTTTTCTGCCTCAACCACTCAGAGAGAACAACATCATTCACAAATTAAAACCACTGCATCTCTGATAGTCAGGTAGGACTGTCTGACTACAATACAGAGTTAACAAGCAATTTCTCCCTTCCCCTATCACTCCATAACGGATCAATGCACAGATTCTTGACACATTTTTTAATGTTAAGAGGTGTTTTATGATACCACGGAGTGTTCAACTTACCTCAAATTACAAATTTAAGAAAAAGTAACAATATATCAAACTTTAAGATGAAAATTCTATATACTAGGGCTGGTGGGGTTCAGTGCCTTCATTAATGACCTGAATGATGAGGTAAAACAGCCTCAAATATACAGAGGGCACTAAGTGAAGGGTAAAGGTTGATATCCCATACACTAAAGTTTCAGTTGAGTTAAAACAAAGGACTAGGAGATTGGACTGACAGAAACCTAGAAAACTTTAATGGTTCTGCTTTGAGGAGAAGCAGCTTCATGTGTCAGTATAGACTAGAAATGGAATGCAAAACAGCCCTGAGAGTATGATGGCTACCATCAGTGTGAGCTCACTGTGAATGACGTAAGCTGGCAAAGTCTTCCCTGTAATGCCACATAGTTAAAGAAGGGACACTTGATTAAAATATTTTCACTAGGAGGGCATGAAAGTGCTGGTTATGAAGAGAGGCTGAGGAATTTCCATTCATGGAAGTTTTAGAAACTTGGCTTGTTCTGGCATTGCTGGTATGTCTGCTTGAGACAGCAGACCGAACTAGATGGTTAGCTGGAAGTCCTTCCATGTGACTGTGGTTGCATTTTAATTTGCACCCATTTAATCTGACTGAGAGTTACTTGTCATGTACATCCTGTGAGTGTTGTCTTGTGTGAAGCTGTGGTTTCTGCTTCATACATTCGAAAGGCCTCACATGGACTAGTGAACCTATGTGCTTTTGTCATAATAACAGTAAGGAAGAAAATTGACTGTAAACTTATAGCATTGTCTGAAAAAAATCCAGTCCATGGAGAAAGTAAAAAAAAGTTGGCTTGTGGATACTAGGTATTCTGCATCTGTCCTATGAATGCTGTAGCCCACACTGGTGTGAGCATCATGATATTTGTTTCTTTTGGGAAGCTTTCTGCCTGACTTTGTCATTTTCAGTGATTAGAAGATTCTTTTACATTAACACTTTGTCATTTGAATGTGTAACTAAAATGTTGAAATATTTCACGGGGCTGTGAAGACTACAAGAAATTTGTTTAAAAACTTAGGGAATTTCTCATTGAAGCTGATTAAAAATTCTCATTGAAAGACTAAAAAAAACCCAGACTCAAAAATTGTTCAGTTTTTTTTGCCTGTAGCTATATCTCAAATACTGGAACTTTTGATGTTTCCAGATGCAGATGTCTTGCTTTTGGAAGTTCTTTGAGTATAATTTTAAAACAGCTCCGATATTTTCTCTGCTGTACCAACTGTTGAAAAGCAGTCTGGTCTCATAAACATGCCAGTACAAGTGAAAGAGTGTTACAGTGTTAGCCTCTTGGGATCTCACAGTAAAAAGGATGGAAAACTCATCCTCAAGATTTAGCAATCAGACAATATGCAACCATAAGGAATTTTATAGCTCTACTTGCAGTGCTTTTACTATATCCTTTACTTCTGATGCAGAGATATTAAAACCACTTTGAACAGGTGTGGTAATACCTCACTTTCCTGGAAGGTAATAAATATTGTGTTAATCAGTGGTCAGTCTCCTTGTGATATGGCTGAGCCGCACTGTTATGACAAATGACTTTAAACAAGTTCAGCACTATAATTATGGAAAAGGTTACGTTGTTCTACAATTATCCTTTTAATCAATCTTTCAGGATAATCATCCTGCCGAAAAATCTGTTTCTCAATACCAGTTTCATTATCTAGGTGATTCTCATCACTAATCATTAGAGTGTGATTCACTATATTCTTAACAACTCCTGTTTTAACTTTAAATGGGTGATTGGACTCAATATACAGGATATTACCTGCACTATCGTCTTTATAATACATTCTCCTTCCCAACTGTCAGGCTATCTCTCCACTAATAAATGTAAAAAGCATTTCTTATTAACATCCTTTTCCATAGTAAATCATATTCAAATGAACATTACTAATGAAAGAGAAAGAGGGAGAACAGTTCTTTCCCTGATGCTCCATCTTTCCAAACATTGCATGTGAAGGTACAGGGCAAAATGAGGAACCTTGAGGCTGTCCTGGAGGGTTGACATATCTGACTAAGAATTATGAAGGCAGTATTTACTCATGACTTATTAGCTTGCACAAGTTCCTTAGATATTCCACCATAGAAACCAGAAAGATTTTGCATAGAACTAGAAGGTGTTTTCTTCTGTTGTGACAGTAGGCAAAATGTTACATACGAGTTGTCATAGGTCCCTGTTTGGGACTTGAGGCTTCTGAGGACTCTTGGAAGTATTAATCATACCAATTATTCAGTCTCTGGATTCATTTTGGACATCTGTAAAATGTCCACAGTATTTGGATACCTCTTGACTTATGAGAGCTTCAATATCTGTATTAAACAACAGTAAGGAAATTATATTAGTAATTTAATTTTTTTAGACAACTTTTTACATTTTTTTAAATTTAATACTGAGATCTCTATCATTACAACATGCCAAAGAAATACTTCCAAGGCTAAGCCTCACCTACTGGTGATGTAGAAAGTGATTGCAACTATCCATTTAATTAAAAACAAGTTACAATTACTGGGGAAGATGGGATTTTTCCAGTTTAAAAGAGAGACCATATTTAAAGTAACACAGTAACATGAGTAAAAAGTTTCTGTGGAATGTTTTTTGATATACTGCTTTTCGAGAGCTTCATTTTGAAAAGTAACTGCAACCAGAGTGTTTAATTGTATTGCTTAATTGTGAAGTTCCAATTTCCTGGTGAACTCCCCGGTTCTGACTATTTTATGCAGAGAGAAGTTCAGTCCTATCCAGAATCTGTTTAACTCTGACCGCGACAAGGTCCCTGTTGTGAGAGTAAACTGACTTTGGAGATGATTGCTTCTTGACACTTTGCCTGCCACTTTTGTGTGTAGATTTATGTACTATACATTTTCATTGAGCATTTAACCCTGAATCTTTATATGAGCCTGCCATAAAGCACATGCCTATCATCCAGGAAATGCTTGGCAACACTTTTCCTAGACAGGAGTTATTTTAGCATGAAGAAGAATTAATTATATGGAATCTCTACTATCCTGGGAAATAATTTCTGCCAGATAGAAAAAGAGGTTTAATTAACATATAGTTATTAATTTTCTTATTCACTTGAAATAATTCAATAGTATGTTTGGATAATCTTCTTACTTTTTGTTTTGTTTTGTTTTTCAACCATCATAGTGATCTTCAGAATGGAAATCTTAAAAAAAAAACATAGTAGAAATGATGTATAATCAAGTAATTCTTATAGATGTAAGTTGGCTGAAGTTCTGCTAATACACTTACTACCTGTGAGAATAAACAATCAGTGTATGTTTTCATTTAAATCTGGACTCTGTCTAGTTGCTGCTAATTCAGACAAAGGTTTGTGGAGAGAAAAAAAAAAAGCTCTGTCACAATGACTTATACAAGCTTAAGCAGCAGACTTCCTAAACCAAGACTTATCACTTCAGGGTTATTTCCATGTGACCTGTGGAGGATGCCCATGAATAGCCGGAGAAGACATGCAGTTTTCTCTGCTGTAGGGCTGAGCCTCTCAGTGCAAGACTAGAAGGCAGTCCTGGGTGTTGTGAAGTAATCATTAAGTTACACGCTTGTCATTTCTTGTACATTCACTCAGAACTAATGCACATCACTTTTTCCAATTATAATCATTCCACCATTTAACAAGCACAAAAGGCCTTAGATTCCAATTTGCCACTGATGCTTCACTCTCACTTGCTTATTTCTTGGCATTTAGGTCAGACTAGGTTGTACAGAGCTCCAATAATGGGGTATATTCACCCTTCATACAGCAAATGTACAAATGATGAAGGCTAGAACAGCTGGTCTCACAATGTGAGAGCAGATCACTCCCACTGGTATGGTAATTTCTCTATTCATAGTTTTCCTTTCAGTTATTGTAAATACTTTTGTTTGTTTGTTTGTTTGCCTATTGCCAAAGCCAAACAGAAAGCACATGACCATATAACAGATACAGTCCTTGCCACACTTCCTTGCTGGCTGAATCAAAGTTTCTCCAGTAAGCATGTCACATTTCATTTAGCTTTCCAAACCTTTCCACAGCTAAAAACAAGCATACACCCCTCCTCCTGCCCCAAACAAAACAAGAAACTGAAAAAACTCTACAAAAACAAACCACCAAATCACAGCTGCTGAAATCCCTAGTCTTTAATCTTAGTTAGCCTCTCACTAATGACAAGTAACTGGAATGTGGAATCAACCAGATGATGTGTTAATAAACAAACTTTGGCTACACAGTAGGCAAGAATTAGAAGCCTAGGACAGCATGTCAAATACTTTTCTGGCTGCTGAAAAATCCTGATGGAATGCTTTACAGATTTTGAGCCCAGATCTGCTACTTTGAGTATTTAGTAGGAACTGGAAGGAGGCATGTCTGCTCTCCTTTTCTCTCAATATTGTTCTGCTATTGCCTTCTGCAGGCATCAGAGGAGTCCAGGTAACAAGCTGCTTAGTAAAAAAGTTCTTCCTAATGTCCAATCTAAACCTTCCCTGGTGCAACTTGAGATCAATTCCTCCTGTCATTTGTTACTAGAGACAAGAGATTGACCCTCACCTCACTACAGCTCCGCTTCAAGTAGTTGTAGAGAGTGATCATATCTCCTCTAAGCCTCCTCTGCTCTAGGCAAAACATCCCAGCTCCCTCAGCTGCTCCTCATAAGACCTGTTCTCCAGACCCTTCACTAGTTTTGGATACAGTAGTTGAGGTGCAGCCTCACCAGCACCAAGTGCATGGTCACAATCACTTCCCTAATCCTACTGGTCACACTATTTCTGATACAAGCCAGAAAACCATTGGCCTTCTTGGCTACCTGGACATACAGCTGGCTCATATTCAGCCGGCTGTTGATACACACCTCAGGTCCTTTTCTGCTGGACAGCTTTCCAGCCACTCCTCTCCAGGCCTATAAGCATTGCATGGGGTTTTTGTGGCCCAAGTGCAGAATCCAGGACTTGGCCTTGTTGAACTTCATACAATTGGCCTCGGCCCATCACTCCAGTTTATCCAGGTCCCTCTGAAGAGCCTTCCTGTCCTCAAGCAAATCTACGTACCCGCCCAGCTTGGTGTCATTGGTAAACTTACTGAAGGTGTACTTGACCCTCTCATCTAGATAATTGATTAAGATGTTAAACAAAACAGGCCTCAGCACTGAGCCCTGGGGAACACCAATAACTGGATTTAACTCCATTCAATATGATTCTATGGTCCTAGCCATCCAAACAGTTTTCCACCCATCTCAGAGTGGGTCCATCCAAGCCATGGGCAGCCAGTTTCTCCAGGAGGATGCTGTGGGAGACCATGTTGAAGGCCTTACTAAAGTCCAGGAAGACCACATCCATAGCCTTTCTCTTGTCCACTACGTGGGTCATCTTGTCATAGAAGGCGATCAGATTGATCAAACGGGTCCTGCGCTTCACAAAGCCATGCTGGCTTGTCCTGAACCCTTGGTTATCTTGTATGTGCCTCATGATAGTATTCAGGATAACCTGCTCCATAATCTTCGCTGGCACTGAGGTCAGGCTGATAGGCCTGTAGTTCCCAGGATCCTCCTTCTGTCCCATCTTATAGATGTCACATTTGTCATTTGTCTTGGAGGTGTTACATGTGTCATCTTCCAGTCGACTGGAGTCTCCCCAGTGAGCTTCGGAGAAAAGTACAATTAGCATATCTTCTCTAGTATTTGTCAGCATGATGTTTCAATGGTTTCCAGAGTCAGATAAACTGGTTCAGCCTTTACCCATGGTGTCGTTGGTGACATCAGAATGGCTGCAGTTGTTCAGCACAATTGGGATCCCTCTCCAGTGGAACTCCCCTGGGTACACTCTTATCTCAAATCTGGCCCTGCTGGCAACAGGGTACAAAACAACTGTACAGAATGTTAAGTTCCTAGAAATTTAGGGTTTCATCACATGTGGATGACGGAATGGCATTTCTAGCACATCTAGAAGCTGCATGTTTTTCTGCATAAAGGTGACAAGTACTTTCAGGACAGGCATCATATACTATTTTTGGGCTACTTTTACAACAGAAAGTAAATAAGATTTTTTTTTTTTTTCAATTAAACCTGATGTAATCATATTAAAAGAAGAAAAGTACCAAATGAAAATTAAAATTATTGTATAGCTTCAGGAAAGTGAGACTGCATTGATTTTCTTTCAATGAAATTAAAAAGTTTCAATGATTGTTATTTTGGAACAAGTAATTAAAGGAAGGAGGATATGCTGCTTGAAAACTGTGACTCAGATGCACAAGCCATTCCCCTCTGAAACTCCAAATTTCTTTTCTCCCAATATCTTAGTGAAATATCTTAAATGGATTTGTTTCTGTACTACAGGAGACATTTAACATACTTTAAAATATATAATATATCTTTTGGCTTCATTAATATTTCTCATTTTTATTTACATCCTATTTCATTCTATTCTTTCAAAATTTCTTTTCTCAGAGCTAGGACAAACTCAAGCAAACTGTACAGTGAACAAAGTTTTCTCTCTAACTTAAATTAAGACATAATTGAGTTGTTATCCACACAGTATTTTCCTCTCCGATTGCAAAAAAATGCCAGTATGTCTCTGTAGATAATAAATGATAGAGATGCAAACTCTCTAATGGAATTTCACATGTAACTCACAAAGCCTGAAAGGCAAGAATCTTCTAGATAATATGTGCCTGCTTCACATGTAGTGCTGAATACTCTTCAAAACTTTGCCCACTAGCAAATAATGGGCTATGCAGAGGTGCTTGTTTTTTTCTCTTTTTCTGTCTGAATTGCCAATAAAATTGGTTTGAATTCAATTTACAATTAATGCAAAGACAATTTAATATTGCGAAAAGAACGAGATTTGGGAGTTTTCCTTTCTTTTTTCACCTCTCTCCTGCTGTAAGAACATTTGCTGATAGAATCAGTCTATTTACTGCTACATTTGAAAGACACTCAGGTACCTAACTCCCAGTGAATTCAACATATTAAATATTATCCAATATTGCTTTTTATTAACTTGCTAACAAGTAATTATGGACCTGGTAACATTTCGTCTAATGTTTATTTCTTCCTACTTCCTGTAACAAAAGTCTTGTTGCATTATATTATTTGGGGTTTATAATTAAGTTTTTATCTTTTAAGAGAATTCCAATTGTATAGATCTTCTTTCACATAGGAATATTTTTGTGTATTATTTTTTAATATAGAAGTGGAAATGTGTTGTTTTTATTTTAAGGCTCCTAGTTGTCCTTTGCTTTTAATTTTTTTTGTTAGCAAGAACCTAACATGAAGTAGATAATTTTACATTCATAGTCCTGTTCAATAACACTTTTTGCGGTAGTTGCACTATGTGATAGGATAACGTTTTTAATGTAAATTTCTGAAGATTTGATAGCATGTATATTGTAAAAGAGATCACTGTCTGTTTTGCTGCTAGTATCAATGTTTTTATACTTTGAATTTTCATTCATATTTAAAAAGACTTCCTACATTTTTACTATAAGTGAGAAGAAAACAAGTAGAGAAAATCACAATTCTTTTATTTCATTTATAGAGCAGATTAAACAGTTATGCAATATTGAAATGTCTACCTATTTTACTATTGCTATTAGTACTTACTTTTGTAAGGAGGAAGCTTAGGGACCAGGATATGTACTAAGTTTTCTTAGACGTACAGGTCACACTCTCATGAAAATCAGCAAGAAGAATTTCACTTTTTCCAGTGAAAATTAGATTTAGTTAAAAACCAAGAATTTGACTCATTGAAAATTCTATAAATTTAGACTATAATATATTACAGTTTATAAGTAACTAAATGAAAAATATTGTATATATGTGATCAAGTCAGGAGATCATGGACCTATTATTATGAAAAGATCGATAAGATATTTTATTTTGATAACAAGTCAGAACCTTACTTTTAGGTGTTGTGACAACTCATTCAAGCAGTGCTATTCTGCCAGATACTGCTTCATCACTGACTCTAAAAACAAAAATGTTACATACTTTCCAACTAACACCACTTTCCATAGAGGCTTTTCTTTGGAGATTTACCATCACCTAGTGACTTGGTCGGATGCCATTCTTATAGTGAGTGAGCTAACTGTGAACAACACAGAACACTTTTATCGAAGATCACAAGCATATTCTTGCTGTAACATCCCTTAGCAGTTGGTAACAAACAAATGGATTCAGATTAAGACCTCCATCAGTAATACTTATAGAGGCTAAAAGAAGAAAAATAATTTTGAAAAGTGTATCAAGTCTTTAAAATGTTCATGCATCTCCAATAGAAAGTCAAGACTCAAAATTCTAAAATATAATTAAAATATATACCATACTTTTGCCAAAACTACTTATGCAGATATAAGTATTTTCTTGTGAAATCTCTAAATTCTAATCCTTCAGGTGCACCGAAGAGAGGTTTTCACATGCCAATTAGTCCCATCATACCCAGTTGGATTCCTAATTTGCTGTTCCTGAAGAAAGAATCTGGAAGGTTGTAGGTTTTCTGATTATTTGATACATTATCAAAAACCACTACTTGTACAGTTTTGATACAGTTAGTATTTTTTTTTTTTTTGCAACCAGTTAGACTTTCTATTTAGATTCACCATGCAGTCTGAAAACAAAAAACACAGGTTTTGTTGATTTACACATACTTTAGATTTCCTCTGCACATGTGCATGACAACTTATACTTTCACTTGTGTTCTTAGAAGCCTCTTTAAACTTGACCAGGGAAAAGTAAAGACAAAGTAACGTCGTGCTATTCTCAGTCGTCACTTAAATCCTGATTGATTCCAATGTGGTGCTGGTGGCCTCTTTTTTTAGATGCCATTAATAATTGACAAAACTTTATCTAACATTTAAATCATATCGAATTCTATTTTAGACTGTGTAGTATTCGTTCTTCCTTCAAATTCTTCCTCTTCTGATTGTTTCTGGCTGTTAGCAGTCATTTCTCCTTGTTTTGTTGGGTAGTGTTGTTTGATTTCTTTTGCATTCTGGCATCCTGAGTGGGGAAATTTCAGAAAATCATGTGGTGTTATCCCATATACTGTTGTCCTTTACTGCATTTCTTCCTGACATTGTTTTGGGTGGGATGGAGGAAGAGCATAATCCTTTCTTGGAAAATGTTAGGGAGACAGGGAGTCATGAAAAGCCTTCAAATGCTTCTGGGAGTGTTCTGGGTGGACCTTTCCCAAAGTTAAGACATGAAGGAGGGACCTGTGTATAGGTTCATTAACTTCTGACAGTATGTGGTATTCAGTCTTTAAGCAGACCGTCAACTGGATTCTCCACTGAACCTTAGTTTCTGGAAAGCTCTTTTTATCGTTTGTCGAGATGTCACTTTCTTGGATGAATGCCCAGAGCCATATGGCGTTGAATTAACACAGATTTTCACTGAATTAACACAGATTTTCAAATTTCATATGTTCTGATACCAGCACGGTTAGCAAAGTGGAAAGTGCAACTGTTTAACATACAAACTTCTCGGAGGATTCATAAATTTCAGAAACAAATGCTGATTCTTTAACAAGGCGAGCAGCTATCATTTGGTTTTATCACTGTAGTTTCCTTAACATATCTGCTGTCACATAGTAGAAGGAAGCTATCTGTGCATTACTGTGCTTCTTGTTTAGGTCAGACTGGGGAAAGCCTTAGGAGGTTGCCTAGTTGAACCTCTGCTCAAAGCTGGAGCAACACTGGCTGTGGTGCTTCAGTTAGTTGGTCTGTGAAACTCCCCAAGGACAGAGATTCCAAAACTTCTCTGGTAAACCTGTTCTAATCTCTAATTATGCTTTTAATGATATTTCTTCTTGTTATATCTGAGCTCCTAATTTAATCTGTGACCTTTGATTCTTTTTCACCTGCCTCACCTTCAGTGAGGAGCCTGGCTCTGGAAACAAAGTAACCTCTTCACTGGGACAGAGGGCTACTGTGAGGTCCCCCTGAAGCTGCCACCTATCCTGGCTGAACATGCCCTGGTCCCTTAGCCTCTCCCCACAGACCATATGCTCTGAGTCCCAACACCCTATCCTGATGTCCTCTGATAGACTCCCTCAAATTCACCTACATCTTTTGGTACTTGAGACCCAAAGCTGGATGGGCTGTTGAGGTGTACCCCAATGAGTATGTAGGAAAGTGGAAGGATCACTGTCCTTGACCATAAGCTGGCTAGCTTACTTATGGTAACCACCCAGAGCTCTGCTTGCTTAGAAGAATAAATGACATAATTTCAGCTTGTTGAAGCTACTAAGCTTCTTATTTAAGAGGGGTGTTTCAGAGCCATAGTTTAACCATGGGATGTCTTTGAATGAAATAGCTGTACCTTTGAAAGTATATATTACTGCAAGTGGAAATTTTTTCCATGACCTTAAGTTTTTAAAAATCTCATCCTTAATCTATTTTTGGTAGTAATTTTTGTTTATATTAACTGACTCCTTTTTTTATGTGGATCAACAGATACATCTTACTGCTTTAAAAAGAATTGTACTTTTCTTAAATGTATAAAGTTACATGACACCACTCTAGCTGTATCACGTGGTCAAATATGGTCATTACGTCTTTAGTTGAAATATATGTTTGTTCTGTATTGTGATATCAGTTTAAAGGTGTCACTTCCCTTGAGGAGTGAGCAATTTTCTGTAGGTAACTCACATTTTCTCACTACTTCTATGACAAGAATCCAGCAGCAAATCTCTAGTCAGTGGCACATGATCTTGTTTCCTAACAAATTGTGTCTGTGCTGCTCTGTGCCTTTACAATTTTAAATAAGATCTTGACATCTGTGTCATTATGCTGCATTGTATCTTCATTGGAAATTCTTTTTTCTTAATTTAAAGGCACTATTTTTCATCAAATGACAAGCATACATTATGGCTCTCCATTTTAACCAAGGTACTAAAGGCTATTTCAATTTGACTACAGCAGTTTTCTGCCAAATGGCTACTCTAAGTTATATTGTGCACATTACCCACCAGAAAGCACAGAGTTGATGAGAGTGCACTGTCAACTACACCACACATCGATATGGAGGTTATTTGATTTGAAATTGGATTCTAGCCTTCCTTGATCTGTTGTATAAATGGAGTTGCATGTGTTGAGGAAATTCTTCTGAAGCTTATGAAGAATGTGGTGTTGTGGTGTACGGTTTTTTTTCTTGGAGTTTGGCTTTTATTTTGTTAAGACTTCAGTTCCAGGTCTGATAAATATTCAGAGAGAAAGTATAAGGTTTCTTTTCATGGAAAGAAAATTTGCAAAAAATATTCAGTGTGTGGATTTCTGCTCTGATATTAGTCAGGTGTAGGTTGCACACTTTTGTAGCAGGGTGCCTTTTTGACCCTTCTTTAAACATTTAAGACTTAGTTCAGTAGTTCATCCAACTGATGAGACATGTTTCTTAAGTAAAGTGCCTTCAAAAGTACTCTAAATATATCATATTCTCCGAGAGACATGTCAGTCATTGTCAAGATGAAAATAGCTTAAACACTAAGTTCCTTGTAAACTGTCTCCTTGTCTTAGGGGCTTATTCATAAAGCATGGCTTACTGCATGTGTGACACTTAAAAATACTTGAAAAAATAAATGGAGGTACACGATTTCATTACAGGGCAGATGGAACTGTAGATATGATGATGGGGGGTGGAGGGGAAGAACTTGCTGTGCAACTTGCATACATATCGCCAGCATGTGCATGGCCCTAAGGGCAGCACACAGAACTTCACAGAAAACATATTAAATGGGCATAGGGGAAGCATCCTTTGACCTATATAAAAGAGCCTTTGTGTAGATCTCATGAGCAGAAGTTCATATTTTCAAACAGATAAAGATGTGCTGCATCTTTGGAATGAAAGGTAGATTGGCAACACTTTTCAGGAAATGGCGAAATCACTATAGGTGTGTTGAGTATTCACTGTAAAACATTCATTGTTGTGAAAGGTTTTGGCATCAAGGAGGTTGTAATATGTGATCTCACATGAATCCTGTCATAATTTTCTATTAATTGATGTTCATCTGTTGTAAAGTACTGCTACTAACTTAGAAGTAGAATGAAGAAGGAAAACACAGTGCCCTGACAAGTCCTTTGCAACTTGGTTGTGTGATGGATTTGGAGATAACTGTAAAGTGATTAGCTCAAGACTTTCTGAATTTGCCAAGAAATTGGGAGCACTACGCAGGCAGGGAGCAGAGGATGTCTTGCAAAACTTGGCATGTGAGGTCAAATTATCTGTATCATTCACATCATTTATGAATTTGTTATGTGAGTTATGGTACTACATCCAGATTTTGATGATGAGCTGAAATTTGGTTTTGGAAAGTATTCTATAAAGAAAGGGTGTTGTGAAATGTGCCAGGTAGTGTGATCTGAATCTGAAATACCCTGTATTTATTTTGAGGATTAGAAAGAATGTTATCACCAATAGGAAGTACCTGTTGGGCAATGGAAACACTTTAATATTTTGAAACAGTGTATTTTGCTGTGTAGTGCTAAATGTGTCATAGAATTTTTGTTTTGCTGGAAAAGCAAAGGCAGTAGGACATGAATAAAATTTTTTGCACACAAACATTTTCTCTGTGTCTACAATTCAAGAAATCTCAATCTCCACTGTGCTGTTGTATTAAAACGCATTCATTATATATGTTAGAAATAGCAGGAATTACATTCCAGTTTTATCTAAAATGTTTCCCTGCTGTGCATTGTTTTGCTGTGCTGACTGATTTTTTTTATATCCTACACAAAATTGAAACTTTCAAGTTAGCTTCCGTGTTAACAAAATGGAAAAAATTCTTGAGTGGAGAAGCTTGTTAAGATTTCTCACAACGTATGAAATAATATAATCAGCAACTTCTCACTCATATATTTCAGTTACTCTGCTAACTATCAAGAATTTTTCACTGTTGAGTGTTTTTGCTTGATTTGTACGTACCTGTTTGAAGAATTCATGCACTTCCCTCTAAGTAACCTGCCTTCTATTATTGTAATTTTATAGCAGTAGCACGTATAGGCCATGGACTCTTTGAGTTAAGCACTTTACAAACATATAACAAAGACAGTCACTGTACAGGAAAACCTGCGGTGTAAGTCTAAGGTTTACACTTGTACACAAAGGATGGATAAAACAGGGATAATATAAGGAACAATGAGACAGTACTCACCATTATGAAAAACAGTGGTCAAGGCAACGCAGCTGCTTAGCATCAGGCATTATGGCAGGAGTGAGTGGTAGGATGGGAAACTGAAGGGGGACTCACAGCTATGGGAAAATACCAAGGAGCCCTGCACTTTCACCCCTTTTCTTGCTGTAGGTTGTTTTCACACATTTTAATATCCATCTATAGGGAAAATTAAACCAAGAACTGTGTCCTAGTTAAATAACCATCCCCCAGGACAGTTACAATTTGACCCAATGAGGCAGCAAATGCACGGTGGTGGAGCAAAGCTTTCTCTTGCTCTAGCTCAGGATGTGGTTCCAGAACATGCACAATCTGGGAGGCAGCCAGCTCTATATTGGAAGGTATGACCAATATCTCTCTTGTTGTGATCTTTCCTTTTTCATTACGGTGTCATGTGTTGTATGACAATGGGCTATTCAGTGCAGGAGATGAGACTTCAGTGAGCCATAATGCACACAAAAAAAGTGTGGCAAATTGTAATGACAAGGTTGCATTTGTACGATGAGGTACAGTCAGTTGTGACATGATGTAGTGGAATGAAGCAATTCCTTCTTTTACAATGCCAGCTGTGGCATGTTGCATGCTGCCAAGAGTGCCACAAATACAGTTCACCATCAGAAAATTATTTCACAGAGAATCAGAACAATTCCTCTATAATGAATGCATATGTCTTATAGTTAATAATGCTACAGATACGTCAGGAATCTGTACATTCAACCTCATTGCATTTTGGATCTGAACAGATTTGAAATCTATTCCCATGTTCGATTTGTACTGCCAAAAACCTCAGTGCTATGAAACAGACATATTGTCTGGTTTGTATTATGTGAATGGGCATTTCTATCTGGCTTTTGCTGCTTAGACTATAACCTGCTCAAATAATCCATTTTTGTAGTGTCCCAGAGCTTGCTATAAAGATGTAAGCTTCTGTATTCTTTGCATTTGTATACTTGCAAAACTAAAAGATGTTTATGTCAGAATTGAACTCTGCTATGTAACTAATGTCTATCTGAACATGGTAAGCACTTCTGAAGATGAAGTGATATTTAATTTACCTACTTTTCTGTTATTACTAAGATTTTAAAGAGCTTCACAGTTGCTTAAGGTTATACTGTAGTACTGGAAACATTTTTCATTAGTTTGGGGTTTTTATCCCCCATTTCTCGTTTTCTTCTTTTTCTTTTCTCTTCTCCTCACCATAGGGAGGAGCTTTGTCTGAAGAATTGGGAATTTTGCACTTATATTTTAAAAAAAATGTTGATGAAAAGAATAATTTGTCTAACTTCTTCTACTATTAAAAATATCTGATTTAGCCTTGACTGCGATTTAAAGGCATGTAGATGCCTAAAAACAACAACAAAAAAGAACTCTTACAGAGAAAGCAGTGTTGCATAGAATCATAGAATGGTAGTTGGAAGGGACCTTTAGAGACATCTAGTCCAACCCCACTGCCGAAGCATCTCCACCTAGATCAGGTTGCACAGGAACGTGACCAGGCAGGTCTTGAAGGCCTTCAAGGAAGGAGACTCCACACCCTCCCTGGGCAGCCTGTTCCACTGCTCTATCACCCTCACAGTAAAATAGTTTTTTCTTACATTTAAATGGAACTTTTTGTATTCCAGCTTCATCCCTTTACCCCTTGTCCTTCTGCTAGCTACGTTACAAAAAATGCCCCAATTTCCTGACATCCACCATTTAGATATTTGTAAATATTGATGAGATTCCCCCTCAGTCTCCTCTTCTCCAGGCTGAATAGTCCCAGTTCCGGCAGCCTTTCCTTATAAGGAAGATGCTGCAGTCCCCTGATCATCTTGGTGGCCCTGTGTTGGACTCTCTCCAGAAATTCTCTGTCCCTCTTGAGCTGGAGACCCCAACTGGACATGAGACTCCAGATGAGGCCTCACCAGGGCAGAATAGAGACAGAGCAGAATCTCCCTCAACCTGCTGGACACATTCTTCTTCATTCTCTTTTACTGAATTGTATTCAAAACTTGTCTGAATTTCAGTAGAGAAATATACAAAAGGTACTTATGTACATTACGCTATTTTCTTGAAGGTTTTTCTATCCTTAATGATCCTCTTTTGTTACAAAACAATGAAGTCTTTATCTAGAAATATGATGATTATACTTTTCAGTCCCTAAGAAGCTAAAGGAAACTCAAGTGACATGTTACTGGTAGCTTTCTAGACTAAGTAGCTCAGATTGACCAAACTTATTTCCATGTAACTCACTGAATGTTCTCTGTTTTACTAAAAGGATGTAAGCAGCTGAGAACAGAGTTTGATTTTTTTAATTAAAAACTTTTTCAATTTCATTTGATAATATCCAAATTACATATTATCTTACTCAAGATACATGTTCTTTTATATTGACATGCAACAATGGAGGAAAAGCCCAAACATGCCTCAGATCGAAGTTTAAATTAGGTAAACTCAACAGGAAGGAAATATTGTCAATAGAACATTTATCTAAATCATCCCTCTGAAGATTAAAATATTACCATAACATTACAATGAAAATTGGAGAGGTCCTTAAAGCTAATATGATCCCAGCCTTCTTCCCTGCCCTCTCTCTTCCCTTCTCCCACACTTTGCTTCGTTCTCCTTTCACTGTGAAGAGTCAAACTCTGTTTTTATTTATTTTTTTAACACTGCTGTAATCTTTTTGAGACTGGTTTTAAAGAAGGCATTTCTCTGGTGCAATTGCAATTTTTACCAACAACTGCTAAACTCTTTGTAGCAGATCTCCACTGACGTAGAACTAAAATCTGGAAGTAATCAGCAACCACGGAACATCAGAAATTCTTCAAAAAACATTTAAACACAGCTGGAGTCTGCTAGTAGTTCGGATAGGATTCAGGTACCTAATCCCTTGAGGTTAGTTGCCATCCCCCATCTTCCTTGTCTTATATGTGGAACTAAAAAGCCCCAGGGTGTTGATGGTTGTAAAGAAACTGCGGCATCTGACACCTGCTGGGAGCAATAAATAAAGAACTGCCTGCCATTGTCAGCTTGGTCGTTTCCCCTCTCTGCTACACTGCTTTTACTTTGCACTGGGTTTAGGAGGAAGAGATGAGCACTACCTGTTTAGCCATGTAAACAAACCTGATGAGTAACAGAAATCACTGCTGAAAAGCTAGGCATTTCAGACATACATTCTTGACCTGTAATACAAGCAAGTCTGCTTAAAAAGTAAACAAAATTGTAACTTCACTTCAAAGAAATATTGTTGTAATTATGATAGAGATCACATGAGTCTGAGAGTGTCATTGGATCCTGCTTAGTTCGGTTGGGAGCATTTCTTCTTTCTGGATTGCTTCTGATTTTCTTATTATTTCTAGTTAGTCTGGATAACCTCTCTGGTTTGGATTCTCTCACCTGCTCATACAGTTCATAAGTAACAAATTAAGGACATCCATAATTTTGCTTTGAAATGAACTTGTGCTTTTGCTGTATACAGAAACAAACAAAATTTCTTCCCTCTCAACAACACTACTAAAAATGTTTTCTCTCTCACCTCCTATACATGCCAACAGTGCTATGTGTCTAGGTGAACTGAGAGACTGGTAGTGTGGCTGGGAATTGGCAGCACAAATACTGAGCTTGATTCCACAAATGTTGAATCATAGAATCATAGAAAAGAATCATTTCAGCTGGAAGAGACCTTTAAGATCGTTGAATCCAGCTTTTATCCCAGCCCTATCAACCACTAGACTACCTCCCGAAGTTCAACATCCTACCATCTCTTAAACACCTCCAGGGACAGTGACTCCACTACCTCCCTGGACAGCCCATTCCAATGCCTGACAACCCTTTCAGGGTTTCCTTCTAATATCCAGCCTGAACCTCCCCTGGTACAACCTGAGGCCATTTCCTCTTGTTCTATTGCTTGTTACTGTGGGAAACTGTCAAATGCTTTACTAAAGTCAAGGTAGACAACATCCACAGCCTTTCCTTCATCCAACAAGAGTGTCACCCCGTCATAGAAGGATATCATGTTTATTAAAGAGGACCTGTCCTTCATAAACCCATACTGACCAGACTTGATCAACTGGGCTGTCCTGTATAATAGGATTATCTGCTCCATCAACTTTCCGTCAACTGAAGTCAAACTGACAGGCCTGTAATTTCCTGGATCATCCTTCCATCCTTTCTTACATAGGGGTGTTATATTGGAGTGCAGGGATGCAACCAGGAAGACTAAAGTCCTAGAATTAAACCTAGCCAGGAAAGTTAAGGAAAATAAGAAGGAGTTTTTGAGGTACATTGGCAGCAAAAGGAAGATTAGGAGGAATGTAGGCCTACTGCTGAACATAGAGGGAGCCCTGGTGACAGAGGATGGAGAGAAACTACTGAATGCTTTCTTTGCTTTAGTCTTTACAGCCAAGGCCGGCCCTCAGGGTACCCAGTCCAGCAAGGATAGTAGGATGGTCTGGAAAACAGAGGAAGAGGTTAAAACTTGTCCAACCTTAACACTCATAAGTCAATGGGTCCTGATGGGATGCACCCAAGAGTGCTGAGGGAGCTGGCTGATGTGGTTGCTAAGCTATTCTCCATCATTTTTAAACAATCATAGAGGACAGGGGAGGTACCTGAGGACTGGATAAAGGTCAATGTCACTCCAGTCTTCAAAAAGGGCAGGAAGGATGACCCAGGAAACTGCAGGCCAGTCAGCTTCACCTCTATCCCTGGAAAGATGATGGAACAACTCATCCTGAATGTTATCACTAAACATATGAAGGAAAATATGGTTATCAGGGAGAGTCAACATGGATTCACCAAGGGAGAATCCTGCTGAGGACATAACTGGCTGGCTAGATGAGAGGAGAGCAGCAGATGTCTTATACCTTGACTTTAAAAAGGCTTTTGACACTGTCTCTCATAACATCCTCATCAGAAAGCTCAGACAGTTTGTCTTGGATGAATGGACAGTGAGGTGATCGAGAACTGGCTGAATGACAGAGCCCAGAGGGTGGTGATCAATGGCATAGAATCAAATTGACAGCCTGTGGCCAGTGGAGTTCCACAGGGATTGGTTCTGGAGCCAGTCTTGTTCAACATCTTCATCAACGACCTGGTTGAGGGGATGGAGTGTACCCTCAAAAAGTTTGCTGATGACACCAAACTGGGAGGACTAGCTGATTCCCCAGAAGGCTGTGCTGCCATTCAGTGGGATCTCAACTGGCTTGAGAGTTGGTCAGAGGGGAACCTCGTGAGATTTAACAAGGACAAGTGCAGAGTCCTGCATCTGGGAAGGAACAACCCCATGCACCAGTACAGGCTGGGGATTGACTTGCTGAAGAGCAGCTCTGCAGAGAGAGACATGGGAGTCCTGGTTGATAATAAACTAACCATGAGCCAGTAATGTGCCCTTGTGGCCAAGGCTAATGGCATCCTGGGATACATCAACAAGAGTGTATCCAGCAGGTCAAGGGAGGTTCTCCTCCCTCTCTACTTTGCCCTGGTGAGGCCTCATCTGGAGTCCTGTGTCCAGTTCTGGACTCCCCAGCTCAAGAGGGACAGGGAACTTCTGGAGATAGTCCAGTGTAGGGCCATCAGGATGATCGGGGGACTGCAGCATCTTTCTTATGAGGAAAGGTGGGATCTGGGGCTGTTCAGCTTGGAGAAGAGGAGACTGAGGGGGGACCTCATAAATACTTACAAATATTTAAAAGGTGCTTGTCAAGAGGATGGGGTAACACTTTTTTTCTATAGTGTCTGGTGATAGGACTAGGGAAAATGGACAAAAGATGGAACACAAACAGTTGCACTTAAGCTTAAGGAAAAACTTATTTACTGTTCAGGTGAAGGAGCCCTGGCACAGGCTGCCAAGGGAGGCTGTAAGTTTTCCTTCTCTGTAGGATTTTAAAACCTGCTTGGACATGTTGTTCTGCAACTTCATCTAGTTGGAATTGCTTTAGCTGGGCTGTTGGACTAGATGATCTTTAGAGGTTCCTTCCAATTCCTACCATCCTTGATTCTGTGAAAGTGGTAAGTCCTTGATTTTCCTGAAAATAAAAATTTGCTGAAAAATTTTAGCCTAAAATTTGAGGCCTCTTTTGCCCCTGTCTGAGCTAATCAGGTCGCAAGTAAGCTGAAAATAGCAATACAGTTTTTTAATATAAAGTTGTTTAAAAAGCACTAAAAATGTGATGAACATTGCCTTAAATTTGTGTTGGTTTTTGTATTAATTTCTATGAAAAGGAAAAGCCTACAATTTTCCATGGACTGCAGTGTAATTTCACTGTAGTATCTTTGAAGTACGATGTGTACAACTAGATGAGAGAATTAAAGCTTTTCTACTGCTAGCCAATATAGGCAGTATCATAGGCCATTATGTCAGAAATAATTTAAAATCACTTAAACATTAAAATAGTCTACAGAAATTATTTTAAAATGGAATTACACGGCTTTAAACATTTGATTATGATTGTTTTATTATTTACATTTCTGTAGCTGAGACTATTTTCTGTTCCTTCCTACATGATATTTGCTTAAAGTAATTATGCCAACTGAGAACAGTGGCAGATTGAAATTAAATGTTTGGATTAAATATTTTGTCAGCAAACATGCAGCAACTGCTTTACTACTGCTTGTCTTCTCTGCATACTGATTACAAAAAGATTAGCTTTTATCTTGGCATGATTTTAAAATGCCTAGACAAATGCCATTTGATGTTGCAACTTTAAAAAAAATCTAGAAAGAATCTGGATCTAAATAATAATGAACATATGATATGAAAATAAAAAAAGAAATGATGTCTATCTGCTCAGTGCCACACTCTGTCCTCAAATGGGTTATTTTTATTGTATTTCCAATTAATCTGGTTTGGTGTTAAGAATAAAATTTGATTAAATGAAGGCTTCCATATTGATGTCGATCTAGGTATATGATCTTCTCATGAGGCTTTTCAGAGAACTGGAATTCAGGAGACCTGCTGCTTTCTAATCCTGAAACGTGAGAAAACGTTTTGATTCTGTACTAATAGTGAAAGAGTCCATTATGACCTATATAAGAGGAATTCTCATTAACCTTAACAAGACTTTCATGTGTAAATAAGCAAATATGACTTTTCAACAATGGCAGTTGCACTGCAAAAGCAGAAACAAAACTTCAAACTGATACATCGTAGCTTTAGTCCTTGTTTCTGCTGTGTTTTTTCTTTGCCAAGCCATAGTCTCACTTCCATAACCGAGAGGCTGTTTTCCTTCCTTACTGCAGCAACTCTGCCACCCGTGCAGCACCTGTGCATGGAGCGAGGTCCTCCTTGGGCTTCCTGACATAGACCTCAAGTCTCAAATTACTGTTTTCTCCTCTGAATGAGGCAGGTTTCTATTCATGACCAGGACTCTCTTTGTCCCAGAGGTCTCTCCACCTTTTTCTGTGGTTATGTCAGCCTAGCTGCTTCCATTTCTTCCCTGTGACAAGTCTGTAGAATTAGATAAGATATAACTCAGCTGGATTCTACAAATTTTTCTTCACCAAAAAAAAAAAAAAAAACAAAAAACCACAAAACACCTAAAAAACCATAGACTCATTTCTGTTGGGAAAAAACTTTTGACCATCAAGTACAACCCCTAACTTCACACTGCCAAGCCCACTGCTAAACGATGTACCTCAGCACCTCATCTATGTGTCTTTTAAATACTTTCAGGGATTTCCACCACCTCCCTGGGCAGCCTGTTCTAGTGTTTAAAAACCCTCACAGTGAAAAAGCTCTTTCTAATGTCCAAGCTAAACCTCCCCTGGTGCAACTTGAGGAAATTTCCTCTTGTCCTGTCATTCATTACTGGGGACAAGAGACTGAAACCCACCTTGCCACAACCTACTTTCAGGTAGTTTTAGAGAATGATCATCTAGAGAAAATCCAGTGCAGAAGCCACCAAGATGATCAGGGAACTGCAGCATCTGTTTGTCAAGAGGATGGGGCAGCACTTTCTTCTGTAGTAATCACTGACAGAACTAGGGGTAATGGACACAAACAGTTCCACTTAAGGAAAAACTTATTTTCTGCAAGGGTGAGGGAGCCCTGGCACAGGCTGCCCGGGAAGGGCATGGAGTCTCCTTCTCTGGAGGTTTTCAAAGCCTGCCTGGAGTGAGCTGATCTAAGCGGACCTACTTGAACAGGGGGAATGGATTACATGATCTTTAGAGGTCCTTTCCAACCCCTACCAATCTTTGACATAGGTACTCTGATTCTATGTCTCCCCTCAACCTCTTCTGCAGGCTAAACATCCCCAGTTCCCTCAGCTGCTCCAGACCTTTTACCTGCTATGTTGCTCTTCTCTGAACACACTTCAGCACCTCAGGTAGTGAGGGGTCCAGAACCGAACACAGTACTCAATGTGGGGCCTCACTAGCACTGAGAAGAAGGGGACAATTGTTTTCCTGGTCCTGTTGGCCACTATTTCTGATATAAGCCAGGGCACCACTGGCCTTCTTGGCCACCTGGGCACACTGCTGGCTCATGTTCAGGTGGCTGTTGATTAACATCCCCAGGCCCTTTTCCACCAGGGCAGCTTTCCAGCCATGCATTCCCAAGCTTGTAGCAGGTGGTACAGCACTCGGCACTTGGCCTTGTTGAACCTCATACAGTTGGCCTCAGCCCATTGCTTTAGCCTGTCCAGGTCCGTCTGAAGAGCCTTCCTGTCAGAAGCAGACCTACATACCTGCCCAGCTTGTGTGTTCTGCAGATTTACTGAGAGTCCACTCAATCCCCTCAACCAGATAATTGCTAAAGATGTTAAATAAACAGGCCCCAGTACTGAGCCCTGGGGAACATATAGTAGAGAGACAACATTTATTATTTCTAGACGACTTTTCTATAACTGAGCTTCACTTTAAAAGTATTCACATTGTAAAAAAAAATCCATGCGTCTTTTTTTCCTCTCACTTGCTTTTCAATATAGACATAAGAAAGAAAATGTTTATGTTGAATGTACTACTATATATGGATGTATATTATTTTATATTTCCTTTCGGAAATGTTCTCCGTTCTTGCTGGCTCCTTGGTAAACTCTTGTGTGTTTTTGCCCAAGAAATAGAAAAGGAAATAGTTACAGTTTTGTCTTTTCTTATGGATGAATGGAGATGGATATAAACATACCCACGTCTTTCAAGAAAAGACAATTTTTACAAGGCAACAGAAGATAGTTCTCTCTGAGGGACCATATTACCCCAGAGACTTATCCCACTTCATCTCACTATATGTTGTGCCAGCTTCTGGAGTATCTAAGCACAGGATTTTCTAGCATTTTTGTGACACATTTAAGCTGAATGTATTCTGTATTTAGAAATGGAGAATGTCGTCTTTCCAAGCCATTTGTTGATATTATTTGCCTACTCAATAAGGATAGAAGGTTGCTAGAATACTTTGTGTGTACATTTAAAGGACTTTCGATATAGACTATATAGGGTATTGTTTTTATAATCATTAAACATATTATAAAGATACCATGATATTGGAAAAGTCAATGGAAAACTTTAAGCAAACAGATGCAATATTAAGGCTTCTCTAGGGCAAATTTGAGTAGTAAAGTTTGGAAAGACATTATCACAGCTGCACCAGCGTATGCTGGGACAAGTTCTCTTTACATACTCTTCTGGCAATAGTGTTGAGTAATACAGTAGCAGAAATGCACCTGACTACATATGGTCATTTCTGTTTTCAGTTTAATTGCCTGTTAAGGAGCACTAAGGAATTCCAAATAATTCTAGTGTGCTTCATCTGCCAGCTGTGAAATACATTATTACAGCTAAATAAAAATAAAGACTTAAAAATAATAAGTATGTATACAAGCAGCTTGCTTTCTCACTCAAGGATGCTAAAACACCTTATGTGTCATGGATGTAACAGAGCATTTGGAAAGGCAGACCAAATTCATACTGGGCACATGGCATCTGATTTCCTATTGAGCTATAAAAAAGAAAATAGCATAATCAAATGCAAAAACTTTTCAGATCTGTGCGTTAGTACAAAGCTGCTTCTGGGAAAACAAACTGCACTGTTTACAAATTGTGATATCATCAGGAACTATTTATATAGTGAAAATAATTTACACTCCAATTATGTATTTGTAGATAGTCCAGCCAGAAACAGCCACTTATGTCATCCAGGCTGACCCCTAAACTAGAAATGAGGCTAAAGCTGGCTTTTTAATTATGAAATATACTTTCCTTGGTGACGAACACTTTTTTTAATTTTGTTTTTTATTACGGTATTGAAAACATCTCTGTTTTTGATAGCCAAGCACATTTCAAGAGAATCAAAAAAAGAAAGTTATTAATATGTAAAGGGCTATTTTGGCAATTAATCATGGACTCATAGGAGATGCTAGATCATCACCTCTATTTCTTGCCAGAAGAGTAATTTTTTTTAGAGTTTTTTTCCAGTCAGATTTAATTTGTGGTAAGCCATTGGGTGTGTACTACTTTACTTGGGAATTGATCTGCACTCTATCATTCATTTGGAATGTTCTCCTTTTAGTTTCATTCAATTATTCATAATTATGTAGATTCATAAATTAGATTAAGCTGCTAGTGCAAGTTTCTCTGTCTAAAACCTAATAGCTAGATTTGATAGGTAGAGATTTCTTGTTTGTGTGAGCCATGGAAGGGTAACTGTTATAAGCTCTTTATTTTAAAACTACAGGACATGCTAAATTTTGGGACATCCTTGCCAAGAACATTTTTTAAAATTACTAATTCCAACAGTTCTTCATATCCAATGCAAATTATCAAAACTAATTAGTTGCTGAAAAAAGCAGTACTTGGGAGCAAGAGGGCAGAAGGTGTTTCCCAGTGCTTAGTAATACCTGTAGTGAAAAGTAACACATTTGTCTGAAAATTGTTTGATCTTTCCCTGTTGCAGGATTGAGATGTCTATAAAAAATTATCCTAAAAAGTGTATTTGTTTGTTTAAATTACATATCCAACAATGACTTGTGTAATGAAGAATTTTACTGGGGTCTCTGAACACACTTTCAGCTTTCCTAGTCTGTACATCTTGCACAAACAATTAAATTTGCTGTGGGAAAGATTAAATATGTGAAAGAATATTCTTGTCACAAGAGTGATGATAAAGTTAGCTATGTTTGCAAAACCTGAGATGTTTGGCAGGTATAGGATCTAAGAAATTTAACATTAAAACATTTAACATCAGAGCATTAAAAAAAGCACTGATATATTAGTGATGAGAATTTTCCTACATATTGTTTAAAATGACTTTTTACATGTTGTAGATACAGCATTGGGGGATCCCTGATAAAAGTTACCTCCACTTCGGTTCACTGAAAAAAATTTTGAATTGAACATTAGACTTCCAATTACTCTTGCAAATCTGTATGGAAATTGCTGTCTGCTTTTCAAAAATATAATCTCAAGAGAAAAGAGAATATCCAAATATTGTCTGTAGCTAGTGAAATCATCAGTCATCATTTGTCCATGTTTATTTGAGCACTGAGGCTCAAAGAATGTAGTCACATATGTTAGGGATTAAAGAGAAATGTGCATGTGTGTACTAGAGTGGGCAGCTCATTGAGACACATCATGTATGCAGTGTGTAATGAGTACAACTCAGATAGCAATATACCACCAGGAAGAATTCAGGAATAAGACAGAAGCTCAGTTGCTTGGTCTGTTTCCCAATGCCAGGTAAGAAACACTGCAGATATGATGCCTTCCAGGATGGACAAGCTTTGCAGATGATTTGAGCAACAGAATTTTGGCATGAAAGCAGTATTTGCTACCTCAGAGTGAAAACACTCTACTTTTTAAGTGCTTTTCATCTCAAATTATCAAGAAGACTGAAGTAAAAAGCTTCTGAAGATATCTAGGCTATTCTCTATCATTGATGAACAGTTTCATTCTAAATATTTCCAAATATCATAACTGTTAGATGTGTTAGCAAATGGGAGACTGACGCTTCTGCTGAAGAGGTGAAATAGAGTCCAGATGATATAAAGATTGCCCTGAGCTCAATCAAACATCAATGACTCTTTGGTAAGCTGAGTTTATTGCAAGATCCTCCCTAATTTTCCTGTCTCCTTTCTGATCTCTTGACTCTTGAAAAAAATCTTGTCACATATCATCACTCAGAAACTCTCCAGTCCGTAGCTTTGATAATAGTGCCATGAGTGACTTTATCTACTATGATCTGAAAAAGATTGAATTATTTCTACAGAAAGATACCAACATGACCTTGTTTGTACCTATGAATTCTCTACCTGTTGCCCTACATTTTCAGTGAATCCTACAATTAGTATGGGTAAATGTAATTTCACTGCTTCCTAATACTGTACTGAGATGGGAACTCAATCTAGCACTGATGAAGTTAATGTACTTGTTCTCTCGGCCCCTTAGAGTGCTCTTCATTTTACTTGTTGCCAACAACAACCTTTTTAATCACAATCACACCTGCTGGAAGAGAGAGTGAGTTGTAAGCTTCCAAGGTAAGACCTTGGAGGTCTTCAAGACCCTCCTGGAGATGTTCCTATGCGACTTGATTTAGGTGAACCTGCCTCTGCAGGGGGGTTGGACTAGATGATCTCTAAAGGTCCCTTCCAATCCCTACCATTCTATGATTCTGTAATTCTATGGTTGAACTCCCCTATGCTGTATTCCACAGAGACATAGTTATCCTGTGTCTTTACCCAAAATTGTTACTCAAAGCTGTATACCACCTGGATAAGAACATCAAATCTCTCAAAATGTCTCTTTAACAGGAAATCTTTGGCCTTTCCATTTTTGTGGTTTTCTTTTTTTTTTCCTTTGAATGTTTTCATTGACTGATAATGTTAAGTGGAAAAACTGAAAAATAGCTGTGTGTTCTAGGCTAATCTTCTGCTAGAAGTCTAGATTGAGTCCCTGAAGACAGCTGCATACCATATAGCTCTCCCTCCAGCTGCAAAAGGTACATAAACAATGCTTGTGATCAAGACTTCTAGGAAGTTTCTGATGTTGAATAGTAATGAGAATGTTGTCCAAACTACGATAAGTAGGAAAGATATTTGTAAAAGGTAATAAAGAAGCTTATTTCCATTTTGTTTCATTTTGTGATTTGGTTTTTTTTTTTTTAATTTAGACATATTTTGGCTTTACTCTTAAAAATGGGAAATAATTATATGATTACTTTTGGTGTGCTAATCATGTACAGTTGCATTTTCTAGTTTTTATGGACAGCAATAATACTGTCATTGTATCTGTGCCAATATTTTATGCTCACAGAATTTTTGTTATAATTAACTCTACATTAGAAGATTAAAAGATACAGGAAAATAGTGGTTAATTTTTCCAGCTGAAACTAAGGAGGGAAATATGGATGGACAGAATGTAATTAAAGAGGCTGGAATTTGGCCAAGATGTTGGCATTGTTATTTTTGCTCTTGCAAAAGTACCATGGGATCTTTAATGGCCCTGAGTGGCCTTAGTTGTATGTCTCTCTTGAAAGACGGATGCTGGTGATCCTCTACTGCCTAGTGAATGCACTGCTAATGCCTGCCTGTCTGAGAGCTGAGAATAAGAGAAGGATGAAGAGATTCATTAAAAAGTGAAAAGATCAAAATGAATGAATGGTGAAACTGAAGACCCCTGTGTTCTCTAGGAAATGTCTTATTGCTGCCTTGAGGAAGTGGTGGTCTGATCCACAACTCATTGAAATCAATGAAAAGAATCTAATAGATTTCAAAGGAATTTGGCTAAAGCCCTGAGTTCCATTTTATCCTGCTCTTTGTTCTGTGGCAAGGATTAAAGTGATCAGGAAGTCTTGTATCTAACTGCATCTTCCCAAAACATAAAGTGAAATTATCTCTGTCTGTTTAAACAGATTTTCCATAAGACCTGCTGCTCAAGGTCAGGAGAAAAGGGTCTAGGCAGGTTCTTGGCCTGGAGAACAGCCTCCCTTGGGTTGTGAAATGAATCAGCTCGGTATACGTGGCCCTACAGAATTCTGTTGTCTTGTATTTGTATCTGTGAGGTTTTTCTTTTCAACCTCAGTTTATAGGATCTCTGTATCAAAGATGGGCTTTGGTTTTACCTCACTTTTCTGTCGCCATTCAAGAATGAGTAATGTATCACAACAGACAAACCTCACACATCTGTCACGCTATAAGAAGCTGTGTTGTGCTGGTTCACAGGTGTATTCTTCAAACTAGTCTCATACATTCACCTTCTATTTGGAATGAATTTAAAGTGCTTTTACCACTAGGTAATCAAAGTGCTTTCTATTACCATTGAAGCTGTCTGGCATTTTCCATTATATGCACTGTTTCTAGCAAATAATCACTTAAAAATTTAGCTTGTCTAAGCATTCATTTATTGGTATGAACTTTACATGTGTTATCTCTGGACTATTTGGAGAATAATGGATTGACTTAAAATATGTCTATATTACAAAGCAAATTTGATTATTTGATATTTATGTGAATATTTTGGACAAAAACTGGGTAGATGGTCTCTTGATGTGAGAGTATGTACATGATTTGTGTTTGTCTGATGAGTCGCACAGCTAACAGAGGGGAACCTCATATGTTGATCCTTTTAGATATCTGAAATGCAAAACAGGTTCCACATTTGAGTCTCACAAATGGCCTTGAACCATACATACAGGGCATTGTTGAAAATATATTGTCAGTCAGCTTTAGGGAGGCAAAGTTGGAAACCATGATAAAGCTACACTTGCATACATTGAAATGGCACGGAAGATATCATCCTACCACTTTTTTTTCCCCTCTAAAAAACAATAACACTTTTAAAATTTAAATATTCTCCCTAATCTTGGTTTTCAGTGTCTGTTTAACAAGTCATTCTTTTGTTTAATACATTCTTTCCTTCATTAACAGGGGAATACATTTAACAGTAAACGAGTTAGAGGGACTCTCTTTTATAAGGCCCCTTTTATGTAAAAATTCTTCTGAGAATGTAATGATCTAGGGTTTTTCCTTTTGCTTCTACTTATGTGCAGCTTTTCTCTTGTTTTGGTATTTAAGTGACTGCAGAGAAATGACCCTTGAAGTTATAGTGTCAGGCTGGTAATGAACTGACATCCTGTGGAAAAAAAACATAAACCTTTTCTTTCATTCTCCCATCTTGTTTTGTTGGTGTTTTTTTTCCCCTTGTAATTAGACTTGCTACCATCAGGGACAGTCTTGGTTATTAACAGCATCTTGCTCACCTTTGCAGAGGGACAGAAATGGCTAAGTGAAAACGTACCCCTCAATACCAGTCTGGGAAGTGGACAGAAACTGGCATTCACACAATCTAGTTTTCTTCCTGCATTAACCTTTCTATCCTTAGAGACCACCACTTTTTCTTTGTGTGTGGAATCTCTACTTTTCTGTTACTTTCATGATTTCTCCCAAGTAGTCATGAAATTTGAATACAAGCTTGCCATCTGAGTTTTAATTCAGACACAGAGCTGTGGTTCTCACCACTGCTACTCTGCATAAAGATGTAAAATGCAAAACCAAACATACTTCTCTTCCTCTAAAAGGTCCCAGCTCTCATTTCATTTTGGCATGAGTGTTGATGTCACTAAGAAGCTTGAAAAGAAAGTGCTGTCATTTTTCTTCTTCCTGACAGAGATGCTACCCCTCCAAGTAATTTATTGCCATAGACAATTGCAAATTGTTCCTGCACTAAAATCCATAGAAATGTTTTTCAAAGTAAAAAGGGACCAGTGTGTTGCTATTTCTTCAAATTGAATGCTTCTACTGTTGCTGAGGTGCCACAGTTTTACCAAAGCATATTGACTGGATGTGAGATATCAGTATAACAGTTTTGCTATATAGATAGATACCTCATCTTCTCTTGGTCCTTTGTTTCCAAAACTCTATTTGATCTAAAGGCAGATCTCTGTTAGCTAGCTGTAGTAGTAAACCACACATTTGATGACATTGGAAAAGACACCTACCAGCCTTAAAAAAGTCAGAAATTGTCTACTCCATTTGTAGTTTTAACATGCTAATCTTACCATGTGTGAAAAGAATCACATTCCCTCACATCTCTTTCACCTGCAAGCTATGCATCATCAGCATCAAGACCGATGTTCTTGTTTGATATCACATAGACTTGCCAAAAGCTAGTCAGTAAGTTAGGCGCTTGTTAGAGCATACTGCTGTCCCCATACCTATTGGGCATTGAGAGTAAAGCAAGCTGTCAGTCCAATGTGTTTACAGATAGATGGGTCAGGAGTAGAAGCAATTATTTTAAATGTGACCTGACCAGTGCGAAGCTGGGGAGGTTTTGCACATTTATAAATGACCATCTTCATCAGACATCCAGCCAAGGATGTATTACTAAGCCAGTTGCCTGAAAGCCTTTTGTGGTAAATCAAAGAATTAGAGTTGATATTATTTAGACCTTTCCTTACCAGTGCATGCAGGTTTCACAATTTCTAGGAAGCTTGCATACCCTTGCTTGCAGAAACCAAAAAGTGGATATACACTATGGACTTCACATATTGTTCTGTTCATCGGAGGACTTACCATTAACAAAGAAAGAACTGGGACATGTTACAAATATACTTCTCAAATGAAACATTTTATCTATATTTCTTATAAGGATACCATCAGGTCTCTCTATCACCTTTTTTCAATGTTTTTTTTTTATTCTAAGATACCATCTCCCTCTGTAAGCCATTATCTAAACCAAAGTTTACACTTCTGATTTGCACACAGGGATGCTATTTAATGTCTGATATTCTTCATGAACATCTCTTCACTTTATCTCATTTCAGAATAATGATAAACGGAGCTTTGGTCCCCTGCTGCTCACTATGCCCTTCTCTGAGCTTACTTTCCTTAGCCTTTAAAAAAGCAAAACTCCAAAACCCTGTTTGAAACAAAGTATGTTTAATCCTTGAATCTGTCAGAAATGCACTTGGTTATGGAAATAATAGGTATGCAAAACTGTCCATATTCGATTTACACCCTGGCTCTGGCCAGGGTATAGTTTGGCTTTGTGCACAATTTAGACTAAAATCAGAGCTCTTCAGCGTAGGTGCAACTATTGGGCACTGAAAGCAGATTTTTGAACACCTGTTCTGGCCATATTGCCCCCAAATTTCTTCTAGTACAGTAAGTACTTTAAGGTAAGATTTCAATAAATTGCCTTTACCAGAAGTTGCAACATGATGTTTTAAACCTTTCCTGCTGTTTGCTACAACTGCAGTGGTAGGAGAGACAATGAAATGGGAAAGAAGGAGAGAGGAGGTAGTCTGATTCATCTCTACAATCTGTATTTTTACCCTACAGTTTATAGATGGCATTTGTAAGTTTATTAAGAAATGCTTATTTTTTTTTTTTTTTTTGCTGAGGAGACCATCTATTCGACTACCTCATGTAATTCCTAAAGACTTTAATTGCAGATTCTTTGGTGCTAGAATGTGTTTCCACTGGCCATATATAGTAAAGTCTAAATCTGATCACCTTGTGCATTATAGGGAAACATGCACGTTTCCCTTAGTGTTTGTCAGGTAGCTGATTTTTCAATATAGGACAGATTTATGTCTGTTTCCCACCTTCTTCCCTTTCTAAAAATCATGTTTTAAAATTATGAACCATATAATACTTTCCCGACACTGAGATCATGTTAGTTTAGTTGGCAAAACAAATTCTTAATCAATGCTATTATATATAATATAGTTGGTCATGGTCTTGTGTCTCCTCCTGCATCTCAGAAACAGGAAGGATGTAGCTTGGGTAATTTTCATACTCTTTTAGCTTTATTTTCCTTTCCTTCCTCTGCAATCCTTCTGAGGAATGAAAGATGAAAGGAAAAAAAGAGAGAGGAAGACAGTGGTAAAAGTTTCTGTGCCATTTGATCTTGATCAGATGATAGTCTCCAACTCTTGGAGAGAGCTTGACACCAGTCTTTTTTGTCAACGGCACTTTTATATACAGGCTCACACTGTGAAATCACTATCGGTCTGTACTCTCCTGCTGAAGGAACTGTGTCTCAGCCTGCTCCCTTGTCATTTCCATGTGAATCTGTAGCATGGGTGCTCCTTTGTACCCTGCTGCCTCATGGGCTGTGGCAAATTTGTGGACCCTCTTCTAAAGTGGTTCTTGGAAATGAGAAGAACAAAGATAATCTAAAAGTTTTGAAGATTTAATGGACAACAGTAAAATAATAGAATGGTTTCTAGAGGAGTGCAGAATGTATGTCTTCCAATGTATGACTGAAACAGTAAGGAATACTTAGCCATTTCTTTCCAAAGGAAAGTGATAGTCCTTTGTTTTTAAAATGTCTTACCCAAAGCCAAATTAATCCACTGTGTGCCTCTAGTGTAGATGAATTTAGCTCGAGATGTTTAGTTTTTAGCCCCAATCTACGTCTAAGAAATATATATCTGAAGTAGTATCATTTCTTTACTCGTATTTGATTTCTTGGCATCACAATGAAACTTATTTTCTGGAACCTGTATGAGTATAGTATTTTTAAATCTAATATATGGGTCATATTCTATGCAAGAGCATTTTAGAATGCTGTTGTAGATATCATTGTCTTGGTATATATCTCAATTCCCTTCTCCTGATCTTTCTTCTTACCATGAGATGTATTTTTGGGAAAGAGAGAGTGCCTTCAAATGAGTGAAGTAAAAAATATACAGGATAAGGTTTGGGTTTTTTTTTTTTCATCAAAAACGTTTGACAACCAGTCTATCCTATCTGAACTTTAACCTGTAGCATTAAATACCATTCGTGAAAACTGAAAAGGTACTGAATGCTGTTTGGTGACCTGGAAAAAAAGGCCTGGAAGAACAACTGTTAGATTCTATTTTTGTTCGACCAGTTTTTAAGCTCTCTGGACTTGGTTTGTGTCTTTAAGAATGTAAATCCAATTCTTCTTAGATACAAAGTTCTTACAAAACTTGATGAATACAGTTATGATATATTATTTACCTCTGTCTTACTAGAAGTGATATCTCAGCAGCAGGAGAAACAGTTAAAATTAGTGTACTTCTCTTGTTTGGTTGTTTTTACTGTATTTTTTCAGAATTTAATTGCTTACTCCCTTTTCCCAGTCTTGATCCTATATCTACTCCTTCTTGTTACTGAAACACTTCCCTTCTCTCTTTTAAGCCACTCGCTGACTTCTTTATATATTTCCCCTTAAGCCCTTCCTTTTCTATTTAGTTTATGATTGACTCTCTTTGAAAAGCATTTTGTGCCATTGTATGTTAACTTAAATTGTATTTTACATAAAAGGTATGAGATAAAATAAAGAAGAGGATGTAAGATGATGCACTGGCGTGTGGGCTGAAAGATGGAACAAAGGATTGTTTTTTAATTCAATCTGAAAATAGAAAATAAGATACTTGCTACACTTCTGTGCATGTCAACAAAACTGTGACTTTACTCGCAGAATAAAAAGTATGAAAATTCTCTTTAAGCTACTGAGATATGATAAGTTAAGAATCTAACCGTGTCATTTGCTGATAAAAATAATCCTAGGTTTCTTTTTAAACACTTGTTATGATGTTGGACAATGTGAGCAAAATAAAATAATTTGCATTATGAAAAACTCCTGTAAATATATCTGCTGAATTGCAGTGTGCAGCTCCAGCAGGATATTGCTTAGAGAGATTTTGTTTAAAACATTTATTGGAGGCATATATTACAGTATATCATTTACTGGCTGGAAGCCATACAATATGTGTCTTAACAAAAAAAAAAAAAAAAACAACCTTGTAATATGAGCCCCTCCAAGGCATAATTATATAATAAAGTTCTTATTGGGAAAACTGGAAGAAGGCCAAGCCTTGTCCAAATATAGTGAATGTCAGAGCCAAATTTATTATCCTTAGCTATTAACAGGAGAAGGCAGGTTTTGTTTACCAAGCCTAATTCTCTCCTAATTACAGCCACTATAAAATAATTACTATCCATGGGGTAACAACACAAGGCAGAGTGACTAACAGAAGAAACTGCAGGGGTTAGAAAACAGAGTGCAATTCTGTGTCATTTTGAACAGCTTGTGTACTGCCATGAACAAATTAACGGACTTCATTAAGGAATTATGTTTTAAGAGTGGCTTTGCAGTGAAGCAGTAAAGCAATTAATGCATCTTATTTGGTCCTAGATCCGAGTTCTAGTGTGGTTTTAGACGGCAACTTAATTATTTTTTTTTTAATGTATCAGGTATTATAGGATGCAGCTATGTTACTGAATACAAGATCAGTAACGAGCATGTGGAAAAGCCATTATTTTGGACAACCCATACCCAATCCCTATTGACTCAAAATATTTTACTGAGTGCATTTGTGCTAACCTAATTGTAATTGAATAAAAAAAACAGAGAGACCAAACTGTTCTGTGAAATAATTTATATATTCAAATATTTATTTCCATTATATTTTGGATAAAATCTCTTAGCACTAAAAAAAATATTATATATAATGACTGTATTTGAGCAAGGAAAGTAGGCTCTTGCAAAATTGTCAATATTTTATTGTTGCCTCTATAAGAATCAGAATAGAATATATCTTAGTTGAAACATAATTGTGTTTCAAACATCTAGTTGAAACATCTAGTGTTTCAAAAGTGTTTCCATTCTCAATTTGACTACTCTCTTCCATCTTGTCGTATAACCCCAAAGGCACACAACAGACCTAGGGCTGGATTTTTTTCACAATTAAAGTGTGTGTATCAAAATCAGCCTGTATATAATGTATTGACAGTGTAAAAGGTGAGAGTTCAAGCTGCCTTCTCTCTGTATTGGACACTTCACCCTTTAGCAGGGCTAACTCCCTGATTTTAGTGACTTAGTGGGAACTGGCAAACTCAACACACTTGGGAGTCTGTTTTAGGTACTAGTTTTAATAGGCCTCCAGATGGCCACATGAAAGCAAAAGGATTATTATAGTAGCCCCCAGCCGTGCCATTATAGATAAAGGTATATTAGAGTTTCCTTTACAAACCCCGTTTTTTGAGGGTTTTATAACTCCATTGTAAAATTCTTTTAGCACCAGAAGTTAGTATAAAGTTCTCAGCCCACACAATAGGGTTTAGGATATTTTTCTTGTATAAGGTATGTATATCAGTATAGCCCTTGTTTACCCCACATAGCAGTGGTTTAAATTACTTTAAAGGGTAACTTTTGTTACAATGAAAAAAAGAAATTAACAATGAAAGCAAAATTTAAATGTTCATGCTCTCGGTTGGAGTGAATCAGCTCACTATCTTCTTAAGTTAACACTTATTGAGTTTCTGCCTTTTAAGATCAGACAAGTGACTTGTTTATATCCACTAAGCATTCTCTCCTCCAGTTACTAATCTGATTGTAAGTCCAAGAACAAGAAGAGTAGAAACCAAAGCTAAGACACAAAACTAAAGTGATAGAAATGTTGTTGGACACTTAATGTGAATATCATGATAGAATCCAAGCAAGCTGGGAAACACAAAATCAGATCCTTTTTATGCACGTGTAGGTTTTGGAACTGTCAGATTTTTGTGTTTTGGATCAAATCCTTGCTATTTTACACATTAGTATTGAAGAGAGAGTGCTCTTTAAGGTGTGGTAAATCTAACTTTACTAGTTGTATTTGTGTGGTTCTCTGCTTTTTACTCATTTCTGTAGGCTCTAACATCAGTGGCATGAAGTTATTAGAAAAGTTTCTTTGCATATCTCAAACCCTCAAAATATAATTTCCAACAAGAAGTCCACAAAGATTTCTTAAAAAAAAAAACCAAAACAAAACAAAGGAAAACAGTGCAAAATGTTGCAGCCAGTAAAATAACTTCTCTCTCCATCTGACCATAAAACCAAAACAAGTTTTGCAGGTTTTTTTTCCTGGTTTAATCAAACTATTTCTCATAGCTTGACAAATTCTGAGAAATTTCCTGAACGGAGAAATAAGGAGTATGGACAGTAAACCTAGCTAAGTGTGACAGAAACTTCCAGGCATGGAATCCCTTAACTGATTTTTCTCTGCTTTTAACACTGGTTTTCTGATAATAAAATAGAAAGCTACTTATTACAACACGAACGTTATCTTTTCTCCACACATCACATGTTTTCAGGTTATATTTCAAAGTCCTCAATGCAAAGTTCAGTCCTGTACATTGGCGTTGTAGAAGAGGAAGTGCCATCGTAAGCTATTGTGTCAATAATTCTACATATTTATGAAGCTAAATTATGAATTGATATGATCTATCATAATGGCTCTACGGTGTCAATGTCTGCATATTAACTGCTCCATTACAGGATGATACTGTGTCAATCACGGTTTTTGAGGAGTCCAGAATCACTGCTAAGCTTCAGTCATTTATCTTCAATTGCATTAAAAATGAAAGGCTGATATGTTTGCAGCATATTAAGTTATGCTTCTAATTACTACCAAAAGAAATGAGAACGATGAGCATGGATGTTTACTGTTTTGCATGTTCCTAGTGAGAAAATGTCTTAATTTGGAAAAGATTCTTGAACTTTAAGAACATTTTAGGAATATTTTATTTATGCTACATCATTCTATCACATAAAATTAAAAGCTCTACAGAGAACTACACCTTAAATATGATAATAAAATACAACACTTACAAATGAAATTATATCTAATTTTCCTTTAGATATGTCTCCCATATCTTCTTAACAGTTTCCTGAAGATCTCTGAGTTGATAAGTAGTACATTTGAATGGGATACATGTCTTCAAATATTGCAGAAAATTCAAGTGTGAGATGTCACGTACTGTAGCAAATTTGCTACAATACCTAGGCACAAAAGGGTGAGTTAAGGATGGACTGTCAGCATGGAGGTCATGACCTGCAATGGAAGTAATGTACAGATCTAGAGCACTAATGAGGGAAACAATGACTTCCACAATAATGATGCGCAATGCTGTAAAACATCCCATGTATTCCTGTATAGCCTGTAAATGTCACAGGCCTCAACCAGAAATCAGAATTTCCTTGCTTTTGATGGCTTGTCTTTAGATGTTTAGTGTGTTTTGGAGCTATAGCTATTCCTCTATGCATAAGCTGTTCTAAGAAGCTATTGTTGCATTGATATAATGTCATGAACGTTACTTAGACAAGGAACTATTTGTTGGTTTTGCATACATTTCTGAGGCAAAAAAAAAACCCAGTTCAGGGCTTTAATTCTAGAACTTACACTTAATTTACTTATGCTCTGGAAATGTTTCCATCTGTGCTTTAGCAAGTAACATTTTCATTGCTTCTGAGTTAGATGTCTGTATGCATGCTTATATTCTCAGAGTTATATCAGTTTCAGGACAATCTTTCACTAGAAATGCACTTCTATTCAATCCCTACTGCTGTAAAGTGTGGTTATCTTTTGCACAGAGTTACAGATACATTAGTTTCCAGGTTACTTGAGTTATTCTTGATTACGGACATAAGCGAGCAATTATTTGAAATGTTGCAGACAAAAATATATTACTTTTTCTGATTTCTATATTTGTTTTGCTGTGCATTGGAGCAGGGCTTGGAGGCTTTGTATTGAGTAAAACTGTATCTACAATTGTGCTGTAATAGATATTTTAAAATTTCTTTTGTTTCCTGAGGAAAGTTCACTTCCAACTATTGCTTATGAACTAATTTGAACAGTCCTTTAACTAAAGAACCTTGGCAGATATCAACATGTCCCAGCCTTAGGTCTCCAGCAGAATCAATGGAGATTCAAGGTGTCATCAGCAGGTGTATTCTTTGTCTTATTACAATGATTTATTTAAAAATATTTAAAATAAAAATCATGCAGAAGAGCTGCAAAAGTCTGTAGGTAAAGGATCAACTTTACTACCTTTTGAGAGCTACAACCTACAAAAAGCAGGTATCATGGTGTCAGAGTACAACTGACAGTCTGTTAAGGGATACTGAAAAACAGGGCTGGAAATAGAAATAGAAACTAACTTTCAGCTTTATCAAGTGTGATGCTTCAAGGTCAGAATCAAATTCAGTGATGGGGCAGCACAAAGATGCTTGCACGGCAGGTGCCCTGGTCAATCTATAAACTCAGAGGCCATCAGTCTCTGCTTGTGCCAGCCTGCATTTTAATCAGAAGGAAAAAATATGTGACACAGTTAAGCATGCTTAGTGGTTTCCAATCAAGTCAAAACCAGAATTGCAAAAATGTATCAAAAGAGCTTTAAGATGTATTGAAAATGTATAGAATCTTGACTACACAAGTATTGCCAAAGGAAAATTAGTTTACAATTTACTAATATCTCAGATTAGGCATTCCCTGTTCAATTCTCCTACAGTGCTGCAAATTATCTTGGTTAGAACACACTTTTTTCTGTCCTTTTTCATTTTGTTCTATGCTGGTTTACAAGCTAATGCGATGACTGAAAAGACAGTATCAATGACAATAAGTCTACTTTGTATTTGTGGACTTGCTCTCCTTTTAATTTGTGTGTTCAGTACCATGTGGTACTTTGCCTTGGAAGATCTGATGAAATTTGTTAAATATGATCTGGTTCAGAGAGATTTGAGAATAATAGCAATGGATCCTGACTAACTGACAAACACACAACACTGGGAAAAGAGTAACTGGAGGAGTCAGAGAAGCAGAGGGAGGTCCAGAATTAAAGATATCTTTGAGGCCTTTTTTTTTTTTTTTTTAGACAGAATAAATATCTGATATTCTTAATTTTCCTTTTCACTGATAAATAACAAGAAAGGACAACAAGAAAGTGTAACTTGGCTTTTTAGCAGTGATCTAATCCAAATTTTAATTCAGAGAAGTACTAAAGTATAACAAGTAGGAATGGTGTTATTTTCATTCTGCTCTGCAGAGTGATAAATTAGATGACTTAATGCTCAGATGATTCTTTTCCCCCTAAAGCACTTTGTTGTGTATGTTCTTTACAGAAGGTGAAGTGTTTCTCCAACTATTTTGCTGTTTCACTCTTTTCCTTCTTTTACATCATCTTCCTCCCCACTCCTCCCTACCTTTCTTCTGACTTTAAAATATGGGAGTTTTGGGATAATCAATATTCCTTATGCACTCATAAATATAAACAAATGTTCCAAATAGTGCCTACATGGTGAAATATCCTCTAGCAGGGTGGTACTTCATGGATGACCTTAAGTGTTGGATAGTTTAGTTTTCCATCAGCACAGCTCAACCTAGATGCTGTCTTTGATATGTCAGCTCACTGAGTATGTACTTCACCAAAATGGCTTATGTACCCACAGAAGACGTACTTGAAATTTTCAAATTTCCACAGTCTAGTCAGAGGTAAAGCAGCTGCTCTTTTAATAAAGCTGAAGAGTACAGACAGAAATCCCGAACATATGTTCAAAGTCTCAGATTTTGCCTAGACGAGATTTTGAGACAGGTAAAGAGAACACATCCAGATCTTCATCTGTCCTAACCTTCAAATAGCCACTTCTCAGCATGGTGTTAAAGGTATAATGACTTATTCTGAAGCCAGAACTAAGCCTGCTAGACAGACACTTTCTTCTCAATTGTGTAGCATGGACTCACACTGTGATGCTTTCTCACTGAGAAATATATTTAAAATATACGACATGTCTCTGCCTGCTGCATACCACCAATACTACCTGCTAAATTTTACAGGGAGAGTTTGGAAGCATTCTGGATTCTATGTGATTGTAAGGGTCTATTATTCAGTGATGCATTTATTAGTTTTCTGACATATATAGAAGAACTTATTGCAGATGTTGTACAACAATATTATGATGGCACAGAATTGAAGAAACTAGTATTTGTTAATGTATTCTTGCCTTTAGAGAGGTTTTAAAGGCAATGATGATCCTAACTGCTATTTGCTGACAATTCAAGCTCTCACACAGTGGAAGTTCCACATTATGCTGCTACATTTCCTTACCCTTTTGGGTAGATAATTTACTGTAACAACACAGAAGTAATAGAATCACAGAATCCTAGAATCGTTTCAGCTGGAAGAGATCTTTAAGATCATTGAGTCTAGCCTTTGTCCCAGCCCTATCAACCACTAGACCACTTCCCTAGGTGCAACATCCAACTGTCTCTTAAACACCTCCAGGGACAGTGACTCCACCACCTCACTGGGCAACCTGTTCCAAAGCCTGACAATCCTTTTAGTAAAGAAATTCCTCCCCATATCCAGCCTGAACCTTCCCTGGTGCAAATTGATGCTGTTTCTTCTTGTTCTACAAGGCTGTTCCATATTATAACATGCACTATTGTGTGCAAAGCAGGTATTTCCAAGTATTGTGTGGTTAATTTTCCTAATTTTTGCTCCCTCCGTTACCATAGGGCATTCTATTTCCTCTTTTTCTCTGCTGTGTGGTATATAGGCCCAGTTTATTAACTGAGTTCATTAGCACGTGTACATTGCTCCCAATGTAAGCATGCTTTTACTTGTGACTTTTCTGAAACTGTTCCTCAAACTTGTGTGTTGCTCTTTGAATCTGAGATGTACATATTAGAAGCCTCCAACTGTACCTTGAAGATAATGCTAAAATACATATACAAGAGTAAGAAGGAGTAAGAAGACGTAAGAGATCTGGAACAATTGTCCTTCTGAATTTTACACTATAACACAATATGCAACTGCAGGCCACCCTACCAGTGATAACAAATGATAAAATCTCAGGGCTACTGAGCACTGTGAACATTTTCCCGGTGGATCAGGACATAGTTTGTTAGTACAGGTGTTCATGTAATTGTGATTCATTGGGGTAAATGTACAGTGCTCAATGGCCCTCTTCCACTTCCATCTTCTCCTCGGGGTGTATTGATCTGATTGGTACTGACCTGTGCTACTGGATAACAAGTAAGCCTACACACATAGAGGCTCTATTCATATTCTAAAGGTTAAACCACAGCACTATAAAATATTAAAGAAGAGATTTTTTTCAAGTGCCCAAGAATTTCAGAGCACAAATTGCAAATGCTTTCTGGAGATTACCAACACTAAACTCCACGTGTACCTTTTGAAAATCTATCTCTAATAGTCTGAGTAGCTACAACCCATCTTAGTTTTGCAGAAACTTGTAATATGGCTTTTGTGTAGACTTACAAAGATTTTTTTGGCTTTGTATTAGTGTTCTAATGAAAAAATTCCTTTCTGCATTTTTTTTTTTTCTTGGAAGAAGCTGTTGGAGTGAATAGTTTTTCTTCAGGAAAATCCAGATGATAAGTCTTCATTTATTTACTAGAATGATTTTTTTAATCACTTATTTTTTCTGTCTGGAGGCTAACAATTTCCAAGTTCCCCAAAAGAAGAATTTGTTTTCAAGGAATTTTCAAAATTGTTTCTCCAATATAGTACCTTTTCTGGCTTTTAGTGAGCTTGTATGAAACCATTTTCAGGATATGACTATTCACACAAAGGCACACTTAAATACTCAAATGCTCTCGCACATGAATGTACATCCATCCACTCAAACATTTTATATATATATACACACACACACATGCACGCAGAGCACACAGAACATCGTGTTTCTTCCCAAGCCAAGTTGAAATTATCCACTCTGTTTGAATGGAAAAGAAGCTGGCCCCGAGCTTGAGGTATCTCCACTTTCCTCTGTTGCGCTTATGCTCCACTTCTGTTCTAGGAACTTGACGAAGAGCCAGCAAAAGTCAGCACTTAGAGATGAGAATTGATCATATTCCTTGTAACCTGCAATTAATGTGGCCTGTTGTACCTTCCTCTGCAAAGTTCGTGTTAAGGTCTCTCTGCTGCATACGTTGCATATTAACTGAGCTCTGTGTCTGGACTAAAGATGTTTGGAGTACTGTCCCATACCATTTGCCTTTATGATAGTGCCACCAAAAATGTACATTATGCTTTCCTAAAGCTTCTCTGTCCAACTGCAGTCATTTGGAGGATTTTTTAAGTTTCAGCATGAAATAAGTACACAAGTATGCTAGCATGGACAATAGATTGAAAAGGTGAGATTTTTCTTTTGTGTATTCATAGACAAATTGAGCATATAGTAAATTATATACAGCATGAAGTGTGTATGCAAGTTTTACTACAGTGGTGCAAGGAGAATTGGTCCTTTTTACCTAGTCAAAAAGTAGTCCTTGGCAATTAACTGCTTCTTAGGAGAATATGATTATAGATGATGCCTGTTTATGACAACGTATTTCTGTGTACTGGAAGGAGTGACTCATGTCCTTATTTAAAACATTCATAACTTCCTGTGCTTTTAAATTGCTATGTTATTCCTTATGATCCACTGATAATTAAAAACAATTTATTGTGAGATAGTTGTAGGTAAAGAAATACCCTGTGAGGATACAATAATTGTGTCCATTTTCCCACCCCCAATGCTATGAAATAATAAAATGCTAATAGATGCAAATTATGCACGGTCTTTGATACATGCTGAAAAAGGGACCATTTGAAAAACGGAGATACCTTTAGTTAGGGATTACCAATGGTCACTGCATTATTGTTTTCAGTTTATATCTAGCTTCAACCCTAATGTTCAGTTTCGTTTTAGAGGTTTGTGCATCTATCTGTCTATTAACTGACAGGCTAAACAAATATGAGTTCCTGATGGGTTAAAAAAATAATCCTTGAATTCAAAATAAATTCCACAAGGAAATCTTGGAAATAGAAAACAAACATTGCCCCCAATAGGACAGTCACTGTGACTTGAAGAAAAGAAAATTGAAATACATGAAAAATCAATGAGGTAATAATTAAATTGTGGAGCCCACAGTACAGCGGCCAAAGCTCAGCATGCATTTGTTAATGTATACTGGGAACTGGGGTAATCAGCAGCTAAAGGAGAGCAAAGAATGTCTGTCATCTTGAAGCTAATTTCACGATCAGACTCTTTAAAAACACATACCTCCTACAGTAAACAGGGATATTTATAGGAGGTTAAAGATACAAATTAAAGTCCAGGAGACTATACATTCCTGATTACCCAGCATTCTTAAATCAGCCCCTTCTTCATTCTCGCACCTGGGCCTCAGCTGCAGTGTAGCTGTCATTTATGCTATCCATGGCACAGGATTGATGACAGTCATTCGCTGATGAAGCTGTATACATCATTTCTGTCCAAGCTGCACTGGCCAGATGGACCCTGACCATCCATCGCCTGTCAGGGACGCATCTGTTCACACTCCTGCTAGAGGTACTAACAAGTCATTGGCTTTCTGAAAGGACAGTGTCAGCTGGATAGGGCACAACATAAAAACTGTTGTTCTTATATTTTTAATAGGGATTCTATAACAGCTTTTTGAAATGTAAAAGTTATGATTTCAGCTAACTTGTAAGTTAAAGCAGTTGCAAGAATCCTTCATGCTATTGTGAATGCTTTTTGAATTAAAAATATAGAGAGTGTGACAAATATTTCTGTTTGTTTCTTCAGACAGATAGACTGCTGGGTGAAGAATTTATTAAATGTGACTACATGGTCATCTATAGTTTCTCTCAAAAACTAGAAACATGCAGATTTCTTTGTATATCGAGCATTGTCAGTGAATATTCTTCATGTGGAATTGTTTTTGATACAGATTAAACTTTCTGTCTCACTGAAACAAGGGAGCAGTGAAGGAATATTTTGCAGTTCAATCTGCAGTGTAGCCCTAGCCATAGTAAGATAAAAACAAGCTCCTGTAATGATTGTTTTAAACAACAAACCTTATTCACCCACACAAAAGTGCCTTTTCCTGTAGATATAAAAAAAGTAAGAATGTTATTTTAGGGCAGAGGCTGTAAAGAGACATTCACAATTCAAATACGCTCTCATCCCTCCACTATCTGAGGGCTAATATGTATATGACTATATAGAATCACATGTTATGGCTGTTTTCAAATTCAGAAACCAAAACTATTTTACTGTATGAGACTTTTCTTGGGAGTGTTTTGAGGAACGCTTTTTCAGTAATAATAAGAGTCGTATTGTTTCAGCTCTCCAAAATGGCATTGAAGAGTGAAAAACATGCAAGTGACTTGAACGGTAGATAAGAATGTGAACAGCTTCACCACTGAAGGTGAATTCTCCTGCCTCCCTGACATTCCTACCCCTATCAGGGGGAACCTCCTCCTGCCTTGATGACTAAGGAAAAATGTTCAACACCTATTATATATCCAATTTTTTTTTTCTCCATATTTCAATTGCACTAATATTTTTGCTTGCTTTTTAGTATACTCAAGAGTATTTTGAAGCAAGTACTAAATTTCACATGCATTTATGGCTTAAGCAGTGGGTTAAGAAAAAGGTCTTAGTAGTGCAGTGGAACAGGAAGAATTGTGAAATATAGATTCTTCTACAGGTGATAGTCTAGTACCGACTATTGTGGATTAATGATACTTCACCATTCTCACAAGAAGGTTTTTTCTCAGGCCCTCCTTTGAGTAATACAACATTTCATGCCCCCTTAGCAGCACACAGGTGCTTCTCATGAATTTGGTCAGCTATTCACAAAGAAAGAAACCAAGGAACTAAGAAAACCTGGCCACTTCAATACCCCTTCAGTTTATTTAGGGAAAAGGGGATTCTACTCAGTATTTTCACTTTTGTGTCTCTTTTACAGCCCAGCTCTGTTCCTATAAAGACTGAGACTAAACTTTTTCCATGTGAAACAAAACTTAAATGCATGTGGTATTGCTTCTAGTTAGTAGTCTGTGCTACCTTTCTAGAAAATAATAATAAATGGCTATACATCTCCTGGAGTTTAACACATTTAACATTTAATAGCCATAAGGACTATCAATTTAACTTTATTTTCCAGAAAACTTCCAAATCCATCTTCAATATTTTCATTTTGTCTTGCTTTGTTTAATTTTTATTTACCTGGAGATCAGATAATATGATAAGTTACATTTTCATGCTGTGTTCATTCATAAGCAAAACTAAAAGCAAGAGGAATTTTTGAAAGTATAACATAGAATGTTATAAATCCAATTAATTGTATTACAGTGCTCTGTCTATCATTTAATAAAGGGACTAACAAATTGCATCATAATTTGAATTTAAAAAGAGATTTTTACAGTGGTCTTGCTAAGTTAGGAAACTAATTATGTATGTAGGAAAATAAATAGTAGCTGGTGAATTGTCCTTGATGGATACACGTAAGCAGGAATCTGACTTCACAGCAGTGATAAATTAACCAGTCCCTGTTTCTGAAATAGTGTTAGATGGGCTATAATTCTGGTATGGTCAATGTATCAGATTCAGGTGTTAAATGCATAGACTACATAGCATAAGGAAGGGTTAAACAGAGCAAGGACTGTAGATCATAGTGTAAGGTAGACAAAGGCCATCAAAACCAAACCAGGCATAAACCTCCAGCAGTTCTGGAGCATAAAAGGACAATAGATGGTTGCTGGGCTTGCGCTTTGGTGGCAGGAGTCTCTGATATGCTGCAGTTCTGTGGTTTGTTGTCTGTGATATCTTCAACTATTGCAAGATTACATTACAGAGACAATAGTGGTATGAAATTCACAATGCTTGCAAAGCAGATATTGATATTTAATCAGTCTGTTTTTTGAAAAGCTGATACTATGACATTTTATACACATGATCTGAGGCCTAGATTTTTTTGGTTACTTTTCTTGTAGATATGCTTAAGGAATCTTTTTTTGAATAACAGACTTGATGTATTCCTTGTTTGGTGTTCACTGGCAGCATAACAGGAACCACAGTGTTACTGAAACTCTGTAAAATTTCTCCCTCAGAAGAACCTTATGACCTTGTACATTTAGAGCCAAGACTCGAATTCTGCTTAAATTCTTTTGGGTGCTAAGAAATTGCAAAAGGAGCCAAGGCCATTTGAGTGACCTTGTGTAGATGTGGGACAAGTGAATTGACTATTGATAAGGGGGCGAGGTGTATGTGTGTGAATCTAAATGAAATATTTTGTGTGAATCTAAATGAAATATTTTGTTTCAATAGAGCTTTTTGTTTGGAGTTGCCCATTTAATTTGTTCTCTTTGATTATTATTTTGTGTATTTTCAGTAATCTGTCAATACTGCAAAACAATTACACTTTTTAATATAATTTTTTTTAATCTTTCCATTGCATCTTATAAGAAAACCATATTCTCCAGACTTGAACTTTCCTATGAGATGGAAATATCTTTTTGTAACTTGTAAAATAAGTGAGTAGCATAACTGAACAGTAGTTTGCTTCTCAGAAAACAAAACTATACAAATGTTACAGTAACATGCTATTTTTTTGAAGTTTACACTCAGTGATATTTATTACTGAATTCTAAAAAGCTTTAGTTGTTGAGAAGGCTAATATGTGCCAAAGATGATTATTTCAACTAAGGAAAACAGTTAAAAAAAGAAATTTAGAAACATGATAGATTAAGAAAGGGTTTATATATTTTTTAATAGAAAAAGAATTGTTTAAATAAGAATGTATGTAAAGAAAATATTAACAATGATATATAGTGTATAAATAAAATACAATAATGAATGATATAAAAATAGAACACACTAATATATGGGATATAAATAAAATACTTAAAATAAGTACTTACTGCTCACAAACACATCTTCAGACAAATAATAGTGAACACTGCCATTATGGAGAGGGCTCTTTGAGATATTTTATTGCAGGGCATGTGTTTTAATATATAGCCTGAAATGAGTAACATACAGGATTTAAAGGAAGTGTGCTCATGCTAGAGAAAACCAGTGAGTGTAATGGCATTGATTCGTAAGACTAAAAGAAAAAGGGAAGAAACATGCATCAGTTATTTCATGACAATAAAATAGCTCCTAAAAATGTCTTGTATTGACAATGCTATCATCACATTTGTTTAAGTACTGATAGCTTAAACCACACCTTATGGAACTGACTACAGGAAAACGACAATTAAGAAGGATTTTCCCATTGATTTCAATTTATCTAATACAATAAAAGAAGATTAAATTCTACAGGATACCTTCACACTTATGTCCAATAGCCAAGAAATAAAAGCAAAGTGTTGGCCATATTTCAAAATCCTGCTTGATTATATGTGTCCATGAAAGAGCGGCTCCTACACCATGTGTAAGAGAGTATGTGCTGTATTTTAACATCAGAAAGGAAGAATACCATGTGGAGCATGTACCCACCGAGCCACATAGAAGATCCACAGGATATAGAAGGGCACATGTGTGAAAGTAAAAAAGATCAAAACAGGATCTCAGATACCATATATCTTTGTTTTGAAACTTCTATCAATTAGTAACAGCCAATTTTTAACAGCCACATGCAAGCCACAAAGTGTCAGCTTCTGAATTGCTATGTAGACAATGATTGTTTGAGTAGATTTACCTTAGGCAATAATAATTTTGTAATATTTCTGGGAATTATGACATTTCATTCCAGGATTAGACACTGAACTCAAGGCTCTGATTTTTCTCACAGGGGCAGCTGGGTTAAGTTTGGTTATTATTTTGATGAGACCTTGTCGAGAATGAGCTAGTTTGCTGGTTGGTAGCAGTCTTAGTGGGTGGCATCTTACCTTCACAAGCAGCATTAAAAACTCTAGCTTTGCATCAGCAACAATGTTGGCTTTTGAATATAATATAATGTTGAGATTCAGAGAAGCTAAGATCCCACTTCAGTAGGATGTTATAGGATGTGTCATTGTGTTGCATATTTGAGGGGTAACTACTTAAGCCTGGACATTCTTAAAAGTAAACTGTAACCTGTGATCTATGCAGTAGGATTAGTCAGAGTATGACATTGCTATCAAAGGTCAATACCAAGAGCTATCTAGTCTTCAGTGTGAGCTATTGGCTGTGTACTAGTCTCAGTTTTTAGGGACTAGTGGTCTTTTTACCTGGAAATTGACAAGAGTGAAAGATCTGTTGAGTATAAAAGGTGAAATTAGACAGAGTAATTCTTCACTTTTCCAGTGATTTGTTTTCTTTTAAGCGCCTTACATAAGGAAGCTGAGCTTACTGAGAAAAGTTCTCCTCTCCCTCTACTCTGCGTGAGATCGTATCTGGAATATTGTGTCCAGTTCTGGGCTCCTCAGTTCAAGAACAGTGAGTTACTTGAGAGAGTTCAATGCAGGACTACCAAGATGGTGGAGTGGAGCATCTCTCTTATGACAAAAGGCTGAGGGAGCTAGGGCTCTTTAGCTTGGAGGAGACTGATGTTTAAGAATGTATACATTAATGTTTACAAATATGTAAAGGGCAGGTGTCAGGAGGATGGAGCTAGGCTGTCCTCAATGATGGCCAATGATAGGACAAGGGGCAATGGGTACAAGCTGGAACATGAGAGGTTCCAATGAAACAAAAGATAAAAATTTCTTCACTGTGAGGGTGACAGAGCACTGGAATGGGCTGCCCAGATGGGTTGCTGAGTCTCCTTCCCTGGAGACATTCAAACCCAACTGGATGAGTTCCTGAGTGACCTACTCTAGGTGGTCCTACTCTGGCAGTGGGGTTGGACTAGATGATGTTTCAAGGTCCCTTCCTACACTTATGATTCTGTGATTCTGTTCCTTGTTTTCTTGTCACGTCTCAAATATAATTGCTGACCATTGAGAGGTAGGTGAAACTTCACAGAAGTGTGAGAGTTATGAAACTCGTAAGTTTAAGAGATGAGCATTTAGAGGACCAACCTCAGCTGAAAATAAAATTCACATTCCAAGAAATCTTCCAACAAGTGATAACATATTCAAAGCTGGGAATCTATACCAAGATCTGGAGGGCAGAATCTGTGGTTTGACTCAATTCAAAGAAGCTGATGTCCTTGGACTGAATTATGATACTCCTCTGTATGCAGAAAAAATAGAGATTGGCCTTACCATCAGACCAGGTTTGGACCATTTCAGGACACTTTCTAGGATGAAAGAAGGCATTATGTCAGACTGGATTTAAGCCCTTGCTGAACTGGGCTCATTACAAAACCACAATGAGATATTCAGTCCCACAAGCTTTCTGTATGTCACATGAGCCTGAAGTGATTGAATGCAATTCTGTATGAAGACTCCGGTAGTGTGGCACTTCTTGCACATCACCAGTCTAACACTTCTGTCATGAGCAGCAACCTAACCTATATGAATATGTGTTAGTTACTGCACGTGCAGTTACTTCTTAACTCTAGTAGTGTCAAATCAGTAGTTAAAGACTATAAAGTGATTTAAATTTTTAGGAAGAAGATACTCTTAAAATTGTCTCAGAAATTTCAAGTGGGTTCTTCAATCTCCAGGCTGCTGTGATGAAAGAAAGTATTGTACATGGAGAGAATGAAACAAACATATATCTATGTGGTCATTCTAATCTTGTAATAATTATTTCTGAGTAACTTTAGTTTCCAAAAGATTGCTTTATATGTTTTCTGTACACACACGTATATATTTGGCCTGAATGGAACTAGAACAGATTAGATATCAGCAGGACTTCACATTGCAACCCTCCCCATAGTGTTCTACTCAAGAACAAATTTGAAACATCAACAATGGAGGACATAGGTGAGCAAGGTCCAGGTGGGGATACTTCAACAACCAGTCTACCACCAACTGCTCCAGTGGGAGTAGGCAGCAGGCATCATAAAAAGAAACGACAGGTGCTCATTGTGGAGGACTCACTGCGAAAGGCACCAAGATACCCATCTATTGATTGGACAAAGAGTTGCAAGAGGAGTCCTGCCTGCCAGAAGTCAAGATCTGAGACGTGGCTGAGAGAGTGCCACATCTCGTCAGGGATGTGGGCTATCATCCACTGCTCCTCTTCCACGTGGGAGTGAATGATGCAATACGTCATGACAACATTACAATCACGAAGGATTATAAAACATTGGGGGAACAAGGGAAGAGTAGGGAAGCCCAAGTTATCTTCTCATCCATCCTGCCTGCCAGAGGAAAGTAGGCTGTCAATAATAGAAAAATCATGCAAGTTAACTCCTGGCTTAGAGGTTGGTGCCAAGGAGAAGGTTTTGGTTTTCACAACAATGGGACCTTCTTCCATGACTGCAATCTAGTAGGGCAGGATGGAATACATCTGTCTCCCAAGGACACTGGTATCTTTGGGAACAGACTGGCCGGTCTCATTAAAAGAGCTTTAAACTGAAAGACTCGGGGGGTGGAGGGCAGAATGGCAAAGTATGTACCAACCCATCTAACAGTGAAACAGGTCAAAGCAGGAAAGGCAATGATGAGTGTTCCTTATCCCAGCACCAAGATGAGAAGCAGAAGGCTGACCACCCTGAGGGAGCATCAAATGAGGAAGGATCCTCTTACAACCATCCAGGGAAACTGCTCAAGTCCCAGCAGTGCCTGTACACCAACACATACAGCCTGAGGAATAAGCAGGACAAGCTGGAGATGTGGATGTGGATGCAAGGCTGTGACCTCATTGCTGTTACTGAGATGTGGTGGGACAGCTCACATCACTGGAGCACGTTTATGAATGACCATGTACTATTTAGGAAAGACAGTCAAGCAAGGTAAGGGCCTTGAGTTGCTCTCAAGAGAGCAACTAAAATACATTGACCTCTGCCTGGAGGAGGATAAGACATGGGTTGAATGCTTGTGGGTGAAAACTAAGGGGCAGGGTAGTGTGGGTGATACTCCTGTGGGAATTTACTACAGGCTACCTGATCAGGAAGAGGAAGTTGACAAGGCCTTCTACAAACAGCTGAGAGCTGCCTCACAGTCACAATCCCTAGTCCTCATGGGGGACTTCAACCTCCCTGATATTTGCAGCCAAAACCACTCAGTCAAACATATAATGTCCAGGAGGTTCCTACAGAATGTTGATGACAACTTCTTGTCACAAGTGGTTGAGGAGCCAACAAGGAGAGGTGTGCTGCTCGACCTTGTGCTAATAGATAAAGAAAGTTTGGTTGGGGATGTGAAAGTTGGAGGCGACCTTGCCTGCAGTGATCCTGAGATGATGGAGTACAAGATCCTCTGTGAAAGAAGCAAGACATTGATCCAGGTTGCAATCCTGGACTTCAGGTGAGCTAATTTGGCCTCTTCAAAGACCTGCTTGGAAGAATCTCTTGGTATAGGAGTCTAGATGGTAGGAGTGCCCAAGAAAGCTAGTCGATCTTCAAGCACCACTGCCTCGAAGCCCAAGATTGGTGTGTCCCCACAAGTAGAAAATCAGGAAAGAAAAGGAGGCCAAAGGCCTGCATGGATAAAAAAAAGAACTACTGAATCTACTCAAGGAGAAAAGAGAAATTTATGTAAGGTAGGAAAAGGGCCAGGTTGCTTGGGAAGAGTAAAAAAATATCACCAGAGTATGCAGGGACAAAATCAGAAAGGCCAAACCCTTTTTGGAATTGGCATAGAAAGTAAAGGAGAACAAGGGCTTTTTCAAATACATCAGCAGCAAAAGGAAGATTAGGGAGAATATGAAACTACTGATAAACAAGGAGGATGCCTTGGTGACAGAGAATGCAGAGAAGGTGGAATTACTGAACACCTTCTTTGCCTCAGTCTTCTCTCCCAAGGCCAGCCCTCAGGAACCCCAGTCCTTGGAGAATAGTAGGATGGTCTGGAGAATGAAACACTTTCGCTTGGTGGATGAGGATGTGGTTAGAGACCTGTTGGACAAGCTGGACACCCACAAATCTATGGAACCTGATGGGATGCAAGCAAGTGCTATGAGAGCTGTCTCATGTTATTGCTAAGCAACTCTCCACCATTTTTAAACAATCATGGAGGACAGGAGAGGTACCTGAGGACTGGAGGAAGGCCAATGTCGTTCCAGTCTTCAAAAAGAGCAAGAAAGAGGACCCAGGAAACTATAGGCTGGTCAGCCTCACCTCCATCCCTGGAAAGGTGATGGAACAACTTGTCCTGGGGGCCATCTCAAAACATATGAAGGAGAAAATGGTTATTAGGGGGAGTCAACATGGATTCACCAAGGGAGAATCCTGCTTGACCAACCTGATAACCTTCTAGGAGAGTATAACTGGCTGCCTAGATGAGGGGAGAGCAGTAGGTATCATCTACCTTGACTTCAAAAAGGCTCTTGACAGCATCTCCCATTACAACCTCACTATAAAGCTCTGGCAGTGTGGGTTGGATGAGTGGACATTAAGGTGGATCGAGAGCTGGCTGAATAACAGAGCCCAGAAGGTAGTGATCAATGGAGCCAAGTCAAGTTAGAGTCAGTTCTGAGGTGAGTCTTATTGGACATCTTCATCAACGACCTGGATGAGAGGACACCAAATTGGGAGGACTGGCTGATTCCCCAGAAGGCTGTGGTGCCATTCAGCAAGATCTCGACCAGCTTGAGAGTTGGGCAGAGAGGAACCTCATGAGGTTCAACACGGCAAGTGCAGAGTCCTGCGTCTGGGAAGGAACAACCACATGCACCAGTGGAGGCTGGGATTGACCTGCTGGAGAGCAGCTCTGTGGAGAGAGACATGGGAGTCCTGGTTGACAATAAACTAACCATGAGCCAGTAATGTGCCCTTGTGGCCAAGAAGGCCAATGGCATCTTGGGATGTATCAAGAAGAGTGTGGCCAGCAGATTGAAAGAGGTTCTCCTCCTCCTCTACTTTGCCCTAGTGAGGCCTCATCTGGAGTCCTGTGTCCAGTTCTGGACTCCCCAGCTCCAGAGGGACAGTGAACCTCTGGAGATAGTCCAGCACAGAGCCACCAAGATGATCAGGGGACTGGAGCATCTTTCTTGTGAGGAAAGGTGGGATCTGGGACTGTTCAGCTTGGAGAAGAGGAGACTGAAGGGAGATCCCAGTAATACTTACAACTATCTGAAAGGGGATGGGATGACACCTTTTTCAGTAGTGTCCAATGATAAGACTAGAGGTAACGGACAAAAGTTGGAACACAAACAGTTGCACTTAAGGAAAACTTTTTTACTGTTCAGGTGAGGGAGTCCTGGCACAGGCTGCTCAGGGAGGGTGTGGAGTCTCCTTCTCTGGAAGTTTTCAAAACACGCTTGGCATGTTCTTATGCGGCCTGATCTAGGTGGACCTGTTTGAGTGGGGAGGTTGGGCTGGATGATCTTTAGAGGTCCCTTCCTACTCTCACCATTTTGTGATTCTGTGATTTGTAATGCCACAGATCCGAATTATATGCAGTATATAAGATACCTGATTTTTTAGTTTGGCAAAAAAAAAAAATTATATGGGACCATATACTGCATATACTATTTCAAGAATGTGTAAAAATTGTTCTGTTATCATAAGCATTATTTATATTTCACTCTTACTGTAGCTTAAATCTTACCTTTTTTTAAACATTTTTTCTGGGCTATCAAAACGCCATGATTGGTACTCTGAGCTTGGAATGGTAACATACATAAATTCTATTTAAAAATACATACCACTTCAGATCTTTACCTGGATGAAAAAGACTGTATGGATGGCTCCATGTCCCTCGGGAGCATCAAGATTTCTCAACAAGCTGTGCAGGTGAAGGATCTTAGTTTGCTGACTTGAGAGGCCTCTAGTTTGAGGCTTGTATGTTTTGTGTTCCAAGACTAGCTATCCTTGGGTTGTTATAATTATTAAGAAATTGCTATCTATAGGTCCAGGGGCATTTTTTTAATACAGTGGATGCAGAGCCACCTATTTGACCTTGGCTGCTCTCCTTCAAACTACAAATATAAACTGTCGAGACTGAAATGTAGAAGATTTTTCTTTCTTTCCTGTATGAAAGAAAATTTGATATGGATTCTTCTCTCGTGAAAGTGGTCAAGTAATTAAAATTGAGACAACTAAGAGAAAGACTGCCTGGTGAGCAGATGCTACATGAAAAATAACTTCTCAAACATAGCAATTTAATTAAAGACAATGGAGAATACTTCAAGAAAAAACAGCTCTTAAAGGTTTTTGTTTTATACTCTGTTTCCCTCATTATGACATTGACCAGGCTGTAGGTAATAATAATGATTTAGATTTTTTGATGTTTTTTTCACATGACTCAGCTCTACAATAATATTTCCAGCAGTAGAATCACAGAATTTTAAGGGTTGGAAGGGACTTTGAAAAGCCATCTAGTCCAAACCCTCCAAAATACATTTCAGTGTGTAAAATACATTTCAATTATTCCCAAAATAATTTGGAAACTGACTACTCTTGACCTGTGAGGGAGGGAAATATTAGTGTGCCTATTTCATATGTTAGGAAATTCCAAGTGTTAATGAGTCTAATGGTTTAAGGTTTATGGGGAAAAGGCATGGGTATTCATATACTCCTGCTACAAACCAGCTGCTGATGCACTTTGTGATCAGTGGGATAATATGAGTGTATATAATATGAGGATAATAAGAGTAGTCTGGTTAACTGAAGATCCAAGTCCAAGTAAAAGGAAAATTAAAATATAGGATTCTTCTGAGAGAATGAAAGAGAAAATTTACAATCAATACCAGTCAACAAGTGTTAAGGAAGTAGAGTCTGTCAAATAATTCTGATTATATTGTTTGTTTTCATGAAAATGTAGTTTTCCATGCAACCACACAATTGTACTTCTCCAGCATTCAGAATCATCGAACTTGATACCCCATGATATTCTGATTAAACCTACCCTCTATACTGCCAGCCATCATCTATGGCTATAACAAGGAAATTTTTTTCAAGATTTTATCCAAACCTAACATTTTTTTCCTACTTAACATTTTTTTTAAATCAAGAATCAAAAATTAAATATAAAATAAAAGACATGACAAATCCAAAAGCTTGGAAAGTGGAAAGAAATAATCAAGTTAGTAAATAAACCAAGACTTTTTAAAGCATTTTTTGAATACAGATAAATTAGGATCATTTCATATACTTAATATCTGAGAATGAAGGACAATATCATGTAAGCCAGTGCCACATAAAGCACTGAGAAAGTGGTAGGAGATAAACATCTCAATATGAGGTGCCCTCCTGATGTTGTAACAGAAAAGTGGGTGCAACTCCTTAAGTGTTTTCAGCATGAGTAGGAAAGAGACGTAACTACTGTTTCACAGCATATTGGTGAGACTATTGTTTCAATAATGCATCTAGTTTTGACGTTCCCGATTTTGAAATGAGCTAACACAAAAAAGATGTATAGAAATGGCTTGAATACTGTAGAAAAGCACAAAGTTTGATCTATTTAGTTTAGCTAAAGTTTGATCTGTTTAGAGAACATGGGTTTCATCTTCCTTTGAGAAGGAAAATATTGAGTGTATGTGATTCCTTTGATCAAGGGAAAGCTGTCACAGGACTGAACGGTCATCAGTTAGAGTCAAACACATTCAAATTAGCCAAACACATTTTTTAACAGCAAGGACAAGAAATCATCAGAATAAATGAAATATAAGAACATACAGTAGAATACAAGAAACAATATGAATTGCTCACATCACTTATATTTCTCAGATATAATAACTGCAAAAAGCTCATTGTATCGAAATGTATTGAAAGTATCTAAAAATACTTTCTTGAGTAGTGGCACAGGAAAGGTACATAAACCATAAATGTAAATGTAATGTTTTACTTAATGTCATACCTTAAAATAAATATGTGTTTAGGGAGATATGTTACTTTCTTACAGCTCTCAAACCTAATGAAAATGTGATTAGACTGTTGCTGTGCTATCATGACCCTGCTGAAAATAGAATGAAGGTGGAGTTACCTGCATTTCTGCAGTCCATGCAAATCCACTACATTAGTGGTCTCTGGAAACTCGCAGTCAGAGTGCTTGCTGTTTTTCCTGCATCCGAGTGGTTTTGGAAATAAATTGATTTTATTACTCCAGATTTGGGATTCAGTTTGTCTTCAGATACACCCATGAGGCAACCCTCTGCCTTTTGGGATGAAGATGTGCATCAGAGCTGTCTCTGGGCACACAGGAGCTCCACAGAGAGCAGCACTTCTGTTTTAAGGGGTTGAATTACTAATTCATTTACCAGAGTAGTCCCAGTATTTTTTTACAAGTTTAAGGATATTTGTTATTGCAAGTTTTACAGGACATTTGAGATGCAGGAGTTGTTTTCCATTTCAGAGGCTCTTAAAAAATAAGTTCTGTGCATAGTTTTTTCTGGCT